>NC_090990.1:61455000-62655000 GCF_041146395.1 Eulemur rufifrons
AGGTAATTTCCAAATTGAAATTGGAGTTTTCTCCAGCTCTTTAAACCATATCCATTAGTAACATGTCAGGTCCTATAATTGAAATACAGAAATATGAACTCATGATCACCTCTGCATCTGTTCTCAGAGAAGTTGCTTCATCTGACATTTGTATTTCTGTTAATGACCATACCTTTCCCATGATTCTCCCTATTAGTCTTACAAGAAGTGAGGGGAGTGCACTGCAGTATTTAAGAGCAAGCTTTATGGAGGAAAGATGCCTGAGTCTAACCCATCTTTGTCATTGGAATAATAAAACATCTCAACATCTTAACTTCATGTTGCTGTTAAATGGATTAAATTATATATGTGCAGTTCTTAGAGTAGTGTCTGTCACATAGTAATCACTGCCAAAAATGGTATATATTGTACCAAACATATTTATCCGTTCTTTTATAAGCATACACTATTTATACCAGGTTAGATTGGACTTTCCTGTACCCTGTATCTCTACTTTTCTGTGCAAAATATAATCATCATTCTAAAACATCTAATAAACTGCCCAACTAGATACAAACTTTTTCTCCTGTAATAGTTAATATTCCTTTTCTGAAATGTGCTTTCTGCTTCATGTTAATACTGTTTGCATGCTAATCTCATTCCCATATTTATTAGTTAACCCCTGAGATCAAGAAACTGTCTCTTATGCATTTTTTAATCCTCAAAACAGAAGTTTATTCATTGTAAGGACTGAATTGTAAAATCCCTTTGAATTGAATTCTAAATATTACTCTACAAAATATTAGAATTGTTAGTGCTATATAAAGTACTAATTACATTTCCAGGTTTTACTGAAGCTGTTTATCTTTCTAGTTTCACTTTCTGTTTCCCCATATGTTAGCAAGTGTAGAGAACGCTCTGGTCTAATAATATCACTAAGTTGTGTTAACAGTATGTAAGTTGAAAATGTCTGGCAATTTTCTTCAGTTTTTGTTGCATAACTTATATAAAGAAAAACTATTTGGGGTTGTACTATGCTATTGTGAGTGAATACCACTTATCTGAGAATGTGCAATAAATTGACACAATGAATTATTGAGGTAGGGTTCCAGGGCATTCATGTGCAGGAGTTGATGAATTACTTAACTCATCAATTTTACAGCCTTTTTTCCCCCCAGAATAAGACTGCTTGATGACAACTTGTGACTTGAATTTATTGATTAAGGGCGCATTTAGGGGAGAGATCCTCAGATGACTGATGTTCTTTGCCTTGGTGTAATCTTTATAATATTCAGTTTTTTTCTTTTTAAAAGTTAATGCACGATTGTTATGGCAGGGACACTTAGGAATATTGCAATGTATATTCTGCTTTCAGTGTGACATGAGGAAGAATGAGAGAATGACCAACAGGAGAAAGACAGAAAGAAAAAACCACGATCTGGCAGAGACAAAACTTTTCTGGGGTTTGAACGTAGGAGGTGAATACTAACAAAGCTTTCACTAACACCCAAGCTTTTGCCTGGGATTGTATATCATCAGACATGGTAGAAGGCAAATCGGAAAAAGAGCTATTTGTTTTGTATTCTATTCACCTTCCTTCTCAGTCTCTTATCCTATGTTGGAATCATGTGGTGTTTTCTGCCTGTGGCTACTATCAAGTTATTCATTTATTATTTCACTGATTCCTTTTTCCAATGTATTTTTAGCACTTATATCAGTCATATATAACAATAGGTACTAAGGGTAGAATGATTAATGAGACGAGGTCCCTGCTCTCTTAGACTCAGAGACAGGATTAATTTTAATTAATTAATTAAAGACAGGATTAATTTTAATACTCTGAAATAGTCTCCCTCCTATTTCCAAAGTAATTATACTTTTCATTCATCCAGAAACTTGAAAACTGATGACTCTTGTTTTATGAGTGAACTTCATGGTTCTGTAGATATTGTTTTGACCCTTAATTCCAAATTTCACAAATATTGGTCAAGGATTCTTAGATTTTGGAGAATACTGTATTATATCATATTCTATTAATGGTGTTTAAACCTGATAATTTTGAAAACCCAAAATATAATTTTCAGCATTTAAAAATCTGCTCACTCAATTTAATAATAAGAGAACTTGATGTTATGTTTTTGTTATTATTTAAGTATTAAATGGCACAGGATCTACCAGTGGGAATGAAGTCTTGGTGCATACATCATGGAGTTTTGAAAGTAGTGTATTTTGCCTGAATTTCGTGGAGGTGCTCCTTCTTTGACAAGAGGTACCTGTTTGGGTACTGGAACTTATTATTCTTGAAGTGGCTCTTAGTAGCCTCCTGGCTATTTTGCTAAATTACTCAAAAGCTATAAAAACTTAGCTCTCTTGGAATGGGAATGGAAGAAATGTTCCAAAACAGATTTTCTAAAGGTACCAAGGAAAGTATCGTGATGCTATAATTAGCCACGGATCTGGCTATACAAATCTCTAGCACTTATGATTCAATTGGTATCTTTGTTTAAGCAATAACATCTCCTAATATAAAAGAGGGAACAGAGAAAAGATACTTCAACAAATTGGAAGCAGACAAATCAAAAGTATAGTGGCTGAACAACTTAAAGGGAAGCTGAAAAAAAACTTAGCCTTATTCACCACTCTATCAAAACAACCAGTTGGGGAAACTAAAAAACATAATTCACTCAAAATAGACATGTCAGGTAGAACAACTACATAGTATAGTGTAAAGGGCATAAATTTTGGAGTAGAACAGAATCAGTTTTGAATTCCTCCTTCACTGCTGGCACTACTTAGGTTAGACATTATTTACAGACCTTCAGTTTCCTCATCTGTGAAGCTGGGAAATACAATAGTACTTATTTGTTATAAGAATTAAATAAGAATATGTATGTAGAGGTGAGGTTTTGTTTTTAGTTGTTCTGCTGATTGGAATTTGTAATACCTTTTACTGAGCATGAAAACTATTCATAAAAAAATTTTGAAACAGAAAAAATAAATATGTATATACTATACTTATCACAGTACCAAATGAATTTGATCAACAAATGTAGTCCCTACCCCCAATAAATGAAAGAAAAAACATATAAACAAACTATAAAAGAAATCTTTACCAAATATAATACTCTTATTGAAATAAAATTGTTTTTGGAAAAATAGCTTTTAAAAATTCCACCAAATAATTAAATAGGGGAAAGTAGTCTTTCTTTTTCATTTCTAACTTTGCTCAAGATTGTATTTCTGAACAGCAATATGGGGCATTTATTGTATTTTTCCCCCACTGGAATAAGCACACCTTTAAATGTATCCTGGTGATCAGAAATTGCGTCTTGACTCCCATGAACAATCTTTTCCCAGTTGTGTCTATATACTCAAACAACATAAAGAAATATGAAATTCTCTCAGTTATTAGGCTATATTCAAGAGCTGACTGGTTTCTATTTTCAACTAACATGAATCCCTGGGGCATGCAGGAGGAAGATCCAGGTTAAATATAGCTGTCTCTATAAAGAGCTCATCTGAAGAATTGAACACATTGTGGTTAATGGTGACCCTCCCTGCACTGTGCTATTGGGTGTGAATTTCATTGAAACTTCATATCCAGTAAGCCTTCCCTTGGGAAATCAGTTCTGGACATTTGAACTCTGCCCTCAGCTGTATGGAGCCATCTTTACAGATATACTCTATCAAGGCTCTCCCAGTGGTGACCCCTGTTTGATAAAGTTGAAGAGATATGTTCTCAGATTGTCTAGTCTAGAGCATAAAAGAAGAAAACGTAAGAGGTATTTGTTATATTGAGAAAGAAGTACACATATGTCATGCATATGTCATGCAATCTGATAGGAAATCTTTTAAAAAGGCTTCATTTTATATGTATATTATACATATATATATTTTCACATATTGTCATATTAGAATAGTTTTTGAAATTGTATCATTTATTTCTGTGTTGGAGATCATCATTAGAATCTTTATGATAGTAAATGTTTATATAGCATTTGCTGTATGCCAGACATGAAATATAAAAAGCTCTTTACACATATTAATTCATTTATTCCTTTCTCCAAGCCTATGAACTGGGTAATGTCAGATTCATTATTTATAAATGAAGAGTCACCTAGAGAAGTTAAATAGCTCTTTCAAGGTCCTTGAGCTGGTGTGGTTCCTGCTCCATGTTTTTAATAATTCTACTGCTTCATACCATCTTTGCACAAAGTTTCTTGATTCCCAGTTGAAAACAGAAAAACAAAGGAGAGCTTGCTTCTAACTTCTCAGACAGAATGTTGTACCCAAGAAGTTCCTTCTGTATTGATTCAACAGTTGTTTTGTAGTGTTGAAAGATCAGATAGCTCTAATACTGGGAGAACTTGAAAAAGTGGATAACAGTCACCTTAAAAATAGTTAAAGAAGGAATTTTATTGAATATTAGGATGCAAGTGTCTGTTGACAAAGTACCTTCTAATCACCACATAGTAATTCAGTTCATTTTACACATTATCCATAAAAGAATTTATTAAATGGTCAGGGATTGGATAACTCAGAAGTGTTATAAGAAATATGCTGTCAACAATAGAAAAATATGTCTGCAATCCTTGAGGGATGTAATGAGAGACCGGAAGCATTTCTTTGGAAATATTAGCACCTACCCATTCATTATAACAGTAGAGGGGATTGTGAATAGAGTTTTTGGCTTAGGGTACATTTTTGGAAGTAAGGAGAGAAGACAAATTGGAAGGAGAGCAGATGCAAGTGCTTTCAGAGAACACTAATAAAGGGAAAAGGGCTTACAGGATGACAAGGCAGATTTGGGAGAATTTTAGTCAGTATCAACAAAATGTCAGTGGTTAACATTCTTTCCAAGTATGCCTGACAGGACACAGATCTAAATTTTTTACATTGTAATTTTGAGTTTGATAAAGGTGAGAGTTACAATCTAACGATAGTCCACAATAGTAAAATGACATGTTTCTATTGTTTTCATTTTCTTACCATTTAAAAATATTCTTGCAAATATCCAAAAATCATATGTATTTTAAAAAAGTTTTTTCATTGTAAATATTTATTAGTACCTTCCTAAGATTTTAGGCACTCTGGTGTCTTGTCCCATATGCCATTCTAGGAGTTCCTATACCAGAGTCACTTTGGAGTTTTACTTTAATTCCTCAGATGGAAATTCTTTTAGATTTCTATGTTAGAGATTATAGTTCATTTTTGCTCCCTTTAACTATTTTCAGAGAGTTAATCTGGGGTCTATTTCTAGATAGGATGTTCTATTGATCTTTATAGTTGGTTTGAGGTGTTTCTTTTTCTTGTAAAATTTGGATTTCCCTTTAAAAAGACAAAGCATCATAACCACTGGAACCAGAGAAAAGACTGTTCTGGAGTTTCTTTGAAAGGTGTATCTAATTTGTGCATACACTTCAAACTAGTATTTCAAATATTGCTTTCTAAGCTTGTTTTATATTTTTCAAGGAATTATTCTTTATAATAAATATATATTTAGTTCATTTCCTTTTACTGTCTTATGTACGTATTTTCTATTAGAATTGGCTTGTCATTTCAAATTTTTGTGATTTCTAACAAATTCATGCCTGGGAGTACAATCTCTGTAGCAGCTGCACATCACATCATCCCACATTGACATATCATTGTAACGAAAGGTAAACCTTTACAAATGCATGCCGATTTAATGGTGCAATGAATGTTTTATAGGTTCTTAAATGCTTTCTATTCTGGTCATCATATGAACATTATATACATGAGGAAAATAGTTTTAGAATACTTAGCTTAAAATTTTGTCTATTTTATTTATATGTGTATGTTATCTTTTCTTTTTTTCTTTCAAAGCTTGGAGAATAACTTATTCTCCTAATGCAGAACTTTATTGTAGTGGAAAAAATTTTGTTTAAAATGGAACATGATTATTAAATAGCTTGATTTCCATTATAAGTATGTAGTAAATGGTGATTCAGTATCATAAAAATAGACTTTGAAATTATAAAGAGCTGAATTCCATATAAATTTGACGCTGTGCTTGATTCAATGAGCTATGGCGTATGATAAGTTGGATCATATCTGCCAGAAAACCACAGATTGTTGACCAGCCTGGATATCTAACAATGATAGAAGGTGAAAATAATTTGACCTAGAAGCGAGAATGTTGGAGCAATAGCGTCAGGATAAGTAAATTCAAACCAAGTTGTTTTACCAAAAGTTGCACACAATTTATTAATTCTTTTACAATAAAAATAATATTATTGAACACCTGCTAAGTTTCAGGCACTGCATTAGGAAAAAGAGATTATGTGCTAAGACAAACATATTATCTGCTGTCATAGAATTTATAGCCTGCACTACTATAATTTCTAATCCATGGTATTTCTAGACTTTCTAAATACCTATAAATTCCTTGTACTAGAGTGTAGCAGGAATAAAAATGTTCATTGGACAATTTAATTAAAGCCAGAAAAGTGGAGAGCCAAGATTTATTAGTAGAAATACATTAGGCCAATGCATATTCTGGAAGACTACATCAGTGTAAAATCAGAGCTATCCCCAGGACCACCAGGAAGCTGGGGGTAATTTCCATGATATCTATTCATTAGGAGCTCTGGATGTTATTTTAGAAAAACAGCAGTAATTTCAGGAGGAAGATGATAGAGAAGGGAGTAACTACACCATTTGGTATTTTAAAATGAAAAGAACAACGAAACTCTGAAGCTTTATACAAACAACCAGTTCATAACTATCCCATTCACTCCCCTTTCCTTGTGTGTATTAGAAAGAGTGTAACATAACTATTAATGGTTAAGCACACGTACTATGGCACCAGACTGCCAGGTTTTCCTGGCACCTTTCAGTTGTGTGGTATTAGGCTGTGCCTGAGTTTCCTTATCTCGAAAAATGGGAATGGTAACACACCTTCTTCAGAGGGTTGTGAGGATTAAATGTATTAGTATCTATAACTCTGCTTAAAGCAGGGTATGATAGCCCTTTAAGTTTTAGCTCTTGTTTTTGAAGTCATGTAATTAATGGGGTAAGTGTATCTCTAGGCTCATGTTTTATGATTACTCATAAACTCCTTATATGTCTAGTTGCCCTCTGAAAAAAATAAAAAGGCAAACCGTGGCTGTCCTAGGCAAGACATTTGTACCTGGTGATAGCAAACACCCAGGTTTGTGAATTCAAGGAAAGCAGAATGTGACTGTAGATTCTTCTTCTCCCCATTACATTCAAGGCTCTTAGGCTAAAAACAAGAGGAAAACAGGAAGGTACATGGATTCTCTTTTTACGATGATTTAACTGTGTTATTGTGATTATTTAAAGCAATGCTTTGGCTGTAGTAGCAAACAGATATAGTGTGATTTATTTAGAGCAATGGTTCTCTACTAGATGTACAATTCTCTAGAGGTCCTATGGGAAACATGTTGGGACATTTGGTTGTCATAACAAGTGGAGAAGCACTGCTGTTATTCAGGAAGCAATTGCCACAGATGATATCTGCCTGTATTTGTATGGAAAAGTCCTGCACAGTGATGGACTACATTGTTGTGCGTAACTTTCTAATGCTCCATTGAGCATCCACGTCAGTGAAAGACCTGTTCACAAATAACTAAGCCTACTAAAAGCAAATATTTTTGTGACTGGTTTTAGTACACACAGATTTTTTCCAGTAGTGCAGTTACCATACAAATTGAAGAAAGGATCGTACTTTGTTTTGTTAAGAACTTTACCAAGAATTATGCACCATTTCTCAAAATCATATCACCAATGGCGCTATTTTTCTCTAGTTTTGAGGTATACTAATACAACAAGATGAATCTATTTACATTTGTATCTGTAGCAGTCACAGTCATGATACAGGGACGTGCATCTCTTTCATAATGGTTATTAGCATAGCCATGTCTAAACATTTACATATTAAATGTATGGAACTTGGTAAGTAATTTCTTAGTTTTCTCCTTCATATTGCAGTTAAGGCATGATATACATACATACACACATGCTTGTGCGCACACACACACATATATCTATATTTAAATCATGTGTTGGCAAGTTATATTATCTATGAATTTTATATCAGGAGAATAAAAGTGACATTATATAACTATTTGTCTTCATAAAAGGAGGTATTGAGTCTGATGGGATTGAAAACCAATGGCACATAGTCTTAGACCCAGATTAATAGTTCTTGATATTAAAATTCAAGAAATAGTTGTACCCCTTTAATATATATTTTTTGGAATATTATATGTTTCAAACTTTTCTATCTTTAATTATCATGTGTGTGTCAGAGAGACAGTGTGTCCAATAATAAACTATCAGTGAGGTAATTAATTAAAGATTTCAACAATTAATTGAATGTACACACTACTTGTTTTATATCTGTTTTATTTTTGTAAAAATTAAACCAATAAAAACCCAAATACTAGGGTAATTTATTGATTGGTTTTTCCTTAATTTTTTTAGATAATTTAAGAATATCATTAGACACATAGGTTTATTGACTAGTTACAGTGGGCAACAATGATGCTGGGAGAGCTAGCAAGTTGCTTATTAACCGGACACATGATCACTCAGGTCATTCAATAGACCATTTATGAGTTTGCATTACAAAAACAATACTTCATCAGAAAGTTGCCATCTTTTAACTCTCTGATTATATTGTCATATTTTTACAAACTGCTCTGCAAATTTCTGAATTTAAATCTTTGCAGTGATATGGAAAACACTACACTTGATTTGTATTTTCAATCCTGATAATAGTTTTATAAATGAAAACAGAAGCAATAAAACCAACCATAGAATGTTATGAAGCAATCATTACAGAACTGTGCAAAATTGATTATATAGAACATCAAAACATTTTAGAATTGACTTTATAAGAAAAACCTTATTAAGAAAAACACTATTGGCAAAAGGAGGAATATGGAAACAATAGGAATATACACGACAACTAGTGAAATAGCAGGTGGAATATAAATGTCATATTAAAATGTGAACTAATAAAATACAATATTACAGTTTATACTACAATATGAGTATATTTTAATGGAGGAAAAAAATCTTGAAATGACGGAGATGAACTGGATGCCTAAGATTCATTTTCTGCGATTATTAATGAATGATCCTATTGCATTTCAGAATTTTGCTATCTTCCAGTACTTATATTTGGTGTGTCCTTTCTCCAGTAAGGTATTTGCCAGCAAGACTGTGTGTGTGTGTGTGTGTGTGTGTGTGTGTGTGTGTGTGTGTCTGGCAGGGGGCATGGCTGAGGTCTTTTGCAATCAGAAGACAAAATAATACAAGGCAGTATAGAACATCTTGCAGTACATTATATAATAAATACAAGTGACACACACTAGCATATTTCAAGGACTTGGAATGAAATTTGAAATTTTGAAATCTTTGTCAGCTATACTGTTATAGATTCAGATAGTGATTTTTTTAAAGAAAGACATTTTCTTTGTTTATTTGACGAACTTCTAGCATGCCTTGCAAAGCAATCTGGGATTTTGAGAGAGTCATGGAAACAATGGGGAAGGGCTTGACTCGTCATTGTCAAGAAAGGAATTCTATTTCAAGGGGATATTCTATCTCATAGCTGTCTTGGTACAGTTTGTAGTTCTACATTTTTCATAGGCTGAGGGATACAAAGACCTGGAAGCATGTTTGTTATGTCCAATCCCCTCTTTCCTTCTTGGGTATATGGACTTGGCTTCAAGTTATTATCAGTTTTTCTATATTTTTATCTTCTCCCTCCCTTTTCCCTGTTTTTTTTTTACAATATCTTATTGGTATATAATTCATGTAAAGTTAAATGCACATATCTTAAGCACTGCGTGATGATTTTTGATGTATATACCCTTGTGAACATCCCAAGATCAAAATATTAAACCTATCCATCACCAAATTTCTTCATTTCCTTTTCTCCTCAATCTTTACCTCAGCCTTCACAGTCCCAACGATAACCCCAGCAACAACTCTTCTGATTTCTATTACCACAAATTAGTTTTGCATGTTCTTGAACTTCCTATAAATCATATCATGTGGTATTCATTCTCTGTTTCTGGCTACTTTTGTTCAAAATATACTTTTGAGGTTCATTCACATTGTCATGTATCATAGTTAGCTGTTTAAAGTCTATGGAGAAATGTGTATCAATAAAAAAATGGTTTAAAGAACCCTCACTGGAACCCTGAGTTCTCAGTCCTATTGCTAGTAAGTGAACAAACTCAAATTTCAAATTGAAGCCTCATTCCAAATTTAGTGTAGATTTATTTATTTATTTTTTTTTTAACCATCGTTGCTTCCATCATGAGTGTTCATTAGGACTGGAAGTCATATGACAGTGCCAAGGACAAAATCATTTTTGAATGAGATTTTCAGTCAGTGATTCTTATTTTTGTCATTGTCATCACAAGTTCCATTAAGTCTCAAGAACAGCAGACTTCAAAACCATAGATTTGGGGCAGTGCAAACTACAAAATATAGCGAAAGTCCAGATTGATTGAAAAACCAGCCTTAAAGTCAAGAGAGCTCACATATCTTCTGACATTGTTCAATCTTTGCTCCCAGAGTATATTCCTTGTTTTTGTATTGACCTTTGTGTAGTGTTTTTGACTATTTAGTAATCAACAGTTGTCTTTAGTATTTCTGTATCATTAATCAAACCTCTGTCAAAAGTTCAGCCTTAAAAAATAAGGAAAATTTTACAGTGTGCAACAATGTGGACAATGAAGACAGTATGATAGGTGAAATAAGCCAGTCACAGAAGGACAAATACTTCATGGTTCCACTTACAGGAAGTTTCCGAAATAGTCAGAGTCATTGAGTCAGAGAGTAGAATGATGGTTGCCAGGAGCCAGTGGGAGGGAGAAATAGGGAGTTGGTATGAAATTTCAGTTCTGTGAGATGAATAAGTTCTAGGGATCTGCTGTACAACACTGTGTCTATAAATAGGAATACTATATCATATGCTTAAAAATATGTTAAGAGCATAGATCTCACATTCACTGTTTTTATCACAATAAAAAAAATCCATGAGCCACTTAAACTTCAATAGAAACTAAAAAATGTAAATTCAATCATGCTTTTTTAGTCAAAGATAAAACCTTAGAGGAAAATATCAACAGAAAATCCTATCTATAAATAATAATTCCTGTCATGCATAGTGAATAAAGTATCATTAACAGCAAAATAAACAAGCCAATTAATTAATTAAAAGGAATATTAATAATTAGGAAGCAAGAGCTGAGGCCTGGAATACTTTATTAATGCTGTTGCTCTTGGTTGCGCTTCTATATGACTGAAGTGAAATGATTCAAGCAATAATTCAGATATGACGTTTGAAGCATTTTGTTTTCTAGTAAATATATTTGTTTTATAATAGCATATTATACTAAGAAATTCAAATCATACTTGGAGAATATTAAAAATGCTTTAGGGAATAAAAATATAATTTCCTAGGTTATGTTGCAGTTTATTGTATTGGTTGTAGTAATCGTGGATCCCATGGAAAAAACGATTCATAGAGAAATTATTTTCCATCTCCCCTTGTAATTTCTCATTTGGTCAAATGCTCCCCCTCCAATCTCTGGCTCCCATCAACCCCAGCCATCCCCACCCCTACCCTCACACAACCAGCCAAGTATCTGAATTTGATTCTCACGATAGGATTGGCAGAATGCACGAGAACTCAGACTGTATCTGGGAAATACTGAAGTAAAATAGACTCAGGAGTTTTCCAAGCAGGCCTCTCCTCTTGATGCTCTGCTGCCTGAATTTAAGGTCACCATCCCTGTGGGAGTTAAACAGACTCAAACGCTCCTAACCTGTTTGAGCAATCATGCTGACCAAACAGCTGCTATGTTTGCCCACATTTTCTCCTGCGCTGGGACACAATTGCACTCTCTTAGGTCAAGGGCAAGGCTCTGATTGATTTCATAGGGAGTTTTGCCAGTGAAAGGACAATAGTACTGGGCTCCTGGCATCAAACTAATTTTTTACAAGATGGCCACAAATCAGATCACGTCTTCTGCTACATACCAGAGAATAGGAGGGAATAAAAGCAAGGTGGCTACACATTTGAGAAGAATTATTTTCTCTGTAATTATTAAATTGAGTAAAGAATTGATCTTTCTTTACCTTACTTAGAAGTAAGTGTATTAAGAAACTGAAAAGTTTTGGGAATCAAATAATACCTTAAAAATTTTATGTTAAAATATACATTTTTAAATTTTTTTAATTTTATTTCAGAATCTTATGGGGGTATAAATGTTTTGGTTACATGAATTGCTTTTTTAAAGTTTGAGTCAAACATAATTGTACCCATCACCCAAATAGGGTGTATTATACCTGTTCGGTATGAATTTACGCGCCCCTCCTCCCTGCTCCCACCTGCTTGGTTTCCACTGAGTTTTACTTACCATTCTTCTAAGTGAAGTATCGCAAAAATGGAAAAACAAACACTACTTGTACCCGCTACTAAACTGAAATTAATCGTTCAGCACTCACGGGCACACACGGAAGTAAGATTCATTACGTTTTTGAGACAATTTGGTCTATAAAGGTGTGTGTATGTGCTTTTGCTGTCTTGTCCAGGACATAAAAACTATTTCATCTTTCACATTTGCACTATGGATATATGCACACCACTTTTCTTCTACCCTACCAGAAAATATCCCCCTATTTTCACTGCTGTTAACTATTATTTGTGTAGAGTTGGCTCCACCATGAAAGGCCTCTTGTTCACAGCCCATAATGCATCTATCCCACTACCCCATTGCTCTTATGATGCGTTAAGAGGAGTAATGAGGAAGGAGGCTGTTGGGCCCCCCAGTGAATGTATCTTAGCAATTAATATCTGTGCAGAGATTTCCTTGTTCAGGAATTCACATGAAAGGAACATAGAAATAACTTTTTATTCTTTGAAGAGTCAATGTTTTAGATTATATGAGGTTTTCAAAATTTCATTATCAAGAATACATGCACACATAATTTTATGTAAGTACAAAATTTAAATTGAATAACATCATGCATGCTGGTAACTTTAAAAAAGGCATTTCTTTTTTATATTCTTTCCTGTTTCATCTCTTCTCTGTCCTCCCCTTTTCTATATCATCTCTGACCTATTGCTATGACTCTTGTGTTCAGTAGCTTATTTTCTTCCAGCCTTAAATAATTACAAAACTTTATCTACCTATCATCTCTCTATCTAATATACCATTACCATCATCAATGTATTGCAGACATGTAGAGAGGTCGGTTTGTTATTATTTTACAAAAATGAGATCTTCTTACACAAACTCTTCTGGATCATATTCTCTTTCAGTGCTGGTGTGAAATGTCTCACATCAACCACTGCCACCTAAGTGGGGAGGTGGAGAGGCAGAGAGCCCCGCAGAGGAAAGGACTCATTTACTCTTCTTCATTCATGTCCTTGGCAGGAGACCCAGGGTCATGTGAGACAGTTCTAATTAGTAAATTTGGCTCCAAGGTACTACTCACAGTGCTTTTCTGGGACTGAGCTCACTGTTTCATTCGAAAGTACAGAAACCAGTTAATCTTGATTAGAGTACACTTTTCTTAAAAAGCCCAGGTCCTGGTGTTTGGGCAGATTCCCTGTCACTTGGCAGAGTCCTCTCTTCCTGGGCGCACACTTTGCTGGACATTGGCAGACCTCTTCTGTAATAACCACACTGTAGGAAGAGGCTTAATTAACATAATGCAGCCTGGCACTATTAGATAGCATCTGGAAAGCTGAAAATTCCCTCAAAGCCCAGCCTGTTAAATGTCCTCAGCCTCACTCATGATCAGTGCAGGGCAGGGAAGGGGCCCTTCTGTCTTCAGCTGTGGGGAGCCCTGTCTCACGCCTGTTTTCAGTGCTGTGAGATCTGCACTTCTGGCAATCTGGCCTCTCCCTGGAGTCTGTGCCCCCATCCAGTAATGGGTTTTCTTCTTTTTGGTGCACTCTCAGCAGAATGAGCCAGTCCTTCGATTACCCTGAAGTTGGAAACAGACATCCCTGCTCTCTTTCGCTTTTTCAACGTGTCTTTCTCAAGTGAAAAAACTGCAATAACAACAAAAACCTGGTGCTCCTATTGGAAGACACCAGGAAACCTTCTGCAGTTTTCAGTTACCATACAGTTTTACTCCCTCTGGTAAAAGGTCCTTCAAAGTCCCTACAATTCTCACTGTATACAACAAAGTATGTTATGAGCATTTCCTTTCTGTTGAAGAAATTATTTGATCTTGCACAAATAAGATGAAGGCAATAGTTATAAAGGTTGAAAACAACTATCTTCCTACATGTTTTTAAACAAAAAAAAGGAAGAAGATGGGAATTAGAATGAGAACATGGAGAAGCTGTAATGAATGTTACTGAAATATTAGAATTGTTGAGGGAATTAGGACCCATTTCCTTCAGAAATAAGGTTGCATTTAAAAAGAAGTTAATAAATCAGAAAGACAGTATTAAGATAAATCAGAAAGACAGAATTGTTAGTGGGAAAATGAATGGAATATTTCAAAATTATAAAACAGCCTCTCATTGCTAATTGTAGCAGAGAGATTTCAGCACAGCTGCTCTAAGGATGTGAGTAGACCACAGTGAATATAATAGCACCCCGGATTTGTCTCTTGGTTTCTTAGATTTAAAGATTTTGGTTTATAAAGTCTTTCTTCTGTGTTCCCTTTAAAGCAAACTGGTTCCATTTAACTCTAGGTCAGAAATGCATGTTGACAACCTAGTCTATTTTGCACACTTGGAAGATAATTCTCATTTGGGCTAAATGGTATGCCTGTGCTTTGCAGGGGTTTATACTTGAGCTGAGGATTACATGGTTCTGTTTTATTGAAATGGAATAGCTTCACACATACTCATCCAGATGTACTTGTTCATAGGAAATTACCTGGCAGCCATCTCTTTATAGTCTAATAAAACAATCTGATGATCCCTTAAGATTGCCTTTTTCTTTCCAAATATATTTTTTCTTTTCAATCTATATGCTTTTTTTATAATTTTGCTAACTTATTAATTTGAAATCTTCCCTCACAGTTGGTCAATGTTTGGAAATTAAGTAAACAAGGTTGAAAATGACAGAGTGCATTTGATTTTATTAAATAATTTAAGTAAAATTTTATCAGGTTATTGTCTATTTTGGAAGGGAGAAAACACTTAGGGTGACCAGATGAGGTATGAAGGGGCAGAATGAAAACATCTCTTATGGAAGATTGTAAAATATGATCACAAATTCTTCCCATTTTGGTCTGGCCTTGGGACTTGTGTTGACCCATAGAATGTGGCAGATGTGAAAGTGTGTGATCTAAGAACTAGGGCTGCAAGATATTTGCAACTTCAACTGTTGCTCATTTCCAGGGCTGACTTCTTGGGCATGTGACCTATGTGGTCTGACAGGGACCCAATACATAGAAGGGCCTGCACTGGTTTTAATACTCTGCTGACATCATCTTTAAACTCTTAATTTTTGAACAAAGGGACCCACATTTTCATTTTCACTGACTCCTGTAAATAGCAGAGCTGCCCAGTCCTTTTGGAATCTTTTTTTTTTTTTTTACTTCAGCTTATTATGGGGGTACGAAAGTTCAGGTTATATATATTGCCCATGTACCACCCATCCCCCCGAGTCAGAACTTCAACTGTGTCCATTCCCCAGACAGTGTGCAACGCACTCATCATGTCGGTATACACCCATCCCCTCCCCCCACCCCCACCTCAGTCTGATACCCAATTGGTGTCATTCCCAAATGTGCATTTAGGTGATGATCAGGGAAACCAATTTGCTGGTGAGTACATGTGGTGCTTGTTTTTCCATTCTTGGGATACTTCACTTAATATAATGGGTTCCAACTCCCTCCAGGAGAACAAAGGGATTCTATATCACTGTTATTTCTTATAGCTGAGTAATACTCCATGGTATACATATACCAAAATTTACTAATCCATTCATGAATTGATGGGCATTTGGGTTGTGTCCACATCTTTGCAATTGTGAATTGTGTTGCTATAAACATTTGGGTACAGGTGTCTTTGTCATAGAATGACTTTTGTTCCTTTGGGTATATGTCCAATAATGGGATTGCTGGATCGAATGGTAGGTCTACTTGAATCTGTTTAAGGAAGCTCCATAATGCTTTCCACAGGGGTTGCACTAGTTTGCAGTCCCACCAGCAGTGTGAGTGTTCCTGTCTCTTCGCATCCACGCCAACATGTGTTGTTTTAGGACTTTTTGATAAAGGTCATTCTCACTGGAGTTAAGTGATATCTCATTGTGGTTTTGATTTGCATTTACCTGATGATTAGGGATGTTGAGCATTTTTCATATGTTTGTTAGCCATTCTTATATCTTCTTTTGAAAAATTTCTATTCATGTCGTTTGCCCACTTTTTGATAGGGTTGTTTGATTTTTTCTTGCTTATTTTCCTGAGTTCTAAATAGATTCTTGTTATCAGTCCTTTATCTGATGTGTAGTATGCGAAAATTTTTTCCCATTCTGTAGGTGGTCTGTTTATTTTCATGACTGTTTCTTTGGCTGTGCAGATCATGATCCTAAGAAAACAGTGGAGCTTCTTTAAGGATAAAAGACAACCTGGGGAAACAGACTCAACTGTGTCAGCCATCCTAGACAAGCTTAGAACTAGTTGACATGGAAATTGAGTGCAACTATATGAGTGAGCCCCGTTGAGACCAGAAGAAAAATTGCTCAGGCAACCCACAGATTTGTGACAAATAATAAATTGAAGTTGTGTTAAGCCATTAAAATTTAGAGTTCATTGCATAGCAATAGACAAATGAAAGAGTCTCAGCGACTCACAGTAGGATTATCTATAACTTTAGAAAAACAGCTTTGAATTAAAACATTAATATGAATAGTTCAACACATTAAAGCCTTAGATTCTGTTTAGCTAATGAATGTTAATATGTTGATTATGAAAACAAACCAAACATAAGTGATTGCTTTAAGGTTAGATTTTTAAATGGAGATTGATGCTTAAAAATGTGTAAAGACTGCAACTCAAGTGCTTCTGGCCTGATGTAATGCTCAGTTATTTGTAGTGGCGATTCAGACACATTATTATGCTGAAATTTGTAGGTGACACACGCTTAGAATGATGTTTAAAACATTAAAAAAAAAAGTACTTAAGATGAAATAAATAAAAAGAAAAAACCAATCAGACATTTAAAAAAATATTGCTAGAGACTTACATGTGCAGATATCAAAACTTAAAAAAAAAAGAATGATGTTTAAATAGAATTATTTTAATAGAAAGTATAGAGAAATCAGAATTGAAGATAGAATTAGGATAAATCTTTACAAAAATATTATACAATATCTAGGTGAATGAAAAGAAATGGGATTGTTCTAAAGTTGTGATAACTTAAAGTGAACTAAAGACAAAATCTAAATGTAAAAACATGGACAGTTCTAAAACTGAGTCAAGATAGAATGTAGCAAGTTAACACAATTAAGCATTATTCAAACAGTGTAAAATCTAAATGTTCACAAACTATTTTCATCAAAAAGTGAATAAATCACTGTTATTTTAAAAATGTTTTTGAGGAAATTCTTGATAATTATTTAGTATAAACTCTTTTCTGAGTTTTTGTGGACCCTTAAGTTTTGTACATCTTATAACAATGAAAATAGGAACCGTGTTACAATTAAAAATAAGGACAGTTAAATTAGGTCAGTCTTTGGTTTGTTAAAAAATAATTACAAGTCTCAATTCTTTCTAAAAGTATTATCTTGGGACATGAAAGATAATCTATATGGTTCTTTAATATGGGTCTGTCTAGACATTTACATTTGCACATGATTGAAAATTAAACTCCGCTTAATAGTAACTGAAATGGAGTGCAAATATTTTCAACCTAAGTATTTTGGTACTAAGATAAGACCAACATTTTGTAGCACAGGCACAGTGCAGGTCAAAAAATTTTATTTGAATACATCTCCTTTAATGTTTCTGAGCTTATTGAAATAATGGAATTGCTTTGTAAAAGTAACATGCTTTTTATCTATTTAGGAAAATCAAGTCTTATATAGAAGCACTAAGATATTCTGAATAATAAACTTAATGTGTGATCTAATTATTTTTATCCTTCTTCACAACTACCCATTTAAGAAGTCTTTGTTTTACACTTTAAATCTCAATACTACCTTCTTGGTACAGGGTGTTAACCAATCTCACATAAAATAGTCTGTATTCTAATTCACACCTAGAGCAATTATCCCAGCCAAGGTTAAGAAGTGAATTGCTAAGGAGTCTATTTTGACTCCTCTAAACTGTGAGTAATTAATGCAAATTACTATATTTTCTAGGAGTGATAGTACATTAAGTAAGTGTATATAAAATAGTTAAATATGTATGATTCAAAAAATGTTCTTAATTTTCCTGGTGGTTGAAGCCAGTTTATGTAAATTTTGCTAGGTTTTTTTCTTTTTTCTTTTTTTTTTTTTTTTTGAGACAGAGTCTTGCACTGTTGCCCAGGGTGGAGTGCGGTCGGCTCATTATAGCTTACTGCAACCTCAAACTCCTAGGCTCAAGAGATCTTTCTGTTTCACTCTCCCAAGTAGCTGGGACTACAGGGCATGCCACCACGCCCGGCTATTTTTATTTTTCGTAGAGACAGGGTCTCGCTCTTGCTCAGGCTGGTCTTGAACTCCCAGCCTCAAGTGATCCTCCTGCCTTATCTTCCCAAAATGCTAGGATTAGCAGGCATGAGCCACTGCCCCTGCCCTGAACTTTGCTAGTTTTGCATGATGTATGGAATATGTCAACATGAATAGTATTACATTTAGTGTTTATTAGCTTAATACATGAGACAAATCCTGAAGTATAAATAAAATACATGCTGGTGTAAGGACTTTCCACTCATTCAGGTCCTCAGAACAGTGAGATATAAAATTTAAAACCAAATTCCTACATCTACCTAGTATACAAAAGGTGTCCAATGGCCTAAAATGATAACATAATGCCCATATAGAGGAAAATGCTTTAATAAATTGTGGCATACCTATACAAAGTAATTCAAAGCAATAGTAAAAATGATTAAACTGGAGTAATGTGTTTTAAAATAATAAAAATTAAAAATATGTAATGTTGAGTATAAAAAGCCATTGCAGATTATAAAGAATATTACCATCATATAAAATTAAAAAAAATAAAAAGTGATGCTTTTTTATGTCATTTATGGAAAAATACCTACATAGTAGAATATGAAAATGCTTCAGAGTAGTAAAAAATGTAAGGTTTCAGTTATCTCTGGAATATAGGAAAGAAGGGGGATTGGATAATAAGCTACAGAACAGAAGCTTGCAATGTATTTGGAATGTTTATTTCTTAACTTGGTTGGGTACACAGTTCTTACTTTTATGAATATAAATAGTTTTGTTTATCTAAAATATACAAATTTTAAATGTGCTATATCAAGTATCTATTGCCACAAAAGTACAAAGTAATAAATAACCCTAAATATCAATGTCTTAAAAAGTAAGCATCTATCTGATGAACTAGTACAGAAGATCATTTTCACTGGTATGAAGGTATAGACAATTTTCAGGTCTTAGTTGGACTCATTCAGGTGTCTGGGGCTGAGCTTGATTTTAGCCAATGCAGGTGGGACTTGGCTTAAAAGACTGAGGTGACTCAACTTCTTCCAGGGACTCAACTTCTTCTCTTCTTTCAGGGCATGTTGTCATGATGATGGCAGGAGTTCAAGAGAGAGAAAATAGAAACCCACAAGCCTTCTTGAGTTCTGGGATCACAATTCTATAGGTCAAAAATAGGTCACATGGACAAGCCAAAAGTCAGAAAGAGAAGTCACCACCAATTTACATGTCGAAGAGTATGAATCCAGAGAGATGAAGAATTTGAGCCATTTTTGCAAGGCCCTAGTCTACTCTTATGGGCACAATTATTCATATTTCTCCTTTATACAAAATGTAGTCACCTCCACATCTAATCACACATAAGCTCCAGCTCCAGGATCTTGTTATCTACATCAATTTAAAGTAGCTATTTGTGATCTGGGGACCTAGGGACCAAAAGAAGACAAGTGTTCCATCCTGTTCATATCCAACATACAGTGATGGAACAGTGGCCAGGGAATGGCAATAAATGCTATCATTTGGAAAGGCAAAGAATGGGAAGATATTTAGCAGTCACTCATCTAGAAATTTTGAAATTACACTGGGCAATTTTAGGCAGGTTCTTTATGCTGGAGATAGAAAATGCTCTTAGTTAGGTCCATTATGGTACACAGGAAGGTTTCCCTGTCCTGTTATTCTCCACAACTCTTAGTTCTGCCCTCTGAAATCTCCCCTTTTCCATGAATGTCTTTGCCACTTCTGAAGACAGCATTAGAAAGTATGCCCTCTGAAAATCATTTAAAGTTTGCTTTTGACCAGAGAAGTTTGGGTTCTTAGAGGCCTATTTACATTTTGAAAAGTCTCAGTTCATTTTAGATTAGCCTGTTGGTTCTTTTGCCAGTGCAACTCTCAAAAATATTGAGTGTATTTTAAACACTTAATCCAATTCACTTTAAGTTCAAAAGTCACACTTTTTTGTTTTTTTTTCCTGAGACTTGCATAACTCTCTAACTTGGTTCTGGTGTTTGGGTTATACAGCTTGCTAGAGAACCATGCCATTCAGTTCCTAGAGGTCTTTTTGTCTAGAGGAAATCTACTATTAACTGCTTAATCCTTTTGGAGGTCATAATAAAGTGAGCCATAGCCACCCTATTCCTTGTACCATTTTCTGTGTCAGTTATCCCTTAACAAAATAATGCTCAACGAGCGATCATTACAAAAGCAAGTGATTTAAACTATAATACTTAGCTGATGAGTCTCGGTGCTGGTGATTTAGGCTTGGCTCTGCCTGGTGTTCTTCAGGTATTCAGCCTCACTCACATGCCTGGGCATGTCCTGACTGTTGGCTACACTAGGCTAACTTAGGCAACTCAGCTATGCTCCACATTTAACATTCTCTCCAGCAAGCTAGTCTGAGTATGTTCTTACAGCAATAACAGAAGTGCAAGTGTGCAAAGACTCATGAGACCCAGATTCAGAACTGTCAAACTATCATTTCTAATTTTATTGGCCAAGAACAGAGTTAGAGTAGGGGGAATTATAAAGTAATCATAAAGTTACTTGGAAAGGGCATAGGTTTAGGAAGGGTAAAATTTGGTCCATTTTTGCATTCTACCATAGAGGACAAAATCTTACCACTGAGAGTATTTATAGATTTACCTTAGGAAGACCTAATACAATGCTTATGTGAAATACTTTTGTAATATGGAATACTTTTCCAAATTTAATTATAAGCAAAATCATTTTACTTACTCCTACATAACATTTTATCTTCCTAAAGACGTATCTGCATTTTGGAACAGAATCATAACCACACACATATGAAATATTTAGATAGCCATGATTATAAACATGCATTTCCATACTAGCTATTTTATGACTCAAAGAATTTCCTCACGAAAACTGATGATATGAACCTTAAGCACAACAAAATTATTTATTGGAGAATTAACTGCTAGTTTCAAAACAACTCTCTCATAGATGTTCTGAAGCCCATATCACATTATGCTTTTTACAAAAATGATTCTGTGTAAGTAGAAATGTGTGTCGTATTAAAAATGGTTGCAAATTATTTGCTTCTCCTTTCATTGAGAACAAGAGTATAATTTTCCTGACCTTGACCCTAGGTTGTAGTGACTTTCTCAACTAGTTGAATGTAGTGAGAGTGATGTTCTGGAACTTCCAGAGCTAGGTTAGTATATAATAGAAACCTTCAATTAATAATAAGAAACTCAGACCTTACACAACACTTTCTTTGGAGATCTAAGACACATGTAAGAAGTCTCTTATTCTAAGACTACTAAACTGGACAGGCCATATGTAGGCACTCTGGTGGATAATCCCAGAAGAGGCCAGACTTCCAGACATCCCTGTGAAGCCTGGCATGGATATGGGAGCAGCCATATTTGGCCATCTGTATAGTCTCTGCCAGACAGATACTACCAAGTAACCACAGCAATGTAGCAGAAGAATTACCTCAGTCCTGATCAAATCCCTGACCCTCAAAATCATGAGATATAATAAAATGATTGCTGTTTTTAATCTGCTAATTAGGAGATTATTTATTTTGTAGTAATAGATGATCAGAATTTGGCAGCAGGAAGTGGGGACCTACCTTTACCCAAATCTAAAATACGTGGCACTGGCTTTGAGCATAAGTAGCAGGTAGAAGCTGGAAAAAATCTGAGGAAATGTTTTGAACGCTGGAAGGGCCTTGAACAAACTATTAGGAATTGAAAGATGGTAAGTAAAACATTTGGAGTTTAGAGCAAAGAACACCCTTTTTACATAGTGACAAAAGGTTTGGCAACTCTGTTATCTTGCAGTAATATGGGGGATAGAAATAACATCTAATGAACTCACAATCTCACTGGGGAGACTTCCAGGCAGAATATAGAAAGCACCAACTGACTTCTCATGGGTCCTTAAGATAAAATATGAAAAGAGAGATAAACTAAAGATAAAACATTTCAGTCTTTCAGAAGAATTTAGAGGAAGCATAAAGAAGTCAGGACATGTCATAGATGAATTAACTGTCTTTCATTCTCCACCTCTCTTCGTAAAATACTCTCAAAATAAGACATGGTTTAAGGAAAAGACCAATTCCAAGGCAGGAAAATTCAAACTCTGGGAAAAGAAGAAACCAAGAGTGTTGCTGGAAGGCCTCTTTTTAAATATAAAAAGATTTAAAATTATTACTTGTAGACCTTCCTTTCTAGACAACAATATTTCTAATAAACAATGATGTTATTTCACAGTAGTCCCCCTAGTAGCCAGTGATGGGGAGGAGCTTGTCTCAATGCACTTTGTGGGGGTGCTTTTTCTTTGATTGAGTGAATTCCAAAAGAGCCTTGTAGAAAACCCAAAGTTTTTAAGAGAATTATACCACGAGCTTAGACTAAATGATGTAGGGACAGTACAACAAAAAAAGAGGATTTAGGACTCAAATGTCTACAAATAAAGAAGCATAAAAAGGCTACTTAGTGTCCAATACTGGCCAATTCTTATAGAAAAGGATAGGTGAATCCAAGGGCATAACAATTAACTCAGAGAGCAGAGCTAAGGAATCCCTCTCAAGAAGGATGGATTCTCATCAATGAATCGTCAACCTATGCTCCACTGAATTTCAGAATTCCCATGAACTACAGTGACCAATATGTGGTTTCTATTTTCCCCTAGCCCCATGAAAAAGAGTAACTATGGTGGTTATCCAATGCCTATCTTATCAATGTTTGTTAGATGTGTGTGTGTGAGAGCCAGATAACTTGTCTCATTAGTTCACAGGGTTTCAGACTGAATGGAACTCTACTTGGAGACATATATTTGAAGAACTTTACCCAGAGATCCTAACCCACACCTGAAGGTCATTTTGGTGACAAGATCTTAAATCGTGAGCCTGCGTTGATACTATAATTAGATTACATTGGGAAGTCTTTGGAGGACCTAAATATATTTTAGTTTTTGGAGGAATGTAAATCATCTGTGGCCAGACATGGGACTGTGGCAGATTAGAGATGGGTACAAATTTACAAATTATTTCTCACTTCTTTTGTAGATGTGAAGTGTTTGTCTTCTCGCATTGAATCTGGGCAGTTTTTGACCAATAAGATGTAGTGGAAGTGATGCGTCAATTTTCAGTTCTCAGTCTTATAGAACTGGCATCTTCAGCTCCCTGTGTCTGGGACACTCACTGTGGGAGATGTCCGCCTTTATGTAAGAAGTCTGACTATCCTGCTGTGAAGAAACACAGTTAGCCATTTGAAGAGGCTGTATGGAGACATATAGGTGACTAAATTGTAGATTTTCAAAATCTTCCATCCTAGGCACCAGATGAGTAAGGAATCCCTTAGATAACTCCAGTTCCAGGTGCTGCCTGAATGAACTGCATGAGAGATACTGAATGAGAACACACAACTGAACCCAGTAAATCCACAGAATCATGAAAAATAATAAATATGTTTTAAACCATATGTTTTGGGATATATTTTATGCAGAAATATGTAGTTGGAACAGAATTTAGGTTTATTTTTTTAACTTGGACCTAATTTAGATGTCAAAAATCCTTCTATTTGCACTTGATCTCAGTGTTGTAATAGGATGTTATTTTGGGGACTTTGAGAGAACAACAAATGTATTTTGCAAATGAGACAAACACCAATAATTGGTGACCAGAGGTCAGATTGTGGTAGGCTAAAGATGGCTGCAAATATTTTGCTATTGCTCCCATTGATAGGTGAAGTCTTATTACCCAATAGAATGTGGCAAGAATGACAGTCTGAAATTTCCAAGGCTAGGTTATAAGACTCAGCCTCCACCCATCTTTCATGGAATAGTTTCTTTGCTTGTCTATAGTCATATAAGAAATTTGATTACCTGGAGAGTATGCAGGTGAGGTCATGTGTAGGTACTTTGGTGGACAGAAACAGCTGAGATCAGTCTACTGGCCATCCCTGCAAAGGCTCCAGATATGAATGAAGCCATCTTGGACTCTAAAACTTGTCCATTGGCCAGTTGAATACCATCAGGTAACCTCATTTGACACTACACGGAGCAGAAGAATCACATGATAGAACCTTGTCTAAATTGCTCACCCATCTGTCTGGAGGCTTTCTTGGAATAAATAAAATAAATTGCTGACCCATCAATATATAATTAAATTGGTTAGAGTTACTTAGAGGAACTTCTACGTTTTGGGGTAATATTTAGGTAATGGGTAACCTGTACAGAATGCAAATTATGCAAAAGAGTTGGTCCATTCAAACCAGGATATGTATTTAAAGATGAAATAAGATAAGAAAACCAACCAACTCTCAGGGAATTTATGAAATTCTTTAAGAGATTCTTGTGGACATTTCCATGTTATGAAAAGAATAGAGTAACACAGAGGCATATGAGAAAAGTCCCTCCTATTTTGAAAAACAACAACAACAACAATATTGCATTATATTTCATAACCATTTTGGCATGAAGTTCTCAACTCTACAAATTTTCTTTAACATAAATCATCTGAACTTAATTCTCTAGGTTCAGGCTTTCTTCAGGACCTCTGAATTATGAAATTAGTACACTAAGAACTCTAATTTACATTCCATTACATTAAATCTTCATTTCCAGTGTAACCAAAAGCAATAATATCCTACTCAAATTCCTTCAGAATTAAACTCTTCACACCTCACGAAAATTAATATCACTCTTCAAATGATTTGGGGCTTTTTGGATTTCTTATATTCTTACTCCTGTATTTTATAGGTTACAAAACCTCACACAGATAAGGAAACAAGAATATTGCCTGCTGTGAGTATGGTGTTACCTGTAAATTCTCCAGGAGGAGTTACTTGCTTTCTCTTTTGTGCTCCCCTAGAGATACCAGCTTTTCAAATCTTTACCATCCTAGTAGCACAATTATTGGCTTCTGTGCCCTTCCTAAAATACATATTTCAGAAGTGCATGTGCCAGTGCTTGCAAGAAAAAGGGAAGATCATTTATATACACTAATCTGTTAACATATTTTTATCTTCCCAATATTAAAAAATTTTAAAAGTTAGGATAGTGTCTTTTTCATTTTTGTGTAGCCCAGATTCAGAATGATAGGACTTTGCCACACAGTAGGCAAGGGAAATGAACTTAAAGCAGAAACTGCTTAATAGGCATTAAGAAGACATACAAAAAATTAATAAGAAAAATAATAAGTAAACATTTTCGAGATTCCTGAGCTACCTGGAAGGGAGGGAGGGGGAAGAAGAGGACACGAATGGAGACAAGGGAAGTTCCTTGTAGTCCCTACACAGAACTGGTTGTTGCCTCTGAGAGAATTCCAGCGATCATAATTTTGTTTGCAAATAAGTCCTATAGGCATTCATTTTCTTTCTTAAACCATTAAACAATGTAAGAGTAGCTAAATATATCTTTTCTGAATTGCTATCTTCATGTAGACTAACCTGTTTTAACATTACATTTTTACAAAAACAAAACAAAAATAAATCTAAAAACTCTTTTCCCCCCGGGAAAATTTCTTCTATTGCTAAATAAACAAGATAAAATCAATTTCTGTATTCTCTCCTGAAAAGAAGCAATGAAAGATTGTCCTTCTGTCAATCAGAATGTGGATATATCAATTAGATAACCACTCTGTGATATTTTAGCTGAAACTCAATGCTGATTTGGAATGACATTTTCCCCTAATTAAATGTGTAAAAATAAATGTATTAGAAATTTGGCCACTCAATACTCCAAGAAGAATAAAAACAATGCTTAATGTAATTTCAATAGTCAGGACTGGATTATGAGGAACAATTTCTGAAATATATATAAAATTAAATGCAGGTCTTTGTCATTAGATTGCTGCTTTGCGGCTGAATTACTGATGAGTTAAAATAGTTTGCATTAATTATTATTTCTTTTTAATGTCTTCTCAGAGAGATGCAATATTGTACAATACTATATTTTTATTTTGTTTGAAAACTATAAGCATGTAAATTTGGCTACTACACTTTCAAAGTCTACAGCACATAATATTTCATGCTAAAAAGGCTAACACTGACTGCAAATCCAAAGGTACTTCTGCTCTGTGTTCTGTATTAGCACTGCCTTTGAATGGCAAGCCAGTATAATGCCTTAACTATAGTGTGCTGGGAAAGCTAACTGAATAATCAGTAGACATTTAATATATGACCTATCAAGATCATACTTGCAGATACTTAAGTGAACTCCAGGGAAACAGCTGTCCCTTTGAAGCAATCTGCTTGCAGAATCAAAAAGAGCCTTTTGAGAAACCCTCTAAAAAACTGAAATTTCGAAAACTACTATCTGGACACTGTTGGCTGCCACTTGGTGCTCTGAAATTCTGAGTGGGACAGTTTTTTCCTTATCTTTGTCTTCATCCAGTTATAAAACTTGTTTTCATAAAATCAGCATATAAATATTTCTATTGACTGAATAAATCAAATTGTCATAGTAATATGTTCAGTTTCTGTTATGAAAATAACAATGAATTCCATAGAAAACAAATTATTTGATGGAATTTGGTAGTTTAACATGGAAATTTATGCTGGTGATGGAAGCATTTGAAATGACTTTAAATAATAATAGCATTTGATATTTGGAAGTTGTAGTTATTACTTAACAGATCATGTTTTTTCTATAGCAACTAGATAACTCTATCATCTTCCCTTTACCATCTCTTATTATTTTAGTGATTAATTTTAGATGAACTCTAATTGAGAATTTTTATAACTTAAAACATCATTTTAGTAGTATTTGAAGTAACAAAATACCTTTTTTGTATGTATGACTGTATATTTGCAATAAAAATATTCTTGGGAGAGAGAGGACTATTAATATGTATAATAGAAAGAAAGTTTGTCCTTTTATGGTGTCCTGGGTCCTTGGAAGGAAAGATAAATTGAAAAGGGGCTATCATATCTTAAAGAGTGAAGTATTGATTTAAAAAAATGATTATTTTATAAATTTAAAGAAATCAAATTGAACTAGATAAATTTCCCCCTTCAATTTGTAGGAATACAGCCTCCAAGATATAGCTTTTGAATTTAATTATTCAGTAGTTCTTCTTCAATTATTTGTTATATTTAGTATATCGAAATATGTCATCTTGAGAATCCACCTTGATTTAAGCAAAGCTAGTGTAAAACTCTGGACAATTCTTTGGTAAGAGATTCATAATTTCCCTTAAAAAATCATTGGTACATGATTTGATTAGACAAATTCAATCTGCATACAACTTTCCAGGATATATCTATTGCATAAAAGGAAGGCAAACTTTATTAATAAATTTATTCTAAACCCTTGATAATAGTCTGATATATGATTTGTGTTTTTATTCCCATTCCAATTATTAGGGGAATTAAAGCATTCCAGAAATATCATCTTCTACTTTGACTTTTTTCCTGTTTTGCTCTTTAGTTGGGCAATTACGTACTTGACTTTTTTTTAATGACTTATTATCTGGCAAAGGGTGACTAGTCAATGAAGTCTAGTGATTTAAAATGAAAGTTATTTCATTTCACAAGAGATAAGGTACATTCCAAAAAATCACAATCATGGCCCAGACAATGAAGAACAGGAAGAGACATTTTCTCTGAATTCCAAAGATGATTATAATGTGAACAGAAAAGAAAAATTGTTTTAGTTTAATCCTAAAATTATAACATCATAGTTGTTGTTAAGACAGCTACATTGGTGCATAATGGGTTCTCAAATATTTGTTAAATAAATGAATGATTAGTAAAAAAAATTTTAAACTTCTCCCAGTTAAATTTTTGGTAATTTATATTTTAACAAACCCCCTCAGATAAGGGCCTCTGTTGGTTGTCAGTTTGGATCGCCTGGGAAGCAGACACTAAGATGAAACTAGAAGTGAAAGAGATTTTTGTGGTGGGGTAGGGATGGAGAATGGCTGCAAAATATATAGGGGAGATGAAACTGGAGTAGGTGTGGACCTGGCACCCATGAACAGAGTGAGGGAAGAAAGAAGGATTGAGTAGGAGGAGCCCAAAACTACAGTGAGCTTTGAGAAAATCTTCACCAGATCTGGGAGCCCCAGAATGATTTCTTGGCAGAGTTTAGCTGCCTGGGGCAGGAATGACTCAGCTCTAGTACCTGCAACTGGTCAGTCTTTAACTGGAGCTGCCCAGGGCAATGTGCCTTTGTCTGGATGGTGGGGTAGATCCCAAAGGAGCTGCCCAGGGCAACCTGCCTTGGCCTGGATGGGGGGGTGGATCCCAAAGGAGTGACAGGTGGATGCTGTCAGCTAGCTACACTCCTTATACCTGGCTCTCTCTCGAAAGGGAGTTTGCCACACACACTCCCACGACTGTCGCAGTCTATGTCCTTCTACATATTGAATTAGCTCATATAGGGTTCTTAATCCCTTGACTTTTCTGAGTTTATGTCCATTTTGTTTTCTGATGTCTTGAAGACAATATGTACATGCCCCTTGGTATCTGTTGTACTCTCTGTTCATACCCTTTTCATGCATAGGGCAAACTCAACACTCAGTCTCACATTCTGAGTTCTGCGACCCTCGGGATATGCCGATTCTAACAAGCGGTTGAAGAGAAAGTTCTCTCGGCAAAAATAAGGACTCAAAGCAGAGGAAGGGATGCTTAGGGGGAAAGAAATGATTGATTCAGTCTGAACATGTGCCAGTGAGTAAAAATAACAAGTGCTATTTTTATGGAAATAATAGAAAAACATATGATGTTGAAAGTTCCTTAAAAACACTGAAAACATGGTAAAGGCAGGACAGAGATTATGTGTCTGTTAAGAAGTGGCATTTTTGTATAGGATGTTCCAATAAAGGGATTTGAATGAAGGAAACAAGTAAGCCGTGTAGTTGTGTAGGGGAGGAGTCATCGAGGTGTAGGAAAAAGGAAACCAAAGGCCCTGAACTAAGCACATGTTTGGCCTGGTTAGAGAAAAGCAAAGAAGCTCCTGGAGCTGCAGCAGGATGAGCAAGGGGAAGTGGTAGCAATGAGTTAGAGGAGGCAGCCATTTGTTAAAATAGGCAGGGAGGGCCTAGTGTAAGGTCTTGAGTTTTATTCTGAGTCAGAGGGAAAACATCACAACTTTTCAACAGATGAGTAACATGCTCTGACTTACGTTTTAAAGCAGAGGTTCCCAACCTTTTTGGCAACAGGGATCGGTTTCATGGAAGACAATTTTTTTCACAGTTGAGGAGCGGGGATGGTTGTGGGATGATTCAAGCACATTACATTTATTGTGCAGCCAAACCTCTCTGCTAATGATAATTTGTATTTGCAGCTGCTCCCCAGCACTAACATCACCACCTGAGCTCTACCTCAGATCATCAGGCACTGGATTCTCATAAGGATCATGCAACCTAGATCCCTCACATGTCCAGTTTACAGTAGGGTTCAAATTCCTATGAGAATCTAATGCTGCTGCTAATCTGACGGAAGGCAGAGCTTATGCAGTGATGTGAGCGATGGGGAGCAGCTGTAAATACAGATGATGCTTCCCTCACTTGCTGGATGCTCATCTCCTGCTGTGCCACCTGCTTCCTAACAGGTCACGACCGGCCTGGTACTGATCTGCAGCCCTGGGATGGGGCCCACAGTTTTAAAAGATCACTCTTGCCACAACGTGATGAATGGGAGACATTTTAGGGATAGAGCATCACATGCATCAAAGAGATTCAAAACAAGAATAGAATGTTTAATTCACTAAGAAGATATAGAAATTCTAAACACATATGCAATTAACAAAATGTCCTTGAAATATATGAAGCAAAAATTGGCAGAACTGCAAGGAAAAATTAACAAAATCTTATTATTATTATTTTTTTTGAGACAGAGTCTCACTCTGTTGCCCAGGCTAGAGTGCCGTGGCATCAGCCTAGCTCACAGCAACCTCAAACTCCTGGGCTTAAGCGATCCTTCTGTCTCAGCCTTCCGAGTAGCTGGGATTACAGGCATGCGCCAGCATGCCCAGCTAATTTTTTCTATATAATTTTAGTTGTCCAGATAATTTCTTTCTATTTTATTAGTAGAGACAGGGGTCTCGCTCTTGCTCAGGCTGGTCTCGAACTCCTGACCTCGAGCGATCCTCCCACCTCGGCCTCCCAGAGTGTTAGGATAACAGATATGAGCCTGTAATATTTCTGACATTTCACTTTGACACTCTTTTTTTTTTTTTTATTGTGAAGGTACATCCTTAGGCTTTCAAATGCATGTTTTAGTTTGTGATTATCTTTCAAATTTTTTTAAGAGCAATTTTTGTGAAACCATGGATAAATAAAAAATTCATGTTATTTTTGAATATGAGTTCCATCCTGGAACCAATGCAGCACAGACAGCTTGAAATAACAACAGTGTTTGGGAAGGATGTGGCTAATGAATGCACAGTACATTGATGGTTTGAGAAGTTCCATTCTGGTGATTTTAATCTTAAAATGAGCTATGTGGGTGACATTAGAGCAAGGTAGATAATGATGAGCAGAAAGCTGTAGTGAAAGAGAATCCATCTCAACCTATGCGTGAATTAGCAGCAAGGTTTAACGTTGCTATTCCAACAATATTGGACCATTTGAAACAAATGAGAGAGGTAAAGAAGCTGGATAGATAGGTTCCGCATGAATTAAATAAGCATCGGAAGAGAAATTTTCTCAAACCTTGCCTTTCTATGCTATGACGACATAAAGGTGAACCATTTCTACATTGTATTGTAACCTGTGATGAAAAATGGATTCTTTTTGACAATTGCAAGCATTCAGCACAATGGTTGGATAAAGATGAAGTACCAAAACACAGTCCAAAACCAAATATTCATCAAAGACAGCTAATGGTGTCTGTCTGGTGGTCCAGCACTGGTATTAATATTATCCACTATAGTTTCATGAAACCTGGTCAATCATTTACAGCGGAAATCTACTGCAACCAACTGGAGAAAAAAGCAGCCAGGATTAGTCAGTAGAGACAGGCCAATCTTCCAGTAAGACCACATATCGCAAAAAACAATGTTGCTCAAACTATAAAAGCTGGACTTGGAAACTCTCTGAAATCGCTGTATTCACCAGACCTTGCACCAACTACCACTTCTTCCAGGCTTTGGACCACTTCTTGCAAGGAAAAATATTCAGTTCTCAACAAGCTGTGGAAAATGCCATTCGTGGTTTCATTGCCACTCACTCTCCAGCCTTCTTTGCTGCTGGCATAAACAAACTACCATTAAGATGGCAAAACTGTGTCGATAGTTTAGGTGCATACTTTGATTAATTGTACTGTTTCTTGTTTGAGATATGATAAACTCAACTATTGATTCTAAATTGGACATTTCATATTTAATGACCTAATACTTGGGTTAGGAGAGGCAGCGGGGCTGGTGTACAAGCCTTTTTGGCACCAGGGACGGGTTTCATGGAAGACAATTTTTCTGTGGATGGGGGCAGGGGGCAGAGCTAGATGGTGGGTGTGAGGGTGAAAAGGTGGAGTTCAGGTGGGGATTCATGGCCCTATTTTCTTAACAGGCCCAGCCTGAGGGTTGGGGACCACAGGTGCAGGGGGTGGGGAATGCAGATATAAATTATCCACTGAGTACCTGTTTTTATATTGAATGATAAGTTCATGAGTGCTTCTGACAGTATTAAAAAATGAATTACAGATGAGTTTTTATGTGGACAAATGAGTGTATAATGCATCGTTAACTAGAATTAAGAAAATTCTGTACATTTATAGTATAATATTAAAAATAAGATTTTCTAATTATAGAGTAGGATTTCTATTCAAGAGATGAGTTGGAAGTGATCTTAAAATGTTTCACTTGAATGTCCTGTACTAGTAGAATGTGATTGTCCTTTACTTAAGTGGGGAAGACTAGAAGAAAAGATTTGGAAGGTAGACAGTGAGAATCAAGATACTGGTTTTGGACAAGTTAAATCTAAAATGCTTATTTGATACCCAAATAAAGACAACAGGTAGGCAGTTGGATCTGAAGACTGAAATTATAGAGGTAATTATTGGCTGGAGATATTATTATGAATTGCTACTATGTACTGAATACTACAGAACTTGATAAAATACTTAGGCAGTAAGTGTAAATGAAAAAGTGAGGAGATCTGAGAATTAATGCTTGAGACACTTTAACCATTAGAGGTCAAGAAAAAGAAGATCAAGCAAAAGTGGTGGAGGAGTAGCATCTTGAGGTAGAAAGAGATATAAGGGTGAATGATAGTCCAGGAAGCAGATGAAGAAAGCGTTTTAAGAAAAAGCAAATAATTTGTTGTGTCAAATGCTGCTGAAAGGTCTAGAAAGATGAGGAAAAAGAACTGACCATTTGGTTGTCAACATGGGAGTTATCAATGTCCTTGAATAGGCATTTTTAGTGGAGTGGTGAGGTGGTCTAAGAAAGAATGGGGGAAAGGTATAGAAACAGCTCATTAGTTGAATGTGTGTCAAGGTGCAAACAAGTTTAAGAACTAGTGTCCTGATCTACTTTTCTATCCTAATATAGTCAGTTTCAGTGTTAAAATTACAGATCTACTGAAATTAAAATCTGGAAAGTGCCCTAGAGTTGGCTTAATGCAATTTTCTGTCATTTTACACATGAAAAACTTGAGATCTGGGAAGGTAATGCTAGTTGCATAAAAACACAAAACCTATGGCTTAATAAGATAACCAGGACTAAAACTGAACTATTATAAATCTTAATTCAGTGTTATAGCTATCCCACTGAAAAGAATCAAGTAGCTTATAATTCTAATTCTTCATGGAAACTGGAACAAAATGTGTTTTATTTAGCTATCAACAAAACAGAAAGCTTTGCTGTTGTGCGTTATGTAATATTTATTGGACTACTTCTTCTTCAGGTTATACCATGTGCTGCTACTTTAACCTGTCAAAGTCCTACTCATCATTCTAGTTGCAGCTCACATGTCAGGAAAATAAAGTCTCTGTTCCCCAAATTATGTAGAGCAAAGTCAAATAGAACAGAATTTTATTCATACTTTTAAATCATGCGTGAATTTTCCTCTTCTATTTGCAGGAGTAATTGAGACTTTGTAAGTATATGGGAGCAAATGACTTGTAGCTTCTTTGAGAATCAACAAGAGTCTTTTTCTCCTACTGGTATTTTTCTCTTCAGTTATAAAAATGCAAATTTGAGTTGGAAAACTTAGAAATGTGTTACTGATTATTTGTACATTTAACCTGACAACTGGTTTATGCTCATCAAGGGGAATTTTGCAATGAAAAATATAATATTCCAAACAAATTACAGATAGGTATACATCTTGTGAAAATATAAATTTATGTGTATGTATAGGTCAGGCAGGGTACGTTTTCACTTATGAGGAATTAGAAGAGTAATTTCTCAGCTATGTCAATTGAAGGCAAAAGGGAAAGTTTCTTTGAAGAAATAACATGTCATGCTTTTTGGGATGTTTTCATTCAGAAGAAATGTAATACCCCTAGTTAATACTGCAATCCCCTAGAGTTTTTGATATGGCTAATGTCATATCTCTCTCTTTCTCTTTCTCTCTCTCTGTCTTTCTCTGTTGGAAGCCATCCAATGAGAAAAGTATGAGTATATTCCTTTGTGTGCGAAACAGACAGCTAAAGCATACTTGTTATAATAATTGGGAGTTGATGCTGTGCTCCTTAATAATACCCAGGGCTAGAAATCAGTAGAGGTCTTAGATTAGCCTTACCTTTGCAGGATGAATATATTGATTCCATTGGCATGATGTTAAAAAAGATAGCTATTTGCTAACTTTCTTCACCTTTTTCTTGAGCTTTAGTGTGTATTTTGGAAATCTCCTTTGTCTTTAATATTTAATGTTAGCTGTAATTGTTTGGTGTATTTCAAAGAAAATTTAATATGCTCACTTATAATTCATTTATACTGAATTCCTAAAACTGTTAAGTTTTGATATTCAAAAAGTCTGAAGAGACCTTTTAAAGCCTTCACTTACTAAAATAGGATACTGTATTTATCTGAGAAAATATTTGTTAGAATCCTTAACATTTGAGTGTTCTTCATATAAAAAAATACATAAATAAAAGTGTGCATTTCATTCCAGAAATTTCAATTCTTTTTCAAGATGGCCCCAGAATCAAGAGGAAAAGATAGAGAAAAATTCACATTTTGGGGGCAGCTATATATACCTTGGTGTGAAGTGCTTTATGCATATTTCCTTGTTTAATTATTACCTCAAATCTGATGGTAATATTATTAAACCCATTTAACAGTTGATGAGACCAAAGTTTAGCACATTTAAATAACTTGACCATCATTACAAAGATGTCTGACTCCAAAGCTCAGGTTTGCTACTGTAGTAATACACCAAAGAATAAATAACCGAATAAGTCAATGAATTAGCAAAACTGTTCCCATAATCCCACGTTTAGTATAGGTCATATTGTTTTGTCACACACCTATTTTTGTGTTGACACAGAACTTCACCTAAAAAAGGGATCCAATCAATACATGAGTGATTGGCCAAGAAACAATATTTACTCTTTTACACTCTCATATAGAACTCAACCAAGCCTCGAATATTATCTGCTCTTCTTTCAAAGTGCTATAAATTTGAATTTTCAGGCTCAGCCATTTTATTAATTTACTCTAAAAGTAGCATTAGACACTACATTTTCTAATAATCTACATATAAATCACTGAAAATGACAACTCCATGTATATATTTGTATACTTATGATTAGCTCCCATAGAGTTTGTATTTCTCAATTTTTCTGTTGAATCATTTTTCATACTGCCACATAGTCTACTGTAATTTATATTTGTTGTAAAATTTTCCACTGAGCAAATATGTCATGGCTTATTTAAATATTTCTCTATCACTAGGCAAAAATTTTTAATGTAACTATTTCACAAAGGTTTTTATCTTCAGAAGAAATGTCCAGAAGTGATATACCTGAATCCAAATCCTATGAATACTTCATAAAACTTATGATAAATTGGCTTTCAAAGTTGATTTTCTAAATTATGTTGCCTCAGAAATATTCAAATATATTTGCTTTTTAGAACATTTGCCAAAATAGGGAATCATTTATGTTTAATATAAAATAAAGTAGTAACTTTAAAACAGTACCTAATGTTTAAGTGTTCATTATTTTAAAATAGTGAGGTAAAAGACCTTCAAATTCTTTTATACTCATTTTATTGCCCTTAGAGCATAAATTTTTGGAAAGAAATAGGTATTACCTCATTGTACATGGCCAAGCTACTTTTGTTAGAGAAAGGATTTTGAACAAGCTCTCTTCAATAATAATGCCAATCCCAAGAACTTAGATTGAAGTAAAATATTTTATATTTAACATATTATGTGAGTCCACGTACCAGTAGTCAGAAATTCTTGCAACTGGTTAATTATCTTAGTTTTACAGCCTTGTATATTTCATGAAAAGTCTTTTGTGTGAAATAACATGCATTGGAATTGATTTTGATATGCAAATTGCCATTCTTTGCAAAAAAAAAAATCCTTAGGTTTTAGAGATCAACATATTCTTTTTAGAAGAAAACAGAAACATATAATGTTTTTCAAGTATAACACATTGTCATTGTTAATTGACAATTGTTAATTAATCTTAAGCTAGAACCTTCATAACTAACAATTCATTTATGGTTATGTATGTATCACCAGGTATCTAGGTTACTGAATATAGTATTTGCAGTGAAGCTATATTGACGCTATAGAGCAAAGACCCAAAATAGGACACAGAAAAAATTAATTTATGATCCTGCAATGCCACTAATCATCCATAAGGCATTAGATTCTCTTGCCTAAATTTCTGAGCCAAGTTTTCTTCTCTTTCATAATTCACACAGCTGTAGAGGGTCTACTTATACTCATGCAAAACTCTTTGTAACCTGTTCATGGCTAAAGTAGCATTATTAGAAGATTTAAAAGTCATGAGCTTCAAAGACTCCTACCAGCAAAATACCAGATAGCACACTTTCTGTACTTAGAGGCAAATTAGTTCTGTGGCTACACCATCCTCATTAACAAAATTAACTTCTCTGAAGCCAGTGTCAATATATAGCCAGATATCTTAGAATCTGAGTTATACTGCAACAACGTTTGGGGGAAAAATTAACTTCTAATCAAACAACAAAGTAGGTTATGCATTCATTCATTCATACAATTAGGTTAAATATTATCAGAGTACCTACCATGTACTAGTCACCATTCTAGGTACTGGGGATACAACAAGGAGCAGAACATGAAAAAGTCCTTGCTCTTAAGGAATTCACATTTCAGTGACCCGGAAAAGTAAGAAAGTAAGAGTACACTGCTAAAAGTGGGTCTAGTAGATTCTACAGGAATATAGCAGAATTGCACTTTACTGGAAAATTCAGTAACATTATCTAATCTGAAATATTCTGCAATCAATTTTAATGGTTAGTTGTGTAATTGCCTCCATTCAGGGTGTAGTCATGTAACACTGCCCGACCTCTCTCAGGTAGGTGGAGATTCTGATCCTATTGGTTCAGGATTGGGGACTTCCATTTCTTCCAATGCATACCCCACAAAAATGTGGAAAACATTCCCTTAAAAGTATTTGATGAACTTACAAGAAAGTGAGAAATATCTAGACGTGGGATTAAGGGTAAGATGGAACTCAGCATAGTATGTTGAGCACTGAAGCTGGCTTTAGCCTGGAGATCATTTGCTAAAATGACAAACTCAATTATTTTTCCCCATGTTTGAGGGACACAGGGGCCAGAGAAAAAAGCTCTGGGCCAATTTACAGTAGGATGACTACTGGGAAAATCTCACTGTAAAATGTATTGTCTTAAAAAGCTGTACTGTCATCCTCAGGATTCTGGTGAGAAGAAACACCCATCGTCTCCCCATCATCTCACCTAAGTGATGGACTACTTGAATCTTAGTGTTTGAGCAGAAGAATCTGAAAAGTTGGATCAAGCATGACCTCATAGATTTGCAATCTAAATTTAGAGTATCTGAAATACCAAAACCATATCTGAAGAGACTAAACAATTATGCTAAACTGATCTCAGACTGGAAGTGTTTCCAGCTACCTAACAGGAGAAAATGTAAATGCTGCCTAGGGGAACATGTACCTACCCTATGCCTCATGGAAAATGTGCAACTTTAAGTCAAAATTTAAGAAGTACACCTGGGAACCATGCACAATTTATTTAGTAATTTATTCAAATAGTTATAGAGGATCCACTGTGTGTCAGGCATTCAGCAGTGAACAGAATAATGGAAAATCCTTATCATTATGCAGCTTATATTCTGGTGTGGAAAAATTAATATGAATAATGAAATAATTAAAATATAAAACATGTTAGATGGGAGTAAGTGATAAGGAGAATATATATAAATAAATATATCAATATGTACATAATAACAGAATAACATCACAAGAAGTCATTTCACATTGACCAAGACTGAAAAACCCAATGTCTGTGAGGATATAATACAACAGAAATGCTTGCTCATTGTATGAGTCTTCTATTGCTGCTATAACAAATGATCACAAACTTAAAATGACACACATTATTATCTTACAGTTCTGTGAATTAGAAGTTCAACACTGGTCTCACTGGCCTAACATCTGTGTGTTGCCAGATCTGCTTTCCCTTCTAGAGGCTCTAGGAGAGAATCTATTTCCTTGCCTTTTCCAGCCTCTAGAGGCTGTCTGAATCCTTGGTTCATGCCTCATTCTGCCATCTTTAAAACCAGCAAAATAGGCCAAATCCTTCTCATATCAAATCACTCTAAGCAACATTTCTGCTTACCTTTTATACTTTTAAAAGCCCTTGTTTATTGGACCTACCTGGATAACCCAAGATAATATCCCCATCTCAAGTTCTTAATTTATATTTGCAAGTTCTTTTTGCCATGTAAAGTAACATATTTTCAGGTTCCAGGCATTAGGAGGTGGACATCTTTAGAGAGTCACTATTCTGCCTACCACATTCATCTCCTACTAGGGGGAGTGTTAATTAGAACAACTATGGGAAAAACAATTTGGCATTATCTAGAGGAGTTGAACATGTGCATACTCTAAGACCTACCCTGAGAAACTCTTTCACATTTTCATAGGGAGGCATGCAGAATGCTTGCAGTAGCTTCGATTTTAATATACCTAAGGTGGAAATAATCCAATATTTTATGAAATATTATAAAATGAAATATTATACAGCAGTGAACATAAATGATTTAACAAATATCAGCATCAACATTAATGAATCTCCAAAATAGGATATGTAGGTAGAGAAGCATGTCACAGCAGTGTAGAGTATACACAACATTATTCCATTTATATAAAATTCAAAAACATGCATCATTAAATAATATATTCTTTATGAATACATAATTGTTAATAAATTGTAAGTAAGAGAATTATCAACCTTGAGTGGTGGGTCCCATACACAGGTGTTTTCTTGATCTTTTTTTTGTTTGCTTAATTTAAAATTTTTACTTTAAATTATGCTTTTTACTTTTTTCAGCATGCAAAGTATCTTTTATAATAATTTTTTTTACAATTTACTGAACTAATTATTAGTTTTATCACATGTAGGCTCCATGGCTTTGGGGCAGTTATTTTTGTTCTTTGAGTTTCAAGGTTAATCATTTTCAAAATGAAGATAATTATATTTACCAGTGTGAGAACCAAATTAACTAATGCATGTAAAGTGTCAGACAAGCAACACATAATATTAAATAATCCTTTCCTTGAGATGGATATAGTCAAAAATCAGAAAAGGAAAAATTCAATTATATATCATCAAATCAATTAACTGAGGTATTAAACAGTTAAGATTAAAAAAAAGAATAAGCTTTCATGTCAGAGCAAGGCATGCTTAATTTTAAACAGACAAAAAGATTTTTAGATTACAAGTAGTTATATTAACTGTTATTATAAGCAAATAAACTTTCTGTTTTATCCTAAACAACAGGATACAACCCTGTCTGAGTCTGAGTGGCATTTCTTCTAAGACTTTTCAAAAGTATTCTTTTTTAACTTACTTCCCCAAAAGTTCAAGTCTCCTTATTATAAATCTTGTTATTTAGAATAGCCCAAATATTCCTTCATTAATGCATTAGACAGATATTTACTGAGTGAGCCGCCATTTCAGATACTGGGGGTACAGCCATGAACAAACCATACAAGGTTCCTGCCCTGATGGAGCTTAGAGTCATTTTTGTAGAGGGAGACGGAACATTAAATGCCCGTTATTGATTCTTCCATCAATCCTTCCATCCATACAGTGTTTTGGGATAGCTACTTGTGATCATGAAAGAAGAGAATGACACTAGATATTAAGATACAGCGTAAAAACAGCGGCTCAAAGCTTAGCTGTTTTAAAAGGGTGCGTAAGGAAGATTTCTCTGTGGAGGTGGCACGAGGATGATGAATTGAGTGCAGTGAGAAGAGATGGGTGAGGAAACCAGTCAGAGGGTGTGCTGCCGTTCATGGTGTATCTCCCCTTCTCCACCTCATGTGTGCTTTGGAAGACCGACTCGCATAGACTGTGTGAGGAGGCTCTGTCATAGCCCAGCTTCCTGTTGACTTTAGCCAATGCGGATGCTGGTAAGAAATCAGAGCCAAGCAGGAGAGTGAGGTTGGCAATTTGTTTTTCCCTGACGGGTTGCCAGAGGCTGATTTTGTCCTACTATGGAGATGAAAGATACCATCAGCTGGCGCTCACCATGCAGCTTTCTCTCATCTCTTACTTACCTTTTAGATCTGGAGGAATAAAATACTCCCAGTGTCACTGTCCTTGAAGTGCAGCACCATTTTTTGTTGCTTTTCCTTTGCAAATAATCTCTTCAATTACCCAGCTTGAAGATGACTTCTCTTTCCTCTGCAGGTCCTGATTAATGCAGAGGCTGCTCAAGTAGACCATGTGAGAAAAGCAGGAGAGAAGGGAATGGAAGTGGAGATGATGGGACGGTATTATATCCTGGATATATTTTGTATACAACCAAAGAGATTTGATGATGAATTAGATGTGCACTCTGAGGGAAAAAAGGAGAAAGGAAGTCTCCGAGGTTTGTTGGCATCGACTGTGTACCACGATGACATCATTAAAAGAGGTGGGGAACAGTGAAGAAGCAGCAAGTTGGAGAGCTGGTGAGGGGAAGATGGAAATCAAGTTTTATTTTGAGCATGTTACATTGGGGATTCTTTGACTTTCTCCTTTCTGCCCTTTTCCTCAGTAGGTGAGGGTTTAGAGGAGATGGAAAAATTGTGAGAGGAGGCCACATTAGGGCCGTTGGGGATGGGCACTGATCAATGTTGCTAAGGGCAACATTCAATTTTGTGCCAGGTATGGAGAGCAGGGGAGAGGTCTGTGCTAGAGATATAAATTTGGGCATTATCAGCATATACAAAGCCGTAGGACTGCATAAGATCACCTATGATGACAGCATGTGTCTACTCCCTAAAATACAATCCATAACAAATATTTCTGTTCCCTTGGTCCACTGACACTTTATTTTTTTATTTTTTCTATACTTTCTTTTATGTGTTTCAGGGACATCAGAACTACAAACTTCTATTTATAGTGACTAAATGCCAAATTATTTCTGTTTTTGTTAACTCTTTGCTACCTTCACTGAAATTATTGTGCATAGCCTTCTTCCCGCACTCTTGCTCACCTGAGCTCTCCAATTTGATGGGAGTTAATATATTCCTTCATCTCTTCCTTGTATATTCTTCATCTTCTCTCCCTCTCTGTTACTGCTAAAAGACTTTCTTCTCTCAGTTTGCAGTTATCTCTGCACAATACTCAATGTTTCTGGAGCTGCCATCTCTTACTGAATTCAACCTTTGCACTTCTTTCCCTGTTATTTTTATGCTTTGTCCCAAGAAGCTTTTGTTTCTGAACTAACAAACTATATCATAATGAGTGCCTTGACTGTAGAATTCTGTAAATTAACTGTCTTCATGGAGCAGTGCAATATTTATCTTCTTTCCAAAAACCCCATCATTAAGGAAGACTAATAATTATTTTTTAAATGAAGTACTATCAGAAAAACACTAAAACATATTTATATAATATATAGTTGTATTTATATAAATATAAAACATATTTATATATCTTCTCTAAGGTAGCTTCTATTTTTAATAGTTAATAATCCCCATTCTATTTCATGTATAATAAAACAGAAAAGGATCATAAATATCCGGTTTTTGGGGTAACTGGAATATTATCTTTAATTCTTTTCTGCCACTGATATATAAAAGTTATATTTAGGGTTCTCTGGAAAGTGTGGATCCATTAGGGTTATACTCAGTCTTTTTGCGTTTTAACAGTGCAAATTCTGTATTCCATGAAACTGTGTGGTCCCTGAAATCGGGATAATTACTCATCCTGCAGCTTGTCAGACTTTTCTAAATCATTTGAAAGCACATAGATCTATCGCAGGTAGGAAAAACTTACTTTCAGGTAACTGGAATGACTTCAAAGTAACAATTAGGCAAGGAGCTGATCTGTCTCCCACTTATGAGAATGTGATTCATAGGAAATAAACTACTTTTATAAGCAATAAAATTAATGGTATCTTTTTCTCACATTTTCATTTTGGTCTGTTAAGACAGGTGTAATGCATTTCTGTTCCTGGCCCAGGATATGTGATTTATTTATCTAAATACTTTATAGTATTTGGGAGATATAACAAAAAAAAGAAAGTTAAATATTATATGGATTATATTCTTAGAGTTTCTATATGATAAATACCGAAATGGTAAGAAATTTATTTAAAAAAATCACCTTATCCCTCTTGCTTCCTGTATCAATGGCAAATTTACTCATTTTCTATTTAAGGTTCTCAACTATCAGCTTTTGTGTGCATGTCCTTGACATCCTGGACACTTTATTTATTTATGTTTTTTCACTTTGTCTTTGTTCTATTTATTTTGTCTCTGACTCTATCAAAATAGTTTCCATGTTTTATACTGCATCATTCTCCTATAAGAAATACTTGCCTTTTTTTTTTTTTTACCTACATTATGCTATTTTCCCTTTCTTATTGCTATTCTCTCAGGGTTCACTTAATTAAGCAATTATAAATATTTTAAGATGGTGAGTAGAAATAACAAAATTTGAGATTAGCTTCTTTATTTTATCCAATACAAGCCAGAAAAATGTAACTTCTCTTAAAAAGATGCAATATACCTATTTTTTCATTACCTAAGCTTGGCAGAAGGTATAGGTCATGACCTGTTCCCTGCTTACAATCTCCCTCCTCCTCACTAATTAAAAAAAAAAAGCTAAACAATCATTTGTCTATAAAAATAAAATGTATCAGTAGAATTTTTAGTGAACCCCTGGTTTTACCTTTATTGTCAAACAATAGAATCCTGAGTCAGGAGAACTTGGATTTACCCAGGCCTTCTCAGTTTAATAAACATAAAAATGACATGGTTAGATGAAATTCTGGATTTCTATCCTCTGTGAGTTAAAATTTTAAATGAGCCATTGGAACATTTTCTTGATTAATAACTTGACTCAGAGAATGCCATATATTCAAAGATAAAAATATAGTCACGAGGGCCAAGTTATCTTTAAGGCTATTGGATTTAAAATAAATGCAAAAGATCTTTCTTTTTTAGCACAACATAGTGGCCCAGCCCTATTGGAATCTGCATGTGTTGTTTTCTCATTTTTTTAAATTCTCTTTCCTCCTCACAAATCAATTTACTGCTTGACAAATAAACACATGATGTATAAAGTCAACTTACAGATTGGTATAACTGACTAGAAAGCATGAGTTTATTGGCAAGGGAACATGTTTCGCCCACACGGCAGCTCTGGTGGTAGAAAACTGTTCACAGTGTTTGATATATGATCCATTACATCGGCTATACTGTGAAGAAATGAAGATATGGTCAAATGGGACCAAAAGGAAAATGCAAGAATCCAAATCTTCATGTATCTTTTCCCCACTTGCATTTGGTTTCTTTCACACAGTCTGGACCAAATTGGAAATTGATTTGTTCTGATAAAAGTAATTTCAGTATATAAAGACATTGCAATTATTTTACCAAAAGTGTTTTAAGATTCGTATTTGTTAACACATTTCACAATGATATGCATGTGAACAATTGAAATAACTGGTTACACTGCAACATCAAAATTATATTTCACATAATTATATGCATTTTAGGGACCTGTATTGTAAGGTAGTTTGTTGTGCTGTGTCTCTTTGGAGGGCGGCTATGTGAAAATGATGACAATATAGATGTTGGCTTACTATGGAGAAACTCTTTCTACAACAGGAGATGTTATAACACAGAATTTTGCCTTATAAAGTTATAAATTGCCTATCAAGTGGTTGATAGGAAATGCTGGAAGACCTTCTGACAGGTATATCAGTGAAAGAATTTCTATGTTGCTTCCAGGATCAAACTAGATGTCCTCAAAAGGCCCTTCCAAATCTAACATGCTAACATTCTTAATAAGGATTCCAGAACAGATATTTTGCTATAGTTGAATATGACATAATAAACCTGCCACCAATAGAACTTTAAAATTTAAAAATGACTTTGGCTGTTTCTGGGGAGGTAGATGTGAGGATGTTAAATTCTTTTAAATGCAGTGACTTGTTATGCTTTTCCTTGAACATTGTCTTTTCCATTGTACTCTATGGTTCTAATATTTTTTTAAAAAAATAAAAACTGTCTGGATCTTTTAAATAATTCATATTCTTTTTCATTACAAAACCAAAAAGTCAATTTAAAAAGTTAGTAAAATTTTTATGAAAGATACAGACTATAATAACTTTGACTTTTTAAGGAGTGAAGGCAGCAACATTGCTTCCTTATATACCTCTTTTCAATAAAAACCAATTTACAAATTTACATTTTTCAAGGAGGAGTGATTCCCGTAAACAAAACTTAAGTATGCATCTCCCTGCGCCAGGGTGGACGCCTGTCACTCAAATCACTGTCATGCCGCAAGCTCCCCTGATACAATCAGAAAGGAAAATAGAGTTAGTTAGATGGGTTTACAGAATGATGTCTGCATGACTGGCAGATGTTTGCACTATAACCATATTATGTGCACTCAATTTTTATTATAGAACAATTGTTTCTAATAACTTTTATGTTCATGATCAATGTGTCATAAATTCACCTGAATTTCAAAAATGACCTTAGAAATCTAAAGAATTGCTTTTCAGTTGTTTTCTCCCAATATATTCAATAATAATAATAAAAAGTAACTGATTTGAGCATGCATTGAATTGTGGATTCCAAACAATCTATGAGATCTCAAATGCATGCTCCAAATCTTCCTGGTTCATAGAGGACATGACATTATGTCCAAGATGATTATCAATCAGTAGCTGCACAGTATTGTCTGCTGTAAATGGTTAGTGTGATTAATAACAACAATTCAAGCATGATCTGGAAATCTGTGATCTTTATTGACTAAGTGAACTGGTGACTCCCTCTTTTCATGTTGTTTGTACTCAATTTGTGCTGTTTTCAGTTATTGATACAGTCTATTACTATTTCAGCTGTGATATCATTCCACATTTTATGAACTCAATAGCAAATGTCAGGTGAAGCGAGAAACATGTTCATTTACTCCACAGAAATACTTTTACCCTATTATTATGGTCTTCTATTTCATTCATCAACAGGCTGATGGAAATAGTTAATGCATTTTTAATAGTCATTTCATTTACATATGTAAAGGTGTTTTACCTTCATATTCATACATGTTCTCCACCTCTACCACTGGCTCTAAGTTTTTCCTCTTTCCCTCCCAAATCCTTAACATTAAAACTCATGATGATCACTTTTTCAGGTGAATAAAAACAAACAAAAAAACCCACAAACCAGGCAAAATATAATATTTTAGGAGTGTGTACATTTGTTGAATGTCTTGGAAATCAGCTACCACTTCATTTTTGTCCTGAGCATATATCTGTATAATTTTCTAATATGGGATGTATATTTACATATGAACATACATACATATTGCATTGGTTCTTACTAAAAACAAATCTGATTTAAATGAAATGTCTCCCTGTATTCAGTCTGAAATGCCAGCTGTTAGTTAGCCAAAAGGAACTAGTACAGAGAGTAGGAGCATAGGCAGGTAGAGCCAGACTGTTGAGGTTTAAATTTGGTTAAATGACTTACTAGCTATATAATGTTAAGAACTCAATTAAGCACTCAGTGCTTCAATTTCATCATTTGTAAAAGGAGATCTTGTGAAATCAAATGTATTAATTCATGTTCTAAATGTTTCTAGAACATTTTCTGGCTTATAACACATATTCAATTACTGTTTGCTATTCTTATTAATTATCCTAGTGAAGATGCTACAAATAGGCAGCTGATTAAATGGGTTTTGAGTTCATCATCACACAGATGACATTTAAACATGGAAATAGAAGAATTCACCTAGGGAAGAGAAGTGAGCTGAGGACTCAGCCATTGGTCATACCAGTACTTAGAGGTACTTAGTCAGTAAGCAAGACTAAGAAGGAACTGCTGATGAGATAGGAGGAAACAAGGATAGTATTGCAAAAGTCCAGTGAAGAAAGTATTGTAAAAAGGAAGGAGTGAGCAACTATTTCTAATGTTTAGTTGAGGTGACAATAGGATTAAGAATTATCTGTTAGTTTTGGCAACAGGGAGGTCTTGATAATAGCAGTTTCATAGTGTGATAGAGGGAAAATAAGTGAGAACGTGATGCCAATGAATAGAGATAATTTCTAGGAGTTTTGCTCTAAAAGGAAGGAGAGAAATGTGGCAATGAATAAAGGGGAACATGGGAGCATAAGAACTTGTTTTTAAGTTGAAATATAGTGTTTATTGGCTGATAGCAATTGTTCAATATAGATTGAGACTGCTGATGACAGTGACAAAGGGAATGGCTGCAGGAGCAAAATCCTTCTAAAAGTAAAAAGGGACTGTATTTATAAAGTTCTAATTTACTATTTAATGTAATTATTTTGTGTTTACTGTCTCCTCTGTGACTCAAATAAGGTTTCATGAGCACAGAGATTTCTTTTTGTAGTTACTATCCCACCTAAAATAGAGTTAGGTGATAGGCATATAATAGACACACAATAAATATTTTTAAGCAAACAAATGAACAAATAAATGAATAAACAAATTAATAACTAAATGAAGTAATGGTGTTTAAGTGAGAGCACAGACAATCCTTCCACTATAACAGGAGAGAAGAAAGGTTTACAGGAACAGACAGATATAAGTTAGCAGAGTTGCTGATCAAATCATATGGATGTCCCTATCAGATTATTTCTGTTGAATCAATGAAATAAAACATACAAAACTAACTGCAAGATGAAAAATGAAAGATAAAACTTGGGGAAATCTTGCAGAGGGTAACACAAAAAGACCAAAAGATGAGTAATAGAAAAAAACTATATTTTTAAAACAATTAGAGATTTGATTTAGAAAGCCAAACATCTGACTACTGAATTTCAGAAAGAAAATAGAGGAAAGAGATGGGAGAAAATTATTAAGTATTTCAATAAATGAGTTAAAATGATGATTAAAGTGAATAATCATCCTTAAATTGTCATAATTAAATGAATGAAGGGAAAAGGTTCAACCCATGCAGAGTGAAGAAAACTAAAAGTTCTCATAGAAAGTTTTCATACAAAGTTTCTTTCAGGAGACTCTCGACATAAATCATGGCAGCTAGAAGACAAAAAGAGTAATTATTTCAAAATTCCCAGGGAAATTTAGTTTCATCATAGAGTTCCATGCTGAGAAAAATTATCAATCCAATGTGAAGATAAGATAAAAACATTATCAGATATGCAATTTCTCGGAAAAGATTTACCACTTTTGCATAAGTTATCTGAAATCTACCAAATTGAGAAAGTTAAACACGGAAAGACAAGACATGAGACCAAAGAAACTGGGGATCCAACACACACAAAATAGGCAAAGGTGACTGAGAAGAGAAATTCCAAGACAGGAGCTATGTAGTAGTCTCAAAGAGCAACCAATTCATAGTATAGTAGGAAAGCATGAGGAATAAGGATTCTGCAGATAAATTGAAGCCATAAATTATATAAGACATCTGCATATATGAAAATTTGAACTTAATGGTTACTGGAAGTAATAGGATGAACTGATTACCATGGAAATAAGTATGCAAGATACAAAAAAATGGAAATATTTAACAATAAAACAGACTGCTATTCATACAGGAAAGAAAAAATAATTATAAGCTACTTGGCTTAGCTTTGTATTATTTTTATATATTTATTATAAAATAGTATAAACTCTAAATAACTAATCTACAGGTTACATTAGGATGATAGGTGAGAAAAAAATCCAGGATGGGAGTACTGATATAAGAGACTAACTCTGTATCTATCATAATAGTATGGGAGTACTTTCCTCTGGGGAGCAGACCAGGAGGGTGGGAGGAATGTAGCCAGAACCCTAAGCATGCGTTATCTCAATAAAAATAACTTGGGTATGAAGTTATTGATTTGAGTGCATGCACATATATATGTGACCCTCTCACTGTGTGTTGATGAAGACCTCAAGATAAAATGTCCATATTTTCTCTGTAGGCAAACTTGAATTTATTTAATATGTAGAATTCATTATTGATTCAGATCTTGGCATGTACAGATACATACAATCATACAGGAGTACAAACCTAGAAAAGTCACACACACACACACACACACACACACATGCACTCATGCATGTACATATCAGGCTCAGTTAAATGCCAGGCAAGATTCAGCTATCTGTGCTCAAACCGTCATCCTGAAGGTTAATTATCAGTTGGCAACTGTAAATGAATCGAGAATTATAGGTAATTTTGATGGCTATTTTAGGTTTCAGGTGCTTGTATCTTTTGTATTTATAGTAAGAAGGAGGAACAGTGGTTAAATATAGTGATTTTTAAAATAAAAAGAGGGTAAATTTATGTTCTATTTTGATTCCCCTTGAACAGAGAACTCACTGCCGGGCTGCTAGAATTGTGGTTAACTGTTAGCCTCAAGTGGTTAGCTCCTTCAGGATCTGTCTCATCTTTCTGTCTAAGTTATACTTTCCTTGTGAGCAGCCATGAAACAATGGCAAATCAAGGCAGAAGTTAGCAAGGTCATGATGTTCCTCAGGATGTCGCCAGCCACCAACTGAGCAAAGTCTTGGAGTAAGAGCCTAGACATTCACACCCAACACAGGGCCCCTCTTACAGATAATCTTTACTCTGAATCTCCCCACTGGGCTAGCAGAGACCTTCAGGGCTGCATGACAGCACGAGGGGTCCTTACCAATCATACTTTCTCTCTTCTCTTTCTTCAGATGTTAATCTCTGCCATAGTCCATTTTTGTGCTGCTATAATAGAATACCACATACACAGTAATTTATAAAGAACAGAAATTTATTTCTCATAGTCCTAGGGGCTGAGAAGTTCAAGATCAAGGTGTTGGCATCTGGGGTGGCCCTTCTTACTGCATCCTTACACGGCAGAAGGTGGCAGAGCAGGAGAGAAAGGACCCACTACTGAAGCCCTTTTTATGGCAGGATCCATTCATGAAGGTGGATTCCTCATGACCTAAATACCCTCCATTAGGCCTCTTCTCCCAACACTGTTGATTGGGGATAAACTTTCCAACACATAAATTTTGGGGGACACATTCAGATCATAACAATACATTTTTGCAGCCCTACCTCTTCAGCATTTGCTTTCCCACAGACCTAAACTGTAGTATTAGATGTATTAAATAGTTCATTTTATTTTATTGAGATTAGGGATTGTGATCACAGAAACACATCAACACATCACCAATTTTTTCCGTTCTCTTGGAAGTTGGAGTTATTTGCAGTTTTTGGCTATTGTGAATATATTTACTTTAAACATTCTAGTTTATATCTTTTTAAATACACTTATATTTTCATTACTTTTAGGAGTAGAATTGCTGGACCACAGAGTAGCTGTATAGTTAACTTTATAAGGAATTGCCAATTTTTTAAAGTAGTTGCATCATTTTACATTCCCATCAGCAATATGGGATTGGTCAAGTTATACTATATTTTCATCAAATTGGTGGTTGAGAGTCTAAATTTTAGTTATTCTAGGATGTGTAAATTGGTATTATGTGATTTTTGTTTGTATCTCCTTAACATTGATAACTTTTCATGTTGTTAATCATTTCCTTATATGCTTTTGTGAAATATCTTTTCTAATCTTTTGTCTGTATTTTCCATTGAGGTGTTTGTCTTTAGTGTTGATTTGTATTTTGTTATTGACTTGTAAGAACTCATACATATTCTGTATATAAGTCTTTTGCAGATATGTGTATTGTAAATATTGTCTCCCAGTAACTTGCTTATACATTTTTTCTTAATAGTATCTTTTGCTGAAATTTATAAAATTTTGATGAAAATTTTTGATTATTGTTTTCTTTCATGAGTATTGCTTTTATTGTTCTTTTTAAGAAATTTTTGCTGTCAGCTGCAAAGATATTCTTAAATATTTTCTTCTAAAGGAAGCTTTATAGTTTTAGCTTTTATATTTATGATCCATCTCAAATTGAATTTTGTTTATGTTGTGAAAAGGTGTCTTGACATATTCCTTCTGTACATTTATCTAGCTATCTAGCTGTTCCAGCAACATTTGTTAAAAAAAAATTTTTCTTTGATGACTTGTTTTGTCACCGTTGCCAAAAATCAATTGCATTGTCCTATTTCTAGACTCTGCATGTCCTCTGAGCTATTTGCCTATCTTTACACCCATGCCACACTGGCTTATTACTCTAGTTTTGTAGCAAGTCTTGAAATCAAGCAGGGTTAGTCCTCCAACTGTTTTACTTTTAAAAAAATATTTAAATTTTAGCTTTTCAGGTCATTTACATCTTTATATGAATTTTAAAATCAGCTTGTCAATTTCTATAATGAAATGGATATTAATTGTTATTGTATTAAAAGTATGGATTAGATTAGAAAGAATTAAAATCTTAATCATATTGCATCTTCCTAAGGGGAAGTATGGCATGTATCTCCATTTATTTAGGTTTTTATTTTCTCTGAATGGCATTTTGTAATAAGAAGTCCAGACATCTTTTCTAATATTTTGTTAAATGTATTCCTAAATATATTATGATTTTAATGCTATTGAAAATGGTTTTTCTTAAATTTCATTTTCTAAATTTATGCTCTAAAAATATGGAAATACAATTGCTGTAGGAATATTGCCTTGTTAAATTTACTTTTTATTTTTGGCAGCTTATTATAGATTTCTTAAAATTTTATATGTAAAAGAGTATCATGTTTTCTGCGAATAAAGAGAATTTACTGCCAGTATATTGTTGAATAATAGTGTGGCAGTGGGCATTCTTGCTTGGTTCCTAATCTTAGAGGAAAAACTTTTAATATTTCAACTATTGTATTAGCTGATTTTTTTTCTAAGAATACCTTTTTTAGATAGAAGAATTTTGTTATTTGCTGAGAAATTTATAAAATAAGAAAACAAAATGTTAAATTTTGCTAGATGTATTCCTTTCTTTTTAATAACAGCTTTGCTAAGATATAATTCACATATGATGAAATTCATTCTTTTAAATTTCATGAATCTGTGGTTTTTAGCATATTTATGAGATTGTGTAACCATTGTCACTTTCTAATTTTAGAACATTTTCATCACCCGGTATAGAAATCCTGTATCCATTTGAAGTCACTGCCCTGACTAGGACCTCCAGTACAGCATAAATACAAGAGACTATATATCATTATTTTGTTCCTAAAATAAGAGGGAAAGCATCCAGTCTTATACCATTATGTGCCATGTTAGTGTAGGTTGTTTTGTAGGTGTCCTCTAACAGATTGAGTCAGTTCCTTTCAACTGTAAGTTAGGGAAGGGTGCTTGCCAGAAAAGGTGTTAGATTTGACAAATGCTTTTCTATGTCTATTGAGATGATTATGCAGTTTTGTCCTTTATTCTATTAAGATGGTGTATTACATTGATTGATTTTCAAATGTTAAGCCAATCTTGCATTCCTGGTATAAAACCCACTTGTTCATGATCTATATATTTCTTTTTATATGTTGCTGAATTTGGTTTGCACTATGGGGGTTTTTGTGTTATTCATAAAGACATATATTCTTTTGAGATATTCATATTCATAGGAGACATAGCAATTTTCTTTCCTTGTGATGTCTTTGTCTGATTTTGGTATTGGGATAATACTTGTAGAAGGAGTTGAGAAGGGTTCTCTCCTTCTCTATTTTTTGGAAGAGTTTCTAAAAGTTATTATTTGTTCTTTTTAAAATGTTCGGTAGAATTTACCAATGAAATCATCTGTGCTTGGACTTTTATTTGTGGGAAGTTCAAAAATTACTAATTCCATCTTTTTACTTGTTACAGGTTTATTAAAATTTTCAGAAGATGATTCTGAAGCCAGGTCTGGAGAAGAAGTAATTTATTCACAGGTGATCCCAGAAATCGTTTGTAGGGGCTAGGGAAGGGAGAAAAAGGTATGCTAATGTGTGGGTTACTACTCTGGATTTTGGGAGCTCAGTTTCTCTAGGTAATCTTGAAAGACAAAATAAAAAGGTTCTCAGTATTATCACATCCAAATTATGAGGATGCTGCAGTTTTCATCTGAAACTCCTACGTGTTATTGGCCAATGGCTGCTCTTAGCAGCATTAACATTTGAGTATTTCCAGCCTGCTCTGCAGAAAGGATTGGAGAAGATGCTCAGACAAGGAATTGAGGGTGGATGCCATTTTCAAGACTGGAAAGGGAAGCACAGAGGGGACATGGGTAGTGCACTGACAGTGTCTGCTTATGCGCCAAGGCATAGTGTTTGTACTATAACATATGCTCTGCTTTTCAATATAGATTCTTATCTGCAAGTCTATCACCACCAATTGTACGCTTCTTTAGAATTTTAAGTTCTGTATCTTAAACATCTCTCCTATCTAACACCTTCTTTCATTTCTAAAGCAACTGTCCTAGATAAGGCTGACACAATAATCTTCACGGGGTGATTACATTAGCCTACCAGCTTTTACTTCTTCTTTGCTTCTCAGACTCAGACAAGAATACCTAGACCTCATGTTACCATTACAAGAGTGTCAAAGAATTTTCTAGTCATATCTTTTTAACTGCTTTAAAGGGCACAGTCTACCTATGGTAGATCACATGCCTTCAAAGCTAACCTGCTCATTGCCCTAGGAATATTATGTTCAGTATCCAAATTCTATCATTCTCTCTCCCACTCCATACCCAAAATATTTCAAGGATTCTAATCAGTGTTGTATATACAGATAGTCTTTTGTAATTCGGCCCCTGTTTCTCTGTCTGTCTCCTTTTGGTCCTTTCCTCCATGTAACTAAAATCCAATACTCTGACCCACTTATAACTCTTATTATATAATGCTAGCAACTTTTACACTTTTCTTCATCTTTTAATATACATGATCCTTTGCCCCAAAAAACACACACAGACACGACCACCACCACCTCCACTTCTTCCCTCTCTTCCTTCTTTCTTCTTTCTTCTCCCACCACTGAAGATGGGACCAAAAATTTTTTTAATGCCAATCCAATACCAACCAACTAAGATATGATTTTCATTTGAATATTTGTCTCTGCACTAGATTTAGCTTATATTAATATTCCCAATACCAAGTGTAGGCCTAACACATGGTAAATGATCAATAAAATATGTGGAATGACTGAATGAGTGTACTTATTATTGGATTTGCTACAACTACAGTGCCTAGCATGGCAATTTATATATTAATGCGTAGCATGTTAAATTAATATTTATGATTTATTTTCTGAAGTATTGCCATAATTCTGTTTTTTCTTAAAGTCAGAGAGGGGAAAGGGTACAAGGAAAAAGAACATGATGTTATTGAAAAGACACAAGCTTTCAAAAGAACAAAATGCATCCTGTGTTCAAACTTTAGTTCTGTTCTTTCCTATCTATGTGGTGGAGTGCAAGATACTTAAACCCTCTAAAATTCAGTTAACTCCCTTAAAGAAAGTGATGAACATACTTCCTAAAGATATAATTGTAGGTACCAAGAAAAAAGGGAACAATGCTTAGTGGGCTTTTTTTTGGATTTACGGAACGACATATTCCTCGTTGGGGTATGTTACTCTGGCTCATTTACTGAGTGACCAAAAAAACTGCTAGCTTTGAGTGGAGCCCAGAACAAGGGACGGCTCTGCAACAGGTCCAGCCAGGTTGCTATGCAACTGCTGTGCCACTCGGGCTGTATGACACAGCAGATGCAATGGTGTTTGAGGTGTCAGTGGCAGATACAAATCCTGTTCAGAGCCTTTGGCAAGCTCCTATGGATGCACTGGGTCTTTGGGATGCCAGAGTAAGGCTCTTCTCTTCTCTGTAGATAACGACTCTCCTTTTGAGAAATAGTCTTGGCCTGCTACTGAGTCTTATTAGAGACAACATTTAACCATAGGGCCCCAAGTTATCATGTAATCTGAACTGTCCATCATGAACTGGTGTTATCTGACCCATCAAGTCATAAATTTGAGTGTGCACAGTAGGAATTCAACATCAAATGAAAGTGGTATATCCACATGACTGGGTCAGAGTAGTCTCTGAAGGCACGAGTAAGTTACATGAAGTGGCCCCAGTGCTCATGGTCCGGTTCCTGCTATATGCCTTCTCTCTCCTTTAAATTAGATATTATATATATGAGGCTTTGTATATTATAGGCATAAATATTAGTTCTCTTGTCTTTAATAAACTTATAAGGGATTGGAGTTCCAATGATAGCAAGCAAGTGTAGTTGATGTAACTCATTTTGGAATCACTTAATATAATTGATTATATAGCTGAGGTGGTCTCTGCATATTGAAAAGAGTCTTGATATCAGATCTTCCACAGAAAACATAAATGGAACACAGGTTGAATTTTTTTTTGTACTGTAAACCTGACTATGTTATGAAAAAATAAGTAGAGAGAGGAAAACAAATCTGACAGAATGGATATGCTATTGAAGTTCTTTTGTTTGTCAGAAATTTTATAGAACATAACAGCAATGAATTAAATCTTAAATCAGAATTATTTTTGTATGACCTCAAAATAATTTATATGCAACACATAATATAGAGTTGACGATGAGATTTTGGTGATGAATAATTTTTGGTCAGGGAATAGAATTGTGTGATTCTGAAATGGTTGATTCACTACCAAATAAGTACAAGTCAAAAACCATCTGGAAAAGGATGTGAAATATCTTATCTGTCCTCTGAGATACAAAGAACTGGGCAGTATTTCATTACACTAGGAAACTTCTTTCCTTCTGCCTTAAGATGATACTACCCTCCATCAAGAGTTTCCTTTTCATTTCTTATACTTTTAATAGGGAAGACATTTTCTAGAGCAGAAATATAAAATCAAATATTTCTTGGAGCATACTCTTGGTAAACTAAACCAGCAGTCCTTGGAAGTGAAATATAATCTCTGTAAAGTCAGTGAACTGTTTCAAGGAGCCCTTTGGTGATTTTCTTGTAAGACACTAAATATTTCATTGAAAAAGTGAGTTCCCTTAGAGGATGATTACTAATTACACTCACCCCTGGGTTCCCTTTGAAATGTAAGGAAGGAATAGAGGAAAAAACTTGAATTTCTTCAAATACTGCAGATTTATTTTATCATTCCTAAGTTTTGATTATCAGCTATGTGTTAACACTATAAATTGCTCTTATTTATTACAATTGGACACTTTTTTTTCTACAAATAGAAAAAAGAAAGAGAATGGCACATACATGTTTTAAGTCCTTATAATTGATTTTCAATACCTATGTGTTTAATACTTCCATGAAAGCTTTTTAATGAGAAAATTATGGGAAAATTGTATAGAAGGAAGGGTTTTTTTTTTTAGTATTATTTATTTGCTTAATGTTTTTGTATTTTAGGTTGATGAAATAAAACACGCATCAGACATTTTTTAGGTTTAATATATAAAACCACAATAATAGAACCCTTTTTTCCCTTTTGTCCCACCCAAGGAACTGAAGTACTGTATGGAGATTTCTCTGTAGGTGTTTAACAGATCTGTGAGTGAGCTGTGTATATTGTTCCTTTTGAGTAATATGTTGCCATTTCTGCTATGTTATCTTCTTGTTTGTTAGCTATATTCTGTGAGCTTTGATAACAAAAATGTAGGTGATAAAGAGAAAGAATTTCCATAATTTCCATAAATATATACCTCAGCTTGTATGTTGCCTGTTCATTATTGGGTATGTTTTCCATACTTTCTTTAGATTGCTGCCAAAGTGGGAGTCAAATACGTTCTAAAGTTATTATTATGAATGCATTGATGCATACATGAAGCTATTAACACAGGAATCTTTGACAGAGCAAGCTTGTAATGACTTCCCTGAAGGTGTTATCTTGAACTGTCTTTAAATTTTCTTCTTTCCTTTTCGTTGAACAGATCTTTGCGGAAAAGGGCATAACACAAATAGAGTCAGAAAACATTTAGATTTTGCCCCTTTGTAGGTTTATAACAGCCAAACTATTTCATTTTTAAAATGTGAAAAAAAAAAGAATGCTCTGGGCTAGGAATATATGCCAAGTTTATACCAGAATCACATATTTTATAGCTGATTTATAAACCTCTCAAAAAGGATGGAAATGCTGACACATTAATAACTCTAGCACAATGATTTCTGCATATTTCAAGAAAAAATACAGAAAAGAAATAAATTGGACAATGACAATCTAACGAAAAAGAACTTTATTAAATAATAAGATAGATATTTTGTTTTGCATGAGGATTTTTTATTAATCCAATATTAAAATGATTTTCAAACAAGTAATATTTTTATTTTTTCCATTCAAAAGCAAAGTCATATATTTCATTTTATTTTATTTTTATTTCAGAATATTACAGGGTTCAAACATTTTGGTTACATAAATTGATTTTGTACTGTTTGGGTCAAAGTTATAAGTGTACCTATCCCCCAGATAGTGTGCATTATACAAGTTAGGTGTGAATTTTCTCATCCTGCTTAATTTCCTATGAGTGTTATTTCCATACGTGCACATAAGTGTTAATCAATTAGTTCTAGTTTAATGGTCAGTACCTGTGGTGTTTGCTTTTACCATTCTTGGATACTTCACTTAGAAGAATTGTCTCCAGCTCCATACACGATAATACAAGAGGTATCAGTTCACCACTTTTTTTTATGATTGAATGGTACTCCACGGTTTACACATACCACATTTTATTAATCCAGTAATGTACTGGCACTAGACTAATGGCCCACAAACATATGAAAAAATGCTCAACATCTCTAATCATCAGGGAAATGCAAATCAAAACCACAATAAGATATCACTTAACATCCAATGAGAATGGCTTTTATCAAAAAGTCCCAAAACAACAAATGTTGGCATGAATGTTGAGAGATACGAATACTCATACACTACTAGTGGAACTGCAAACTACTGCAACCTCTATAGAAAGCAGTATGGAGATATCTCAAAGAACTAAAAGTAGAACTACCATTGGCTCCATTAATCCCACTGCTGGGTATTTACCCAAAGGAAAAAAAGACATTCTATAAAAAAGACACCTGCATTTGAATGTTTATAGCAGCACAATTCACAATTGCAAAGATAAGTAATATTTTAATGCCATTTAACAAATTTTCTTCTTTTGAAGTTATGTGTTAAATTTGAGTTTTGTAAATCTTAAATTATAAAGTCAAAATTCTTAAATATAATCATAATCTCACCACTTTTAATCTAAGAAAATATCAAATATATTTAAAATGATAAAACCCAATGTTTCTATCATTACATAAAAATATTGGTAAGTTTATACCATCTATTGGAAGACAAATTTGATAATATATACTCAAAACCCTAAAATTCATGCACATAGGCTCACTCATTATACTTACAAGGATCTATCTTAAGTTTTTAATTAGTGATTTGGTTAAATATTTATAAATTGATATTGTGTGTATGTTGTTTAAAAATTGTAAACAACTTTTATGAACAATAGAGGAAACCTTAATTTAGTGCATAAGCAAGTAGAATATTTAGTAAATTTTAGGAACAATTCTTCAAAGACAATAAGCGGAGGAAACTGGTACAAAGTTAAGTAAAAAACATATAAACACAGATAATAATATAGACATACATACAAAAGAATACAAAAGTTGAAATCTCTACCAGTCACTGATATTAAGCATGCTCAAGTATTTGTCAAATCATCATATGCATATTTATGATGAAAAATCTTTCGAATCTGGTCTGAGGATTTTGCTTTCCTCAGCCACACTGAGATTTCAAAATAGTGGATGATGGAAAATTCTCATGAGAATAGAATATTTGTAACAGCTGTGTTTTGAGTCCCATCCTTTTCCTGCATCCAGTGATGAGAGAATTTCTTGCCCTCTTTCATCAAATCTAGTGGTGGAGGTCTTCTATAGAGTTCCAAAAAGAGCTTATGTGTCACCCTCCACAATTAGAGGGCATGCAAACTCTGTTCTAACTTCCACCTACAAACATCTGTGATAAAGGTGGGCTGACTGACTGCATTGGTAGCTGATCTGATCAAGTGCTATTGGGAATGACTTGCCAGTTTAGACAAGAGTAAAGAAATAGTTGTCTACAAGGGGAGGGCCACCAGGTGTAGAATGTGTGCATGGCCACCTTAGGTCTTGTCTCATTGGACTGCCCTGAGGAGAGGCTCCGATAAGAAGAAACTGGTACTCAAGACCTGGGGGCTGAGGAATGAGTTTATCAAATGATCACTTTGATCATCTAGTGCATCTCCCGAGGTCAAGTGAACTGTGGAGAAAAAATTTCCCAGACTCCATGAAAGCAAGTCCACATGCAGTCAAACAATGTGAGCTTACTACTTTAATTTTTTGAGATAACTTTTGCAGGATAAAACTCTGCAACTGCAATTCTGAAAATTAAAATGATATGTTTGAGGAACAGTCAGGAAATTTTGCATGAGGAAGTCTTTTTTATATAGGTTTGTTGTCAGAGAGGTCTAAATTTGAGTCTGGCTCTACCAATGACTAGAATGAGTCATCTTAGACAAATTAATTAACTTCTTCAAACTACAGGTTCATCATTCATTTTGTAAAGGAGATAATAATGCTATCTAACTCCCCGAGTTAGAGTGAGGATTAAGTGAGATAATGAATGTAAAACATTTAATCCAGTGTCTTGTAAGTAGTAAATGCTCAGTAAATCTTAATTACATTATTATCATTATATTCCTTGTCATGCAGAGCAAAACACTCGGGACAATCAGTGTGGCTTTGAGAAGGCTGGGCAAATGCTTCTGAGAATCCTTCCTCATTTACATCTGGGAGATAGAGAGGAACTCATCATGCTTAAAAGTAACTTTGTAAGCCAAAGCCATTTAAAAACCAAACTTCCAATGTTTTTGAAAATGTTCAAATCCATTTCTAAAATAAAATTATTAAGTGTTCTGCAAATTGTCAACTAGGAAAACAACAACAACAGTAAAAACCCTGGCATTTCTTGGAATGCCAGCAATAAATGGAAATTCCACAAAAATATCTATGTCCCTACTGGGAGTATGCCACCCAAAACAACATCCGTTACTTATTCTCAGGACAATTTGTACCTTGTTCCAAAATGACACAGGACCTCCCTTGTTCTCTTCTGTATTATTTAAATAGGAGGGATATAAAGTTCATCACCTCTCCACTTGAACTCAATTTCTTCCAATGTCGCAAATGCTGTCACCAGCAGGAATCTCACAAATGTTGTTTGTAATTAAAAAGCAACTTTACTCCCAGGCACATGTGCAGTATGTATATAGGAAGAAATGTTTCCACCAGATGAATACTTAGACTATACCATAAGGTTTCAAAAATCAAATTAAAAATATGTCCATTGTTCTTGGAAAAGACAGTCAATGGCCTGAAGTGAGTCTGTAAGTTGGAGATGCATGGCTTTGAATCCCTGATCTATAATTTACTGAGCATTCATGCTTTTTTCATATATAAATACTAGGCTTGGCAAATCTGATTTCCTTTACCACCAATCCCTGTGATTCATTTTCTACAACTATATGGTGTGGGCCCCCTGTGGGAAGCCTGATATTGCCCTCCTGCTGCTCTGTCCACCTGTTTAGAATTTACATCCAAAATTCATCTAAAACATACCATTTTTTTCCCCTGGAGAATCGTGAGCTAATATATTTACAAATTCCAGATGAACTAGATATGTTCTGAGGGCTTTGCAATTTCATATTTTGCAAACTACTCTTTGATGGAACTGGCAATCTCTACTTTTCGGAGTAAAATCAAAACAGAACCTCCTTTCAAAATAAAGCCAAAACAAAACAACACAAAAAAAGAATTCCTTCTATGCACATTTTTGTGATGTTTTCCCCCCTCTAACCATGGCATTCAACATGCCAGAACCAGACACAAATGATTATATGCATTTTAGGTTAGATTTTTCTTAATAAAAACAGACAGAATTTATTTTTCATGGGAATTATGCAATTTTTCTGAAGTTCTGGGCTACCTGGGTCCTCAGGCAACTCTCCATATCACAGCTCAGAGCTCAACTTCCTTCTTCCTTCTTACTAGTAAATTGCATTAGCATAGATTACTTTGCAGTGAACATTGTATAGACTTATTTAATCAATGTCAGTAGAATCTTCATGCTTATTCATAAGTTTCTCTTTTTCTGTTTCTTAAAATATTATGGGTTGTGGGACACGAATAAGGGTGAAGTGGTAAACAGTTTCTTTAATTTAATATGCTCCTGTTAGAAAACCCCAGCTTCTGGAGAGAATTCTGAAGAACAGATGTCTGCCTTCCAAAGTGAAAAACATGCATCTGTTTCTTAAATGTCAGAACAGTAATAGTAAAGTTACAGCATGCACATGGAAAGGTTGGAGTGGGTGGTCTAAAGCCGTATAACTGGGCCTTATTTGTAGACAGCTGAGAAATCTACCGCAAAAACACCCCCTTTATCTTACCTGTGCACACATGCAGTTCAGGGAGAAGGGAAGAAATAAGAAACTGCGAAAGCGTTGGACAGGCAGAAATGAGACTATTTACGGCATAGAAATTTAGTTCTTGGCTTGGCTAAGAGAGGTTTGTGATGCAAGCACGACTATCACTTTAAAAATTCCACCAGCGTTTCTTTCCATTACTCTATTTTAGACTTACCTGGGTTCATTTAGTCACAGTTTCCTATCTCTTCATCAGTACATATCTTGGTTTCTGTTACCTGTAGATCAGTTTGTTTTCTTCCAAATGCCTGCGTTTATGGAATGTGGTCAGGAACTGATAGGGTCCAGAATAAACTAGGTTGATTATTTCTTCCTGTTCAGTCAGTACACAAGCTGGCAGGAAGGAAATCCCACCTTCTTTCCCCTTCAGAAACAGTGTTTTCACTGTTATACAAGAGAAAACAGATTAAAAAGGGGGGTAGCTAAAGTGTCAATATTTTCTATACAGAATGGTAAACATTTTAATGTAATTAAGTATTAGAATTAATTTTTTAATCCTTATATTTTCCGTTGTCCATTCAAGAGATGTATCTCTAATTAAATTTCCCTTTGGCCACACTAATGAAAATAATATCATCTAGAACTCTAGCCATAGTCAGCATGTGTGTGCAGCAGTGATAAGGCTGGGTAATTGCAGGATTAATAATTGGCTTTTTATTGCAGCTGAAAGCTATGCACTATACAGAAACTCACTGCATTACTTGAAATCACATCTATAGACTCTTTGCTTTGTGCTGTTTGCTTTGTAGTGCTTCTTCTAATGATTCCCTTTCCCCTTTTTTGTGTTCCTCTGATTTTTGCAAGCAGGGTAACAATCATGCTACAGCTACTCAATTGTTTCCAGGTCATTTTTTTATTATTGGTTTTACATAATCCCTATAAGCAAGAAGTGCAACTTAAATGGCAATAGTAGTTCTGTGATTGAAAATACTGACTTTTAATATCTCCAACTCAGTTTTCTTATTTACAGTACAGACTACAGGGTAACTGTTAATATGGCTAGTGGATAGGCATCCTTCTCAAATCTTGCAGGGATGCAAAATAATCTGATGATAACACTCATAACTTTTTATTATACTACTGTTATATAACAGTATAATTTTGTGTCTTGTCTTTGATGGGACTGAGGTGGGGCTGGGAGTGAGGAGTGTTATGAGGAACCTGAGCATCAGTCTGGTATCCAAGCAAGATTACCATCATCTACTCTCTTCACCTTCTTTAATATGGAAACAAAACATTTATGGTGGGGTACAAATTCCTTCATGGAAGACCCACTGACCTAGTCATCAGTCAGGTCATTTGATAGCAATATTAGAGTGTATTGGAAACAATCCCAATGTAGGGCAGTGGAGAGAATGCCCTTTTGGATTGATGTTATTTATTATGGCTTGGGCATGATATTCTTCAAATACTGGGACCAATAAAAAATAAATATAAGGCTGATACTATGATGCTGACTTGCAATAGGGAGTTAGGGAACTTTCTCCTCATTTCATCTTTTTGCTCTGTGAACCTGCAAAGATATAAGCACCCATGGAATGTTTCTTGGGGCACTCCACTTCTGCTTTGTGTGAGTGAGCAAGGTTTCTACATTCTATTCAACACCAGCCAATTCCCTTTACTCCAGTATTTATAATCCAATTATCTGGGAAAAAATGGGTAGGTGGTTAGGGTAAAAGCAAATTCTCCAGAGACTCCTAAAGCCTACAAAATACTATTTTTTTTTCAGAAGAAAGATTGAAGAGTGGTAATTTCTATGGCAGAAAATCTGATTATTGAAAAATGAAAAAGTAGACTATATCTATCAGAATTGATTACCAGCTCTAAACAACTAAGTCAATCTTTCACCTGTTTAGTTGCAGCTACTGCCCATTCCTCTTCTTATGGTGATTCAAGTTATAAAGCTTTAGGACATATAATTCTCTGCAGGCTCTGCTTTTGTTAATATTTGTAGAGCCCTAAAATACTGAATGACTGCCTGGAGGAATTTAGGTATATTATTATTCTTATTTTGGGCAGCTTAATCATTTACTATTCCTTCGCTATCTCCATATATTAATATTTATTAGCATTATCTAGTTAGAGCTTTATTTCATACTTGGGGGATACATTTCCTAGCATCATTTACATAGTTAGTGCACATGATTTCCAATGCACTTAGCCAAAGAAAAGATTAATCTCTGTAAGTAAAATGTAAACTAAGTATAGTTAAAAATGAGCTGCTGGAATTCAAGGGCAAGTGAAGTACATGTGGTTCTTCAAACCACAGATTAAAAAAGTATGTTTTTATGCATTTCACTTTGATTATAGATTTACTTTTAAAAATCCTATTTGGACCCTTCATTCAAGAGTAACATAGAAGTTTCTTTTGTTTTTATAATCTTTTCTGACGATTTGCCCTGATGAAAGGAAATGGTCTTCGGAGATTATTTGCTACAAATTTCCATAAAGAATGCAGTTTATCCTGCACTATATGTCCATTAACTATTACTGTCTTCTATCTGTCAGCGCTTCAACAATTTTTTCCTCAAATTTATATGGAAATCTTGTAAAAAAACATCTAATTGACTCTTTTAATTATTCAGCATGTTAATTTAATATTTTTTGAAAATCTAATAAAATCTAAATGCTGAAGGAAAATGGAACTATTTATAATTCAGGGAGACTGAAATATATCAAGTTTTAAATTTTTTCAAAGAGAAAAGTGTAGAAGGATATTATTTATTAATATAAAAGTTTAAAGATGATTCATACAGGGGGAGGGAAAAGGACATTTTGCAAGTATATTTCTCTTGTAATAGGAGAAAATGGCTTTGAAAAACAATGAGTTATTAAGAGGACCTGTAGCATTGCAGATCCTTAGGAGGATTATATCCAGATTTATGTGTTATCCTAAGGCAAGAGTATGAAGTCTGCCTTTTTGGAGGCTTTTATTCCATGGGTAGAATTTTTCGATCTAGAGGAAGGTTGATGGGAAGATTATAAACATACACATGCACGCACACATAAACACACACTTGTGTGTGTCAGTGGGAATAGCAATGGAATTGGTGTTCTTCATTGCTTTTTAACTCATTTCAACTGCCACTTCTGAAACTGTCAAAGGAGCTAGAGGCAGTTATGGTAGTCATGCCTGGTATGGCTGCCTGGTAATTTAGAATTTTGGTGATGTAAACATGCACAATCATTTCTTGTTTAGATGTGCCATATACTTACAACCAATACACACAAATACAACTGTACACACACATACACACACCCTAAATGAACAAACATAACCAAACAACAAAAACAGCAAATATAAACACAAGCCAGCCACATGAGTCAACATGTTCTTTGCTTTAGTTGACTGGAATTTGGGTAATGATGCCAATGGCATTAAAGTCTTGATGTCTGTTATTGTCCTGGTTCTGTTGCTTAGCATGGAGAAAAACTGTTTCACAAATTATGTAATTTTACCATTAGTCTCAGTCATATATGGCTGGAGTAGTATGGTCTACTATTATTGTGGGGAAAAATATTCTAGGTCAAGTGCTCTCTGTGACTTAATGTATATGATCATTACCATTAAAAAATGCATCTACCGAAAGGAAAAAAAGACATTCTATAAAAAAGACATCTGCACTAGAATGTTTATAGCAGCACAATTCACAGTTGCAAAAATGTAGAAACAACCCAAGTGCCCATCAGTACATGAGTAGATTAATAAAATGTGGTATATGTATACCATGGAGTTCTACTCAGCCACAAAAACAATGGTGATCCAACACCTTTTGTATTATCCTGGGAAGAGCTGGAGCCCATTCTACTAAGTGAAGTATCACAAGAATGGAAAAACAAGCATCACATGTACTCACCATCAAATTGGTATTAACAGATCAACACTTATGTGCACATATAGTAATAACATTCATCGGGTGTCAGGCTGGTGGGAGGGGGCAGGAGGGGATGGGTATATACACACCTAATGGGTGTGGTGCGCATTATCTGGGGGATGAATGCTCTTGAAGCTCTGACTTCAGTGGGGCAAGGCAATATACGTAACCTAAACATTTGTACCCCCATGATATACTGAAATAAAAAAATTAAAAAAAACATACATATATATTAAAAAAGAAGAAGAATGTGCTTCAGCTCCATCCATGATAATACAAGGGGTATTAGTTCATCCCTTTTTAAAAAAGAGATCTGCACACAGATGTTCACAGAAGCACAATTCACAGTTGCAAAGATGTGGAAACAACCCAAGTGTCCATCGATACATGAGCAGATTAATAAAATGTGGTATATACACACACACACATAGACACATACACTATGGAGCACTACTCAGCCATAGTGTTAGGTTTTGATGATCAGACATTCAAGTATTTAAAACAGATAACTTTGACTAAAAACAGACCTGAAGCACTTAACTCAAATCCTTCTTATAGCTTCTGGGGGGAAATTGCAGTATAAAGCTTGATCATAACTAATTAGAAAGCCTAAAGGCATAGAAATTCCACAGCCAACTGAAATAAGTGAGTTCTTAAGTATAGGACTGTTACAGAAATCACATTTGTTACAGAAGTTGGCAAATAGTATTTAAAATAAGAGATTTTACTTTTTTGGCAGCAGTGACAAAGTTTTATCTTAACGAAGTTGGGCAGCATTTTATTTTCCATTGATAACACCGATGCTGACCTAACCATTTTGTCTATCTGCAGAATCTCAAGAAAATAGAGATAACTGAATTAATAGCCATGATTCTGGTAATTGGCTTGTTGCCTTGGCAAACAGGAATGTTGTGTGTGTGTGTGTGTGTGTGTGTGTGCACATGCACATATGTGTTTTTGCTATGCTTCTCCTCATATTACTGTAGCCCAAACTGAGCCTTCTGATGCAGGATAATGGCTAGCTGGAAGTCTTTCCCTAGACATAGCTTATAAAGACACAGAAAGAACCCCAAATTTGGTATATATCAACCATATGCACTCTCAGGCCCTGCGTATATTTTCTTGTCCCTGGTTTCTTTTTCTGCTGCATATCTTAGCATGTGGGTGAAGCATCAAATCCATGACATCCTTAACTCCACGAGTATTTTTCCATCTTGAACTTCACCTTCTGCCTTGCTCTGAACACTGTTTATCCCTTCTAGCCTAGTTTGGACTGCAGTCCTGTTTACATGCTTTCTTTGTCACTTAGCACCTGTATTGCAATCTTGGATTTAGTTTTCTGGCTTTATATTAGACTAAAATGTCCTTCTATTAGTTGAGCATCCTTTGATTATAATGAACAAAGTATAATATAAAATTACAAAGATGTAGAAGCAACCCAAGTGCCCAAAAATACATGAGTGGATTAATAAAATGTGGTATATGTAAACCATGGAGTACTATTCAGCCATAAAAAAATGGGGAACTAATACCCTTTGTAACAACCTGGATGGAGCTGGAGACCATTCTTTTAAGTGAAATATCTCAAGAATGGAAAAATAAACACTGCATGTTCTCACTATTAAACTGGAACTAATTGATCAACATTTATATGCACAAATGGAAGTAAAACTCAATGGAAATCAAGCAAGTAGGAGAGGGGAGAAGGTGGTGGGTATATTTACACCTAAAAGTACAGTGCACACTATCTGGGTGATGGACACACTTATAACATTGACTCAAAGTGTACAAAATCAATATATGTAACCAGAACATTTGTACCCCCATAATATTCTGAAATAAAAAAAATAATAAAATTAAAAAAGAAAAATTCTTCAGGTTTTTATTCTTTTTGCCATCACCAGAAAGGGCAATTAGCATGCCACTGCAGTGGTGGCAGTTTGCTGAAAATTATTCAACTTTTTTTTCTGGATGAAATAATTTGCTACAGCCACATAAAAATAATAGTTTTCAATAGAGAAAACAAAATATGTGTTTGTTGCCATGTGTTCATGTTAAGATTAGAATAAATGTGTTATTATCTTCTTCTACCTTGATGGAAGAATGGCCCAATGTTTTTTCTCTCCGGCATGTAGCCTCTATTGCATTCTGTTATTCAGTTATGTTTACCTAGAAATGTAAATGACATACTGATGTTTCCTACCTTGAAGTTTCAGCTGTGCCTGAGAGGTCTGCAGATGCCATTTGAGCAGTTTGGACATTTTTTGGTTTGTCTGTTTGTTTTTCCATAAGGGATAACCTTGCTGCCAGTGACATCGATGCATCCATATTACCAACATTTCCTTAGAAAATTCATCCTCTGGTTTAAAAATGTTTGCATGCCTATAAAGTAGTCCTTGTAACTAGTCCTTGTGTGTATGTCACATTTACAGATTGAGAGTGTAATGGTCAAGTCTAATAATATGAAACCATCTAAGAAATCTGTTAAGTCAAAACCTTGATAACCAAGTAAAGATAAAGAATAATTAGAAATAATATTGCAAAGAATCACACTACAAACATATTATATTAACATTGGGTACCAATCTAGATGACTAGGTTGTAATTACTTTTGACTACATAGTCTTTCCAGTTCTAAGCTTTACAATATTTCCATAAATACATCCTGTGAATTTGAGATGATTCCTGTTGCTAAAACTAACTACAAAATTCTAAAATTTACTAATAACAGCAAACATGCTGTTTTTAGTATCAGTATATTCCTGATACTAAAGGGCAGTGTACTTCTTTTAAAATTTTTTAATCTGAAGTTTTATACCATAGGAAGGTATTCAATGGTCATATTAGCCTGCATTCCCTTGGCTTCCACCCTATTGACTCATGTAGGAAATTAGGACAGAGTTGATTTCCTGTAGCCAATGAACAGTCAAAAAACATAGCCTGTGCAGACAGTGTTGGCTTGTTATTTACAGCCCATGCTCCTCACTTAGCCTGAGTAATCAGCTCAGGAACCACACCCAGGTTGTGGCATCAACTGTAGAGAGAGACATTCAAGGACATTAGCAGTCCATCTATTGTTTAACGGAGCATTTTTAAAGTCCTAAGAGTACAGCATCATAATTAACAAGGGCAGGGAGAAGTATGTCTCAGTATTAATATTTCATTCACTAAGAATTTAGGTTCTTGAATTCTCACTTAAAAAAAATGCCAGATTTCCCCCATACATATATCCACATATAAAAAGGAAAAAAAATTAGAGATTATTATAAACTTTAAGTATACTCTAATTCCAAACTTTGCAAAATCAGATGTTAACCTTTGTGTTTTCTTTTCAAATTGCCTAAAATATTCTGAATTTTGAGATATCCAGATACTACTTGGCAAAGTTCTAAAAATCTAAAAGATGACATAACTAGACAAATAAATAATTTTAAAAATCTTCTATTGTTTGATGGAAAATGTATTATTATCTGCTCCTCCATTTTCCTTTATGCCTTTACAATGTCTGTACTACAAAATATCTAAGAGAAAACAGATAAAGGAAATAGCAGGTGCAAAGGCTCAAGAGTGAGAGAAGGTTTGAGAGTTAGGCACAAAAGCATGAAGGGACGTGAAGGCCATGGGGAGACATAGGTGCTTTATTACCACCGGGCAGTCACTGGAGGTATTTAAGCAGGGGAGGGATACACTCTGACTTATGTGTTGAAGTGATTTTAGGGTCCTGAGCTAAGACTAAAAGTGGAGGGTTTTCCCCCAACTTAAGCACAGAACAGTTAGCAGATAATTGTTATAATATGGTTGAGAAAGGATGGATGGTGATTTACACTAGTTCAGTAGCAACAGACAGAGAGAGAAGCAAAGAGATTTGAGATTTGTTTTGGAGGCAGAGTATGTCTTCTTACTAAAGCAAACCACAAGATAAGTGGCAGTTTCTCTTTATATATGATGAAGAATTGATGACAGCATACATTTGCTAGAATCTCTTTATTGGTTGATTACAAAATATTTATGAGATCTCATCAGGTCTCTGACCCTGCCACAGTCCTTAAACTCACCATCTGGCAGTATCTTTTCATTCTTTCTAATCTATCTGTATTTGACTTTTCACAATTACCTAAATCTGCCATTCTCTCTACTGCTTCAGCATCTTCCTGGAACATCTTCCCTTCTTTTCAGCTAAGTAAGTCATTCTGCTATGTATCTTCTTTATATCACCTTAAATGTCACTTCTTTCAAAAATTTCCTAAAATTGCCTTTTTATATGTTCTAATTGCACTTTGTATTTCTTAATGGCCCTCATCATACATGACTTCTCTAGCAGTCAGTACTATGTATGTCTCTGTAATTTTTGTACCCTCAGTCCCTTGCCCAATACCTAGAATGTAGTGGGAAGTCAAAAAATATTTTGACTAAATGACTTCCTATATATTCCTCTTGATGAATCACCATATACATTAGCCTATCAAAGAGTAAACTCTTCACACACACACACACACAGAGTATATGGCTATATAAATTTAGATGTGTATATATGAGTATATGTACATACACACACACACACCCCCATATACACCCATATACACCAGACACACACACACACACACATAACTATCTTTGTTTAACCTAACATCTCTTCATGTTCTGTGATCGTGGAGTTCTTTCTGTTATATTACCTATTGTCTTCTAAGGTAAAAGTACAAAATACTTGGAGAAATGCCATGTTAGATGATGAATTCTGTGGGAAATCTTATTTTCTACGTAACTTTAACCAGTTAATATTAAAGAATGTTATTTCAATTTCCTATAACCTTGGAGAAGTTATTTTAACCTCCCTATGCCACAATTTCCTCTGGTAAAATGAGGATAATATCAATAATTCTTCCACTGAACTGTGAGTAGAAGTGAGCTCACAGTTCACGTATATGAACAGAGATTAGAATGCTGCTCTGAACATAGGAAGTACTAATTAGATATGGAATATTTTCATAATAAGTAATTTGCTATAGTATAATAGTATCTTTGAGAGGGTAAGATCTTAAATTATAAACCTGTAATCTAGTTTTCATTGAGATATGTTTTCTAAAACACAATTTAACTAAAAAAAAATAGAAAATGTTGAATACTGTTTAAATCCAAATTCTCTTTTTTATTCTAAAACATTTTAATCAGATCATCTTTGGTGTGCTTTAATTTTTGTAGAACTTAGGACTTATATATAACAATGTGCCAAAATACACATTTTTGGTTACTTAGGCTATGACTTATGAGACTAATACCATATTTGATGTAGGAAAATGTCAGAAAATGTATCTACTATAAAAACTCTTCTACTACGGATTTTAATAACATAAAACTGCTGAGGTTTTTATAAAATGAACTCAGAAGTTTTACTTATTCATTTACTCTAATAGCACTTTTCCTAGTTTAATTAAGCATTACAATTACCATCTATTTTGTAAGTTTGCAGAGATCCGTAAATTAATAACATTAATGATAGCAAGAGAAAAGTGATAATGAAAAAATTCACATTCATTAAATGCCTACATCGTGTTGTGTAAAATGCAACCTCCCTTCCTCTTTGAATACTATTTGTCCCAGCAACTTCCATAAGGTTTTTTTTTTTTTATTATTTTAAAACTTACTTTCTTGTAATTTTATATATTTCTTTGTCATCTATTTTATCACTTATTGGTCCTGCTTAGTCCTCATTCTATATCAAAGCTTGACAGTTCCAATGGAATACAACTGAAGATATAGAGATCTAGCTCATGTCGGAAAAGACTATAATTTAAAATCCTGACTCATCAAATTATCTCTAGAAAGCAAATAAGCCAATTACCTTCTTATTTTATCCACAGCATAATATAATATACATTAAAGACCTTTCATTCCTTTCATTTTATGCTGATTTCTATAATTTTCACCAAAAAGAACATGCCTCTATGTACCCTTCCTAAATCTATCACACTAACCCATCACAACTGAAAATGCATTCAAATCCTTCTCCATTAAGAGATAATTCAGCCACTACAATAAATCCTCTTAAAACCAAGCCATGTTTGTGCTTCTTTCACTATGAAGAAAATGCTTTGCTAAGAGAAAATCTTGCTATGATTCAGTTGATCCATAGACGGGGATGATAGCAGAGAACTGACATGAAAGGAATCTGTATTAGTTTCTTTGGGTGGCCATAACAACATACCACAAACTTAAAAAAAAAATAACAAAAGTTTTTTATCTCACAGTTCTAGGGCATAGAAGTCTGAAATCACGTTGTTGGTGGGCCCATGCTTTGTCTGAAGTTTCTATGGGTGAATCTGTTCTAAGCCTTTTTCTTAGCTTCCAGTGGTGCTTGCAGTCCTGGGCATTTCTTTGCTGGAGACCCATTACTTAAATATCTACCTCTATCTCTTCACATGATTTAGTCTCCATGCGTCTGTGCTTCTTGTGTAAAAATTTCCCTCTTCTTCTAAAGACACCAGTCATATTGAATTTAAAGTTTACCCTAATCCAGTATGATCTCATCTTAACTGATTACATTAATACTTCCAAATAGGGCCACATTCTGACATCCTAAGTGGATATAATCTGGGGGGAGACACTATTCAATAGAGTACAGAAACAAATTCATATTCAGAGTAATCCAAGGGACTCTAAGGGACTGTTCCAGTGAGGGCAAATTTCTGCCTCCTTCAATTAATAAACCCAACACCAGATATTCTTAATGTTTTATGTATATATAAATTTAAGCCCTTTATATATATATATATATATATATGCATAAAGGGCTTAAATTTGGTATCATTCATAGAAAATCAAATGCTTGGCAATGAGAGTAACCAGGTCAATATTGAAGGAAAATCCCGTTTTTTTAGTCTATTCATTGCCTTCTTCACATTGTTGTTTTATGATGTGTCATTAAAACACTGATCATCTAGTTGAATGAAAAGAATGACAATATCCACAGAGAAATTGCCTGGCTATCTGATTACTAAGATTTTCTTCTTTAATACGAGATGGTATTGAAAAAATCTAATTAGTAATCACATGAAACAAGAACATGTGATCAAGCTCCAGTGCTATTTAAAGAGGTCCAGTTTGTATTCCCTAAATCTTCCTGTCACTAATCTAATCTTGCTCCTTCCAAGACTCAATGTCTAATTGAGTGTGGTCATCTCACTTCTTAGGCAAAGTGGAAACAAATGAACACACGTATTTCACTCACTGGAAGAATATCAGTTTCTATAGTCCTTAACGGTCATTCCTGGTAAAATTGTAGTGTCTAAGCAGACTGCTTCCAATTAGAGTTGGCACTGCATATAGAGCTTCTATAAATGAGACTACAGGTTTTTTTTTCATCCTCAATCATGCAGTTATAGGAAACTCACCATGGGATTATAGTTGTGGGCTGTGGGATGGGTGGCCATATGAAAATAGTAACATATGTTTAGAGTGAGCAACTTTCTCATTCAATTTGTTTTTGACTTTATGCCTATTTGGGTCAAATCCATTTATTATTGTGGTACTGGTGAGTTCACCTGATACTACTTAGTTTATTATGGACATTCCTTAGTGTCCTATTGTCAATCATTCAGTCTCCACAAATTCCCAATAATAATTCAAGAAATGATTACTTACAAAAGACTACATGCTAGTTCCTGTCCCTTCTCTGCCTATTAGTCAATTTCCCCCCTAGTTCTATCAACTGTAGAGTATCCTTCCAACTAATTCCAATTTAACATAAGATAATGTATTTCTAATAATAGCAAATGAAGGATTCTAATACCAAATTGATACTGATAGCTTAACATTTAGTAGGCATATGGCTTTAGCTCAATAAAGCAATAGGATATGAACCAATATTTCAATCTTTTGATTTTTCTCAACCCAATAACCAGTTTCTGATACCCACATTTTCCAAGGTTATTTTGCCCATAATCTACTGTTGCTACTGATTTGGATATCCATTGTAAATATTTGGCAGCAATCAGAAACAGACTCTGATTAACTTAAATAAGATTTAAGATAACTTGAACAAAAAGAGAAACTCACTGGAAAGAAATTGCATAGTTCACAGAATTGAAGGAGAAACTGAAAAACCAGACATATCTTTAGGCAAGACACCCAGAGACAGAATGTGTTCCACATATAGGATACACCTAAAAATACCACTGGATAAACTTGCAGAGGAGTGTCTTTGGTTATGAGTGTTAAGACTCTGAATCAATGACCCTTTTGTGCAAGTCTCTTGTTATATGTTTGCAAATAAAATCACAATCTCACTTCAAGAACTCTGTGACACAATTTGCATTATGCATGTATGATAAGGCTCAGAAGGCTCTCATGAAATGTATCTGAATATGTTTTTTTCAATGATATTTGTATATTTGGTGGGTGAATTTATGAACATCTCTACTTCTCATTTAAACTTTGTACTTATAAAAGTAAAGGTGACATTTAACCACAGCCAATTGCATTTTATCTAATACGTAGACATTTTACTTTATTAATATTTTACCAGATTTCTTCCCAATAGTGATTATTTTGGAAACATTGATTCATTAAATGCCATATTTTCCATTCTATCCTTAAAATAAAAAAAAAGATAGACATTTAAATGAAATTGACATAAAATGACATATTTAAATATACCCAGAGAAAAAATATTCCCACAGACATATTAATTCAACAAGATTTAAGAAATCTACAAATTTGCATTTATATATAAAAACCACGGAGTAGATAAATCTAAGCCCTAATATAAAATATATTTCATATGGAAAAGCTGAAGTTTTTATCAGTCAACTAATTCACCTTTCAGGATGATATTTTAATGTGGTCAAAGTTTCTGTCATAAAATTTATAAATCATTTCTTCATTTTGAATATTGAAAAGAAGATAATGAAAATCTTGCCCCTCATGATTTAGTTCTTTTAAAACTTCTGCTAAAAATTGTGCTGATTGTTCCATAGAGGAGATTAGTAATTCATAAACTGAAGATTTACCAATTTCCCCTTTCATAACCCCCACTATATTAAATCTCTTTCAGTGGCTACTTATAAAAAGCTGATCATGGCAAATGCAAATAGTCTAACTGCATTCAAATTATCTGGGTATTTATGAATGTATACAAAATATAGCTGTTTAACAGTATTTTCATTATCAGTATCATTACTGAGTTCATTTCCCAGGAAGGATTAACAGGAAATTTGTGTAGATTAATATGATGATTTGGTATCCTTAGGTTTTGAAGTTGGAAAGGTTTGCTCCACTGCTTTATTAAGGCAAATAAGAATTTTTTAAGTTATTTCATTTCATGTTATTGTAACTTCTGTATAAGCTAAAATGACTATGGAGAATGCTTAAATTATTTTAGATTATAATTTAGGCATAAAGGACTCTCGAGTAAAAAATTAAAGGTTCTTGATTCTATTTATTCATTCAGTAATTTGTCAGTCATTTATTTTGTCATTAGACCTTTGGGGTCAGGCCCTTGGCTAGGTCTTGGGGATCAAAGATTTGAAATGAAACAAATTAAATGTAATGCTTAATAAAAGAGAGACTGATATCTCCAAAATCTTTTATCTTTCTCAGCAGTAAATCTAAATACTAGTGAGTGATACTCTTTTCAGGGACCACCATAGGAATCTTATTTTGAGGTTTTAATTAACATTTTATTTATTTATTTAGTTAGTTACTTATTTATTTTGAGACAGGATCTCACTCTGTTGCCCAGGCTGGAGTGTGATGGTGTCATCATAGCTCACTACAACCTCAAATTCCTGGGCTCAAGTAATCCTCCTGCCTCAGCCCCTCAAGTAGCTGGGACTATATATAGGTGTGCACCACCATGCCAGGATAATTTTTAAAAAATTTTTGTAGAGATAGGGTCTTACTATGTTGCTCAGGCTGGTCTTGGACTCCTGGCCTCAAGTAATCCTCTTGCGTTGGCCTCCCAAAGTGCTGGGATTACAGGCATGAGCCACACTGTACCTGGCCTAATTAACATCATTTTAAAAGATATCAATAATCAGTTTGAAAATTTAAAGTGATTTTTTTCTGTTCATTCTTAGCCATAATTGGTTATTCAGTTAGAATTTATGCATATGTATTGGCACCTATACATAAGAGTTATTCTAATGTGGATTCATAATCACATTGGCTTATATATTTTGTTTCTATGACAGTATAGGAATGAGCCTAGACATAATTTATTTTCAATGAATAAATTATTTAAAATCCATATTTTTTGAATTAAAAAAATGTATTATATCGTAACATCTTTAGATTTTTTTTTCCCCTAACTATACTTTCAGACAGAATGACTATTGGCATTTGGCACCCTTGACAATATTATTAGGGATTCTGGAAGAATCTCAGGGGTTTTTATGTGTCAAAAATTGTAACGAAAAATAGTCATTTTTAAAGCCTAATAAGAGAATTAAAATCATTCCTTTCTGAGCATTTGAAATTTGGATCTTATTGTGAAATTCAGATAAGGTTACACACGGGGCCTAAAAGAAAATTTCTGATACCTGCTGATATTTAACAATTGAAAAACAAGCAAATGTATGCTTAGGACCATGGAAACACAGTTTAATCAGATTGGCCCAACAGATTTCTTTCCTATTTTAACATTCTATGATCATATGATTGGTTAAATCAAATTCCTATGCCAAGTATAGTCTTGCATGTGTAGACTAAATTATCGCTTTTACTTCAGACTTACAATATCCTCCTGCTTTTTTGCCTTTGGCTCCTGGGAATTTCCATGTTTTATTATATTGAATGAGGCTCTAATTTTGTAACTTGGGAGAGGAAAGGGATATAGCTCTTATTAGCAAATACAAGGTTACAGATAGAAGGCTACAGGAATCTTATTTGCATAAAAATACCCTACAAGCCCTCTTGGGAAAAATAATGAAGGTTATTTGGGGGTTGTTGTTCAACTCTCTGCACAGCCAGGATTAATGCTCCTTAACAGAAACAAGACACAAGACCTGTGGGTGAATACCCAGATCTTTAAGAAAATAGCATGAAAAGACGTACACTGGGTCTGGAAGCACTAATCATCAATGGGAAGAAATTCCCTTTAAAAATCATACTGTAAGTTGCATAGAGGAAAAAGTTAAATGGTAATGAAGAATCCATTAAAAACTCATGTAAGTATGATGTGTTGTTCCATTACACATTTCAATTTTGATCTTCCGGAACAACAGTTTTGTAAACATTTCTGTCTTTAAATCCTTGGGTGGTCCCTTTCATAACTTTAAAAATATACATTATTTATTAATGTGTTAATTTTCACATGTGCAATATAAGAAGAAGATTTGTTCACTCATACTAGTCTCTATTTCCTCTTTTTCTGAATCCAATTTTGAAAGCTTTATTATTGCTTATTTATTGGTTAACTTTGGTTAAATTTATTGGTTAAAATTGTATACTTGTACTTCTATATCTTTTTTTCTTAATTTTTGGTAACAATATTATTTTTGCTTAACTTACAACAAACTTTACCTATTTTAAGTGTAAAACCAAGATTCAGAGTATTTTTATCATTCCTGAAAGTTTCTTTATGCATCTTTGTAGACTATAGTTCCCTCCAACCTCTTATGCAAACACTAATTACTTACTATTATTATCTATTAGTTTCAATTGTCCTGAGATTTATATCACCTGAAAAATATAGCATGTCCTCTTTTGTGTCTAGCTTCTTTGGTTCAGCCAAACGGCTTTTAGATTTATGCATAGTGTTGGTTGATTTAGTAATTCTTTCCTTTTTGTTGTTGAATCATGCTCTGCATGGATATATCATATTTTATTTTTCTATTCATCTCTTCACAGACACTTGGGTTGTTTTCAGGGTTCGACTATTATAAATAAAGCTGCTCTGATCACCAAGGAATGAAATTTCTGAGTTATATAGTAGGTGTATATTGAACTTAGAAAATCCCAAATAGTTTTCTGAGGTGGTTGTGCCATCTTTCCTTCCAATAAAAAGTTATGACTTCCAGTACCTCCAGATTCTTGCCAATTCTTGATACTGTCAGTAGTTTTAATTTTAGCTATACTAGCAGATTTGATCTCTTACTGTAATTTTAATTTTATTTTCCTAATGATTAATGGTGTTAAACATCTTTTCATGTGCTTCCTGGCCATTATATTTTCTAAAGAGTCTTTAGACAGATTAATTCAACATATGCCCATTTTTATTGGGTTGTCTTCTAATTATTGAATCATAAGTTATTTATATATTCTTGATAAAAGTTCTTTTAAAATATATGTATGAAAAATATTTACCCAATGAGTGGGCTGCCTTTCATTTCCTTAAAAATACCTTTTAAAGAGAACAAAGTTTTAATTTGGATAAACTCCATTTTATCATTTTTTTTTATTATTTGTGCTCGTATCTTAAGAAATGTTGGTCTACCTCAAGGTTGCAAATATTTTCTTCTAGAAATTTTATAGTTTTAGTTTTCACTGTTAGATCTATATCCTGTTTTGAGTTGATAATCACACAAATATGGATCTATTTCTGGACTCTACTCTATTCAATTAATTCTTTTATCTAACGTTTTCTAGTACCAGAGTCTTTACTAATGAATCTAAATGGATAGCAAAAATTGAAATCTGATAATGTACGTCTCTATAATTTTTTTTCTTTTAAAAATTGCTTTGGTTATCCTAGATCATTTGCATCTTGATATACATTTCAGATTTAGCTTGTCAATTTGTATCAAAATATCATGCTGCAATTTTGAAAGGGATTGTATTGAATCAATATCTCAAATTGGAAAGAATGGAAATTTAACAATATTTAGATTTCCAATCCAGGAACAGGTATAATTCTTCATTCTTTTTAAATATTTCCCTATATTTACATATTTTGTGAAATTTTTGTCTCAATAATTCATGTGTTTAAATTTTATTATAAATTAATGTAGCCTCAACAAGACTACAAGGAGACCTGATATATTTTCAAGATAAAACAACTTTGTTTGCTCTGACTCAGCTTAGTTCTTTTCTTCTATTTCTATTTTCTATCTCTGCTTTTAGTATTTTCTTATTCACTGGGGCTGATTCTCTTATCTGCTGACGGTGCTAAACTGGATAATCATAATATGCCCATTCCCTTTGTTGGAGATCAGAGTCCCAAAAACTGACCAAAGAGAAAGAGGGCAAGTATTCTGGAAGATTTCTTCACCCTGAAGACAGAACATCCAGAGAAGAAATGGCCTATCTTCTTGTTACAGGTGCTGTTGGTCGTAGATTTACTGCAACTGTAAAACTGTTGCAGACTTTTTGCTGCCAGCTTGAGAACAAAGCCATGGATAGAACAAAGTTCACTAAGAACTGGAGCGAGAACTTAAAAATACAGACCCTAGACTACCCTGCTTTTTAAATTTCTTTTGTTAGAAAATTTAATTTCCTTGTATTTCATCCAGTTTGGGACAGAGTATTCTATCAGCTGCAATAAGAAACCATTCAAACTGATCATACTCACTCCAAATGTCTTCTGGCCTCTGAACCACATTATTATCTTTGTCTCTCTGTATGTCTCATCATTAAATTCCCTAAGATGTGATTTATTTACCAGTCACTATGTTATATAAAGCACCTTTTATAGGCATAATTTTTGTACTTGGTAGGATTCATCATAGGTCACTGTTGCCTTTATGTCAACTTTGACAATAGAATTTGATCCTTGGAATAGTTAAGTGTAGCCAGAGATACAGATTTTCATTACAAAATCATAGTATAATAACTTACATAAAGGCTAAGCATACAGCTGTTTTGCACAGAGGTGGGTACTGGGACTAACAAACAGATACCGTGGCCTGTCCAGGAAAGATGCTTCATAGGAGAGCCCAAGAAATCCAAAGACGAATTTTTCTCATTACTTTGTTTACTCTAGGTTGGTCTGAAATGAGAAATACTGGAGTAAGACAAAGAAAATATGATCTTAACATCATTGAGGCTATTTACAATGGTCTTTAATGAAAAATAGGCATATCTTTAGTTAAGGTTTTGTTTTGTCTTTGATCATAGGACTGCATCCTCAGATTAGCTAATATGTTAAAATCTGTAATAGGGGAGAAAAATACAGAGGTAGGTAGCCCACAATGCTTGGATGTTTGTTTAAATTAAAAGGTAAAAAAATAACAACTAATATAAAATAAAATAGCAAGGCTATATTTTTTTAAATACTTTCACTTGGATTTTTCAAGAAGAAAGCTAAATTGCTGAGCAATTTTTATCAGTTCTACAAAGATGTACACAAACTTTATATATTGATATTGTCTTCAAACTAAAAGCTACTCAAGTTTTGGTCTAGAAGTTTTAGGGCTTCAGCTCTAACTGAAGCCAGGACTTTTAAATCATAGCAATGAAATAAAATGGGAAGCCCATTTTCTGGATTATACAACAGAAAAGGAGACCTAAGAAAAGACCGATCATCTGTATATCAGAATGAAATGTTTCAAAAAGTGACATACCCCTCTTTCTCTCTTTCTTCTCTCTCTCCTCCTTCTTTTTTTTTTTTTTATTTTTTAGAATCAATATACCTGACAGAATTTCTGAATGTGAAAGAATTGCCAGTTTGCTGAAAGATAAAATCACTACAAACTTTATCTGATAAATGATTATTCAAAATCCAAGACCCTTGATGTTTCACATGGTAATGCAGTCTGGTAAATAAGTCCATATTAAAAGAACAGGTATTTTCTACGAGAAAGTTATTCTTTTAATGTGTTGTTTCCATTCTTCTCTGGCAGAATAAGTGATCACCTGAATATTAAATATTATCAGTTTGGTCTGATATTTTCTAACAGGTGTATTTGAAAGGCACATATTATGTAAAGCTAGGCATGTTAATGGGAGATGAGAAAAATGATGCTTAGGGCAATCGATGATATCCTCTAATATGTAAGCCTCTTTGTGTCTCTTCTTTGATTATCTCTATGTCCCAATTATTAATACCCATTAGGGCCCTCAAGATAAAGCAAAATAAAACAAAACAAAACAAAGACCTGTCTACAACTGACAGATCTTTGAGGTTATAGATGGATTTATTGATTCTTTGTTTCTAAATTTGTCAAAAGGATCTGAGCAATTTCCTACCTGAAGGAGGTTGATGACTGAGCACCTGGAGTCTTCTAATAATGATGATGGTAGGAAAGCTATGGTGTTGATTATCAATGTGTACTGAGCATTCAGGCTTAGAGAGAAACTTCTCTGGTGAAAGAAAAGGAAATATCTCCTGAAGCGGTTATAAAACATTTTGTTGGATTCTGTTTGTAAGAGGTATCAATAACCCTAAGAAATAAAGCCTCATTGGGGCTCCATTGAATGATACGAAATGTGTCTTGATATCCATTTTTCATTTCATTTTTCATACTTGATATTATACTTTAAAGAACTAAAAAAAAAAAACCCAAATTTAATTTTTTTTCTTCTGTTTTTGGACAGGACAGTATTGTCCCCTCTTGCACTAAATATGATCTGATTTTGTGACCCTACTAAATGTAAATAGGATGCATCATTCATAATTTATAACTAAAATAAATATCTTTTTATGTCTATACATGAAAAATATTTAATAGTAAATGCTGGAACTGTCATTCTACTGTTTATTACTTTTTTTCAATGACGTTAGTTGAACTTCTATGTGACAAACAGTGTACTAGGAACCAGTGATTAAAAAGTGGTAAATATACCTGTGGCCTCTTTATATTCACAGTTTTGGTGCTTAGGATGTTTTAAGGGAGGTCAACAAAGAAGAACTAAACAGAAAGCCATGACAGTGTACTGTTTCTAGCTGAATTAACCATGTGAATTTTTTTCAAAGCATTTAAACTCTCAAAGGCTCAACTACTTCATCCATAAATCTGGGGAGGGGAGTATAATTTATTACCAGGTGAAAACAATCAAGTGGAGCAGATACTTTCTTGGGCCTTTTGCCACTCTAACATCTATGATCGATAAAATAATAATTTCCTAGAAATTCCTTAAAGCATAAAACATACCTAACCAGCTCCTGCCCCCAAGCAATCATAGAAACAAATAATCATGCACACAGATTCTGACCCTGTGACATTATTCTTTCTTTAAGATTTTCCTGGGAATGATCTGTTTGGCATATAGAGATTCACAGTAAGAATGTGGCGGTTAGAGTGATAATGCTTATTTGCTGTGACATTTTAATATTGCTGGATGACTCCATGGTTATCCTGGCTCTAGTAACCAGCCAAAGCTCAAGTTTCCTGTTTTATGGATAAGCAGTTGGTATTTTTAAAAAGTGATAAAACTTCTTATGAGTATCTAACTATATTCTTCTGAACAGATTCTATAAAGTATGTGAGAAATTACTAGGAAAAATTAATAAATTTCTCTAAGTCAAGAATACCTTAAGAAGCTTTCAACATAGTATCTGGAAAAAAACTGCTATAAAAAAAGGAATGGAATATACTTCCAAAAAAGGTACTAGCAACTGACATTGGTAGATTTGACATTTTGGCACATATCAAGTTTTGTATAAGATTCTGCAGAATCTGGTGCTAGTTCTGTGCATTTACCATGTCTTCAAATAGAAGATAATACATGAATGACAACAGCCAATATGTTACTGCATCTTTATATTTTAAATTTTCTAATTTACATTTAGCTTCCATATTTAATTTAAACAATATTCTGAGAATATAATTTTAAAATCCATCCCCCAAAAGGATAGAATATCATGTATCTAGAATGATTGGCATGGATTGCAATATTACAGAAGAACACTGGCTAGTCAAAGTCAATTTCAAAGTTAATTTTAAAAATATATTAATTTTCCTACAAAGGGATAAGATAATTCAAATCAGTAATATGGTGTCATTATTGCCATCATTATTATAGGAATAAAGAAATTGGAGTAGATGACAACTTAGGTCATTTCTAGTGATAATAGCTTTTGGTAGTTATAACTTTATCATAGCACTATAAATTAAATGAAATAGTGTATGTAAAAATGATTTGAAAATTATAGTGTTCTGCATAAGAGTACATTTCAGGCCATCTGATGGCCAGCTCTTTCTTAGTTGATCAGTTAATTCAAACAAATGGTCAATTCAGTCTCCTAAAACAGTTTTACTTCTTTTTTGTAAAAAAACAATTGAATGTGTTACTGTGTTGAACTATTCTTGTTACTATTTTTGATGGTATTGTTAGGATACTGCTATAGCATTATTTTAGGGGTCAGGGCTGAGAGTCTTATAGGCCAGAGTGTGAGTGAGCTGAGCAGCATCTTCCATATTGTTATCTGGTTAGACAAAACTACCTACACGTGCTCCTTGACTTACAATGGGGTTACATTTTGATAAATCCATCGTTAACTTGAAAACATTGTCAGTCAAACCCTTGTAAAAGTCATGGACCATCTGTACTATAGAATGGCTTGAAATAGTCATGAAATTGCTGGTGACTCAAACAGGATGGCATTTTCTTACTGCCTGGGAACAAAAGAGGAAAGATAAAAGAGTGGCAGTTCAGAGTAGGGAGGACGTCGGTCCAGGTCCATGGTTGCTTTGGGAGTTATGTTTGGGAATCTAGTCTTACTGTGGTACCCCTCAGAGGATCATTCAACTAACAAACCATAGTTATCTTTCCCTCAGGTGTTCATAAACTAGAATGATTAAAAGCTCTCATTTATTAAGCGCCTACTTCATATCAGACATCTATTTATATGTTATTTATCTATTTATTTAAAAAAATGTGTGCTTATGATCTGTTCATGGCATTGGATATATAGCAATGACTGAAATAGATGACTGCAATAGATGATTTTTTTTAATTCTCAGGGGGTTTACAATCTACTAGAGCTGAAATTTTTAAAAAAAGAAAATTATGATAATTTCTGATGTCATAAGTATAATGGGAAAATAATATTGTAATGTTGTAGAATAACTGGGGAAGCTTGGATTAGGGAAATCAGAAAGTTACATAGGAGACAGAGCTAAAGAATGAAGAGAGAATAGAGTAATATTGTCTTAAAAAACAAAGAAGAATCCACGGCATCAGATTCCACTGAGAGTTTCCATAGCGAGGGCAGGAAAAGTGCATCAGATTTAGTAAAGCAGAGATCGTGACAAACTTTGAGAGGATATGATTGTAGTTGAAATTGTTGAGGATAGAGACATGGAAGTAGAGACAGTTTATAGAAAACTCTTTCAGTTGGTTTTGCTAGGAATTAAAACTGTGATAAGATAGTAGATGGAGAGAAACTAGTGCTCAGTTTATATTTCCCCATTTGTATACAATATTGGCTCTATCATAAACTGAATTTCTATAAGCTTATTCTTTTTATTGCTTTATTTTCTATTCTTATGTTAACCTCACCGTCTTAATGTAGATTTATAATAAATCTTGATAGTAGGTAGAGCACAAGGTAGGGTAGACATAACTTAGCTATTCATGGTGTTTTATATTTCCATCCAGATTTCAGAGTTAGAATGTCAATCACTATATAAACATGTTGACATTTCAATTTGAATTGTTTTAGCTCTATAGACTATATTGGGAGAATTGACATCATTGTGATACTGAAACGTTTAATACTTTCCATTTATGTAAAACTTCTTTAATGGCTTTGAATAATATCTCGTAATTTTCTGAGTCTTACAAGTATTTATACATCTAGATATCTCATGTTTTGCTACTGCAATCTGTGGATTTTGAAAACTTACATACTCTGTTAATATACTTGGGTATTGATTTGAATCCAGTTGATAAGTTTTCTCATTAAATCTAATAATTCATTAGTAGATTTTCTTGTGTTTTCTATGAAGGTTGTTTGTATATATTTCTATGTAGGTAATAATATCACTAATAATATATAGTTTCCAGCATCCTTGAAGTTTTCATATAAATAAATATGTGATTTAATTCTATTTTAAACCTTCTACTTTGATTTCTTGTTTGACCAATGAGTTACTTAGAACTTTTAAAAAATTATTATGACAACTTATTTCTAATTTTATATCCTTTCTTTGTTTATGTTTTCAATAATTGTGTATTTAAACATATAATATCAGTAAATGTCCACTCAGGAAACAAGAACTATCTGTTATTTGGTAGAGAAACTTCAATATAAAGAAATAGTACAAAAACGTCTAATTACCAAATTACTAAAAAGAAGGACTCAGAAGCAAGTTTTTCTCTAACCTTCTCATGTCCTCCTGTTTCTCAGTCTCATTCTACCTGAGACTAGCCATAGAAACTAGAATCCCTCCTCCCCAAGGAGGGTCACAGAAACCAGAACACTTTTTCCTCAAAACCTAAAAATATTACTCTAACATTCCCTCCACCTTTCTGTGTGAAAACTAGCCGTAAAGAAATTATCTGACACCCTGTTTGACTGTAGGTCATAGACCCTGATTCCAGAGACGTAGCTGCACCCTACCCAAAAGGAAAGAATGCTGCTTAGAGAAGCCACGAAGAATCTAGACAGGCCTTGCTGAGTCTCTTTCCCCACTCAGTCTGCGAGCATTAGATAATACACTTTTTTCCCAGTCATGTTTCTACATGGCGGTCCATACTTTGTTGAACTTAAGCATAAAAAGGGACAATTTTCCCTGCATCTTTGGGTTTTCATTTTGAAGATGCCCATGTATACAATAAGTAAATTTGTATGTCTTTTTCTCCAATTAATCTGCCTTTTATGAGTTGATTTTTCAGCGAAACTTCAGAGGGCAAAGGGCTTGGCCCCTACAATAGTGTCATAGATTATCCTGAGCACCAATTTAGGATCTTTTGTTCATATAAACCAACTTTTCTCCTTTGATCAAGTTACCAAATTGTGAAGATTCTAGACCCATCCAATCCATTTTCACATTTCTACATAAGTGATATTTTAGAAATGCAAGTTTGATCATTTTTCTCTACTGTTTATAATATTTCAATGCTTTATTCCCTTGAGGATAGAGATCTTTAATCTGTTATAAAAGAATCTTTAGTGTCTGGCCAATCCTAGTTTATTATCTACTTCCTGCCTTTTCTATACTGAATTATTGCAATGGACTAATGCACAATGGGCTCAGGTATGTGTTTTTCCTACACTTTGTCTTTCACAAGAGTTTTAAATATATTTGTTCTTGGCACTTGATACACTCAGCATGGAGCAGTTTCACTCTTTTCCTCTACTTTTCTTTTCTGATAAATTTATTCTTGACTTTAAAACTCATATTAGCTATGATATCAATTCTGAAATCTTCTCCTTTTCTAGAATGGAGAGTTAATGTTCTCCCCTTATCATCACCATCATACCCATATTGTACCATACTGCATTGTGTTCCTATCCCTAATTTACAGGTAAATAAAACTAAGAATCAGATAAATTAAGCTGTTTACTCAGGGTTATGTGTAGCAAGTTACAGACACAATTGTACTGCTTAGTGTTCTGGTCTCCTAACTATGCTATTTGAAAGACAGAGAATTTGAATCATAGCATGCATAATGGTGAGGTAATTCTAAAGGACATTTTCAGCTAGGAACTGTAAATGTTTTAAAAGGAAGCAGAATACTTTAAAAAAAAAAAAAAAGAAATTGTACTCAGCAACTCAGTAACAGCTACTCCTCTCCCAGCTTCCTGGGTACAGCAGTTTGAAAAATACTGCTCTATTTGTTTTTCTTGTAGTATCAGAAACAATAAAACCTGCATGCCTAACAAATCATTTGTGAGATAATGGCAAAAGGGGTAGAAGGCTTAAGAAAAACAGGAAACAATCCCCATGGGACTTTAAATATTAATCAAAACAAGTTTTCCTTAGGAAGACTTATGGTGAAGCTAAGATCAACAAAATGAGTCATATCCAGTCTAGAATGAGCCAAGGGTAGGGGAGAGGAAAGTGTCAATTTAGGATTCATTCTACCACTGGGAGGAAGGTTATGCAATTATAACAAAAATAAATTACACAAAGCGTAACTGAATCATATGATATATCCTTATAAAAGACCTAACAATTCTTAACTTTCATGATTTTATTGTTTCATCATTTTATTGCATTCTTGCAGGATTATTTGTCCATGCACTCGAAGCCAGTAAAAATAGGTGATCGTTTAGCTGTATGGAGTCCTGACTTTGAAACTACATTATTTTCCTCCTCTTTAGGGGTTGGGACATTTTATTTTGTAATGTTTAAGAGGTTAAGATTTATAGTTATACAATACTTCAACACTCTACTATTTACCAACTGGTAACCTTTGGCAACTTGCTTAACTAAGATTGTTTTCTCGCTTCTGTAAATGCAAATAATATCGACACTACATGCTTGCTGTGAAGATGAATAAAATTAAATATCAATTACGCAGTGTTAAAGAAGTGACAAAAATTCAAACTAGCTTATAAAAAGGAATTTTTTATTGTTTTTCATAGCTCTCAAGTATAGCAATAGCTCCATTACAAGTGATGCTTGATCTAGGTTTCAAGCGATGTTATTATACTATGCTTTGTTTATACTCTCTGCATAGTCTAGCACATTTCCTGTGTGCTGGTGACATTCATGGCCTTTTCCTCCATTTATTATGTCAAAATACCCTTGGAGATGGTCATATCCTTTCCCATTCATCTTGTAGGAAGTTCAGTAAAAAGATAGATTCTGGTTTTAGGTATATTCACCCAAAGTCATAAATTCACATTGATTGGCTTGTATTAGATTATATACTTCCCATAGAACCATTCCCATGTTAGAGGGAATGCAATAAGCTGATTGGCTTGGGCTTGAATCACATTTTTCATTACTAGACCAGGGGGTTGACCACTATCCCTCCTAGACATCATAAACAGAGAGGGTGGAATGAATATCTGAATAGAAATTTGGGGGCAGAGACAACAGTTCTACAAGAAAAGTTAATGAATGCCTGGGAGGGGCTGGGTGAATAAATCAAAACCGACCATCTTATGTAAAGAGGTTAACTCTAATTGCATTTTGACAGGTCTAAATCTGTGACAATACCAAAAAACAACCAATAAAACAAACAAACAAATCAAACTCTAATCTTTATTTGTAACACTTCATCCTCCCTGAGCTTTTTGGGTTCAGGAATAATTACCATATGTGGTAGACTTCGTTAGTTTTAACTAGACTTTCGTTAAGGTTTTTCTTGTGTTTGGTAGGGTAACATTTATGATTCTCTTGAACAATAAAGATGATCAAATAAAAAATATAAATGAAAATAAAAAATCTTCTTTTCTAATATGTTGGAAATAATATATTACTCTTCTAAATTATATTGGATTGGGTACATAAAAAGATGGAAAAAAAGAATTGCTGGGGTTTGATAGCAGGATCATTTCATAAATAATGTTCAACTGAGTGATAGAAAAAAAGAGTCCAGTCAGTCCCACTGCTGTAGGACAAATTAATTGGGAGGAAGTGCCTTGTCTATAGTTAGTTATCTTAAATAAGTGACAGTTAAGCCAGTCTTACAATGATGGTGGCAAGTTGTCCGAGATCTATCTGTGAAAGAGCAGTCATTGATAAGCTAATTCTTCACTAAACTGCCTTCCTAGCATCATGCATATCAATTTGTTGTGGCTTTAGAAAAAATTTTCCTGTTCAGCCTGGATTACACACACTTCTAGATGTTCTGATTTAGTGTTGCAGCTTGCAACTCGCATCACAAATGACATGGTTTCTCCAACTCCACCGCTTCTTGTTTTTATCCCAAAGATCTAATGTCAGTTCCTGGAAAGCCTGCTGTGATGTGGAAGTAATACAAAACAATATGTGTTAATTAAAAATATTTTAAAATCTCTTTGTTTATAAGGGAACAGATATGGTCATTTTGTGGTTCTAATTACATGATGTCTGGATATGCTGACTGAATAGAGATTGTTGTATAAATAAGTTGGCAGGAATTTATTGGAACTAGGTAACTAACTAGTAGAGCTGGTTAGAGACTTAGCTCCTGGAATATCTGTAGATGTTCTAAAAATGGAATTTCAGTTATACTAGTTATTTATACTAGCACAGGTCCATCCACAATCAAAAGGAATTAGTTGAGACCTAAATAGAATTAGTGAGTTTATGTAGATAATATAATTTCTGAGATTTTTAATGTCTCTTGCCTTTGCTAATAGGAAGAAAAAGTGGAAAACATTTGGTGAACTTATAAATAATTTGGGAAACTAAATTCTGTTTTGAGACCACCTTGAAAAATACAATTTATCCTATCTTGGCTAAAATGTAACTTCTGTGGGGAAAGGTATATCATGACTCAGGCAGAAAAGACAAATGGCAGGAGTTATTTTTTTAAAGCAGTTTTTTTTTTTTTAAAAAGTAATTCCTTAGATTCTAAGAAGCACATATTGAACCACCATAGGATAAGCCATTTGGTTATATTTGCAATACATACATTATCATTTTTTTGAATTTCAGAATATTATGGGGGTACAAATGCTTTGGTCATATAAATTGCCTTTGCACCGCTTAAATCAAAGCTACAAGCATGCCCACCCCCCAGATAGCTTGCACCGCACCCATTAGGTATGAATTTACACATCCCCTTCCATCCTCTCCCACCTGCCTGATTCCCAATGAATGTTACTTCCATATGTACACATAGTGTTGATAGATTAGCAACAATTTAATGGTGAGTACATGTGGTGTTTGCCTTTCCATTCTTGTGATACTTCACTTAGAAGAATGGGCTCCAGCTCCATCCAGGATAATACCGGAGGTATTAGTTCACCATTTTTTATGGCTGAGTAGTACTCCATGGTGTATATATATATATATATATATATATACATACCACATGTTAGTAATGCACTCATGTACTGATGGGCACTTGGGTTGTTTCCACATCTTTGCAATGTGGAAATTTCTATCTTAACCTTCAGTCCTTGCCCCAACTTCCTGGTTCTTCTGGAGAACTGACACAGTGACTACTCAATGCATTCCTCTGAGACTTAAAACGGTAAATGGTACTTAGTATCTTTTTTTGTTCAGAAGACTTTTACCAAATCCTTTACCTGGTGGAAAACAGCATGAAACCACTCCCATAAACTATATTAATGCCTTTTCAGAAATGTAAATGTTTCTTTAGTGACTATTTTGATTTGGCAATAATTTCAACACCAAGTTTTAAGTTGGAAAATTTCAATGTGCCATAATTGATGGTAAGTTTACAGAAGCGCTACTCTGTCTATATGAAGATTTCACTGTTCTAGGCCACTGAGGAACAATTTAAAGGAATAATTTCTTTTGGTACTGTGAAGGGTACCCAGGAGGACGGGAAATAGAAAATTAACCTCACATGGGTGAACATTGTACACTCAGGGAGTAATTTACTTATTTCAGTTTTCTCTAGGATCAGCCTAAGTAGAAAAAGCTATCCTCATAGATTTATCAATTAGTGTTAGCAAAGGGCATTGAGGAAAACTGTTAAAATTAAATTAGAATTCTGTGATTCAGCCTGGCCAATTAAAACCCATTATCGTATTACCTTGCTTTTACAAAAGCTTGTTTTTAAATATATTAAACTACCTTTTGAGAATTAATTAAAGAACACTCACAGCTCGCTCAAGAGATGCCATTTTTTATTCCAGGACTGTTATTTTCATGTAAGAAGCACCAAGCAACAAGATCCAAGGCCGTTTTCCATTGCTTATGGGTGACTCATACACAAGAGTATAAACATGATGCTCAATTGCAGATTTCCTCTGTGTCTTTTGACCTCAGTATCTAAACTGCTCTCTTAGATCCTGGTCTTGCTTCCTGACATTGAAAAAAAAAAAAAGCCTCCCACCATGCTGTTCAGTCATCATTAATGTCTGAGCCATTAAAATCACCAGTCCTTTAAAAAGTATTAAATGTATTCTTGCTTTACCTTAATTTTTAAGAGTGACTGCTTTTCAATCAGTTTTCAGAACATGCTGTGAGATTGAACTTGTTTAGGTCACACTGCATCAATAAGGGGCTTCAGAACAAAGGTCTGCCCTTAGCACACCTTGCTCTCTCCCCTTCCTCTGTAGCAGCCCACATTGTAAGGCAGGAGACTACATCCCTTCCTTAGTGTAACTCTTCCCTCAACTGCTGAGTGGGAACAAAAGCACTTAAGAGAGATAAAAAGTGATTCTGACATTTTACCCAGATGTTGATTAACAGCTACAAACAGTACAAATAAAAATGTTTAATCACAGTTTTCAAGGAACAATATAAATATAACACCATCTGACCTTTGGAAAAAGGAAAAAAAATATTTGACCTTTGCAATGTGCAATTTTTGCCTTTATCAAAAAAGCAACACCTCTTCAATGTGCTGTGTGTTGGCTCTGGTCCAAAATAACTTTCTACTAGCTTATCTCTATAAAAATACTGGAGTATAATTTTTGTAACAACCCATTTTAAATGCAAAAATGTGTCATGTGACTCTAATTAAACAGTTTTACATTGTCTATTAAAAGTCATGTCTAATGTGTTGAGAAAAGTTCTTCTTCTTCAAAAAAATCTACTACACATTGTTTGTCCAATATAAATAGTATTTAAATGATTCAATATATATTTTGATTTCGAAGATAGCCTACTGTGATAAAGTTTTATAATGCAATGGTTTAAAAAGTAATTTTAAATATTCCAAAAGCAAACAAAATAAAATCTTTCACAGATTCTTAACGACCATATCCGCCATTCTTTATACCTACAATTGATGACTTCCCTGAGCCTCTTAATATCCTGGTCTCCTCCCATAACCTCATTAATGAAAAACAGAAGAAGTGATATTTCATCATTTTAGATCAATGTATTCATTATAAGATTCAGTCTTATCAACATGCACATTAAAAAATAATATTTTGCATCTGTAGAACTGGTTGAAATGTGTATAGAACCCTTTTTAATGACCTGCTTCTCTATGTGCTCATTAAAATGTGAACAGAACACTTCCCTAACCAAATCCCAGTTTCTAAACATAGTTTTCCATAATTATTTTTTTTCAAAAAATAAATTCAAGACCTGGAAAAGTGAAATATGACGCATACGTTCTCTCTGAGTAAACACTTCCTAAAGTTAATCTTATTAAAAATCACTTTGGAAATAGCATATAACTCTAAATCTCTGCAAGCCTGATTTTCCTAAGCTCTGGTCATGGGGGTACCAAACACTAATCTAGTTAAACTTGTTTCATTAAGTTGCTAAAAGATAGCTAGTAAGAACAATTCTATTAAAACAACTTTAAAGATCAGATGCTGCTCCTACTCCACAGTGGTTTTTCTAGTTTTTTTTAAAAAAAATAGTAGTATTTTATTGACGGTCTTGTTTTTACTATCTGCTCTGACTAGAAATGGAACCAAGAGTGGCCTTTGAGACAGAAATCACTAGATGTGAGCAGGTGAGGATTATTCATGGACTTGACATGGAATGCTCATTCACCCGCATCCTTCACATCCCTGTTTCCTTCTGCCTTAACTTATTTGTTCCTCCCCTCCCGTCTGAGTCACTGCACAGTGCTGGGCTTGTCACATGTATAACAAAATACAAAAGGAAATGGAAGAAGATGAATATTACAATTGCTGTTTAAAGGGAAGTATTTCTTTTTTTTCTGTACTTCACACCGAATATTGATTTGGGAGAGCGTTTTATTATCTATTACAACTAATCCAGAAATCTTGCTCGTTGTAACACCTGCACCTCTCTCTGTTTCTCACATGGACCGCCTTTCACTCCATCACTCCATAACCAATGCTTCTTAGAGAATAGAAGGGGTTAATGATGGCTGGTAATGTGGAACAAGGGACATGAAGGTATTTCTAGCAAAATCAAGGGAGCAAGAGCTTCGTTACTGGGGAGGCAGATTTTCCTCGGAACTTACAGTGTATGAAAGTGGAGAAAGTGACGGTCCTGTCTGTAGGAGGGTGGTGTTTGGAGCAGAGATGGGAGGTTGGTATCGGTGGTTCGAAGACGCTCAACCCTTGATGGCTATGATTTGCCCAGAGCCGAAGCAGTATGCTGCTGAGAGAGAGCCTGTTCATTTTCCACTTGAATGGAATCTGAAAGCACTGAAATCTCACAAGAAACTTGGGTCTCACAAGGTTTAAAACCAAATTTTGCAGATTCAGGAGTGAAATCAACCGAACTTGATAAAATAGTGTGCTTTGGGTTTTTTCCCCAATCTCTACAAATGAACCATCTGTGCTATTATATCAAGCACGGGGAGAGAATATTGTCTTATTTGACCTGTCCCAGATCCCCCTAGTTAGCAAGAACCATAATCAAAGCTATTTAAAAACATTCTGCTGAAGGTGGGAAACATCATCTAAGCTCCTTCTCTACTCATTCTTGCTTGTCTCTTGATCACGTAGAGTCTGATTAATCCTTGATAAGTATCCTCTTTCTCACCACTCCCATAAACTGTAGTAAATTGACCTGGAGCTTGTCAGCACGTTGCCTCAGGAAAAGGTGCCATGTACTAGTTGACACTGGCCCTGCTATATGCCATTTGGTAGGATCTGAGCCTTACTCAGTTGCAAATGGCAGGTATTCCAGGGAACAGCAGGCAGAGCACACAATGTATGGTAGAGACAGTTGCTCTTCTCTGTTAGCGTGCTTAAAATTACTTCTTTTCTTTTCATTAAACCCTGTTTGATGTCTTTCTCTCTATTTTTAAAATGCCTGGTTAGATATTTAAATTTTATATTTATCCTAAAATTATTCATGCATTTTGTCTCAGCCAAAATACTAGTTTTTTTTGAGTTAGACACTCTAAATAGTGAGACATTTCTCTTTTTCCATTTGGAATTTGCTGTGATATAATCATTGTGTTTGGTGAATCAAAATGTTTAATACATTTAGTTATATTTAACATGGCAGATTTTTTCCCTCAGCCATCTTCTCATATTTTCCCTCATCTATTGCATATATAGCACTATGTAAGTGTAGTTTGATAAATAAAATAGTGTTTGCCATGTACCAGCCATTGTTGTAAGCCCTTTGACATGTATTTAATCATGTAATCCTCCTAAAAACCTAATAAATAGGTACTAACACTATCCTCCACATGGAGGTTGAGTACTTTGACCAAGGTCACAAGCTAGTGAGTCGCAAGAATTCCATCTGAACAGCTCAGCTATGGAATCTGTGCCTTTAACCACCATACTATGTCGTCTTTCAAGCCTCATAATTTCTTTCAGCAATAATTTGTTTTAGGCTGTTGTAAATTGTCCTGGGAGATTTCGTATTTTGTATAAGACCTGTTACAGAAGTATACAATTCTCTTGTGTTCTCTTAAATGGCTTACTGCACTGGAGCTACTTTTTGCTCAGTTAGGGAAGTGTCTTAAAATGATCAACTGCTAAAGGAAAGTTCTTGTCACAAACACATTCCATTAAAATATACATGTACCAACTCCACTTTTACAAACAATGCAATGTGAATTATTTTTTCCAGATCATTTTAGACAAACATAAAAACCAAGAAGACAAGAGTAAGTTGGTTGATTCAAAAGTGGTGTTCATTGAAAAGAGAGGGGGAAGTAAGTTTGTACTTTATAATCTTCATTCAAATAACTTCTGAGAACTTTGTTATTATTGAAGGGATGCGGGGGAAGAAAGAATTTCAGATGGGGAGGCTAAAATTCAAGTTGAGTTCTGACTTACTTGACTGTTCTTAGTGTGTTATTCAGAAAAGATAATAAATTGCTTCCGGATATGTTGTGATTTCATGATGAATGTTTGCTTTTGATCTGTTGGTTGAGTCCCCCATCTGGTGGCTGAATTGCTACTGTAATTCAACGCTACTACAGGGGAAATTCTAGGTCTGACATCAGCCACAAGCAGGGTTTCTTAAAGCTAAGGCCTTCAGAATAAGCTCTCTTTTATTTAAAATTTATCCTTAGACATATTAAATATTCTCTTATTATGACCAAGGGAATAATTACTTTGCAAAGGATCGAAACTTTATACATCTTATACCATCTTACTGGGCTCTCTTCACAAATGTTTCTCAAATCGTGGTCTAGGGCCAACTTATCAGCTGGGTTTCTTATAAAGTGCAGATTTTTGAGCCTCATCCTAGACCTACTTACTAGAACCCTCTTATACTCAAAAACCTATATTTTAAATGAATATCCCAGTTAGTTTTTCATATAAAACACAAGAGACTTTGGGGAAAAGGGCCTTAATTTGGGCTCCTTTTAAGCTATATTATTAATATTAATCTGAGGTAGGGGAGAACTTTAAAATGCTAAACAAAAGTTATTACAGAAGCATCAATGAAGTAAAGAGGTTCTGTCTTCTCAAAAGGATCCTGTAGACAAGACCACTGTCTGTACCTGCCCATGGCCATCAGAGCTTCCTCAGTCTGAAATAATTGCTTCCACAGTGTTCTCAAACATTTTTAGAGGTAAGTTACAAAACTATTTCTTCATATATACATATATGTGTGTATATATATAAATATATATGCATGTGTATATTTGTATTTTTTATATATATATACACAATATAGAGAAAGTTTATCCTCAAAAAAACACTTGTTTTTTAAATAAGATGTGACCTTTTGTTTTAAATAATTACTTCCTACCTACCATGACTGTCAACTGGCACCATACTTTGTAGAGGCTGGCACTAACTTTTTGAACCCTGCACATAACTTAGAGTGCAAATCCAAATGTTTGAGACCTGTTTGTCAAAAAATCTTTTGGGTGTACAAACAGACAGAGAGAGTCTTTCTCTCATCTACTCTCATTGAACAGAGGACCTGAGCTACACTTATCTCAGCTAGAAGTCTTCCCTTTTTTCTCCTATATGATTAAATTATAAATAGTAGATACTTTATAGGTGATGAAAACACATTCACATCAATGTGAATTTTAAAAGATGGGAGGAGGGCTTTCATTGCTGTCTACCTGGCTCATGAAATAATGCAAAAGAATCACACAAAGATGCCTTACCTTTAACAATATCAAAATAATAGGAATCCACCTGCCTACAGAATTACATATTCTTTCTTTACTGTCATTTCTTGCCAGTCTACCCACAACATTCCTTTAAGGCATTGCCAAATAATTTTCTAAGTCAGGTTGGCAAATGCTTCTGTACTGGAGGTAGCTGATTCTATTTGGTCTCTGAACTATAGACTCCACTACATCACATCACTACATTTTCCCCCATTGTTTACTTTACTTTTCACAGTTATGATGGGAAACAAAATTCAGGAACAAGGGTTTTGAAATGAAAATTTCCAAAAATTAGTATTCAGAGAATATGTTGTGATTATGTGGTCAAAGCTTAGGAAATCAATAAATTATAAAGTAATTCTGTAATTAATGTTTATTTCCATTGAATTTTTTAAATTTGGCTTCAAATGCTATGCCATATCAATTGAAATTTAACAGCTACATATTCTGAAAAGTTAAAAGAATGTATAAAGACGAAACTGAGAATTTCCTAGACTACAAGCTTCTGGAAAGACTGTCATATTTTTCTTTGTCTATCCATCTAGTGGAAGACAATGTCTAGATCTCAGATTACAGAAGCAGACAAAATGAGTTTGTAAACCAGTTCTAATACGTATTATGTGTTTGGCTAAGTTACTTCAGTTTTCTCCTGTATAAAATGAGAATGATTGTAGTGGTTATTAGGATCTGCAAGTGTTACATGACACAGTGAATGTGTAGCATGACATTTTTCTTAAAATGTTCTAAATTTTCAATATTAGTTATTGTTACGTATCAGTAGGAGAATGAATAATAGTATTTCAATTAAGATGCACTTTCTAACCTCTCTTGGCTTGGTTTTTCTCCAACTATGCATTGTTTCCATGTTCTTTTGCTCACTTTGATCTCTCTGATTGAAATGCCCTTTATAAACAATTTACTAGTGTCTCCACACAGAAAAATTCTTACTTGTTGAGACAAAGAGGACAAGGGCAAGATAATAAGAAAAATTACATTTTCAGAGATTTGAACTCTGCAGTCAACATAAATATATGACAATAGAGAAAGCTATCTTGAAGGTTCCTGGGTCAGCAATACTTGACCTTAGCTTAGCGGTTCTTAAAAGGGAGAAATTTTGCCCTGAAGGTAACAATTTGGCAATATCTGGAGACATCTGCAGCTCACACAAAGTAAGGTAGAGTCACTGGCATCTAAAAGAGGTCAGAGATGCTGGGGAACCACCCACAATGCACAGGCAGCCCCCACAGCAAATAAATATCCAGCCCCAAATGTCACTAGAGCTGAGATTGAGAAACTTTACCCTAACCTGATAAAATACAAATATTTCTAAAGAAAGAATATGATTACTAGATGACATATTCATAAGCTTTGAAAGCATAGAAAAAGAGAATCACAAAGACAAATGTTTTAAATGCCCAAACAATTATTTTCCTGGGTGAAAGCTAGCCTGCCAAGCCAACATGACTTTTGCAATTTGCTGGCAACCATTCTACTCTTGTGAAGAGGGCAATATCATTTGAAATCTAAAATGACTTTTTTTCTGATTTCACATTCAGCAAGAAATCTAACAATTTGGCTTCTTTTATGCTGAACAAGGTGACTCAATATTTTGCTCCATGTGGCAAATGAGATTGTTTAATGCAGATTGACAACCTCAACATTCAACAGCAATAAAATTAATTTTCTTAACTTGCAAATCTGAACGGCAGACTCCTGGGCAACAGTCATGTTACCAACATAAATGCTAAATTGTAGTCAACCTAGGAAGGTGTATAACCATTAATTTCGTTTCTTTAACAGATACAGAGCTATTCAGGTTATCTATTTCTTCTTGAGTGAACTTAGGTAGTTTGTGTCTCACCAAGAATTAGACTATTTCATATAAGATGTCAAATTTATTGGCACAAATTTGCTCAAAATATGCCTTTACTGTCCTTTTAATATCTGTAGATTCTGTAGTGACATCACCTCTCACATTTCTAATATTTTAATATTTTTCTTTCTTTTCTTTTTTTCTTGATCACTCTGGCTAGAGTTTATCAGTTTTATTGATCTTCTGAAAGAACCATCTTTTGGTTTCATTGATTTTCCCTATCATTTTCTTTTTTTTTCTTTTATTGATTTCCACACTGACCTTTATTTTCTTTTTCCACTCATTTTGAATTTAAGTTGCTCTTCTGTTTCTACTTTCTTAAGGTAAAAGATGAAATCATGCATTTGATAACTGCTCTACTATTATAGGAATTTAAGGATATAAAATTTCACTAAGTACCAGTTTAGTGGCATCCCACAAATGTTGCTATATTGTGTTTTCATTTTCATTCAAACAAAAATAATTTTCAATTTCTCTTTGACCTCTTTGTCCCACAATTGTTTAGAAGGCATTGAGTTTAAAAATGTTTGGGGATTTATTAGAGATCTTTCCATTTTTGATTTCTAAATTATTCCATTTTATTCACAGAATATATTTTGAATGACTTGAATGTTTTAAAACGTATTAAGACTTCTTTTATGTACACTGGAGCTCCATCAAAAAACAAAATAAAAAAAAAGAAGAGAAAAAAAGACTTCTTTTATGGTTCAGGCTGTAGTCAATCTCAGTAAATGTTCTGTGTGTACTAGAAAAAAATGTATCTTCTGCTATTGTTGAGTGAGGTGTTCTGTAAATGTCAATTGGGTAAAAGAGTGGATAATTTTGTTTACTAGTCAATGAGCAATAGTGAACTTGTCAAAGCAAATGTTAAATTCTAGGCTCTTATCTAGGAAGCCATCTAGCTTTCTCCAGCCAATCTTTTTTTTTTTCTTATTGTTTAAAATTTTATAAACTTCTAGTCTTGTCTTCCTTCAGGATCCAACCAAATGTTAACTATTTCAAGAAGCCTTTTCTGATTTCCTCTAAAGAACTAATAATATCATTTATATTGCTAATGCATTAATTGTGCATATATTAATTTTCATATTCTTTTGTATCTTGAGAGTAAAGACTAGTTTTTATACACCTGCATATTCCTAGCAGCTAATAGAGAACTTGGAGTATTATAGGTGTTCAAAAATGTTGCAAAGTAGAATTGCTATCTTTCAGAGCCCTTGTGTTTATCATAATATTCAATAGCACTTGCATAAAAGTTGACCTCCTTTTGAATAAATATATTCTTTCTATATTATTCCAAACCAGTGACCATCCAACATTACTTTGGATACCTCTAATCATTTGCAGCTCAGTATTTCTGGAATTTAACTCAGTCTGTGTTTGAACAGTTCTATTAAAAATTCCTTCTTATGTTATATTAAAATCTGCCTTGCTGTTACTTTTATCCAGAAGAAAAAGTACCTTTTAAATTTTTCTTTTTAATTCTCTTTAGCTATTCCTTTGTCATGCTAAGAATGTATGGTTCCTTTATTTATTCCTTTTATGTGACACAGTTTAATGACTATTCACCATTGCAGTTATCTTAGATCCTGCGTATATGCATACTCCAGGTTGTCAATTTATATTATATAGGACACAGAAATGTATGTAAGTAGTTTTCCATATCTGGTCTTATCATAAATTCTCTTATTCTGAAATTATGCTTTCATATGACACTTATAGAAAGAGCCAGTGGTGGGAGGGATGAAGAAATTAGAGGGTGTCTACCTCTTTAGCTCGTATCCAGGGCTACAATGCACATTTCTGCAGGTTGTTCCCTGCACGAGGATGTCTACTTAAATGGGAAAGTGGAGGATAAAATTAAATTTTCACTCTGTTGGCCAAGACTTCTACTCAGTGCAGGGCTGTGTCTGTCCAGCATAAGGAATGCTTTCTTCTAATTTGGACAAGGCTGTGCTCTTAGGGTTTTTGTTTATCCAGAGAGAGAGACCTTGTCTAATTATCACGACAGTGCTGTATGTTTCAGTGGTGGCCACCTTCTCGTCCACTCCTCACATTGCGGATGACCAAAAAAAAAAAAAAAAAAAAAGTGATTCCTAACATGGTGAAGCAACTTTACCCCCAAGTCAAACAAGTAGAACATATTTTTCACAAAATGCACTATGGCAATACACATTGTGGGTAATATCTCTCATTTGAGTTTTTGCCTATATTTGCTCACTAGTGTATTTAACAATATTTGCTCCAAATGCTTATTTCAGCAAGACTTTTCAGATTTTGCTTCCTCGGATATGGATCTAATGCTGTAAAATAATCTCCAATCCTAATAGCTTGAACATACAGTTGTCAGATGGGAAAGTGCAGAACACAGATATTACAGGAATAAACAGTATATATGATGACTTGAGGCAGCTTCATTGTTGTGGTTAAATTCATATTTCATTTCTAGACAGCTTCACCATTGCAAGGTTAGTAAAGGCAGACCATAGACTATAATGATTTTTACCACAAGGTTTATAGAAATAACAGAATAAAAGCAGACATCACATCATACTCAACAAGAAGTTACAAAGTAAAATGTATTAAAAATTAATTTTCTGAATTCCATTGTATTTGCCATATTAGCCTTATACATTATTTCATTTTCTTTCTGCTATAAAATTCATTAATTTTAATCTAGGATTAACACAATAAGGAGAGGAGAATTGGTTTTCTGTAGCATCTTCCATACTCAAAGTATCCTAATGTGTGTTATAAATAATGAATGAGATACTGTTAGAGGAGGAACTCTGTAGGCAAACAGAGTAGCCATTGTACAAACTGGCACTAACTCTCAAAAAAAAGATAAATACTAAAAGGAAAAGGAAAGCCATTTCATGCCTTGTCTTTTGTGCCTCTAAGTTTTGGTGAAACTTTTAAGTAAGTTGTTATCTGGGTGTAAATGTCATGTCTAAAGAGAGGGACCAGGGAATGACTATTAGAAAATTCATTAATCAGGATTGTATTTGCAGATCATGATAATTATTTATTAGCCCATGTAAAGCTCCTGGGCTCTTTCACTTCTAAAACTTGTCCTTTTGTAAGAAATTTTGGTTGAGGTTGGAACCCTCCCAAACAATGCAAGACAGATTATAGCTCAGAGATTTGTGAAGTTCAAGAATATTGTCTTTTACTGAAGACAATAATGTTTAGAGTAAACTAAGGTGAGTCTACCCAAATAATTATTTTTTTTTTGCTGAAAACAAAACATACCCTAACCAAAATGAGTGACTTTGCAAATAGAAGTTTCCCACTTAACAGGCCCCGCTCTGTTTCTCTCTAGTTGTAATGAAAATGTACAGTGATTTGTGGGAATATGGCAGTGGTGGGAACACTGTGATGAATGAGAGAACCACTGGTGAACCTGGAAGAAAAAAACCTCTTTACAGCCTAAATACCCTGAAAACATTTAAATTTACTCTTTCACCATGAATTGTACTAAAGAAGTTTAATTTACCATTTCTTCTTTGGAAAAGTATCTCAAGTGATTGAAGACTGGCTACTTTCAAAGCAGAAAAAATTATATACTGAGGGAAAGTTAGGCAGGAGAATGTTTCTCTACATCTTTGTATGTTATGTTAGAACGCTAATGCGTTAGCATCCAGTATATCTGCCAGAGGTCTTATCTGAATGAACAGGTGAATTCAAAAGGAATACGGGGCATGCAGGTTGATGTTGGGGAGTAGAAGCCAGACTGAGTCAGGCTTGGATGACATTTAAATCATTGGAAGTATCTTTAGTCTAAGGGATGTGCATTGCAGTCAAAGAAAGGAGCCAAAATGGCTTGCAGATGAGACATCTCAGGGGGTACCACACAAAGGACAAATAAGAAGTCAAGAGAAGAAGATGGGGTAAGAGTTCCAAAGCTGATATCATCAGAACCAGGTCATAAGGCAGACTGGGAGGCAGAAATTGAAACAGTAATTAGCGTATGTGGTCAGAGTGACTCAGGTGCAGTGATGATGTAGGCTCAGCAAACTCTTTCTGCAAAAAGGGCCAGATAGTAAAAATTTTATGCTTTGTGGGCCATACGATCTCTGTGGCATCTACTCAACTCTGCTACTTCATGTACCATGAAAGAAACCACAGAAAAATAAATGAACAGATGTGGCTGTGTTCCCATGACACTCTACTTGCATAAACAAATGACGAGCTGGATTTGGCCCATGGGCTATAAGTTGCCAACCTCTGATAAGAACAACAGCACTGGTTTAAAGTAAGCTGTAGTGGGACAGAAATCTCTGTGCAAGGGCACAGTACACAGAGCACATGTGCAGTATATATAGACTCCTAGAGCCTGGGCACTCTTCAGAGAAGGCAGTGCTGCTGAACGACCTATACTGGGAGTGATCATTAGTTAATAGGAGGCCTGGTATGGTCTTTGGATACCAGAGACAAGGAATAAAAAAAATATGCAAAATGCGAAAAATAGCAAAGACAAAATTTACTTCTTTTAAAGCATTGTACCTCATCTTATGAACATTTATCCAGACAGGCATTCAGAACCCTTGCTTGAACTTTGGGGAAAAAGTATATATAACTGACGCTTTTGCCATTTTGGGGGCTGACATTATGTTTTGCTCTTGATATTTTAAGTTCTAACAGCTGCATGCATCTCCCTTTAAGTTCGACTGCATCATACACAGGGCTACTAACAAATGCCCCAGTGGATGTATTTTGTTGTTATTACTAGAAAGGGCATCTGATGAAATTGTGATATATATCAGTGACTATTTAAAGTAATATATTGCCTGAATGAAAATCTAATCAATGTGCATGTGTATGTGTGTTTATGGGATATAAAAAAAGGCAACAAAACTTTACCAGTCAGGGGAAAAAAAAATCAGTGCTTAGAGAACAAGGAGAAAACAAGGACCATTAGGAAAGTCATCAGTCTGTATTTGAGACTTAAAATAAACTCCAAATCGAGGAATAGCCAAATATGTTTTTCGAGGCCTGGAGGCAAAGCATTTTTATGTTGAGATCTTTTTGAAAATACAAACTTTGAATTATTACTAAAATAGCTTTGATTTTTAAATATCTTTTAGAAATTTGTTTTGTTCATAAACAGTATATATATATTCTTATTTTTATGTTTTATTCTTTCTTTTAGTTGCACTAATTCTAAGTGACATCTAAAATCACATCATCTACTTTTACAGAATTATAATATCAAAGAGTTAGAAAGAAATGTAGTTCTTCTTATGGTCTTTCTCACAAATTGTGTTTCTGCTTGGAAACATAATTGTTTATAGCATGCTGACATTCTAGTTTGTTCCATTTATATAACTTTAATTTAAATAAATCAACATTGCCGTTACAATCATCATCACTATTTATCATGCCACTCATGGGTAAAGCATCATCATTCCTTATGTCTCTTATTACTTATAACAATCCACAGAAAGAGATAAGGACACTAGGTTCAGAGAGATTAAGAATCTTGCCTATGGTTACCAGTTGGTATGTGTCAAAGCTAGGATTTGAAACCAAATCTGCCTAATCTCCTTAAACATTACACATAGTACCTATATAAATATATATGCACATACATACATGTTACTAGTAATAAAATTTTAATGATATTAACACAAATTGGCAACATTTGTTGGAGCAGTTTCTCATTTATTGAGATAGAACTCCCAAGTCTGATGCTTTTTCTATTATAATGCAATCTATACCACCAATGATCTCTATACTCACGCTTCTGCTTTTCAAAGCTGCCTTCAGGAATATCAGTGACCATCACATTGTTTAGCACAGTACAACTCTCTCTGGCTTAATAGCTAAGTCCTTCTGTCCATACTTTATTTTACGTCCCAGACAGCAAATATGGATTTGCTTTTAGTGAACAAAGGGCCATGTTTCTTGGGAGATTTAGCCTTCGTTTACCATTTACAGTTTATAAGGAAAGATTATGTTTACAATACTCTCCTTCCAACACTAAAAAAGGAAATCAGCCACATACCTTTGAATATAAATATTTTCTCTTTTATGATTATTCCTTCATTTATTGCAACAATATTTCCTGAGTGTATATAATGTGCCAGGTGCTATTCTAGGACCAAATAGAGCAGCAAACAAACAAGGCAAAGCCCTTACTTTTGCAAAGTATTCATTTTGGTGCATAAAGAGAGACAATAACTGAATAAACAAATAAACCCATAGTATTTCAGGTGGTAACAAGCCCTATGAAGAAAGGAAAAAAGGCCAAAAAATAGAAATGGACAAAGCAGGGTAGAGATACGTATTTTGCCTATCTGCTCTAACCTCTTAATTTACTTATTAATACATAGAATCTTGTTTACATGGGTCTAAGTAAATATGAACTGCCTCATCTGTGATTCTTCAGGGGCTTCTTTAATACATATTTCTTTCTTTGTAACTTGCGAGTCCCATGTCCCCCAAAATATCAACTTTGAAACTCTGTGAATGATATGATTTAAGGTGGAACTGCGTATGTGGAAGTAGGACAGAAAAACTGCAACATCTTGTAGCTGCCCAAAAAAACATACTTTTAATGCTTTTTCAATACTCATAAAAAATAAACAGCCAAGGTTTCAGGTTTTCTCATCTACGAGTTACATGATTGAAATCCCATGTTCCCACACAAGGAGAATCTGTGGCTAGAAATTTGTGTGTGTGTGTGTGTGTGTGTGTGTGCACGTGTGCATGTGTGTTTGTATTATGTGACTGCTTGGCTCCAGCTGGAATATAGATTTGGCCCTAAGTTCAGAAGGGAGCACTAAGATTGTTTTAAGGTTATTGATTTTAAAGATGACAAGGGAGAAAGTCTGGGCCATTATGTTCTTGGGCCCTAAAGTGAGAAACCTGTCATAAGGAAAGTGAATCCAATAATATCTGAACAGGTTTGGAGATTGATGGAAAAGTGCCTAGAACACCGTGAACAATGGGGTCAAGGAGGTGCACCATTCCAGCTAGGGATGGTGTTTGAATGGTGCCATTAATGTGCAGTAATCTATGAGCAAAAGATCTAGAGCCAAAATTAACCATAATGATTCACAGAAGTGAAAACACTCATGCCCAGGTGCAAAATCAACATTCCTTAAAAAAAAATCTATCAAGTAACTCCAGATGTTTGTATTGAAGGTCACTTATAATTAATGTAACCTTTCCAGTTTTTAATAGCCTCAGTCCTCACATGGGTTTGACTATTTTAAAACAACTTAAGTTTTCTTGTTTGTTCTGAAAAACATTGCTACTGTTCTGAAAAACATTACTTAACATTTGTGTTAATTTGAATTTCATAAAGGAAGACATGATTTGTTGATATTTTTATTAACTAAAAACTTTTGGCTTTGAGTTTAAGCTAAAATCACAGTGTGTAAATTACCTTGCAATCAGAAAAAAAATATTTAATAGGATTTCATAGGAGTAAAGGTTTCATAGGAGAAGGACAGAAGGGAATTTATAAAGGAGCCAGCTCTCTGAGGATGTTAAATTGCCACAATATGAAAAATTAATAGTAACTAAAGAACATTTTAAAATACTCAGGATATTAATTTTTAAAAACTTTCATTCCTGAAATATTTGGAGAAAAAATGTTTAATGCATAAAGTAAGCAGGGGTACATTGTTCCTATTTTGAATATTCTCCCATGGAGATTTGGCCTATCTTTTATACATACAAATATAAGCTGCCAGGAATCTCCAGGCACTAAAGATGATTCTAGTAATCTTCAACGTGGAGGTGAAGCTCATAAACATAAGACATTGAAAATACTGAAAACACAACATCCGAGACCAATGTGGAAAAAAAAATCTAAAACTATATAACTTTAGGATTTTTCATTAAATCTTGAAATGAAGAGAATTACCTATAAAATAATGAGGCATCCAAAAAATTTTTTTGAAAATGCAAAAAGGGGGACTAATTATCATTAAACTATGTGCACACACACACACAAATGCACACACATACAAACCCTTTAGTTGCCATGTTCTGAAAAAGTGTGAGGAAATAAAAGCCATCCAGAATGTAAAATTGATATTATGTTTATGGAGTAATAGCATTAGGGAGTTGGTCACAAAGAGTTTTGTATTAAGACAGTTAAATTTGAAATTATTAAATCAAAAATTATAATGAAAGACTATTGGAAAAGCTAGTCTCCTTAAGGCGCTCTTTAGAAATTTATTTTAACAAGCTTGACATTGATTGACATGGTATACATGCAAGCTTTTATTCTTCTGATTTTTTTACTAAATTCCTATATGAAATAAAATATTTGCCTTTAAAGGAGTTTTACTAATCAACCAAGTTTTGTGAATATTAAAGTAGTAAAGACTGTGTTTTATGTTTAAAATTTTGTTCTGTTCCAAACTACATGGCAGATTTACAATATTTGGAGTTTAAAAATGAAAACAAAAGTAGAGCCCATTCTTTGAAGTGAAGTATCACAAGGATGGAAAAACAAGCACCACATATACTCATCATTAAATTGGCACTAATTGATCAACACTTATGTGCACATATGTTCATCAGATATCCAGCAGGTGGGAGGAGGGGGGAGATGTGTAAATTCACACCTAATGGGTGTGGTGTTCACCATCTGGGGGCTGGGCTGGGCAGTGCAAAGGCACTATAGGTAACCAAAGTGTTTGTACTCCAGTAATATTCTGAAATTAAAAAATAAATTTAAAAAAAGCAGAGGAAAAAGAAGAATTACAATATCATGTAACTTACTAGTCATATCATCCCTTTTCCTTGATTTATCTCATTAAAAATCTACTTTTAATGTTAAAATTATTTGAAATCCATCTCCAAGATGGAAAAAGGTAAAACTGTGAACCCAACAGATCTATAATCTTGGCTGAATGTTGAGTACTAACAAATAACTTTTTTTGTTTTGTTTTTTTGGGTTTCTTTGGTAAATGCTAAAAGATTGCTGATTAGGGAGTTACAGGGGCACAGAGTTTGGCATACTGTCTTTGACTTGTGGTCATCAGGGAAGATTTTCTGTGGAGGAGGGGACACTAAAGGGAATTTGGGGTATAGGTAGGGTGTTGGACAACTGAAATAGGAGCAGACAGGAATTCCAAGAAGAAAGAATAATAGTAAATCTAGAAGCAATAGTAAGTTTATTTTAGATCATGTTATGTTACCATATAATTACCTCAGTTCAAAACTTGTGTAGAACAAACTAGTTATTCCAATATTTAGTGATCATCTAGGATGTATCTAGCACTATGCTGGGTGCTGGGGAGAGACAGAAAGTCTGTAAAATCCTATCCCTATTATCAAGGAAGTTATTTACTGAATGTAAAGAACAGATCAGTTCGAGAAAAAAAAATGTTAGGATAATAAAAATCAATGTACAATGGAACAAAAGCAACTACATCTTTGTACCTTATTGCAGGCAAGCTTTACTGGATTGCAGGAAGATGTTTTTCTTTATACTTTAATAGACAGAAGATGTTTTTTCGTTTCCCTAGTTTGATGTTTTGTTGTATACTCTGCTGATTTAGAATATGAGAAACATGCTCTGTGTTTAGAAAGCAACTTGTAGTCTGGGGCTAGGGGAGAATGTTTGTCTATCTCACTTGGTCCCTTTGCTGTTTACTTCTTTGCTTGCTATTGAATTTTCACAATATCTTTATCAAATAGTCTTGTCATATTATGACTCTTGAAGCAGAAGTGGAGCACGTGATCGCTCATGATCTTTACGTGTGAATCACTGTTAGAAAAACAAAGTTAAGCCACAAACATGATGATTGTACCTGAAACAATTCTGCCATGTAGTTTGGAACAGAACTTGTGACCTAGTTACTGGATAAATCCAGCTTTTTTTTAAACCAGTTAACCTAGTTTTTTTTTTAGGGACTAATAATAAAAACAATTTCTCTTTATACTGAAAACATGTCAGATCTAGACATATCCTCAATCAATTCACTGGCTAATGGGTCTATCCTACTATACCTGCTTCTAGTTAGGTATAGACACAGTGCATATGATTTGAGACATTAAATAATTGTTACATTCTTTAGATAAAACTATCAGTGTACTTTGTCAACCAACTAGCATAATAAATATTATCCGAGAGGCCTAAGAAAGTTAAATTATCAACATAAAAAGGCATAATTTATCACTCACATTATTTTATAATCCTCTGGGTCCTGGTAAGGTTGACTGGTCAGTGGCTCTGGCTGGTGGATATCAAAGACCCAGTTGGAAATTGTTAGGTAATGAACACCTAGGTAAGACTTATGTCTTCTCCTGGATGTGATAATTGAACTGAGGTGAGTCCCTTGCGTAAAAAGATTAGATAGGTTAGAACTAATAGTGAAGAAAACTCCATTTTCCAGTTTATTCCAACTTAACTCTAGGGACATAAAACTTCAATTTGCTGGTTGAGCAAAGGTCACGAGGTGATGTGCAAGCAATGTTACAGTCAGATTTCAAGGTGTCTGGAGTGGATAACATTTATAATACAAAGCTTAGGGTTAGAGAGCAAAAATTTAAAGTATCAACAGTAAATTTATTTCTGTGCTCAAAATCCAGCAAAAAAGAAAAAAATAATTTCTTTGGTAAGAGTTCTGCTAGTAAGATACATGCTTTGGAGACTGATATAATATCATAGCTATGATAATTGAAGTTGATTTCTTCCTTTTTCTTACCAAGGCTAATTGTTATTTTTAAAAACTTATTTGAAATTAAGCACAGTTATTCACATAGACTTAATTATAAAATTTTCACATTTGTTCATCATTTATTCATTCACTTTTTCATTGAAAATATGTTTATTGAGTTTCAACTACATAAACCAGAGCTGGAGATGGAGGCATGACCAAGGTAGACTCATTCCCAGATCTCTTGATGCTTATATTCAAGAATAGCACATAGACAAAACAATTAATTACATAAATAGTTACTAAATTAAGAATTTGATAAGGGGTACCAAGGAGCAGTAAAGGGAACTAGGAGAGTAACAGGGATCCGATAGAATCTGGGATTAGGAAAGGTTTCCTTGAGACACTGAATTCAATTGATCCCTAAAGGATATTGGATCAGCATCAGTAAAAGAGGGAGTAGACGTTAATGAAAAGAATTCTGGGGGTCTAGAAAGCAACAGGTGCAAATGCCTTGAAGCAAAGGTCTTGAAGAAGGCCAGAGTCTCAAGAGGTGGGGTTAATAGAGATAATGGAACATGATGGGCTGATGAGGAAGTTCCTGCTGTGCTGTGTTTTCTATCAACATGATAAAATCATGGTCTTTGTTTTAAGAGCAATGAGAAAACTTAAGAAGGTTTTAAGCAAGGATTGTCATCAACATCGCTTTATTTTCATTTTAGAGAGATTATTCTGGATGCAATTTGAAGATTATTCTGGACCGAAGAAGGAGAAGAGTAAATAAGAAAGACTAAACATGAAACTATTTCTGTAATTCTGAGATTAGACCAAGGTGGTGGCAGTAAAGCTGGAGAAAATAAACAGAGATGAGAGATATTTGACACATTGACTGCCACACTAGGAAAAAAATTGTTTTCTTTGGGGCCACAGTGTTTTATTATGAAAATAGAATAAAAACTTTGAAGATAAAATGATTCTTTCTAATTTAATGAAAAATTCATTATTTTTTATTGTTTTCTATGCATGAGTTATATGCAGTTAAATTGTCAATATTAATAGTAACAATAAGAACATCAACAAGTAAGATTTTCGTGAACCAACTGCAAGGTTTTGCTCAGGGGCCAGCCATCACATAACATATATGCTACAGCATGTTAGCGTGAGTTGCCTGGGTAACACGCAGCTCCCAAGTTAAAAAGACATGTGAGCTACGTATGCTTCACGAGTCCCAGTCTCAAAACTAGCATGAGTTAAATACAACTCACATGGCAGTTAATGTGTTAAGAGGTAAAATGGATGAGATTTGGTGATTAATTGAATATGGGGATGGCAGAGGATGATTTCAAAGACTCCGATATTTGGGATCTGTGTATTTAGGCACAGTGGTGTCATTTATTGATAAGAGAAACACTGGAGAAGGAGCAATTTGGGGAGCAATCATTGATAAACTTGAACAAGTTAATGATACATAAACACATTACATTCTAACAAAGTAGATGTAGCAAAATACCCCTGTTTTGATAGACTGTTTCTGTCACTCGGACAATGACCAACATGTTTAACATAACTGTTGCTCATTTATGGATAAAACAATTGAGTACAGCATATCTATGAAGAAACAATGGCTTTATTTTTTCTGAAGAAATCTTATCCTACTCTACTTCATCATTCATTTATTCATTCCTCAATAATTCATCAGACACATATTGGACAATTTATACATTACTGGCTTCATCGTGGATCCTGGAGACATGGCAATGATCAAGGCAAATTCAGACTTGGGCCATGTTGACCTTTCAAACTTCCTAATTTGAAGGAATTTAGAATGTATCAGAAAGCGAAATGGTACAACCCTTCTTTAGGCAATTTAGTAATATGTCATAAATATTTTTAAATGTTAATATTCTGATATAATAATTTACTTTCTAGAAATATATTTTTAAAATACCTGAGCTAAGCAAAAACATTTCTATGTTTAAGAATATTTTAGTGCATTTTATGATAGCAAGAAATCAGAAACATCTTAATGACCGATAATAGTTATTTTCTCAAAATATGATATATTCATCTAATATTCTCCTATCATTAATATTATATTATGGAAAAATATGTGCAAATATGGAAAAATGTTTCTTCTGTATTGTTTAGTGCAAAAATTATGTATATATGATTCTTGTTTTTTAAGAAAGTAAACTATAAATAAGGATATATGTATGCCTAAGACTGGAAATACATACTTCAAAATACTTTGGGGTAAGGATATTTTGGTGATTCCTCTTTATGCTATTCTTTGTTCTCTGAATTTTCTACAATAACTATGTATTCTTTTAGAAACAAAAGGAAATACTAAATCAGAATAAATATTACCCATCATATTTTTTGTTGTCCTTGCAAACTATTTATAGTACATGCAATTATTGCAGAGTTAAAACAAAAGTGTGTGTGTGTGTGTGTGTGTGTGTGTGTATTTGGAAAGGGTGGCTATAAAATCATCTTGTTAAGTTTGAAGCTTATTTCAATCAGGAGGAAATAAAAGTTTATTATAAGTATTTATGTTTTTCCATTCTCTATAGAAATGGTCATTGGATATATCCATGAAAGCATCCCTATCCCAGAAAATACTCAGAGGAATTAACTGATGAAAATTGATTCTTTTCTAAGTGATGTTTTCATGTGTAAGTTCAATAGTATATTAGCCACAATTGGTGAATTTTGCAAAAAAAGAAATGAAAGCCTTATTTCGTAATAGACCTATTGTTAAGCCCCTCTACCAGCATGTTTCAGCAGATGATTTTGTTTGGAACTCTACAACACTGGTGGTAAAACCTTAGTTCTAGAAATCCTAGGAGGCTCCTTGCAAGACCCTATTCAGTATTAGGAACCATAGCAACCAGACAACTCTGTAAACAAGAAAGGAATCCATAATCTAATGTGAAAAGAGCTGGATTTGAGTGCTGCCATTGACTTACTCTGAGATGTTGAAAAGATTTCCAAGTCTGTTTTATTCCTTGTATATTAAAGATTTTTTTTTTTCATTTAACAAATATTTATGGAGCAGCTGCTATGTATCAGGCATTAAGGAAGCAGAGAAGAACAATGAATAAATTATGTGTGGTTGGACAATAATCTGGGCAAAGGGAACAGTGTGTTAAGGCCCTGAACTGGTCAGTAGTGCATGGAAGAAAGCGGGTGTGCAGGTCCAAACAGTGAGAAAAATATGTCAAATCATATTATAATTGAGACAACATGATATATATGTTTTTATTCTTATGAAAATATTTGTCTTTTATCATTACATTTAATGTTTAACCATTACAGTGTATATTTTAAATTCATCAGTATTTGTTTTAAAAACTAATGAGAAAATTCAACAGAGTACTTAATCAATACAGTTCAAAAATTTTATTGTTATACTCATCTGGATGTTTTAAGTGTCTTTTTAATCCTGGTTGGTCTATACATTATTTGTTGCCAAGATTGCACAAAGGCAATCTCTTCTGTGAAGTGTTCTCTTTTTTTGATATAAAGAAGAGGCCTTAGGGTGGGATCTGAAGGATATCTCTTCTTAGGTACTCATTGAAGGGTAAAAGAAAGGACTGGCTCTTTAGATACATCTCCTGGAATGGCAGGTTGTATGACTGAGAATTAAGTCCCAAGCTCCAAAATAATCTACCCAAGAAGACTAACTCAAAGATCAACAGCAGCCAGGGAATGAGCCATAACTGTTGCTAAAAGTGCCACGTCCCACTGTTTTAAGGGGACACGAGGCAGAAGGAGGAGCTGATATACAAAAAACTTTGAAATGAGATTGAGTCATAGTACAGGGATACTTGATTGGGACTGGGGTGAGTGCCAGGTGTAGAGGTAAAAAATGTGAGTGGGCCTCTTTTGACAGTGCAAATCTGTAGGTGGATAGAAAAAGAGACGCTGGTAGCCAAGGATACAAAGGAGTAGGCAATGTCTGAAAGCTAACTCACTGTCCAGAAAAGCCAAGGAGTGAGGATACCTAAGCGGAACCAATAAAAGTTTTCCTAATAGGAATATCTCAGAGAGAGGAACTATTTCAGCATTACACACTAAGCAGTGCTACCCTTCAATGTCATGGTCTCTTACTTCATCTTATGTTAAAGGGACAGCATTCCACAAAAAATATTAACAAGGAAATTTTATGAAAGCTATAAAGAAAGAAATAAAGGGATTTACTGAGAATAATGATACTACTCATATATTGCCTTTATATAGCTTTGACAACTTGTAAAGCACTTTCGATTTCATTACCCCTTACTTCTGAGATTAGGGTATAGATGTTGATATAGATATCTATATATATATATATCTATCCATGTGTGTATGTGTGTGGGTGTGTGTGTGGGAGTGTGTGTGTATATCCACTCCTCATCAATTGGCACATTGTACCTGTTGTACTGTATCCTTATTGAATAATGGCTTGTGTAAATGTTAGTTTAATGCCTAACCTTCAGGGGAACTGAGAGCAGTCTTTATATCTTCTGCCTTTGGTAATTGAGAGGAGCCAAGTAAATACTGTTAAAGTTGAAAGGATTTTCTTTATTTTGTAAATGAGTAAATTGAAGCTCAGGCTGGTAGAGTGGTTTGCCTAAGGCTTTCCAGTGTGAAAATGGCATACTTCGGATCCCAGCACTTCAAATCCCTTGCTGGTACACAAGAAAAGAGAAAGTCAACTTAAGTATTTGAGAGGATCCTGAACAATCACAAGATGCCTGAAGGACAGTGAATTTAGGTAGGTAAGAGAATGCTGAGAGAAAGGCAAAAAAAGTATGGAGGATGGGCTGTGGCAAGTTCCTGAATTTCTTTCTCAATCTTGCTGTCAATGGAGGATGTTTATCCCTATAAATTTTTAATTAGGTGATTATACACTATCAAATTAGATGAAGCTAGATGAAACTAGCATGTATTGAGCACCTACTCCGTGCCAAACAGTACCTTTTTTGGATTATGTACATTGTTTCATTTACTCCTTATCCTGGGATAAGGAACTACTATCATTCCCATTTTTAAGGTGAAGAATCAGACATTAATAGAACTTATATAAGTTCTCTAAAGTTTCACAGTAAATAGCAAATCTAGTCTTTATAATTCCATGTCACTCCAACAAGTAAATTTCAAGTGCTTACCATGAGAACCTACTAGTCACTATGGAATATAGACCTGTAAGGAGGCAATTATTAACACAATTAGTAAAAAGTACTAGGACATTTCCATATGCTAGGAAAACATTTGGAGAAGTAACACCTAATGCCATCAGGAAGCTTTCTGGAGGAATTATCTGCAAATATACAGAAAGTCTTAAAGTCTTTTCACTGTACTTTCAAAATTAAAAAGGTGGATATCTTCAGTTCAAATTATCTAGATAATTGTCTTAACCATCCACATCACCTAACTCTCCACTTCATTGCATACTCATGCAAGTGTGACTTCAAAATTGAAAGTGTTACAAGATCAATGATCTTACCAAATGGCAGAGAACTAAATGCGAATTGATTTTATAATGATATAATTTACCGGCAAATTCTTTCCAGCTTTATTGTGGAATCATCTACATGTAGTGCTCTGTGACACTTTGATCAATAACTCTCCTAGTTTCTCTATATAATACATGTGGCTTTTTCTGTCTTCACTCCTAAAGGTATTGACTTTCATTTTTTATTTCACTCTTCTATGTAACAGGATTTCAGACTCTTTTGTCTTTATTATATGCTTGAATCACATAGACATAAAGTATATAAATTTGCCTCTGTGGCTTCAATTGTCATAATTTGGTGTATGTGAATATCATTAATGTGCCATCTACATCTTTTCCACCCACATATTTATTTTGGAGATCGTGTAATAAATGAGGAATTCAAAACTCCAGTAAGCACCCAAGCAAGTACATTTCTGGCCTTGTTTTGCTATCTTCATCTAGCTTTTAATCTCCATGAATGTTAAGTAACTTTCAGTTTTTAGAGTGAAGTATTATGGTACATTGCCAGGTACATGGCAGTTAAAACACCCACAGACTTTTGGCAGGGAATAAATCAGTGAATGTTCATGTGGGTGAACAGTGTCTTAACAAGGGAACCATATGTGTTCCAGTGAAAGGTTTTATGAAATTGGCTTGATAAAGGTATTTTATTTAGCTGTGTAAAGAAAAAAAGCTCATCAAAAACTATCAAGGCAACAGTATTGCCCTGCTTGATTTTTACATGTCACTAGCAATTATCCAACTCCTTAAGGAGTTGTTTGTAACAGTTATCTTCAGTTCAAGACTAACATGTGACAGTCACATTGTCAGGAAAGATCTTCCCAAATCTGCTTGAAAAAGTATTGTTTTCCTTTTTTTTCACTTCAAGAAATATCTAGGCATATGTGAAGACAAGAACAATATGGGTTATAGTAAAGACAAGACAAAAAGGAGAGTGGAAAAATCTAGTGTTTCTGTTCAAAAGATTGCTCCATATGATGCATCAATTTATATATATAAGAAATTCAAGAACTGGCCACAGCCCATCCTCTGTGCTTTTTTTGCCTTCCTCTCAGTATTTTCCTCAGAATCCTCTCAGTATTTTCAATCATATATATACATATATACATATGTATATATATGATTGAAAGAGGAAAAACATATGAAGCAATTTCTGTCACCCCAAAACTTGTATTTTTAGAAGGTGGAAGCAACAGAGCTTGTTTGATAAGGAAAGAAGGGTTTTCTTTCATCTTTGATGACTACTATGGGAGAGGCTTTATGTCCACCCAAAAACTAGCACATGAAGAGCAGATTTTTCATAATTGTCAAAAAATAAAAGCAACCAAAATGTCCTTCAATGACTGAATGGTTGTCACCACAAAGAAACTGTGGTGTATCCATATAATGAAATATTAATTAGTGATAATAAAGAAATGAGCTATCAAGTCATGTAAATACATAAACATATATTGCTTAGTGAAAGCCAGTCTGAAAAGGCTGTATACTATATGATTACAATTATATGACATTTTGGAAAAGCCAAACTATTGAAACAGTAAGTAGATCAATGGTTTCTAGCTGTTTGGGGATGGGAGGGTTGAAGACACCGGGGATATTTTGGGGAAGTAGAGCTATTAATATATCCATGATTATAGTATACATGGTACTGTAATCATAGATATATGACACTATACATTTGTCAAAATCCATAATATTTTAGACATAGAACAAAAAGCGAACCTTAATGGAGGCAAATTAAATAAAATAATTTAGGGAGTCATGCTATCTGTGGATAGAATGCAGAATATAAAAAAATATCTAATCACATTGTATATGGATGAAGCGGCCTCACTAAAAAAGGTGGGAGAAAAAGGTACTGGCATAAATAACTCTAGAAATGTGTGGTGTCTGTGAGACTCAAAGCAAACAAACAACAATCAAAACTGTAAATAACTACTATACTTGAGTTAATAAAATTATTTTCCACTGGGTTATAAGAATTCTGATGCTATTATACATACATACTAAAATTGAACAGTTCACTAAATGACAGCAGATGTTGGATATTACATATCAGAAAGAGGAGGCTAAAATGATTCATGTGGCAAGAGCCTAGAATTGAAGACAGCCATATGAACTTATAGTTAATATAGATGCAAATGGTTACATGTAGAAATATTTATAGATATATGCATGTCATGGTTTATATCTATGTATAAAATATTTCTTTGTTTCATCAGCTGAGGAGGCCTAGAAGCAACAACGTCCCAGTAGCAATGTGCAGAGATCCTGGTTTCTAATACCATTCTTCAATAAAAGGAACTAGGGATCCTTAGAGAAATAGTCGATTTCAGGAATAGGCTAGGAAATATATAAGATCAGCCTGGAGCATCTTGTAGTGATAGAAAAAGGAAGTAATAAAAAAAAAAACCTCCTTAATTATGAGAACACATGAAAGGGACACAGCAGGCAACTAAAGGGCCCTCAATATCCAACGCTGAAACAGTTTGAGCAGAAACAAATAGATAAAGTAGTATTTGATTGCCACACAAAGTATAAATATACATTAGTCTGTACGGATATTAATAAAAGACTGAATAAATAAATAAATGGGAGATAAGAGGTAAAACTCTTAATGTAGATACATTCCAAATAATTTATGTAGACAGTTTTCCCTCAAGAAGGTGGAGAAAGACCTTTCACTCCTAAGTGTGGGCTGTGCACAATGAATCTTTCCAGAAGATACAGGATGGAAGGGGAAACAAGCGTAACTTTACAGTGAGGAAACCTGACAAACGCTACTTCTGTCAGGCAATCAAGGTCAATATCAACAGGGATAAGTCTGTTGATATTAATAGTATATACCCTTGATATGATATGATGAAATGGTACTTTCCTCTTGGTTTTCTTCCCCAAAGCACATTACCCCAGTCTAATCATGAGGAAAACATTAGACAAATCCTGAGTGATATTCTACAAAACACCTGAGCAGTACTCAAAATTCTCAAGGTCATCATAATCAAGGAAAGTCTGAGACTCTGCTGCAGATAAAAGGAGCCTAAGTAGTCATGACTACTACATGTAATGTGGTATCCTGGATGGAATCTTGGAAAAGAAAAAGGACATTAGGTAAAAATTGAGGAAACCTGAAAAATAGGAGCATAAGTTAATAATTCAATATTGTTTCATTAATGATAACAACTGTAATACATTACATTAATGTAATACTTTAATAATAACATGAAAATAATGTAATACATTAATAATGTAATACATTAGTACATTAATAATGTAGTACATTAATAATAACAAGAAAAACTAGGTAGGGGTATATGAGAACTCTCTGTAGTAGTTTTGCAACTTTTCTGTAAGTCTAAAACTTCTCTAAAATGAAAAGTTTATTTTAAAAATAAGAAAATTTTGTCAAAATTTATTAAAAATGAATTTAAAATATTAAAAATAAGCAAATTTTGGACTTACAATTTTAGCTACAGAGATTAAGAAGTAAAGGAAGGTTTTCTATCTTTTCTGAGGTCTAACTTTGGAGAGATTTCAAAAAAGCGGGGTAAGGATAATTTCTTTCTCTGTGTGTATATATATATTAACATACACACGTGCATGTGTGTATGCAAATAAAAGATAAAAATATGTGATAAATATTATCTATATAACTCCAGTCTTTAGGTCTTAATACAAGCCCAATTTGTTCACTCATTGATTCATTTTTTTGACTCAGCATTTATTCGTTGCCAACTATATGCTTTGCATTATCCTAGGCCTTGTAGGGAAGAAGACAAGATCCCTGCCCTTGTGGAACTTAAGTTATGATGAGGAAAAGGAGATAATTAACAAGTAAATACTACTTTAGATTTTATATATGCAATGAGGAAACATATAGGATGATAGATTATTTTGCTAGTCAAGGAAAAAGCAAAATCTATGAAAATGAAATGGATATCCTACTCTTGAAACAAATAAATCTAATGACTGAGCCATTGGTAATACTGCTAATGGTTCCAGAAACAAAAGGGAAAAAAAAAAACTCTCTGAAGACCAGGCCTACCTGGCAAAAGCAGCAAAAGCAAGAGGAGTTTTGCCCTCACCTGAGTTTCGCCTCCTAATTCACACTGGGAGGACACTGATTGGTCAAAACTAAATCCCATTTGTAATCCTGGGTTCCAGGAAGTCTGCAAAACGTAATTTTTAGCTTTAGACTCTCTACATTAAAGAAAGTACATTAGATATAAGGAGGACTGATAGTTTCAAGGCTGGAAAGTGTTTGTATCGAATATTGCTGAGTATTCAGAAAAAAATTAGGTTGGAGATATGTTAATTGGATTTGAAAATATAAACATCTTTAGTGCTCTTGACAAATGCAGTCTTTTTATCAGAATCATGGGGACAGAAACTCTATGTACTTGGTTAGTCTTGCAAAGGGACATACTTGAATGAAACTCTAATAAGCAATTATTAGGTCTTGACATCTATCTCATTGCTGCCCAGCAGACATTTAACGTGAGGTCTATGTCAAGAGCAGTCCAAAGATCATGAAGTCAAGCTGATGGACTGGAAGTGGCTTCTTCTCAAGGTATAGATACCAGTTTTATTAAGTTAAACATATCCAGAGATATATTAACATAGTATGTCTTTATTTTCACGATTGACCAGATCGAAAGTGAAAAGAGGGGAAAACATCAAGCTGCACAATAAAGATAAAGTCCACATTAGATAAACAAATAGTTATTTAGGACTTTTGAAACGAAATGTAATTCGCTTCAAGTGGAGGTCTAGAAAAGTTTCCATAAGGAAGACTATGAACTGAGGGTGGGCGTATCAGGGCTTCCTTCCTCACCCTGTGAATGGTACATGACGCCAAAGTGAGCAGGACTGGGGCTACAGGAACCTTCATTTTGGAAAAGCAAATATTAGATGATTAGCAGCATGGTTGAATAAAACATTATTTTTTATCCATAACTCCTCTCTGGGGTGGGTTAAATGGATCAACAGGGGACCTTAGTTCAACTTTGATATACTAAAGCAGTTATTTCACAGGACTCTACTTCCAAGAATTTGTATTTTACCTAATTAGAAAAGAGAATTCCAAGATGCGACATAACATTCTCTAGTCCTAACCCCAAAGTAAATACAGACATGCATACTTTCTGTGAAATTAAAATGGATCCTTCCCTTTCATAACATATCACAAATTTCCAATCACTTTTCTATTTACATCCTTCAGCATGTGATTTGTCCCCCCCCAACCCCCAAATCAACATTTTAACTGTGGAGGTCATTGGGGTGAAAGCTGAGGGTAACCTTTACATAACTTTTCTTGGATTTCTAAGAAATTTACTACAAATTACAAGTGGCAAAAATAGCATCATATTTTCTACCTACTAGACAGTGCAATCTTTTTCTATTGTTCTTTTCTCTTTCTTTTTCTTTTTTTCTCCTTTTTCTATCATTTGGTTATTTTATTCTTTTAATGCCCAGGCTTGTATGTCTCTATGAATTTCCTCCTTTCTGCTTTCAATGCAGCCCATATTAGAACACTTTCCTTCTCTTTTCTTTCTTGTAGACTCCAGACAGTTTCCCTTTCTTCCCGTTTTACCCACTATACTCCAATGTCTTTCTCTTCTTTACTCCTTTGCTCAGAGGGACATTTCCCAGATGAAAGTGTTTCAGAATCAATTTTCATTTGGGGTCAAATTTTGTTACCCTCTGCCCTCAAATACTGTCATGGGATTTACTAATGATGAAGAGATCATTAATATATATTTGCATAACCAATTTTATTTCTTTGAATTTTATCCTTTTCTAAGTTATATTTCATGTCCCAAACCAAGCTTCAAGCATCTAAGTTATAATGAATTATTTATGAGAATTTGTTTATCCCTTTAAAATACTAGCATGAGATGCTACCAATTACCTCAATAACTGATTTTGCAGGGGCAGTGAAATAGAGATTTTAAAAATTAGCCAGTAAATAAGACAAAAAACATGAATAATCTTGACTTTTGTCCTTAGAAACATCTAAAAACCTCTTTTCTGTAAGTAGTTGAGATATTTTGCATAGTTGAGATATTTTCCTGAGAATTGTCAGAATGGTTTTTCCTATATATTATACTATGTTTACAAGCAGATAGGCACAGTTTTCATTATACAGTGAACAACGATGGGAGAAAAATCTGTAATTGTCAGAATTAAACATGAGTAAATTCTCGTTTCTTTTCTCTAGGTAGCAGCATCTGCAACAGAGTCCATGAACGTGGCATTTAGGGGACTTCATTATAAAAATATGTTAATATAAAATAAGTTTTTTTAACATAAGAATTCAAATATAATTATAAATATAAATCTCTAAGTATCTGTGGCCTGTAGCCCTCAAAACTGTAAGACATCATAATACCCACAGATATTAATTGAAAACTGCCCTGGGCATTTTTTTCAATTCATTTCAATAGAAGAATACATATAAAATGTTACAGTTAACACACCCAGAACTAAAATATTTGGATATCTTTTCATAGATGTTTTATGAAAGATTTAGTTACATTGTTAAGGTCACTTAAGCAAGCAGTGACTGATCAATTGTTCTTAGCAATATTCACTTTCCTCCCATTTTTGTACTCTTTCTTGATTCAGCTTTGAGGACTGACAGGTATATAATGGTCAAGAATGAGCAAACCAACATGATGAAATGATTTACATTTTGAGTGATGAAACTATTATGAACACTGGTGGAGAATTTGTGAGCGGTGGAAGTCCACTCTGTTCTTTTCTGTAGTTTCCCTCCCACTTCTCATGACTTTTCTTTTTCTTTTTTTTTTTAATTTCAGGATATTATGGGGATACTGACATTTTGGTTACATATAATGGCTTTGCCTCCCTCAAGCCAGAGCTACAAGCTTGCCCTTCCCCCATACAGTGCACTCTGAACCCATTAGTTGTAGTTACCCACCCCTCAACCCCCCTCCCACCTGACGGGCCCCTGATGAATATTACTTCCATGTGAGTGCCTTAGTGTTGCTCAGTTAATACCAATTTGATGGCAAGTACGTGTGATGCTTGTTTTTCCATTCTTGTGATACCTCACTTTGAAGGATGGGCTCCAGCTCTATCCAGGAAAATATAAGAGGTTCTAGTTCATCATGTTTTTTGTGGCTGAGTAGTACTCTATAGTATACATATACCACATTTATCAATCCACTCATGTATTCACCGGCACTTGGGTTTTACTTATTACCTAATAACCAGCATCCTGTATAAGATTTAAGTTGTCCCCACCCTGCCACTCCCCGTCCACCCCAGGGGCTTTCATTTTCTCTCTTTTATCAAGATTGGAGCTCAGGAGCAGGATATTCACACTTTCAGTCACCCTGAGTCATGGCCGGTCATCCTTTCCCTCCCTCCCTCATCCAGTGAGATTCTTGGGAGGCTTGCTCATGTAACTTTTTACCAAATAAAGTGAGCATGAGAACAAAACAATGTCTGCTTTTTATGTTGGAAAGTTTACATGAGTCCATTAAAAAGGGGAGACTAGATTGGCTGACCAACTTCCGATGCCCACCAAGTCAATGAAAACTCTTTTCTCATCATTCCTTGTATGTCACAAATCCTGTTGATCACTGCTGACATTAGAAAAGATTATTTTATTTTTCATTAGTTCCCGATGCAAGTATGAATTTTCAGTTTGGCTGCTGGTTTATTCTATAGAGACAGTCCTCTAAAAGGTAAATGATGATGTGTGTGTTTATGTGTGTTTTTATGTCTTTGAATTTAGGATAAGCATTGCAAAGTGGATAAAGTCTCGAGGATGCTAATTGCCATCATTTACAAACATGCACATATAACTAGTGATTGGAAAATAGCATATAATTACATGGAAAACAAGCATGTGTTATTACGCAGAATCTTGTATGTCAACCAAAAGAAACAATAGACAAAAGGTAAACAAAACCCCAAACCCTAATACCTCACCTTTCTCCCAATAAGAACTGCCTCTCCCTTCTGCGTGGTGAGCCTGTGTGCCAAAATAACCCCAGAGTTGTGGACCTGAGTAGAATAGTGTTGTACAATGAGCTGTGGGATAGGTGTCAAATGTTCTGGCTTTAATTATATTTTTGCCACATCCTGTTTGAGCAAGACACTTGACTGTCTCCAGCCTTGACTTTTCTCAGTCATAACAAATGGAGCTGTATTATATGCTCAACCCCTTCTCTAATTAGTTATGAAGTTTAAATTAAACAAGTGGAATCATTTTGTAAGATGTTAAATCTGTAAGAATGTAACATTTCTCTCATTTTTAATAAAAGCTATATCATTGATTAATGATTAAAGAGTTTGACTCTCTACAACTTCTACACAGCCACTCCTCGCATGAGGGCAAGAGGGGGAAACAAAATTAACTCCATCCCTAGCAAAAGTGGCTTAATTTTCTGGGCTAGTGTTTACTCTAGAGAAGTAGGATGACTGGTGTTTTATGCAAGGGACATAACTTGGAAGGCACTGGGCTTAACATACCCTTGGAAGTGCTTTAACCTGCCTTCAGTAAGCCCACACAGCATTTCAGAGGCAATGAGTAGGCAGACTGATGGCTGCTCACAGTGCAAGAGGCTTCCACCCTATATCCGCACATCAGGTTGGTGGCACTGGGCCATGCTGACCACACACACTGTGCAGGCAGTTGAGCTTGTGACCCTCTCTATTTGTCAAATATTTACTGTCTCTCTGAAAAGCCCCAGACACTCTGAGGGACTCAAGAACAGAAGCCTAAGACTTAATATATGTCTCCTTGGATCTGACTAATGCTCTGATGGGGAAGTGAAATTAAGCAGACAACAAATTGCAATATACTGCAGCATTTGATAAATTCCACATGTGCTGTTAAGAGAATAAGCGCTGTGGGAGCAATAATATCCAGCCAAGGTGATGCGGTATGAGGAGGTAGAACAGAAAGTATTTTCTACTTGAAGAGTGGGAGAAATTTTAGAGGGTTGAGAAGGAAGGGATGGGATCAAGGAAGGGTATTGTACCTGGAATGCCAAAAGAATTTTTGAGAACAGATTTACTTTTTAAATGCCTGAATGTATTTTTGGTACCATCAGACAAGCTCTCTAATTTTGCATTGCAAATCACAAAAAAACACCCTCAGGGATCAATTGATATGAAATGTAATTGCTATAAATATAATACATACTAAAATATTGGGTCCTATTATTATTGTTCATGCTAACATGGTTAAATATATCTTAAAACTTACTGTTTTAATTAGGTTAATCAGAGTGGCAATTGTCATGGTATTATGGCAAGAGTTATGGTACTCTCAGCTAGTCAATGACCATGATAGATCTCTCAAAAAGCTTTCAATTAAAATTTAGTCTCTTGGGAACATAAAAAGTCTGGATGTGTGGAGTACTCAGATCATACCTGAACTGAGGGTAACTCTTAGTCTGGTTAAGACTCAATGAGGAGAAGTAAAAACAACCGGGAACTAGAAAACCTACATTCTGTTCTCAACCGTGCTCCTATGTTACTGGCAGTTTTGATTCATAATGTCTTGAGAACAATCTTGAATCCTCAGTGATTAAATGAATGGAAAATTAATATGAGTCTTGAAGTGCTGTTTAAAGAAGGGCAGGCTTAGAAATGGAACCAGAAATTTCTAGAAAAGTTTGGGACCATTTATAAACCTGGAATTGAGCAACTTACCAAAATCTACATTGTTTACACTAAAATTCCTTTACACTCCTGTGATGCAAACTTGAGCAGGCATTTAATTTGTTTACTGAACATGTTCATCTGACTTAAGGTGAAAGGAAGGCAATAGTAAAAACACAAAGTGCAGGAGGAAAACCGTGGACATGTTGGAATCACTAGAACAGGTGTCTCTCATTCTCTGGAAAACTGAAGCTGAAGGTAGCATGAAGAATGGCAAGAAACCTCCAGGGATCCATCCATTTGACAGCTGTATGGAGCAGGATTTGTCACATGTGTGAGAATAGTCTCACTTCTTTACATGAGAGGTATGAGGTCTGTCCAGAAAGTATCCAGCCATGCAAACTGTTCTTGTTATATTAACATCTTTGCCACACTGTAGTCACATTCACAAGATGGGGCCACGCTGCACCTTGAAACCTTAAATGATACTGAGTGACAGCCAGCGTTCTTAATTATAGATGGCAAAGTACATTCCAGCTAGTTTAAGCATAAATAGATTTATGAAGAAATGGCTGATACTTTATGGAACATTGGGGAAGGCCAGAGAACCAGATTTGGCTCTCATGGTCAGGAAAACATGCCAACCACACCATGGGACTCTTCTAGTGCAAACAGCCGTGAAGTTGCTACCCACCCTTAGGAACTTGAAGCTGGCCTGGATGCCAACATCCCACCATGCTGTCCATAACATCTCATTTCCCTTTGACGAGCTGCCACCTTATGCAGGTGCATTTGATTGGAAGAAACTGATCGCAGGCCTGCAGCCTAGCTGGAAAGGAGTCAGTGGAATGTTATTTTTAGCTTTCCAGCCTATACAGTAAAGAAAAGGAAACTAGATGGATGTTGAAAAATATGCCAAGTGAGCCAAATATCAAGTTATGCTACAGGTAACATCATGTAGTAAAAATAACTATAGTCATCTCTTACATAGCACTCATTGTGCAAGGTCCTGCTCTCAGCCATTCAGCTATTTCTATTCACTCAATACTTAAAAACAATCCATGATGAAAGTTCAATAGTCATCTGCCTTTTCTAGAAAATGAGGCACAAGAGATTTAGTTAGTTGTCCCAGATCACATAGCTGCAGAGCCAGGCAATGGGCCTTGGCAATCAGCACAGAGGAAGGGGATTGACAACTAGGGAGGAAAGGAGAGAGACAAAAGTTCACTGATAACCAAAACCAGGTAGCCCAACTTTACTTGCTTCGATAAAAGAGTGGCCTCTGATCTGGAATTTGGCCCAACCTGGAATCCAACTCTGGGACACAGAGCAAAGCTACTAAGTAAAGAAATATTTCTCTTCTAGGACACAATGAAGGTTGTGCAGCTTGACTGCTCTGTAGAGGAGAACAAGAAGCAATCCTGTTACTTCTATTCCTTCCAGCCCAGCCTTCTGCTTTACTGACATAAGAAAATTTGCCTGCTGGCATAGCAGAGGAATGTTTTTAGGAAAGGTCAGGGGATATTGTGTTCTGCCTCTTGACATCATCAGGACAATCTCTGGCCTCATTGTAATTGCAGATCTTTATCTACCGCCTGGAGAAGAGACAGTGGGAATGCAGTTTGAGTTCCAAATTCCAGGGTGATCCTCTAACATAAAAATTGAGAAAAATCATCTCTGACTTGCAAACTGAGGAAATTTGAAAGGGAAATCATTGAGATAAAACAAATATTGACTCTCAGTATAACAGTTTATAACTACACTTTAAAAATGCATCAGCCAGATTTGCTAGGACAACAATAGCTGCCCTTTCCTATTTGATGTTTTTATTGTCTAATTTTGATGTGAAATTTTTGTCCTTTGATGTCTGGATTGTCAGGACACATATGCCTGTTAATTACTTTACTTAGAAATGCCATTGTTCAGATGTTAACATGGTTCATGTTTGGACTTCCTGGGGACAATAAGGCTCTCTAGGGGGTACTTCACTTGATGAAAACGTTGTTCCTGAATGATCATTCCTTCCTTGCATAAGTGTGCTAATAAATACTACTAATGAGCATATTAAGTATGTTTCTTCCTCCATTATGTGCTAGGTCACCCCTAAACATATCATAGATTCGTTTTACTGATAAAATGGAGCCATTATTTACTCTTTAGAGTACTTTACTGCTTTAGAGATTTTCTGTTTAGAAACTATTTTATTACTTTTCTCCCCTATGGAATGATTAAAATATTAGAGAAATGTAAACCCGAGTATCATGATCAGATTGAATAGGAAAAAAATAGCACAGGAGGAGAAGATATAAACATTTTGGTAAGATCACAAATAATTCTTTTTTCTATTCAATAGGTCAGGGAGAAGATTTTTTAATACTTTATCCATGTAACATTCTTATAATCTATAATGCATTGCCCTTAATAAATACATTTGAGCCAAATCAAACCATGTCCCAAGGGAGTATACTTTAAAAAACACTTTGTTAGGAAACCATCAAGATAGTGTAGCTATAGCAAATGTTTACATGGTGATGGAATAGCTGCATTCCAAAATACTGAAAGAGGAAGTATTATCTTATTTTCAGCAACTACATAAGAACACGCAATAGGAAGCTCAGTTGTTCCAAAGGTGAACATTCCTATTGCTCTATGCCTTCTTGTTTCCCATAGTACTTTTATTCTATAACCAGACACCATTATCTTATGTACACCAAGTTTTTAAAAGCTTAAGTAGTCTTTCTGAGTCAGATTTCTATGCTCTCTATTCTATTCTATCATGTGACATCAATGCAAATATAACTGATAGTGATGGAGTCCCTTTGGTGAAATCTTTTGGCTGGTTTTCAGGCTTTTTTATGCAAAGTGGAGCATAATATCTTCCTGTTTGTGTTCTATATCTCACAATTGAATAAGAGTTCACAAAGAATTCCATAATCTCTCACTTATTTCCACCCCTATAAATTGTATGCATAAACTCAAATAGACCTTGAGGGTTTTGGTAACATAAGTCACTGGAGAATTTATGTCACAGGGCAAGTTAAGAAGAGTGAAATATAAGGAGACATGAGAAATACCTTTTCTGTTTTAGTAAGCGAGTATCTAGAAAGGCTGAGTACTCCTGATTAGAAAGTAAGACTGTATTTTACTAGCAAGGAAAGTACAAAAAGACAGGAGAAAGAGTTCCTTGGAGTGTTTCATCATTTAACAGACAGTCCTTTGAATGGTAGCCAATAAAAGCAGGCTATCACTATTAGCACCTCTCATTACATTGCTAGAAAATATTGATTACTTGGTTTTCAAGAAAATTACATAATAAATTCAGACTTGATCTACCATTTCCTTTCTCTGCATTTGTTCTGATTTGCTGTTGAATCCATTTTTTACACATTTAAGTCTGACTCTTTTCCCCATAGAGGAATGTGGGTTACACATAATGAACAGGATCGAATTTGTGTTCAGATTATTAATGGATTGGTAACAACTGTTACTGTGCCATGCTTCTCTCAACAGCTGTTTATATTTTATTTAAAATGTGTAAAAACATTTTCGTGTAGTACCTTGATCTGTATAATAATTTCCTTTTGTTCCAAGCCGTTGAAGGTGTCTTTGAACCCACAAGGAACTATTCATCTATTCCTTCAAGATGGGTTCGCTTTCATCATAAAAAATGAACATCATGAAAAATGAACTCTGAAATCAAAGTGGGGAAACAAAGGTGAGTGAACTCTACAAGGCAATAGAATAAAAGTCCAGGCAGCTGTTGAAAATGATCAGTCACTATTGTTCTAAATCGCTCCTGATTTGCACCAGGAAGCAGTCTTAGTGCACTACACCAAATCTTTTCCAGAGTTATCTTTTGTGTTCATTCTCTGCTTACAGCCTCTCTAAAAATTCTGCTCACTGTTTGTCACAGTCAGGAACAAGTCTGTTAAGCTCCCCCTAGTTGATAAGTAGGCATTGTTACTGATGGATATCCTGTTGTGCTTGCCTCCCGTAGTCTTGAATTTTCTTATTGTTCAAGCCAGAGTGATCTCAGAACAGCATTCTTTGTAAAATACAATGTCTACTTAAAATTTGTCAATGTGTTTCCCAAAATAACTTGAATATGAGTCCAAATGACCGTCCTCTCCACATGCTTCATTGTGATTAAAGTAAAACCAGAAAAAATAATCTTCGGAATGGAGAAAGAAGGCAGAGCATCATCTTAAAAATTACTGTATCACCTGCAAAATGCCTGTGAAAGGGCCCTCCTTTTCGAAGAAAAGGATAAGAGCATGTGAGTCCATAATATGCAAGTACAGAAAAACTAAAATAAAAGTAGAAAAGCTTTTACTGCTGTGTCAATAAAAGATTTGGATAAGTTGAGTTGGGTGGGGCAGGGGTGGGGGATAGAGAAGAAGGGAAAGGCTGAAGAGGGAAGACTAAATAAATACCAGACTTCTGAGAGAACAGGGTGATTTTGAGCTTCCAACTTGCAAATGACTTTTCTTTAGTAAAATCCAAAGGTTTTATTTGTAATCACTTTATATAGCAATCCCTGTTTTATGGGAAACTCCAGAATGATATTGTGAAGAATTTCTTGAGTCATATTTAACACCGTTTCCCCATAATGTTTTAGATGTAAAGATTCCAGATATTATTAGAAATCACAGCATGAGTTTATGTAACATTTAACGTCTTAATGCCCTCCTTGTACACAAAGTACATCTTCCTTGCACTGGGAAAATGGCAGTTCCTCAATGAAGGAAGGTGAGCAAGACTGAGTATGAGGAAAGGAGTCTTCAGGCTGCAAAAGGAGATGCGTGACTCTACTATTTAAACAAAACCCTGAAAAAAAATAACACAATATTTCAGAGGAGGAGTATGTTTATTTGCAGCCCCAGGAGAAGCAATTTATATGCCAATAAGTTATGTGGGTTTTATGTGCCTATTAGTTTGCTATTCAATTAAAAACTCTGTACTTACCATGGCAACACCCATCTCTCCTGATACACAAGCTAATTGTGAGTCATACAGAGCACCTTCTTAAAGCAACACACAAACAAGCCACCAGATTCCAATAGATGAAAATTTGTTTAAAACATATCATTGGAACAGATGTGCTCCAAATGCTGTTTTTATTTTAGAAATGCTTTTTCTGTTTCACATGGTAACGATAATTCTGAGTTGTAAAAGGGCTCTTTAAAAATGAAGCTGCAAAATAGTAAGCACTATAAACTAACAAGTGATCTTTAAAAGAGAAATAGTGCCATTTACCAAAGAGTCAATTTTCTAAATTAATTGTCCTGTTAGTTATGAGGTAGATTATCTTCTGTTTCCTAAAATATTTACTTTTATTTTCTCTGCATAATTATAATCCAAATATATTAATGAGAAGAGCTAGAAAAAACAAACAAACAAAATTGCTCCTTTTCATGTGTCTTGATTTTCATGGACACAAACCTAGTAAATATTCTGGCTATTAAAGTGGTTACTATATTGATAAATTGGACGAGACCTATTTAAGGACTTTTGGATTGCTTTAGAATAATTTAGATGATTTTCTATTTTAAATTATTCAGTTTGCATACAAATTTTTACAAAATACAAATGTTTCCTGTTATCTTGAAAATATTAAGAATAAACTGTTGCTGAAGTAATTAGGTATCTTAGTGGCTAAAAGCAGAGGTTCTACATTCCTACTATTTGTGTTTGATTATAAATTCTACAGTTTAGAAGTTGCAGACTTTAAGCAGATTTAGTCTTTCTTTGGGCCTCCTTCTGATTGGTTGGAAAACTAGCATAACTAACCTCATAGTGCTGTTATGGGGATAATGTGAATTATTAATAGTATATATCTGGTATATATAGTATAGTATATATCTAGTAATATCTAGTATGTATCTAGTAATAGTATATATCTAATATGTTTGCCATAAATGTTAGCAATAAAGATTAAGGCCGTAATCTAATATGTTCAGCAGTTTACACAACACTTATTTAAATAAGGGTTTATAAAGTTCATCTTATATAAGGCAGTATACATAGATAACTTCTCTGCAAAATAGCATTTGATGACAAAGATGAGTTAATTTTCTACTTCTGTCATAGTTATTAGACAAATTTTCTGAGCCTCAGTTTCCTTTAATAAAATAAAAATAATGATAATAATGTCTAACCTTAAAGGATTATTATGAGAAGTCAACAAAATAATAAAAATCAAGTTTCAATGCAGTAAAAGGTATATGACATTCATTCAATGAATGTTTTCCTTAAACTTATGGCACAATTAATAACTTTCAGGTACCTTCTAAAATAGAGAGTAAGATCAATATTTTTAAATAATGTTTTAAAAGTATTGGGTGTGTAAAAAATAAAAAGAACAAATTAAATAAAAAAACAAGAAAAAAAGAAATAAAAATTAGAGCTGAAATGAGTGAAATTGAAAATAGGAAATCAATAGAGAAAAGCAATGAAACTAAAAGATGGTTCATTAAAAAGATCAATAAAGTCCATAAGCCTTCAGCCAGGCTAAGAAATAAAGACAGAAAACACTGATTAATAATTTCAGAAATGAAAGAGGGGACATTACTACAGATCCCATGGACATTAAATGGATATTAATGGAATATTATGAAACAACTATGAGAACAGTATAATTCTGTACTTTAATATATTTAGAAGTTTTTCTAACCAGTGGACACTTACTACCATAAAAATCCCTTGAGAATAATGTAGGAGCATCTCAATTTTAATAGATCAATGTGCAAAAATTTAAATACCATTTTTAAAATATGAATATATTGTGAAGCTATTCCTAAAGAAATGAAGCTTTGATATTAAATCAGCACACGTGAACATGTTTAAGGAAGACAGGAAGAGTCCCTAGATATGAATATAGAGACAAAGATAGGAACACATTCATGCAGGATCTTTTCACCTTTTCAGACATTTTTTTTTTCACCAAGTGCAATAGGAAGTCATAGGAGAATTTTAATCAAAGAAATCACATAATTAGATGAGTGATTTAAAAAGATAACTCTGAGTATGTAATAAAGAATATAATAAATGGAACCCACAAAGACATGGTGTCCAATATAGGGGATGCATGAGCATTTAAGAGGTGCTGAGATTTTAAAAAAACACATGACATGAAAGTAGGAGATGCAGAGAAAAGAACAAAAAGAAACAAAATTTGTGCGCACGATGCAATCAGCATTAGTAACATTAAAAAAAAAATAAGTTGCTACTGGGATGCAATTAATGGCATGGTTAATAAACATGAAATACTGCCTGACAATACAGGGAGAACGCCCCAAAGTGAATCTGCTGAGGAAACAGATGAAAACTTTGCATGAAAAATAAATGAAATTTAAGTGCTATAAATATAACTTAGAAAGAAACAAGGTAATTGAAAGTAAAGCAATAAAAATACAACAAAGAGCAATTTCCTTAGGAAGAGGGGAAATATAAGTATATAAAGTGAAAAGCTACCTGAGTTGCAAAATAAATTGAATCCCACATACAGATACAATCTCACCAAAGATTTTCCTTTCCATGATAAAAGAAAGAAAAATCATATAACCACCTGAGAAAATAGATTACCTGCAAAGGATGTAAACTCCTACTGTGGTAAATGCTGGAAGAATATACATATAGATGTGAAATAAAGAAGTTGTAACCCAATTATTTTATTTATAGCTAAGTACTTGAGAGTAATAGAAAAAAAATTTCAATATACAAAAAAATCAGAAAATAAACCATGCATCCCAAATTTTATAAAATAAAACTCAAGAACTGTTTTAGTTGACCAAGAATTGACAAACAAATACATATAGTTATATACACAGACATAAAATAACAGGAAACCACAGAAAATTAGGGCTAAGTATTTTCCCTTCATAATTCGGATCTCAAATTAAAAAATTTAATATTTGTTAGCCAGATTTAATAATTTGTGAGTAGATCATGATCCTTTCCTCAGCACTTCTTTCTCAACTATTTTCTGAGTTTTAAGAAATTTGTTTATATATTCCATGTTTGAACCCACAGTGAAACTTTCATATTCACTTTAGACAATAACAAACAATGTACAAATCCAGCTGTCATTTTAATGGCTAAACCATTTACTTGGTTGGAATACTGACAGAGAAGAATTACTTACAAATACATTTTTTCTAATGTTCTCAAACCAAAAAAATAGGATTATAGAGTTAAGAATCATAACGGTCATTTTCATTTTCAAGGAACATGAAAAATGACTTTCTGTATCATTAAAACTCATAAAAAATGCTCTAGTCATTGAGTTTTTTACTTGTGAAAAGTCCATAAACCACCCAGTTGAAAATATTTTTTATTGTAAGCCTAGCTTCATATCTTCTTACTAAAACATGTGAAGTTTTTGGTTCAGAATGCTAAAAAATCATGTCATAATCTTATAACACTTTAACCTGTCAATAAATATGGCAAGATTTTAATAGTGATAAGAAATGAATATTTTAAAATATTTACAATATACTTTATTTTTCAATTTTTATAATGAAATTATTACATTGTATAATCGCAAAAAATTGATGTTTGAAAAACCAAGCAATATTATTTTACATATATCATTTGATCTCAACTCTACATAAGCAGAAACAAAAGAATAGAAAGAATATTTTCAAATAACAAAAGTTGGTAATTCTGGGTGATGTATCATGGGTAATATTTTTCCATTTTCTACTCTTCTATATTTTCCTATTTTCTATAATAAAGACACATGATAATATAATGGATGGTATCTTTACTAAAAATGTAAAAGCAAACATGCAAAGGGAAAAATTTTGCCAGGCATTCTTGAGGAAGAATCAAGACTTGAACAACATAATAAACCATCTTTACCAAACTGACATTTATTCAACACTCCATCGAACACCAGCAGAATATACTTTCTTTCTTAGTTAATCTAGAATACCAAGATAGAGAATATTCTGCATCATAAAGAAATTAATAAATTCAAAACGTGCCATATATACTTTCAGGCCACAATGGGATTAAATTAGAAATGAATGATTCTAATTTAAACCTAAAATTTTCAGAAAGACCTCTGGCAAATCCCTCAAAACTTAGAAAACAAAAAACTGCTAAATAACCCATGTTGAACAAATATAAAAATGTAAGCTGTTACCATGTATTGAAAATAAAAAGGATATCAAATTTGGGGGGATGATATTAAAGAATTAATTCAGGGGGAATGCTACTGCACTAAATGTTTATACTAAAAAGAAAAATGGAGTCAAGTCAATGACCTTGGCTTTCACTTAAGAAACTAGAAAAAATAGACAAAGGAAACTTAAAGTTGAAGAAACAAAATAATAAAAACATAGCTTAAATCAATAAAATAGAAAATAGAAAAGCAATAAAAAAGTCAATGAAACCAAAAGCCAATTTATTGAGACAATTCATAAAATTGATATACCCCTAGGCAGATGGATTAGGAGAAAAAGAAAGATGACAGAAATCATCAATATTCAGAATGATAAGCAACATCACCATAGATTCTACACTTATTCAAAGAATATTAAAGGAACAGCATGGACAACTTTATGCCAATAAAATTAATAACTTAGATGAAATAACAAAATTCCTCAAAGAACACAAATTACCAAAACTCATTCAAGAAGATATCAATAACCTGCATAATTTTAAATCTTTTAAAAATTTCAACTGGTAGCTAAAAGATTGCCACAAAGAATACTCCAGGCACAAATGACTTTGCAAGTGAATTCTACCAAAGATTTAAGGAGGAAATAGTACAGATTCTATACAAATTCCTCCAGAAAATTGCAAAACAGGAAATCAAGACTTGAGCAACATAACTTCCCAGTCAACTTCCCAGCTCATCCTATGCGGTCAACATTACTTTGTTAGCGTTTCCCATGACCACTCTCAGGCTTGGTAACTCACTATATGGACTCATAGAATTTTGAATCTATTATACTCACAGTTACAGTTTATTATAAAAAAAAGATACACGTGAAAATCAGCAAAGGGAAAGGCACATGGAGCAATGTCCAGGAGAACCAGGCACAAAGGTTTCCCTTCACAGTGGAGTCGGATAGGGATGTGCTTATTTTTCCCCTCAATGATGTCTGACAACACCTGCAATGTTTTGCCAATCAGGGAAGTGCATCTAATTCTTGATGTCAAGGGTTTTTATTGGGAGTCAGTCACACAGGCATTAAGCACCTGTGTCACTGACTTCAGCAACTCAGATTTTGTCTCCTCATCTCTTCCCCACATCCTGCCAAGCAAAAACATGCGTTCATCATAAATCACACTGTTAGCGTAAATTATTTGGTCAAACTGGTATGAAAAGACCTAAGTCCTCAGGTGTGCAAAAACACACTTATCAGGCAAAATGTTCCCATGGCTCAGAGCTCATCTCCCAGGCGTTGATCAAGTCCAACAACTTGCACAAACTAAGGCTTGCTTAGTTAACCATCTCCTGTGCAATTACCCTGACATTAAAACCTGACAAAGATATTACAAAAATGAAAATTACAGCCCAGCACCCCTCGTAAAGATAGATAAAAAATTCTAAACAAAACTTTAGCAAATTTAATCCAACTATATATAAGAACAAATATTATATTGAAACTCAGGAAGTCATAGCCCAGAAATGCAAGTTTGTTTTCACATTTAAAAAGTAATCGATTTAATTCATCAAATTAACAATATAAATAGAGAAAAATAAACAGACATGTGGTCGTCTCTATAGACACAGAAGAAAACATTTGACAAAATTTAACATCTAATCCTGATTTTAAAAATTCTCAGCAAACTGTGAATAAAAGGGAACTTTCTTACCATGATGCAGAGCACATCACATCATTTTGGTAGTTTAAGAATAAATATTTTCCTCCAAAAATCAGGAACATGGCAAAGATAGCTGATCATATTCCTATTTAGTATTCTACTGAAGATTTTAGCTAATGCTGTAGGGCAGAAAAAAAAGCAATAAAAATTTGCAAATTATAAATGAAGTACAACTGTCTTTATTTACTGACAACATGATCCTTTATGTAGAAAATCCTGTGGAAACTACAAAAAGCTATGAGAACTAATGATTTAGATTACCAAGGTTGAAGGATAGAAGCTGAGAATACAAGAATCAATTGTATTTTTATATTATAGCAAAAGAAAATCACCAAAATTTATACATATTATTTGCAATAAAATAATTGGGTGTAAACCTGGAACATATGCAAAATCTATACAAACACTGCTGCGAGAAATTAAAGAATACCTGTAACACTGGAGTAATGCATTGTGTTCATGATTTGGAATACTCAGTATTGTTACACATTCTCCTCAAATTGGTCTATAATTTTAATGCAGAAGGATTTTTATAAACATTGACAAGCTGATTCCAAAATTGATAGGAAAATTCAAAACACTTAGAATAGCAAAAATTAAAAAAAATTTTAAAAAGAATGAATTTGAGCTAACACTGCCTGATTACTAAATGACTTTATTAAAAGCTAAGGTGGTATTTACATTAAAATAGTGAGGCATTGTTATCAAGTTATATAGATAGATAAATAGATCATAAGAGAAGGGCAAGAAATAAAGCCGTAGATTTACGGACAACTTATTTTACAGAGGTACAAAGGCAATTCAATGAATATAGTACAATATTTTTGACGAATAATGATGGAAAAATTCCATATTATATGAAAACAAAAAATCTTTGATCCATATTTCATGCCATATTCAAAAATTAATTCAAATTGTATAGTAGACCTAAATGTAAAAGCTAACCTATAAAATTTATAGCTATAACCTTAGCCTCAATTGTAGCCCTAACACTAGCCTTAATCCTATTCGTAACTCTAATCTTAACTGAGAACTATCCAAATGCTCATCAACAGTGGAATAAATCAATGGATTGTGGTATAGTCATACAGTGAAACATTTTATAGCAATGGAAATGTGCTATAATTTCAAGAAACAAAATAATGAATTTCACAAATTTCATATTAAAGAAGGCAGAGATAAAAAAAGTACATACTATACAATTTCATTTACATAATAGTATGTGGGTAAAACCAATGTGTACTGTTAAAAGTCCGTAGAGTGATTAAACATGGGGGATGGGTGTGGGGCTTGCTATGAAGGGCACGTGAAGCATTCTAAGGTACTAGGATTTTCTGTTTGATCTTGGGGTTAGTTATAAGATATGCTCAGTATGAGAAAAATCATGTTGCTGTACTCTCAGGTATTTTTCTGAATATGTGTTTTACTTCAATAAACCGTTAAGACATGTAAGATCATGTTTCTCTACCATAATATAATCATCAGAAAATTACAGGTTCTCAGATTTGCAAAGTTTTTAGACTTTCATTACTATTACTCAGAGATTTTTAATTAGATAATACAAGATGAAATTGATGCCTATTGTTTTTTAAAAATTTTATTGAGGTGAATTTTACCTAATATAAAATTAGCCATTTTAAAGTGAACAATCCCATGGCATTAGTACATTTAGTAAAATGTTGTGTAATCACCATCTCTGTCAAGTTATAAAACATTTCTGTCAATCCAACATAAAACCCCATACCCATTGGGCAGTTTCTCCCCATTTCCCTCTATCTTCAGTCCTGACAACCATCAATCTGTATCTGTCTCTATGGATTTACCCATCCTGGATATTTCATGTAAATAAAATCATACAATGTGTGGCCTTTTGTGTCGGAATTCCTTCACTGAATTCTTTCAAGGTTTATCCACATTTACTATGTACTAGTACATTGCTTCTTTTGTGGTTGAATAATATTGCTTGTATGTATATACCATATATATCTGGACTGTTTTTTGGCTATTGTAAATAGCACTGCTATTAACATGTATGTAAATGTATTTGAGTGTTTGTGTTCAATTATTTTGGGTACATATGTAGGAATTGATTACTGGGTCATATGATAATTCTATGCTTAATTTTTTGAGGAACCACAAAACTGCTTCCATAGCAGATAAAATATTTTACATTCCAACCAGCAATGTACAAGTGCTCCAATGCATATAACTTTTTGATATTTTATGTTTTATATTGGGGTAAAATTATATTGAAGTAAAATTCACAAGCAGGAAAATGCAAGGATATTAACAGAATATCTTAATGAGTTTGTACAAATATATACAATCACACAACCAACATCCTAGTCAATAGATAGAATATTGGGGTAAGCACCACATGTACTCACCAGCAAATTGGTTTCCCTGATCATCACCTAAATGCACATTTGGGAATGACACCAATTGGGTATCAGACTGAGGTGGGGGTGGGGGGAGGGGATGGGTGTATAACTACATGATGAGTGCGTTGCGCACTGTCTGGGGAATGGACACGCTTGAAGCTCTGACTCGGAGGGATGGGCAGTACATGGTCAATATATATAACCTGAACTTTTGTACCTCCATAATAAGCTGAAATAAAAAAAAATTAAAAAAATAAGAAAATGAGTGAACAAATTATAGAGCATTCATACAACAGAATATTACTCAGCAATACAAAGGAAAATGCTACTGAAACATGCACCTTGGATGATATAAACATTGTGCTGAGTGAGACTGCTGGACAAAAAGTAATATATAGTATATGATTTCAGGCAAAATGAACCTATGGTAAAAAAGGACTCACAATAATAAGTTGCCTCTGGGGGAGATAAATTTTCCTTGGAAGGAACATGAGGGAATTTTCTGAAAATGATGGAAATATTCTGTTCTTAAAGATTATGTGGGTGTATTTATTTGTCAAAACTGTACAGTTGAGATTTGTGTCTTTCAATGTATGTGCATGTGACCTCATTAAGAAGAATGGGTTGAACTATAGATGAAATAAAAATGTCATATGATTAGTAGTTGTTGAGGCTTGGTGAGAGGTCTATTATACTATTTGCTTATTTTGTAAATATTTAAAGTTTCTGTAATAAAACACTTGTGTGAAAAGACAAAAAAAATAGATAAAATATTTCCATCAACACAGAAACTTCCCTCAAAATCCTCATATCAACAATTGCTCTCATTTCTATGGTTAGTCCAAGTTCACAAGTTTTTATTGGTGCTAAATATTCTGTATGAGTATATAATTTTCTTATGTATTGTCCAGTTGATGGAAATTTTGAACTTTTAGTTTAGGGTTATTATGAATGAAGCCAAGATAAGCAAATGTTTTTTTTGTGTGAGTAGAGATGTTTTCATTTCTTTGGGGTAAATACCTAAGAGTAGAATTGGTGGGCCATAGGTAGGTGTATGATTGACTTTATAAGACATTGTCAGCTTTCCAAAGTGGTTTGCAATATTTTACACTGCACCACAATGTTTGAGAGTTCCAACTTTTCCTCATGCTTGACAACATTTGCTGTTGACAGTTTAAATTTTAGTTATTCTAGTACATGTAAAGTGGTATGTCACTGTAGTTTTGATTTGCTTTTCTCTGATGACAGATGATGTTGAGTAATTTTTTATATTCATATTAGCCATTTGCTTATTAGGCTTTTTTGTATAGTATCTGCTCAAGTATTTGCTCATGCTTTTATTAATTTATTTGTCATTTTATTATAGTCTTGTAGGAATCTTTTAAATATATTCTGTATACAAATTTTTTGTCAGGTATATATGCATTATGAATATTTCCTCCAGTATGTGGCTTGCCTTTTCATTTTCTTATTGATGCCTTTTAGGGAGAAGTCCATTTAATGGAACCTAACTTATAAATAATCTGTCTTATGTTTTTTCCATTCTGTGTGCTAAAAAAAAATGCTTTCCTATAACTAGGAAATATTCTCCTATTTTTCCTCCTTAAACTTTATAATTTCCTCTTTTACATTTAGGCATCAATCTCAAATTAATTTTTCTGTGTAGGTTTAGAAAAGAGTTGTGTTTTATTATTCCATATGTTTATCCACTTGTTTCAACACCATTTTTTGGAAGACTTTCCATTTCCCATTGAATTACCTTAGACCTTTTATCAATCAATCATTTAAGTGTGATTCTATATTTGGATTCTTTTTTCCCCATTGATCTGTTAGTCTATCTAGGAAAGAAATGCAGAAAGTATCTTCACCAATGTCAGGAACAAAACAAGGATTTCACTATCACCATCACTACTTCATGCATATTGGAGATGTGGTATAAACTGAAAGCTGTTCACTAAATCATGCTGCTTACCCAGAAAATACTCTCTCCCCAGAAAACAAAGGCAACCACTGTTCTAATATTTTCTCACCATAGAATAATTCGTCGGCCGTAGAACTTCATATAAATGGAAGAATGCAATACATACTCTTTTATACATACTTTTGTAATGAGAAAGACCTAATCATATTTAAAAGTAATTGGGATGACCCAGTGAGATTAAGGATGTCCATGTGTGTGCGTGTGTGTGTGTGTGTGTGTGTGTGGTTGTACATTCATGTGATGAAATAAGGTGACCATGCATGTGGGTAGATTATGACATATAACAGACCTCCAGTAAATGTTTTTTTTTTTTTGGGGGGGGGGTCATTGTTATCTATCTTTATCTATATTTTTGATCTGAACTGATGCTAACATTGATGCGTTTTGCTCTTATAGCTCCCTCCACCTGATCTTCTCTTCTACTGTTTTTCACCTGGCAAGCAATTTCCTATCTTTTAGAATTTAAATTTTATCCATAAAGTTTTTACTATTACCAATTGCATGCAACTAATGACTCACTGTTGTATGCCTATTGACTGTGGTATAAGAGTATGATAGCTTTTTACTCATCATTAACATACATGTCCATTTGTTTTGAGTTTGCTGAGACCAACAGCTGTGTCTAACATATAATATGTGCTCAGTAAATAAATGGGGCTACTGTACTTTTCATCGAAGCATAAGTAGGGCTCTCAATGTGCAATTAAATCAGGCAGTGATTCATTCATTTTCTCATCTACTCAGAGTGGCCATGCTTTGTGAGTGCAGGCTCTGAAGTCACTACTCAGGATGGACTTTTTGGCTTTGCGACTTGTTCCCTGAGTCAGTTGGGCAAGTTATTTAATTGTCTTGTGTCTTGGTTTCCTCATCTGAAAGTGGCAATGATAATAGTTCCTAACTCATAGAGTCATTTTGAAGAGTAAATGTATAATGAATCTAAATTGTTTCAAATACCGTCTGACATAGTAAATGCTCAAAAATGTTAGCTATGTTAATTATTATTCAGAAAACCTGCTGTGGGTTTTTACTATGTGCCAGACACTAAGCTATCATAAAAGCATTTTAAGCTTTCAAGGAACTCATGGTCTATGAGAGAGATCGATAAGTGTGATAAATAATAAATAGACGAATGGAATCCTGTGGGAGCACAGAGGGAAAATAGTCAATATTCTGGCTAATTAGGAAAGGTATTATTTGAGCAGACATTTGGCAGATGCATGGGTGAATGCCAGGCTGAGAATTGGAAGACAGGGCAATGCAAACAGAGGGAGCAGAATGTGCAAAGATACGGCAGTGTGAGAGGGTCTGGGATATATTGGGGAAGGCTTAGAAATGAAAGGCAGAAAAAAATGAAAAGAGTCTAAGTCACAAGACAAAATAATGGTCATATGTAATCTTGGTAGAAACAGCTGATGACTCGAAGTTAGGTAAGTTATTTGCAAGTGGCAGCTTTGTATGTAACTGAATATGAGACTAGAAAGCACAGATCCGTTTATTAAACTCACATAATGCTTCTTGGAGCATGCCCAGGCATAGGTTGGTATAAGGGGCATGGGTCCAAATAAACTGTTTTTGACATAGGTGAATGGAGAAAGGGCAAAAATTGGAGAGGTTACATCAAAAATAAATCACATTTCTATTAGAGGTGCTAATTTTCTGCCCCAGTCAAAAGATTCAGTTTAAAACTAATAAAGTAGCAGCAAAATGGGCTGATTTAAATTTCACCTTCTCTCACTTCATATCTAACCCCTATTAGAAGTGCTAATATCCATAGGACCATAAAATGGCCCAAAGACCTCTTGTTGGAGGGATAAAGTGAGGATAATGACGGTAAATTGAATAAATTGCATCTGGAAAATCAGGAGTTATTTAAGAATTCAATAGAACTTTTCAGGTTTCCTATATTTGAAACACCTTTTATATTTTAACTATCATTTTAGTGTTAGTTTTCTATGTAAAATAAATGAACCAGAAATTATTCCAAGTTGGGATTGAGTATAAATGGTGAGTTAGATAAATTTAGCCATAATGTGAAATCTGTTTTCAGGCATAGCTAAATTCCAACATCCAGGTTTTCACATAGTTGTATTTTATAGTAAGAAAATATAAATATGATTTGCCATACACAGGCTTTTATAATGCCATGATAGCACAGGTAGAATTTTTATAGACACTCATTTTTTTTTCTTTTATTGGTTTAGTCAAATTATAATTATATACAAATTATAGCTGAGCAAATACTAAAGATTAAGATTGATGTGATAAAATTGGAATTTTAAATAGTTGACATTCTTCTTTTTGTTGCTGAAGGTTACTACCCTCCCAGCCATAAGAACATTCTTTAAACAATGTCATATTCCCTGTTTCCCACAGGAAGTAACTTTGCATCACAGAAGCACAAGACACCATACAGATTTTTATTGATTAAGAACATGAACTCTGGGTTCTTACCCAGTTTTTCTGCTCGCTAGCTAAGTGCACATTAGTCAATTTAGTTAATTTTTCTGTACTTCATTTTCCTGCTTGTAAATTGGGGATAATATTAGTACATACCTAATGAGGTTATTACAAATATTTGATATAATAGTTATAAAGCATTTAGAACAGTGCTTGGCACAAAGTTTATGTTCAATATATACTTCCCATTAGCTACATTTATTTGCACAGCTCTTTAGACAGCAGATTCATCAGCTGTCAAAAGCAATATCCATATCTTAACTGTTGTATTAACTGCAGTCATCTACCCCAGGCTGTCCAAGCCTCCTCCAGATCTTATAGGTCTTTGAAAGCTCAAGTTTGGCTTAGATCTATCTCTTTAATGAAAGGTTCCTTGACTCCCAATTACTCTTCCACCCAGTATATTTTGTCTTTTAACTCTTTTCTCCATATTTGTAGACTGTTACCTAATTCAGCACTTGATGATTCTAGATCAGATAATTTTTTCCTCTCCCATTGCTCCATAGAATTCGAATATAGGTGATTGTTAGCATTAATTGAGTCATTCATATCTGCCAGGCATGGTGCTAAATGCTTAACATATATAATCTCACTTATACTCCCCCAAGAACAATTGATATAGGTACTATATCATCTTTATTTTATAGACAAAGAAACTAAGGTTCAAAAAGTTAAATAAATTACCCAACTTCTATAGTTTACAAATTTGAAACATGTGAAATGGATACTATTCAAGCATTTTGGAACTAAAAAATATAAACTTCATATACAACTAATATTATACTGCCATGCACAATGTAGCTGCTCAATAAATGTCTGGTGTATGTTCTTTAATTTTTAATTGTTATTATGGGTACCTCTGGTGTATTTTTAATGATATACACTCAAAGCTTCAAATAAGGTTTCCTCTGAGTAGTATATGGAATAGCCTTCTTCTCCACCATTTCTTGGTGTTCTTCCCTCATCTTATTCCTTCTGTTTGTGACCGTTGAGGAAATCTACTGTGATATGAACCCATCTAATATAATATAACTAAGGCCAATTAAAATGTCAGTTCTTTTCTATCAATCAGTATTCTTCTTTTTAACTAATAGGAATTTCCCAGTGTTGATTTACAGAAATTTGTATAATCAACAGCAGGAACAAGTTAATTTGCACAAACAACAATAAAAATGGAAGCATTCACCAACCTTGCCCTAGTTAAGTGTTACTGTTTTTCTCCTCTAAGTCTACCCTTTTAATGTAGAGCCACTCCCTGTTTTCCTTTACCATTCCCCAATTGCTGAGAAATGACAGCAATATATAATTGGATGCATCACTGCTTTTCAGTATACACATGAGAGACAGTAAAATGGCAAATACTCCAGGTGGATGCTCAAAGAATTATATATCTTTGCACAAAGTTGCTCCAACCACTTATGAACAGTCCATGTAGAAACAGTGGAAAATCCAAAAGAGTTCTAATCCACGTTCTATATAATTTAAAAGACATAGGATTTGGGGCACAGAATTTATTCTCTTTTAACTTGAGCTTATTTATGTGTCCAATGGGAACCATGTCTCTGGGTCAAAGAGAGATTGTGTAAGACTGGATTATTAACTGTGATATAAACTGTCAAACTCTATACAAGGTAATATTTCTCCCCGAACTCTCAATTTATGTCCATCTATTTCAGTTTTCTGACTTGGGCCAAACTTATCATTGATACAACATTAAGATTCAGGAATTACCACCAGGTGGTTATGATGATTGCTCTCATTGAAATGGCAGATATTTGCATTCCGGCCATCCCCAAGTCTATCACTTAAGCCTACCCTTGACTTTGTCATGGTAAAAACATCTAAAGATTTGAAGATCTAAATGAAACTTCACTCACAATTGATTTCTGAGGATGCTTTCATCTTTCTGAACAAGTTAGCCCACCTTTAAGCTAGTCTAGCTTGAATAAAATTTTAAGAATAAAATCTTTAGACCTTGGATTAAATTTATCATAGAGACTAATATATCCCTCATGAGCTCTTTCAGCGTACACTTTTTATTTTCTTGTAAGAGAAACAACTCCTTTGTAATAGGTGAGAAATAAATGATTTTACAAATGCAAAAAAATGTGTTTTTCAATAAACTATATTCTTGTGTCAGTGTTGAAGATGTTAGAGTATAACACAGATATAATTCCCTCATTCTTTACCCAAGAGAAGAAGAATTTTGGATCCCTTTGTTATATGATGGATGTGAGTGATTTTCCTGATCAAGCACAACTTTTCTTTCCAGAAGAAGAACATAGTTAAGCATATCAACTTTGATACACCTCCTTTAACAATTTCAAATTGGGCACTGCCACTTTAATAACCCACACCTGGTTAAGATTCCTGTTCCACTGAATTCACACTGCTGTAATGAGCCCTGAACATCAGGCAGAGAAAGTAATGAGAACAATGCAATTAATCACCAAATTGTGCTCAATAACATGAAAATTTCTCTTACATTTTTTCACCCTAGAAAAAATATTTCATGTAATTGAAAAGATAAGGTTTCAGTGATGAACCAAGAAAAGTCCTTATACTGAAAAAAAAAAAAAAAAAAAAGCTAATAGCAGGCCACATGAAGGTGAGTGCATAAATCAAATACCTGTACCATCTGTTATAGAAAATTAACAGGAATTAAGTGGCACACATTTCTAAAAATACATTTTTTTCACAGCTTGTAGGAACACATCTCAAGAATTAAATTTCTTAGAATATAAAAATTCACTATCAATTAGGAAAGCATATCTTATTAAAGAAAAACAACTTTACAGTTAAATTTCTTGCCAGGTGAATGTTTTAACTATAAAACAAAAACAAAACCCAAACAAACAAAACACTGAGCTGGACATCCAGAGAACTGGGTGCACCCGAGTCACTAATTATTTGTGTGACTTAGGAAAAATCAATCTCTCTAGGTCTGTCTCCTCACTTGTAAAAAACAGAGCAGTGGAACAGTAAGTAAAGCAGAATTTAACAGTTTAATTCTATGCCTCAAGGATTCTACATAGCTGAAGGGTAGAAATTGCAATACATGTTAATTTATCTTATTCGCCTGTTTTTTGTAGAATTTTTAGCAAGGAGAAGGGAACAAAAAAAAGACATATTTGGGCCGGGCGCGGTGGCTCACGCCTGTAGTCCTAGCACTCTGGGAGGCCGAGGTGGGTGGATCGCTCAAGGTCAGGAGTTCGAGACCAGCCTGAGCAATGAGCGAGACCTCGTCTCTACTAAAAATAGAAAGAAATTATCTGGCCAACTAAAATATATATAGAAAAAAAAAAAAAAAAATTAGCCGGGCATGGTGGCGCATGCTTGTAGTCCCAGCTACTCGGGAGGCTGAGGCAGTAGGATTGCTTAAGCCCAGGCGTTTGAGGTTGCTGTGAGCTAGGCTGACGCCACGGCACTCACTCTAGCCTGGGCAACAAAGCGACACTCTGTCTCAAAAAAAAAAAAAAAAAAAAAAAAAAAAAAAAGACATATTTGTAAAGATTTTTTTCTAAACTGGCTACATTTCCTTTCTTATGCAGTTAAATCCTGACAGACCACTTGCAAATATTTAAGACATATGAGAGAGATCTGATCCTTGTACTATAATATTTGAATTGAACATGGCTAGTTGTCTTGAAATTGATACAAGGCCTATATATTTACAACTGTACATATTTCTGAAAAAGACAGTTCATTAAAGACTGTCATTTGAAAAACAGGTGCAATGATCCCACCTGCAAAATTATTTTATATGCACATTTCTTGCAATAATAAAAACAAATTGGGCACTTAGTTACTAGCGATGCATTTTTTGTACTCTTCTGTTTTATAATAGCAAAAAAAAAGAGAAGAAAAGAAAACATTTTGCATGCATAATTTAGCATCCATATATGGTGTAAACTCTGTTCTTTCCATTTACTTTGGGAAGAGTGAGAAGGACCACAATCCATAACAGAGTGAACAATTTTTTTTTAGAGTGAACAATTTTTTGAAATGAAAAATGACAATGTATTTCATGCAATTTGAAGACCACTTTACATAGTTGCATTCCAATTTTAATTTAACAGAGTCTTGAATGGTTACTTTTTCAATTTTGACCAAGGTAACTGGGCAAGAAATCCAAATAAATAAAAGTAGTGATTAATGCAGAGGATGGCTTTTGAGACATTTGAAATACACCTTAGAGTCTGAATTTGATGTTGTAAACTAATTTCAGGCCATCTTGAACAGAATTTTTATATAAAGTGTTGTGCCATAAAATGACATTCTGGACAATGATGGACTGCATATATGATGGTGGTTCCATAACATTATAGTACTGTGTTCTTACTGTACCTTTTCTATGTTTAGATATGTTTGATAAACAAACGCTGTGTTACAATTGCTGACAGTATTCAATGCCGTAACATGCTGTACAGGTTTGTAGCCTACAAGCAATAGAGTATTCCATATAGTCTAGGAGTGTAGTAGGCTAGCCCATCTGGGTTTTTGTCAGTGCACTCTATGATGTTAGCACTACAATGAAATCACCTCATGACTCATTTCTCCGAACACATCCCTGCCATTAAGTAACCTATGACTTTATTTTGTTTGGTTTAAGCAAATAGTATGTGCAAGTGTTTTTTAAATGTAAAAAATGAAAAATAACCCCACTAGCATTTGATTGAACACTAGACATGATGTATCATGTACTCTACTAAATAGCAACACCACAATTCCTGTAAAGTGGAGATAATACAATCTTTTGAGCAGACATTATAGGAGGGTTACATGCAAGAGCCATCACATCATGCCAATGGGAAGATCTTGTTATCACCATTTTACAAATGAGAAAATTAAATATCAGAGAGGTAGGGTCATTTGCTTAAAGATACACAGCTGATAAATCTGGTATTGGGGTTCAGACCTGGGCAAGATATTGATAATGCTTTTCCATTCAGCAAAATGCTAAGGGATTTCCAAATATTTGGCAAATTATATACTGATGTGGAATTGTTTCAGAATTTTCTGAACCTCCTAACTTGTGGACTGTTTTGTTCATGAGTAAAATCAGAGATTCAATGAACAAAATAATTTCAATATTTCTAGATCTTTCCATGTTTAGTGCATGAAGTGGGTGGGAGGCTCTAAGATAAGCATCAAGTCTTCCTTCAGTTGAGGAGCAGACACATCTGCTGTTAAAGATGGTAGAGAAATGTGTTGCAGAAGAGTTGAAATTCATTTCGGGGGTTTATAGGTTGATGGCATAACTTACTTATTAATTTGTGTCACTTCCCATCAATTCCAAATACAGTTGAAGATGAAGAAATGAGTTGGAAGAAATGAATGCTTTCTCATAGGCATAGTAACAGTGATATAGGAAAAATGTTTCCAGTGTTCCAATTTTGAAATTAGTCATGCTTTCTGGAGTAATGACTCTAATTACATTCACCTCAATTTTACTTTAAAAGAAAGAACAATAATACTTTAGTGCTAATATAACATCAATACTGTTCATTTCTTTTTCTCTAGAAATGATTCTGTTATCACTGTGATGATATTCAAAACTTTGAGGAAATCCAGAAAATGCCTTTATTTAGAAATTTGCCTGTACTATCCATGATTTTTTTTTAAGTGCCCTTAACATGGTCCCATTTCTTTATTCTTATGTTTGGCTTCATGTGACAAGCCACAGGCAGATTATGATGTAATACAGTGCAGCAAATGTTATTAACCTGGCAAAATAAAATGCGGAGTGTGAATCACAGTCATGGGTGCTTTATGTGTTTTCACAGGTGTAAGTCTTTTTCAGGAATTTCCTTAAGTTTAGTTAATGTTTTTTTATGAATTATTAATAAATGTTTCAATATTCATTAAAATAGTAATAAGAACTATTTTAAAGGTCAGCTTTGTCGCTTTCCTCTCCACGGAGAGTAAGCACTGGGAATATCAGGTAACTAGGTCTCTCAGCTAAGATAATGGGGTCAACCTTATAAACAGATCTTAAAGTACTAGAACATTTCTTATAATATCTGGTATTTGTCCATCATTCCATTTCTAAGAAGCTTATAAACTTTATGGAAATGACCTCATTAACCAATTTACCATTTCTCTGAAGTAGTTACAGAGTAAAGTATTCCAACTACTGCTGAGACCAACTTCTGGAATGTTTTTCCTTCTGAACTCCGACTTTCAGCCCTGGTTTATTTAAACAGTGCAATGTTGAGTTCCAGGTTGTGATAAGTGCGTGTTAGGCTTTGGATGGAATGCAAAGTAAATGACTTGACTTTTGCAAATGGTTCATTAGAACTTGTGAAGACTCTTACTAATAGATCTTGGAGAGATCATTAAATATATTCTTCTTGTACTTTGCAACACTACACCTGAGCTATCACATAAATAAAATAACCTGTCTTGAAAAAGAAATTGGTTAAAATAAAATTTGCAATATATTCTAGATTGTAAAATCTATGTTGGTCTAGTTTGCCACTGAATGCCGCAGTGGGCAATCTATTAATGTTTGTGGAATATATGCATAAATAACGGAAGTTAAGATGTATTGACCATACACTGTGTTTCAGGCACTATTCTAGGAACAGTGTGCACACACATTGATTTAATTATTTTATTATGTAATCAATAATAGTAATTAATTGAAAGAAAAACACATAAATTAATTTTCTTGTGATAATAGACAAATTAAATGATCAATAATTTTGTTAGGAAATTTTTTTTTCTGCCTGAGATAACCCTTTATGTTCTCTTCATCCTCTTGCTCTTTCAAGAATGGAAATTTTCAAGTATTAGGGTAAAAATACATTAAATATTTCATGACTATAAGAAAAAAAGGAAGAAGGGTATTTTGGAAATTTAATATAAACATTATTTCTGTAAAAATACAAATGAAATTCAAAAATAAAAATGTGAGAATTATTTGTTACTTTAACATACAAATACTTTGCACATATTATAGATGACAATATAAATTTTAGATGCATCCCCTTTAAATAGTTCCATTTGTAAAAGATTAATAGTTTTAGGGCATGTGGTAGATATTATAAGTTTATTGGAAAAATCAGATTTATACACATGATAAAAATGCAAATTCTAACACTATATGAAAAGAACTACCATATAAATAATTGGGTAGAATAGTTACAGATATTCTGATATTCCATGGCTTATACAAAGAATTTGAAATTTCTCTTTTTCTATCTAAATATATTATTTTCAAAATCACAAAAATTTTGCATAAAATAGTTCAACTCTATGTATGGCATATGCTTTTTCTCTTTAGTGTGTGGTGCATTCAGTATCTTGCAAATTATTAATTATGGAACTCTTTTTTAACAGTCAGTGTCTCAAGATACGTTTCCTCTCTCATTCTGTATTTGCCTTTGAGGGATAGGTAATAAACAAGCTGTTTCAGGGCGGGGGGTGGGGTGCAAAAACCAATTTTTGGCTAATGAATGATCTTTTGAAATTCATTGGTTTCTCATGCACTGCCATTTTACCCACATATCCACTACTGACATTCAGAACCTGTTTCCATCCCTTGACCCCACTCCCATCTCTCTGTCACTTGTGTCACATAGTGCCAATTTAATGGTGATCTGAATTACAAACAGAGGCACACTTCTTGCATGTTTTTTTCTCACTATAGATAGAGTTAAAGAATATTTTTGGTAATTATCCAGAGACTGTCACAGTCTCTTCAATTTTAGTCATTGCATTTACCTTTTAATGTAGACTTTATCTGACCAGGGTCATAATTTTCTTGAAGAAAGTATGGTCATAGCTCTGGAGAAGACACTGATGATAGTGACAAATTTAGAAAACCCAAAATTTAACTTTAAAGATGGGAAATATTGTATGCATATGAAGAAATCAACACTTAGAGGCTTACATTGTGTTCATTTATAGAAGATTAAGGACAGTATGTTTACCAAAAGAGACTGTGCACTTGTCTCTGAATGGTCAGTCTAGTGTAATGAAAATTTTGTATATATTGTTGTTATAATATTATTTTTCAAAGTCCTTCAGCATTAGGTGGATTTTTCTTTTGGCATCTTGCAGCACTGCAACACCATTCTGTAAAACACTGGCTACAAGATCTTTAAAAGACAAAGGTATCAGATATCAATGATTCCAAACTATTTGAGCAACAAAGCTCTTGTCATAAACAATGTATGTGCCTTCCCTTTCTAAAAAACCAAAGGCACACAGCACACTGTCTTTGTCCCAAGAAATGTGTCATTTGAGAGGTAAAAGAATAGAAAGAACAATTGTTTTAGCTTTTTCTTGTACTGTGAGACAGAAGTATCATCACTACCCGTGCACAATGGGTGCTGTAACTCTGAAATGTGAAATAAAAATGGAAATACTGTTTTGAGATAAAGTTTTGTTTATAGTTACATTCTGCCAATTAATTAGAGTTGATAAAACAGTACTTTAATGTTTAGTTACTTTAGTAGCCTTGATGAAAAAGATAGGAATTTTTTTTTTTAAAAAGTCTCTCTTTGTTTCTTTCTCTCTACACCCACATTCCCACACTGTCCTATGACTTTAAAAATTTGCAGTTACTATGTTGAAATGGGAATCATGTTCTTTTGAGATTGTAAGGCATCCACTCTGATGATTGGTAAGTATTTGTAATATTGTCCTATTCTGTTTCAAGAAGTTGTTTTGTTTCGGCTGAAAGAATTGAGATCATGTTAAGCAATTTACAAAATTTGTAATCCTGCTGTAAATGTTCAATGTATGTTCAAAAATTGCATTTATATTAAATATTCAAATCAGAATTATAATAGATACATTTTATGTGAAGTTTTAAAATAATTTCTAAATATTCTCTCCTTTATATTACACACAAAAAAATTCAGCATCTACAATTCAGTTGATGAAATAATCGAGACATTCATAAATATATATTTATAGGCTGAATTTCTAAACTTAAAGATTAGATCTTTGAGGTCGTTTTTCAGTTACTATTTATGCTGTTATTGGTGTAGTGAGGGCTTTCTGAGTGTTATTACTAACTCTTTCCAAGAGAGAGCAGTAGTGAATTGCTTTATCTGTGCTGGCTATGTAGTTTTACTCAAAAGTACTGATTTTGATTTTCAACTTTATAACCTTTCAACCTATTGACCATGAAAAATGCTCTGACACAACGTGACACATATAAATGTTTAAAGTCCAAAGGGTAATTATCTATATTCATAGTTAAAACTGTGCCTTGATTTCACAATAGAAACCATATGTTCACTCAAAACACTTTCAATAGGTTAAATAACACCCAGATTAACCCTGAGTTAGTTTACTGGTTAAAATAATAGCCTCATCTTCTTCCAATTCAGTAGTTCATTTATCATCTCTGATCAAGGCACTGGACATGAACTTTCAAGATTTAAAAGCTTAAGTTTAAAAAGAAAAAAGAAGCGAGAAAAAAGCCTACAGATGTTTAAATATCCTCTTTCCTGACCTTATCATGGTCTTATCTGTTCAGGTACTTAATATCAGCTTTGAGAGTTAGTATTGAAAACTCTATTTGATTTTGTCTAACATTTAATAAAGTAAAATCATTTGTCTCTCAAGTCATGAAGACAATAACTTGTTGATTTGTCCTTAGCACAGTACCATATGGACAGCAATTTCGAACAATTATTGCATTTTTTTTAATGCAAATTGCCTTGGGCCTGGATCAAACCAGTGAGGTGGACCAAAGTGAGAAAGGTAGAGTTCTGTCAAGGCCAGGCCAGAGCATCTTGCTTTTGTTTCACTGGTAGAATGAGGGATTTTGTGAGACTGAATTTGTGAAGTGAAACTTAATGTAACTTTCAAATAAACCAGTTGAAATACACACACGCATACACCTTACCATCCTTACAATAATTGATTATTCTGAAACTTTGAAATCATCGTGGCAGAAAATTACAAACAGAAAACAAAAATGTATATTATAGAAGTAATGACAGGCCAAAGGAAAAAGACACTGCAAGGGGAAAAAAGAAAGACAAACAAATGACTTTTCAGCATGTGCCCGCTCTGTGCACTTCAAGCTGGTTGCAAGCCCCTTTGCCCGGCTGTGCAATGTCACAGTTCCTTGCCAAGCTGAGGAGGGAATCACGTCCGGTGAACAAATGATATATAAACAGCTTCATCAAAAAGGAACTTTCTGTCTCTGAAAAAGAGACATTTTTTCCTGAATATTCTATTCAAGCCCCATTGGAAGTAGAGTAAAAGCATAGTACAGAAAGAACTGGGAGGCCTGTCGATGCTTGGTTGATATACTTGTTCTGATCACAATATTATTATTTTTATAACTATTCATACAATTGTTGGAACTGTCATTCCTCTATACAAAAATAGTACAAAGGCTGTGGGAATTGGGAAGGACACTACTCCCTTTGAACTTAACTGCATTTCAGTCTTCATAGGCAAAAATATGGACCCTAGAGAGGGCTTTAGCTAAGTGTTCCTTCCCTAGAAATAGAAAAAGGTTGCCCTTCTGCATGTGAAAACCAGAAGCTCTGTTTGTTAGAGAACAGCCTTTTCCTTTCCGTGGAAACAAATAGCATTCGAAAACGTTGCAGTTTAGCATCCATCACAGGCCATTGTGCTCTAAACAAGTGAGCAGAACCATTTACCCTTAGAAAAGCTGGCGCTCACCCAATTTATGCCCTATATGTGAGTTTTCATATGTTCTCCTTATACACCTTTACCATCATTTATGCATCATTTACCATAGAGATAGGACTTACTAATAAATCTCTTCTATAGAATGCTGTAAGGAAATTCGGAAGGTCTTTCACATTCAATATCTCAATGACTCCGCAGCCGTCATTCTGGCATAGTGTAGATTATTTTGGATTTGGCTTGCTTGAGCCCTAGTCTTATTTATCAACAAGACTGTGTGAATATAAAGAAAAATTCTTAGCATCTGCATTGGAAGAATATGCGAGGCTCCTGTCTCAGTTCCAGTTATTGAAAGTTAACACCAAGGCAGCAAGGCTTTTAAAGCTACCTACATTCACATTAAGTTCTCAGCAGTGACTGCTAAAGCCCACGGATCCAGAGGTGGTAAAAAACATTTATGTTGCATTATTGGCTCAAAGTGACAAAAGACAGGTAGCAGTGCCAGGGTAAGTGTTTCATTATATTTTCCAGTCAGTGAGTTAGCACTTGGAAAAAAGAAGTGATACATGGTTAATGTTAATATGTGAAAGTTTATGATCTGCAGGTATAATACATCCCAAATAGAAGCAGTATCTAAACTGATGGAAAGACCAGTTGGAAAGGAGGAGTCCGAGAAATTGTGTCTATTTGCATGTTTAAAGCAATTGAACTGGGCAATGTGGACTGGGGAGGTGTTGCTGTTTCATTAGGTTTACTGTTCTAATTTTGTTTTATGGAGTTGAAAGAAATTAGAATTATCTTACCCAGAAAATGAGAAGCTCAGTGATAGCTTACAAAAAAACAAACAAAAAAAAATGAAAAGTAAGCTAAGTTCAAACATCTATTATCCTTTAGCAGATTTGTGTTCATTAGTGACACCTACCATGGTCAAAAAATTCAGCTAAGCAAGAGTAAAGTGTAGCAATTTTAGACCTAATTCAGTATTCTACAGACAACATTCTTTAAAGGGCGCCGATCACTTAGTTTTGCTCTTTTTGGATAATCAGAAACTTAATTATGATACTGCCATAATCTCCTCTCTGCCCTGTTTTTAGATCCCAGTGTCCTATAACTCTGAACTTAATACAAACACTAAAGAAATTTTTAATGAGAATCATGCATCGTCATGCAAATATATTATTTAAGTATAAATATATGTAATAGCTTAAAATATATCCCATGAATTTCTGATATTGACTTTTATTTTCTCCTCCCTGAGCATCCAGGGACAACTCCCAGTCAATGTGGCTGAAACTCTGATTTGACCCTCTTGAATTGTTCTGGTGATTGTTTCCTCTGCTTTTCCTGACCTCATTCCCATGTGCCATTCAGTTTTGAGTTCTTCGTCTCTGCAATGCAAATGTTCGAAGTTAACTTTAAATTCAGTCAGTAAGGAAATCTTGTTCCTTTCCCAAATGCTCGGAAGAATCCTGGCTGCCTGCTTCACTTGTCAAATGGGAGGCTGGTTTTTGTCTCTTGGTCGGCCCTGCCGCTCACTCTCCTGCCTGCTCTGTTTTGTCTGTGTTCTTTCTCCCATACTGGGGTGAGGGGAAGAAGTGATCTAATCCCCAGGGTGGAAGAAACACTTCCTTGTTGACGAATGAAAACAGATCTCCAGTTGAGCGCTGCCTTGTCTTTTCTTATGTAACAACATTAAACCTGCTTCTGAGGACAGGGCTTTGGGATGTTTATGCTCAACCACTTCATAATTTAAATCGTCTGGGACAGAGAGTCAGTGTTTGGGGCACAGAGAGAAGGGAAAAGTGCTGAAGTAAAAAGAAGTTTTGCAGGAACATCATAAACTGCTTCCTTTTTAAAAATTAATTTACTCGATATTTACTGAGCAACAACTTTCTGTACGTAATGTGATGCATTCTGCAGAAAATTAAAGATGAATTAGAACTAAAATCTGTCTTCGGGGAACTAGCAGTCTAAATGGGAGGAAAAAAAAATCAAATGCATTAATAACTTTGGTGCTAAGTAGAAAGACTGAGCCATTGGTGAGGAACTGGTTGGTGTCAACTGGGGTGAGGAATAATAAAAAAAGACTTCCTGGAAGAGGTGGCCTTTGATTTGGTTTCTAAAGGTAAGAACCTGAGTGTGCAGAAGGAGGAGTTTGAGGCTAAAAATTTAGTGCTAAAATGGTTCCACACACACAATAATATGTGGTTCCATTTGTTTAGTGTATGTTGTATGGAAAGAAATAAGTGGAAAATAAGTTTTAGATACATTGCATAAGGCTTTGAATATCTGGGAAAGGAATTTAAACTATTTTCTGGACCAGGCATTCTTAATTTTGAATTCTTTCTATCAGAATCTACTGGAAGGCTTCTTAAACCATCACATTCATATTCATAAGCCTTATACTGCACATCCCAATTACAAAAACAGTAACACTGGGGTTGATATTCTGAATTTTCAGTTTTTAACATATAAAAGTTATTATTGTGTCTGGTTAGGATTAAGAACTACTGATATAAGGAGCATCGTTCATTCAATAAACAGAGTGCTAAATATATGCCAACCATATGCTGGGGATGCAGTGGTAAATAAGACAAAGACCACTCTCATGAAAGAATAAAGACCTACAGACTGCTTCAAATGATAAAACTAAAGAAATAATTGCAGTTCACTGTAACTGGTTATAATCAGTTAAGCTTTCTGTGCTTCATTTGCTATTGCTATGTGTATACTAGGGGCTATGGTGGAAAACCTCGTGAACTTAGTCAAGCACAATATTACGAGTTGCAGATAATAAATGGTATAGAAATTCAAACAAGGGAAATATTAGGGAGATTACCGCAAGCTGATGAAGGTCTCTGGGCTGTCAGGATTTAAGCTGAGCTTTGAAATATGGGTAGATTCCTAGCAAGAAGGATAATACAGTCCCTATCTTCTCTCAGTGAAAGCACATACAATCATTTCTTGAGACTCTCTCTAGCATTACACTCACGAGGGAATAATCATGTACACTCTCCTAAAAATGACATGGAATGTAATAGACAACATCCTCAACGATGGTTTGACCAAATGTCAGTATTGGTTTTTTGTGTGGCTATTCTTTATTTCAACTTCCAATGAAAATCAAGGCAAAACATTAAATAATAACACAATCAAGGCATCATTAGGAGAAATCAGACTAATAGATTTCAGGGATGTTGCCTTCTAGTAACCTTATTTAGAGGACTTGAGATAAAAGTCCATGTTAAATATCCAAAATACAGATATTTGGTATTATTTTTTACAGAAGTTCATCCCCCTAATAAATTAAAACATAAGACAGCAACATTGATATTCCCTGTTCACGTAAGGATCCTGAGGTGCACACTCATGGAAGGAGGGTTCCAACTCAGCATTGGAATCCACAGTGCTTTTCCTAAGAAAGGGCTTGGACAACAATTCAATGAGCACAGAGTTCTGGGCATAGGATACTTTATTTGTATCTAACGTATTTTGGGAGCATAAGATGTCTTCTCCATAAGAGAAAATGGGTCAGAATTTTTCCTGATTTTGAGTGATGCTACAGTTGATTGGTCCACCAGGATGAGTTGGGTACAAAGCCTATTCCTATGTAATACCTGCAAATTCCTGCCAAAGGCAAAAATTTTAAATTCAGTGGTATTGATGTTAAGCTATTCTGTTCAGCAGTAATTAGACAAATGATTTTATTGCTCCTTAACATTGCTTCTAGCTCCTGGTATAAAACCACATCATCACTATAGGAGAGGATGCTTTTCTTCCTGTCTGCTATGTCCGATGGGACTATATTCACCCTATCTAGAAACAGAATCAAGATATTTAAATGTAAGTTAAAGAGAAGAGGGGCTGTGACATAGTGCTTTTTAAAAAACTATTTAGAATTACAATGAGATCAATCCAGAAACTCTTTTTCTCACTCTGCTTCTGGCAATAAGATTGTAATTCAGAAATGGCAGAAGTATAAATATTCAAGGGTCTATGCTGAGATCAACATTTTGGCCTCAAGGCAGTTTCTGCTTACTTCCTGTCTGTTGTGGAAGAAACTGACACTCAGGAAGATGACAAGATTGTAGATACGGATGTTACTATTCCGAGCTTCTGTGATCATAAGCCAACAGCAATTGTCCGTGACTTTGACAAGCATCTGTAAAGTCCAATGCTAATGAGAGACCACTGAAGGCTCTGAAGAGTCTTGCATTGTTGTTAACTTGGTGAGATAAAAGAGTTTAGAATGATCAGTAGTGTGAAATTTTTTTATGTAATGTACAGGTTCTAAGACATAAGGCTGAGACATGGCTCAGTTGAGGTAGCATTTTGAGAAGATGCCTGAAAAACTAGTGAGTCTACATTTGAGAAGAAAGGTAACATTTCCATGTTGAAGTTGGGGTAAGCTACTTCTATGGTCTGAATGTTTGTGTCCCTCCAAAATTCATGTTGACATCTAATTTTTGTTGTGTGGTTTTAAGAGATAGTCCCTTTAGGAGATGATTAGATCATCAAGGCTCAGCGATCATAACGGGATTAGTGCCCTTCCTTATAAAAAAGGCTTGACGGAACCTTGTGCTCCTTTTTCCAAGGGAGGACACAGTAAGAAAGCACCATCTATAAAGCAGAGCGCGGGCCCTGATCAGACATTGAATTTGCTGGCACCTTGGTCTTAAGACTTCTCAGCCTCCACAACCGTGAGCAATAAATTTCTTTTGTTTATAAATTACCCAACTAAGATTTTTTTTATAGCAGCCTAAATATGGGAAGTAGATGTGAAGAATTCATTAGAGCAAATAGTCTGTGAAGGATTAGAACCTTCTGCTCAAGACAAAGTCTAAAGCATTGGCAATTAAAATTCTTCTCATGATGGTTTTTAAACCTAAACTGACTAACCAAATGTTTTCTAGCAGATAGAATTTCAATATCCAAGAAGACAATAAATCTGAGCTCTAAAAAGTAAGAATAAATTCTAGATAGAAGAAAAGAATGGTTTTCTTACACGGTTGTTGATAATAATTGAGATTTTCTAATTTTTTTCATGTTATGAATGACCATGCCACAATATACACTTATTGTTTGCCTGTTTGTCTCAATACTTTCCACTGAGATCTAATAACAATTTTCAAAAGTAATTTTATTAGTTTGAATTTAAAAAAAAACTATGTTACTTCCTTTAAATTGTAATTGAAATTTTATTTTATCTTTATAACGTTGTTTAACTTCTGGGCAAATTTTTTAAACCTAACGATAGACTGATCAATTTGCTCCCATAGGTGTGGAACTACCACCTTTCTCTGCTTTGGTGCTATGTAGAGAATGGAGAAAAACTTTAAGCAGAGTCCAGGGGCACCTTTTTAACCTTATAGTTTTGTTTATAGAATCCTAGAGAACTTTGCTTCGGTATTGAAGAGCTTACAAGATTTAACATGGAAATGGTCACATTTTATCCTGCCTAAAACTGAGGTAAGAAAACAGATGACAGTGCTTACTAATCATTAAATAAAACTGGTATCTTAACAAAAGAGCTATGGAAATGTCCACTCCTTATTCCCTAACCTTCCACTTGTTAATTGGCTGCCATTTAATAAAATGAGTTTATAATTATAAATAGATTTGGCTAGTTTTATTTTTCCTTTGATTAACCCTAAGGATATATAGAATAATCCATACTGAAGTAATCATTCAACTGCAAGTTTTCTATCAATAAGAATTTGGCAGAATCGTTGCCAACAATTATATATTTACTGTAATTGTCAGTAAAAAGTAATAAAATTTATTAATCTATTAAGTTTAACTGAGCATTACAGGATTCTAAGTGAATCTTAGCTGGAAGAAAAAAAAAATAAGGCATGATATTGGACATATCAAGAGTTAGGTCATCCAATAGCCAATGAGCCTATCATGAGATGTTCAACAAATGCAGATCATATAAAGCCATCCTACATATATCCAAAAATCAACAATTAAAACATCTGCTAACACCAGTGGTGAGGATGTGGAGGAATGTAAACTTGAGAGAAGTTTGGTGAGTCAAGTAATTTGCATTAACTTACCCACCATTTTTCAGATGTTTGTAGACAATTTAATTTTAGCCCTAGGAAGTTATATCCCCAAATTACCTAAAGCAAAAGAGAGTTGGGAATATCTTTTGTTCTTTGGAGCTTGGGATTACTTATTCCCTTGATAGTTTGTTTTTTTGTGCTCACCAAGTGCTCTATTAGCTGTTGAATGGATAAGCTTCTTTGGGAAGCCACTCAGTAGCGTGTAAGTAAGCTCTGGGAAAAGGTGTTAGCCTGTGGCTGGTCCAAGTAGGATTGGAGTAGCAAGTCTACAACTTCAGTCAAAAGCATGTTTGGTAGAAATCAGGGTTATGTGGTCTTTAATATTTCCTATACTGTGTCATATTTTAAAGCATTGTCTCTCAGCTTCCAATCTATCCTTCCATGTTCTGCTTTGTCATGCTGAAATTTTGCAAACCATATTTCTGCTTTGCCAGCAGGCTCTCTGTTAGACTCTGCCAATCAGAGGTGCTGGAAAAAGTCAGCAGAGTTTGAGGAGGAACACATTCCTTTCTGTCACCTACCTTTGCCTGTTTCTACTTCCTGTTCTTGTTAGTGTCACCCCAGCGATAATTCTGTTCACCTCAGTAACAGCAGTTGATTTGTTTGTAATTTTTTCCAGTATTCAGAGAACCTATTCTGCCACCCCTGAGAGATACCAGCAACAGCTGACAGTGGCCCTCAGAAGTCTGGATTCTAGCTCCTTGGGCCTTCACTCAAGCAGAGACATCAGCACCAGCTGAACACTCCCCCCTTCTCAGAGGTCCATGTGTTCGTGCTATGGGGCCCCTTCTCCTAGAGTCTATATTTTAATCATTCCAGCTCCTTTGTTATCTCAGACCTAGAAATAATATCCACTTCCTGGAATTGCTACTTAAAGGATAACTTAGTGTTCTTTTTTGCTTTTTCATTTTTCAATACTTAACAATCATTTATATTGAATTATCTTTATGAAAACAAGTGGTGATGTTTGTGTTCTGTGACTGGATCCTAGAACTGATACATGTACATTCTATTAATCAAAGTGGCTTTCCTTTTAGAGCCATTCCTCATTTAAGAGCAAACAATGAACAAAATTAACAAAATAAGAAAGATTACTACAAAGAAAAATGAAATTACAAAATCATCTTGTTTCTTAGAAAATCATACATAGACATTGGACAAAGATACAAACTGGATAGATTAAGATATGAATATAAATAGAGATGTAGATGCAAATTTATATAAAAATATGGATATATGGACAGTGTTATGGGTTAAATTATGTTTTCCAAAAATGTATATGTTGAAGTCCTAACCTTTAGTACATAAGAATGGTACCTTATTTGGAAACAAGGTTGTGGTGGATAGTTAAAATGAGACCATACTGAAGTAGGGTGGCCCCCTAGTCTAATATGCCTGGTGTCCTTACAAAAAGGAGAAATTTGCACACAGACATGAGCACAGGGAGAATGCCACATAAACATGAAGACAGAGATCAGGGGCATGCATCTGTAAGACAAAGAACACCAAAGATTGCCAGAAAACCACTAGAAGATGGCATGGAACAGATTCTCCCTTGCAGCCAACCAAAGCAATCAACACCACCAACAATTTGATCTGGGATATTTAGCCACTGGAACTGAAACAATACATTTCTATTATTTAAACCATCCAATTTGTGGTTTTCTGTTTGTTTGTTTGTTTGTTTGTTTACAGCCGCCTTAGCAAACTAAAATAGTTACAGACACACACACAAACACATACACACACACATACATACATACACACAAACATGCACACACACCCCGATGGAAAAATAATAGCATGCTTCAAAATAAGGTCAAAAAGCAGCCAGGCAGCACATCTGTAATGATTTGACTTAGGTTCCTCTCTGTGCATACTGATACAACAGAACTGAAAACTGGTCCTGATTCCAAGAGCATTCTCCAATTAAGCATCCATGTTGTCTTTACACATGAGAAGTAGAATCAGCTAGGCTCCCAGCTGAATAAATCCTTGAAACATAAGCAATTTCTATGAGGATGGCTGTGCTCCTGAACCCGGATCCAGTGGTTTTCCATTTCTGCAAATCTGAGTGTGGAGTCATTGCAGTGATGAGCTCACTAAGTCTCTCATGACACTGATCCTTTGTTAGTCACAACACAGGGATCCTCAACTCTGAAAACTTCAAAAGCTTTCTTGCTTCTGCTTAGGCTTCTAAATTTTACATTCTCCAAAGAGCCAGCCACTTTGATTAGGTCCAGCCTAAATTCAGCCTCATTGACCTTTCTTTCTCCCTCACTTTTTCACTATCCTGGTCTGTATCAGTTTATTTTTCACAAAACTATTTCCGATCTTTTCTGCCTTCTCCAACTCCTTTTGTTTTTTTCAAATTCCATCCCAAACACTTTGCATCCTGTTTTATGAAGAAAACAAAGGCTGAAAACTAAGCCCTTTCTACTTCTTCCACTTTTCCTTCTTTGGGATGGATTGATTGGTTATTTAATATAATAATACTATTTTCCTTCTTAGAAAGATCATTTTATTTCTGAATTTTCACCTCCTTGTAATTATGGATTTCTTTTTTCTTTAACCTCCTGACCCTAACCCATCCAGTGCTCTAGTTCTCTCATAGTAAGTATCTTTATTTCTCCTACTGACACTATGCATCCTCCCTATCCTAGAGTGTCTTTTCCTTTTCCAATTTCCTGGTTAAGGTGAGGTTATGGGAGTGAACAAGTTAAGGAGCAAGTCATAGAATAATGGAAAAAAGGTAATTTGACCCCATAAAGGGAATGAAAGATAATTTACTCTCAGGCCTTTATTTCATAAACAAGGAGAGCAAGTAAGACATCCAGCCAAAAAGGTTTTGCTTTGTTTTACTGTTTTTATACTATTCTTTGAAAAATCTCAGATCACCTTTGAGGCAAACTTACAAGTTATTCTATCAATTGACAAAAAGAGTAAAAATAATACAAGAAAAGCCACAAAAGAAGTTTGAAGGTTGAACTAGATATTACTTATTTTTCAAAACATGTTACAAACAAATGTTTATTGACTAGAATACATAAGGCGTTATGCTATTTACATTATATGTCCTATCTCATTTAACTCTCACTGCAACTCTGTGATTTAAGTATTATTATTCCCATTCTAAATATACAGAAACTGATGCTTATATAAATTGCCTGTGGTCACACAGCTTATAAATTTATGAACAAGGACTTGAATTTCATTCTATCTACCGTCAAAGTTTATCCTCTTCTTAACCATTACAACCAACTCTACCTGGCACCAGACTCAATTATTGTCTTCTGTAAGTCTATGTGCAGTTGGGTGCGGGAGTGGGAGGGAAGGAGGGCAATTTGTGGTAAGGCATGTGAAAAGCTGCATATTTCTTTCCAGTAGAAAGAATGAATTTACTCTGAGCCATCCTTAAATGTATCTCAGAGATGCTTATATTTTATATGACTGGACAAAGTTTAGAATTCAGTCTTTAGCTGTGAAAGACAGTCCCATCCCAAATGGGGATGACATTTATAACCACGTCCTCATTAGCACCTTCCCAATTAAGTTCACAATCTAAAAGGAGTGAGAAATATTCTTAAAAAGAAAAAAAAAATGTTTAATTCAAGTCATAAAAAGGAAAATATTCAGAGAGTGGCAAAGTACTTATTGATGTTGTTAAATCTTCAACGACCATCAAAGGGAAGAGTTTCTGAAGCACTAAGAACCAGACAAGAGGTAACATTGATTTCCTGCCGGCTTTCACAGGTTTACCACCACAAAGATGGCACACATCATCAATGTAACTCTCTGAACTTTAAAATAAGTAGAATGAGGGTTATTGTAAAATTCCCTGGCTTTTTCTTTCCATATTGAAAGCTGTTGGAATTCCAAAAATTTTTCAAGGCCAATGTTACCTACTTCAGGAAAAGAAAATAAATGTATAGCCCCATAATATCTTTTGTTGAACATATTCTGTAAGGAAATGTAAGCAATCTAGATCTCTCAGAATTGCCTTGTTCCTCCAGGGGAGAAAAAATCCTCATTGGACATCCTGTTTGCACAAGAGAACTACATTTTCCTTAGGAACTTGCCATTAAATATTCCTGTGGCTTTGGCAAGTTTGACAGTAATCTCTTTAGGTCATAGTTTCCTCATCTGTAACATGAGGAGGTGGGATTAAATTAGTTTTATTACTTGGTCCAGGTCTAAGGTTTCATAATAAATACAACACCCTGGCAATAGAATTGACACCTTAACTCTTACAAGACTCACACCATGTCACTAGATTTTTCAGATTCCATTGGTGCTGAGTACAGAAGAGGAAGGTCATTTTGAAATACAGACTGCCTGTCTTTAGGGTGAAAGACAGATTGGATTTCTAAAGTTTCTATCTTCCCGTCTCTGTTCTCCCAGGGAAAATGACTGATAGTGAGCACAGGGAATATAGCTCAGAGAGGAAAATGAGGCTGGTAGCTGTTGTGAAATCCCGGCTCAAATATCAAACGCGTCCCAAATGTTTCCCAATGTAAGAGAAAGGCTTGAAGATGACGTCACAATACTTTTTGACTGGTTAACAGTATAAGCCCTTTGTAGTTTAAATCATCAACCAAATCTGTAAGTGCCCTTTTCGTTACAGAGGTGGTAGAATATGCTTGTTCTACCCCACCTGAACTGCATCTTTACTCAGAATTTTTGTATGCCTCTTCTCTACATGGAATGAATCTTGGCTTTTCAATCTGGAATACAGAATTTATTTCTATGTCAATAAAAACACTTGTTCACAAATTGTGAGGATAATGTATGCATCAGTCAGGAGTCACCTAGAGAAGCAAAAGCGCTAAGATGCACACCCACACCACATACATTTTCTATATACATGTGGGTCTTTTATTGGATTTTCAACTGTTTTTCATTTGTCTATATGTGGTCTAAGAACATACGTCTTAACTAATATTGCTTTGTAAGTTTTGGATTACTGTACGGCTGATCTTGTTTTCCTGTCATCCTGTTTGCTTGTTTTGTTGTCATTTTGTTTTCCTCTTTATCTTGGCAGTACTTAGTCATTTGTTTTTCCATGTGATTTTCAGGATCAACTTATTGAGTTGGATATATGCACACATGCACACACACACACACACACAGACAGAGACAGAAAATCTGACTCTGATTTATTCATATTGTGTCAATTTATAGACAAATTCTATGACATTGGACAGCTTTATAACATTGAGTTAATTTTTTAAAAAACAAGTAATATTTCTCTATTTGTTATAATCATATCTATTATCTGATATTGTGTCATTGTCTACATAAAAAGGTTTATATCTTTTATTATATTTATTCCTATATATATATGATTGCTACTTAAATGGTTTGTCTGTATATTAACATAGACAAATGTAATATACTTTAAATTAAATTTTCTGATTTTTAGCAATAAATAGAAATTCAAATGGCTTGTATATTGACCATTATATTATGTGATCTTGTTCATTTTTTGTCATAAATGCTCATAATTTCCTTGTACTTTTGGCTTTCTACATAGACCATAGAATCATCTTCGACAAATAAAATAGTTTTATTGCTCCTTTTCTATCCTTCAATCCTATGCTTTTTTATCATGCTGATCCAGCTAGAATCTTCAGTTTCATGGTGAATTGAAATTATTTAGCAAATTAAAAAAAATGTTTTCATGATCTTAAAGATTTTAAACATTTTAACAGTAATAATAATGTTGGTTACAGTTTTTTTGGAACTATCTTTTATAGCTTAAGAAAGTGTCTTTATACTTGTAATTTGCTGACAGTTTTGTCATGATTGAATGCAAATTTTATCGGACACGATTTCTACAACTATTGAGATGACATGCCCATAATAATTTATCAGGATGATAAATTATATTTATCAATTTTTGATGCAAAATCATATTTGATTTTGAAATAAACCCATATTGTTCATGATATGTGTGTGTGTGTGTGTGTTACTATTTTGTTAGATTTGGTTTGAAACCATTTAGAAGTTTTCCAGACCACAAAGTTTTCATAAATTTCAAACACAAAACTACAAGAGGCCTGAAATTTGGTTACAAATTCTCAGAGTAGATTATTTTTTCCTTCTAATAAAGGTCATTGTTCTGAATTGTTTCTTCTGAATGAAAGGTCAATTTCTTGTTTATATTGAGATTGTATCCCTTTAGGTTCTAGATTTATAAGGTGGTCTCCAATAGGACACCTCACCTTCAGTGGGCCCTAGGTTCCATCTTCTGTCTCAATAACCCCAAAACTGTCAAAGTGGAGGCTTACGTCATTCAGGGCTGCAGTTCCCGCCCCCAGGGGTGCAGCCCTGTACCTGGTCATGGCTAGTTAAGAACTGGGCTGCACAGCAGGAGGTGAGTGGCAGGCAAGCCAGCAAAGATTCATCTGTATTTACAGCTGCTCCTCACTGCTTGCATCACCACCTGAGCTCTGCTTCCTGTCAGATCAACCATGGCATTAGATTCTCAAAGGAGCATGAACCCTACTGTAAACTGCATTTACGAGGGATCTAGGTTGCACGTTCCTTATGAGAATCTAATGCCTGATGATCTGACATGGAGCTGAGGCAGTGATGCTAGCCCTGGGGAGCAGCTGCAAATACAGATTATCATTAGCAGAAAAGTTTGACTGCACAGAGACCATAATAAATCAATTGCTTGCAGACTCATCAAAACCCTATAGTGAGTGGCAAGTGACAATGTAATAATAATAGAAATAAAGTGCACAATAAATGTAATGCGCTTGGATCATCCTGAAACCATTCCCCTCTCCCCACCCTGCTCCATGGAAAAATTGCCTTGCATGGAACTGGTCCCTGGTGCCAAAAAGGTTAGGGACCATTGATCTGAGATTTATTTGAAATCCTCAAGTTTCCTATTTTCACATTAATTCTGGTATATGTACAGGTTTTTTTTTTTTTTTATGCTCCTTTTATTTTCCATCAGGAGAATCATTCAGGGTAGTCTACCATAACGCTAGAAAAAGTGTGGTCTATATATTCTACTCAAATTCATATTTATATCTCTCAGTGATTGAATTTAAAAGACCAATGATAATGTAATTCTAATTTTAATTAAATTAGTAAAGACACTAATAGATTTTGGTTATAATGGCAACTTCCTAATCATATAAAATGCTTTATTTACAAATGATAGCACACTTTCCATCAGGCCAACACCAGTTAATTAATATAATTCCTAGTGTTAACATTGTTTCTATCACCTGCTCTACTTTGTTTGAACCTCATCATTTCCACATCTCACCACTGAGGCTATTCTAATTCAATGAATTTAAAAGCATCTCTTTTTTTTATGTTTCAAATCCTTTTACCCTTGATATCTTAACTGTGACATGGTGACTTTTTGAAAAGAATTCTTAATCAAAATGTAAAAAGCCTGCAGTTTATTTTTATGTTGCATGTATACAATATGGCAAAAATGACATTACACTGTACAGCCTTACTTCACCTTTATTAAATAAGGCTAATTGCATAGACTCCTTCCCAATAGCTAAGGCTCAAACATTGCATAAAAAGCTAGGTTATGAGCCAAATTGGTGTATTGCCACAAAATAACTGCTCTCAGGCAGTTGCAAAAGAATGGGATAATAGATAAATGAATTGTACGTATTGTGTGCTCAGTACCCCTCTGCAGAATGACATCACCTGAGAAATTATGTCAGCTTTGTATATTGATTGGCCTATAATCATATCTGTGGGTTCTGAAGATTCTGTATTGTCCTTACCTGCATCCTGTTTCATCCCTCCCAACTTTATTGACTGTTGTTCTCCTTTTCACTGAGTTGAGAGGACAATAGCATCTGCCACCAACAAATATTTGCAAAATTCTTTTTGTACTTACAAATTGGAGATAGCATGGGGAAATCTCCAAATTCAATTAATTATCTTGGCTGATTTTTTATTAGGCTTTCTTTCTTTTCAGAAAGCATTATCCAAATATAATTCAGTAGGTGGACTATTGACTATTATCATGGATGGTCGTAGAGTATTATATTAGTGCCGTGCTCAGTTTTCTTGATCCTAGATAATAAGGGAGAAGAAAGATCACTCATTGGTCTAAGGTTAAGGCAGGGCATGTTGCTAAATTTTATGCAGGGTATTTTTACATTTGAGAAATCACTTAACCTCTGCTTTAATTTTTCTAGCTATAAAGTGGGGTGTTGAAGGGGTTATACAATTAATATTTCTAAAGTACTCTTAAAATGAAAAATGCTGTGCAGGTGTTAATTATCTTGTCATGTCATTATTAATAATAATTTATGTAATACATTTTAGAAAACAACCATCATGCTATGTTTTTTTTCTTTTCTTTTTGCTGCCTGGCTGATTGTTTTCCCAAAACATTATGCATGTTGGTATAATATAGATTTCAAAGTTCATAAAACATGTCTTCTGTAATCTCTAGAGGTAGTCACCTCTAAACAAGTTGTAAATTTACATTATGCTAAAAGAAAAAGAAAAACAGCAAAACATATAAGAAAACATGTAGACCAGTAACACCAGGACACACGTATAGTTGTGCGTATGCATGTACCTACGTTTGCTGTGCCAGCTAAGAAAGAGAAAGGCTGAAGGGATATTATCTTAATGCAACAAATAGGTCAGCAATTCTTAGTTTATTTTGACAAACTCTGCTTTCTTCTGTCAATTCTCTTCCCCAGGGGCCTAACAGGAAAAGACCTTCAAATGGCTTTACTAGTTTGTGCAGGCACTAAAGATAACATGCATGAAGGTAGTAACACAGGGTACTGACAGCTCATGAATCAAGTAAAGGAATAGGTCCTATGGCTCTGCTGAGGCCACGAAAACACATTAAAAGCAACAACAGTGGGAGGGGTGTCATGTATTTTCTACACCATCTGAAAAGAAGAAATGCTCTTTAAGAAGAAATCTCCTTTACTAGTATTCTTTTTATTTTTTTTTTGGAGGTATAAAATTTTTATTTATTCATGTTGATCCACAATAACTACATGTAGCAGGTAGGCTCTGTGAGTGATCTTGAAAAGTTCACCAGACAGCTGTTATTAGAAGGAGTCTCATTTGTGTAGTTCAAGATACTTCTGGAATATCACCAGAGCCTAATATGGACCCTGATACTTTTATTTCAGCTTGTGCCTATACTAATTTCTGTCCTCTCTATCCTCCATCAGGGGACAGAAATTTAGATAAACAACATTCATCTAAAACACAAATTTTGATTCCTAAAATTCTACTGTACGTTGCAAATCACTGTGCTTGTCTTAATGGAAAAATCAAAGATGGTAAGATGTGGACTCTTGTCGTAAGTAACTAACTGTCTGGAAGAGGAGATGAGGTATGTATGTAAATAATTGCATACCTTAAAAGTTTATTTTTGCAAACTACCATATCAAGTGGATTTTTTTGTGTAATAAATTGCCCCAAAACTTAGTGCTTCAAAACAGTAATTAGTTATTTACCTCACAATTCTGGGAATTGACAATTTTGGGCTCAGTACAGCTGATCTAGATCTGGGATTACTCATGTGTCTGCTGTTTCCTTTAGCCTGGGGACCTCAGAGCTCCTGGACAAGATGTCCTCCAGTTGTCTAGCTCTGGTTTTTGCATATGCTGTAGAGTTCCACGACAGTAAGAGAGAGAAAATCCCAGGGCTCAAGCATTTTTTTAGCCTCTGCTTGTGTCACATTTGCTAATGTCTTATTGGCTAACATTGGTTAAATGGTCAACCAGATTTATCTCTTGATGAGAGGAACCACAATGAAACATTACAAGGGCATCAATGTACATAAGGAAAAACTGGGGGCTGTTTTTATAATCTACCACCAGTGAGGGGCAAAAATGGACCCTTGATAGGACATTAGAGGCTACTCTCAAGTACCTTGCCAATGAAGCACATATCTACATATATTAATGTAAAGTCCAATTCCTGTTCCTTGGGTCCCTTTTCCCTTGAGATTCTAAGAACTTTCCGGGATGTCTTAGTATGTCCCAAGGGGGGGTTGGTGTTGTCTCCAACATCTCTGCTGGATATAGAACCAAAGTATACTGCCTTGAGGCAGTACAATTTCTTTTTTTCCAAACAAGCTGTCTCTCTCACCCTTGAAAACCTGTAGTTTTGATACAGCTTCCATGCACAAAGAATTCCTTTGCTTTTACTGTTGGCTGTTGGACTATGCCACTGCAAAGTAGATGGAATTGTACTATGATGGGGCTCCGGGTACACTACTCCAAAATATAGCACCTTGGCATACTTAATAATTTAAGCTGAAGGAATTTGAGGACAGGTAGGTTCAGGAAAGACTCTGACCTTCTCTTGGAACAGGTGATAAGTCCCTCATATGAGAAGTGCCTCCCTTATACCTGGAGGAAAGGAAAATCTTTATCTCCAAAGATGGAGGGAAACTATGAAGAATCTGAACAAACAGGCTTTGCTAACTGTCCTCCAGTTTACTACACTTAGTTTATACCCTTTCATTTTATCATATTTTTTCATGACTTTCTATTCTTTATCAAACCTAGTATAAGAATGCTCAGGTTTAGCCATTTCTTTGTGTCTCCATTTCCTTATGAAGTCTCCCATGTCACATAAAACTTATATCAAATAAATTTGTACACTTTTCTTTTGCTAATCTATGTTTTCTTACAGAGACCCAGCCAAGAACCTAGAAGAGTGGAAGAAAAAAGATATTTTTTCTGTCCTACAGCTAGCTGTTCTGGTTGCTGCCTCTGTCTTTGCTGCGGAACTTCTTCAAGTTACAAGGCAAGAAGAAAGCACTGTGTACGTTACCTCAAAAGACGTTTAAACCTAAATATCCAAACTGATACTTCTACTTCCAATATTATACCTTTTCATATTCACTTACATATTAACATTACCAGAAAGTGATGCTTCCCTCTCACAGTGCGGGAACTACTATGCCCTTTTCACCAGCATAACTTTTAGGTAAAGTTCAGTAACTTTATGATGGGTTTATGTTAAGTGTTCTATTGCCCATACATGTCTTTATACCTAATTCTGGGTATAAAGGTTTAAATAACATTAAATTCAGAAAAGAATATGTGGTCTTGATTATTCCTTGCCAGAGCTCCCCAGGGATCCCAATGCCCACTTTCCAGGTGCCCTCTCAATAGCTTTCATTTTTCAATGTCTCTCTCCCTGTATCTCTTCCAGCCACAAAACCAATTAATAACTAAATACCCCTGTCCTTGGCCACACCAAACCACAAAAGTGGAATGGATTAAGTTACAGAAGAGATAAGTATTCTTGGTAAAGATAGATTATTTACAACTAGGAGAATCAAGGAAGATTTTATGAAAATTATTTCATTTTTTCCCCTTGACTTGAAGAATGTATAATCTTTGGTTATCAAGAAAAAGGAAAAAAAAAGCATTTTTATAATGGGTAAGTGGAGCAAATGCTCAATTACTGGAAGTTCAAGCTGTTTTGGCAGAAGAGATTACTAGAATAGAATATAGAATTTTTAAAGGGAAGAAACAGGTGGTAATTATAAGGAGGGTATAGAAATAGATCCTGCAGTACCTTGAATGATAGGCTAAGGGGTTTAAATTTTTTCGTAAGGAATAATGAGAGTGACAAGATCAGAGATATGTTTTTGAAACATAAATTTGAAAGTAGCTTGAGGAATGCACTAAACAAAGGTCATGGGTGATATGGAAATGAGCTTTAGGAAGGCTGTCACGATAGTCCAGGCAAAAAGCTTTTCATTTCCCTGATTGTTTAATGGGTATAATATCTTTTACTTACCTTGAGGATTGAAAAAGTTATTTCACTTGTAGCACCCAACACAGTGCTTGGCACTTAAAAGGAGGGCTGTGATAATGGCAAGTTGCTACTGCAGGCTTCAAATTACCCTAATTAGAATGTATATCTGGTTTCCAATACAATGATTATAAACTTAAGATGAAACTCTTCCTGTGCCCTTAATGAGCCTTTTCCCCCTTTATATTTGACAGAGTTTAAGTTCTCAGAAAATACTCGTTAAGTAAAATGCACACCCACATATTATACAATTGTTTTTTAAGTATATATAATGTGATACAGATTTAGATAATTAAAATTATGAGGATCACACACTTTAAGTATTTTAATCTTACTGGCTTTCTCTGTGCTACAAACAGATTTTCTAAACTCTCTCATGTTGTTGAACTTGTCTCACAAATCAGGAGGTTTTTGCCATCTGGTAAATAAAGCCAGAGGGGGCTTTGTCACTGCTTCATTCTAGTGCCACACCAAATTTCAGGTTCCAGTTCAGTCCATTTCATCCCAGGCCTTTTGCATAGATTCAGCCTGCCTGCCGGTTACCGGCAGCAGGTCAAAATCTAGTCCCATATTCTGTAAACATCTGGAACCGGTCTAGCCTATTGTTTTATGCGCTTTCTTCTATCCTGACTTTTGAGACCTTCGTGGCTCTTTCAGATTTATCTTCTTTCTATATCCCTGTGTGCACGTGCTTGTGTGATTGTGCCCTTTCTTATTTCACTTGGATTCTGTTTGTTAATTGTTCTCTTTCTCCGTGCATCACATCTGTGATTCTCACTTCTACCTGGCGCTCCAGAGCCACAGGATCCTTACCGACTGGAAAAGCCCTGTTGACCTTCTAACTGAGGTAGGGGGATCAGAAACTGGTAAAGATTTGGTTTTGTGTTAAGCCAAGAGATGCGAGAAGTGCTAGAATGAAGAGTCAAGGCTATAGAGGCCACTGCCAGTTCCAAGGTCACTTCTAGTGGGCAACAAGGAGCACGGCATAGGTGGCATCCAGCAAAGTGTGTGGTTTTTTTAAATTAATTAATTAATTATTTTATTTCAGGGTATTATAAGGCTACAAACATTTTGATTACATTTTATGACTTTGCCTCACCCAAACAAGGATTAGAAGCATGCCCTTCCCCTCTACAACGCTTACCGCGTCCATTAGTTGTGAGTTTACCGCCCCCCAACTCCCTAATCCCTGGAGAATATTACTACCTTGTGAGCACCATAATGTGGATCAGTCAGCGCCAATTTGATGATAAGTACATGTGGAGCCTATTCTTCCGTTCTTGTGATACCTCGCTTCGGAGGATGGGCTCAAGCTCTATCCAGGAAAATACAAGTGGTGCTAGATCATTATCATTTCTTATAATTGAGTAATATTCCATTGTATACATTTACCAAATTTTAATAATCCACTCACGAATTGACAGGTACTTGGGTTGTTTCCACATCCTTGCAGCAGTGAATTGTGCTGCCATAAACATTTGGGTGCAGATGTCTTTATTATAAAATGTCTTTTGCTCTTTTGGGTAGATGCCTAATAGTGCTATTGCTGAATCTAATGGTATTTCTATTTTTAGCTCTTTGAGGTATCTCCAAATTCTATTGGTTTTGCATGCTCTGGGCTCTGGATTGTTGATTGTGATGGTGATTCAGAGCCTACCTGATCCAAATATGGCTATCTTAGGTTTGTGTAGATAGTTCAAATATATTTAGAGACTCATTTGCCTACAAAATCCATCCAGTTATCATTAATGAGTAAGACTATTAGTGTCAGAGAGAAAATAGAAAGCAGAGAAGACTATGATGAAGCAAAAGGATAACCCCGTAGATAGCTGCCAGCCACTACTCAGTTCTAGCTAATTGTTCTATGAGGAGATTCAAGCCTAAATATACCTAATTTTCTGATTTTTTATAAGAAGATAGAAATCTATAGTTTATATGACTTAATTACATCTAAGATACTGTAGACCCAGCATTTTGTAACTGTAACCTCTCTTTTATAATAATAATGGAATGGAGTGAAATTTTATAAAGATGATACTCTATTCAATTAGTGATATTAAAATTAAATTATATAGAATTTACTCAGCAGCATAAGCATGCAAATATTTACAAAAATGAATATTATACAATGGAATTTGGTTTTCATTACCAATTCTTTTATTCAACAATGGCATAATACTAACCTGATCTATTTTTTATTTCTCTTAAATAATTTTCCCCTATAAGTCTTCTCTTAAGGGAAAGCCAAGAGGTTTAACTCTTGGAAAAAATGGATATACCAATTAGAGCAATAAAATCATTACTAGACTTTGTCAAATTAATCATTAAAGTCACTAAGAATTTCTGAGTCTTTGTGAGACAATATTCTGGAAAGCTAGGCATTCCTGAGCTAAAAGAGGATTTTCTAATTCCTTAAGCTCCATTAACATATCAAGAGCCAGCTCCATAGAGTGAAGCTTCACTAGTCAGTTTTATTCCAAGCCAGCTAGAGACCTGAGGTTATGATGTAATAGAAATCCCACCTGCCAAAGTAGAATGCAGAAACTTGTCTGAGTGGGCAGCAAGAGAAATTCTGGAAGACAAAATTTTAATGAAAGAAAGTAGGTGCCAGTTTATCATTTCTCCCTCAAAGGGAATCCTCAAGGTAGTATGTGAAATAAACATTTAGATTAAAACAGAGGAACCTTGAGAAAGCCAAAATCCTCTCTCAATAACATCATGTTGTTTTGGTATCATATCCAGCATGGCAAAGCAATTTGCAAATGCACATGTACATGTACTCGAGGCAGATGATCAAAAAGTAGCATTCTTATTTCCCCATAGCCTGTAAATGAACGGTTTCTATTTAGAAGAGTAAGAATATCAGAAGATTCACACATTGTGGTCCAGATGAAGAACCCATGGTGTATGAAGGCTCATGGACAAAGGCTCCTGGCCATGATCTTGAACTTTCCACAGCTAGTGTACACATGACATCTTTTTGGTGCCTGGCATCCTGGATAAGTTGGAGTAGGGTTGGTAAAATCTCTGAAAAACTAACATTTTATCCCTAAAAAAAGTTGAGTTTACTCAAAGATACTGATTTAATCCTGAAGAATCACAGCTATCTTTACTTGACAATTTTAAGGCCTTCCTCTCTCCATTACTACGCAGTAAGTTAGGACCTTTAGAGCCAGATTACATCAGTTATAAATAAAGTAGCTATTTTCTGTCTCACCTTACAAATGATTTGTTAATTACTGACTTTACCACATCTCTGAGAAATTAGAGAGCTTCTTAGATAGGCCCAACTCACTGTTTCTGCTGGCAAGTTACATTAATTTCTATTTTGTTTTAGTTCCTGGTTGTCTTATGCTTTGCTGTTATGTCCAACACTGGCCTCCCGCCATGCTTGTCTGCTATAAGATGCCCCTTTTTAAAATCAAGGCATTTACCACCAAATGGGGAAAAACTCAGCCTATAACAGATCACATTTCAAATTTTAATTGTTGAATCTTCAACATATTTTATAGCTCCAATTGTTCTAGTTCTTTACTGTAATAAACTTAAGAATACTTTATTTCTTCAAATACATAGTCCTTGACTAGTTATTATGTAAGTTCTCACTTTTATGTCCTCTTTTTCTCTAATTCGCTTGCAAATAACTATATGATGGGAGGGAGGGTCAGGGGAGCATAAATTTTTTATTGGGCTTGTGGAGAATAACTTCACATATAAGATTGATTTACAAGTCCCTGTTTAGCATTTCCCTTCACTATGAACTCAAAAAAAAAAAAAAAAACTTGTTTCAAAAATATGGACTTTATGGTACTTGTATAGCGCCAGGATAAAAAGGCTTGTTTAATAGTAATAACAGATTAGGAAATGTCTATGTTGTCATTTCCTGACCATATCATATGGCTATGACAACATGACATGTGACTCACATGAATGTGGGGATTGGATAGGAACAGTAAGGCACTAAAGATGTTTGGGAGAAGCAGCTCTCCAGAGCTAGGAAACTGTCATAGTAGAGAAAATATAAGTGGAAAAAAAGCAATAAGCCAAATGAACTAAATTTAAAAATAGGAAATTTACAGAAAAGGAAACTGGAATGAGCAAAGAAGGTAAAAAAGAGAAACTCTTAAACACTGTTGGGACTCTAGTTGGTACAACCACTGTGAAGAGTGATTTTGTGGAAAGTAATAGTTTGAATATATATATACTCTATGACACAAAATTTCTACTGCTAATTATAGTACCTACCCTGGAGATGTTCACACATAGGAGCAGGAAAACATGTACAACATTTTTTATTGTTTCTAGTAATAGTGGATTAAACTTAAAAATAAAAAAATTATGTAATGGAAAAACTAAAGCTTTAAAAAATTAACTCTAGATAGATTACTCTCTCAAGATACAGGCATGTATCTGTATATGTATTTACATATATAATATAAATACATGAACATTAACATGAATAACAGCTTTCAGAATGGTATGTAGGGTATATTATGTGATACTATTTATAAGAACACATAAAATAATAAATATAATAGGCATCATCTATACATACACTTAGATATATGTAAATTTATGAAAACATGTAATAGAAGTCAAACTCACGGTAACACTTGCCTCTGTAAAAATAGACAGGAAGATATGACTAGGAGTGTAAGTGAAATAGCACTCAACTTTATCTGTATCCTTTTCTTAAAATAATACTTGAAGGAAATTTGACAACATGGTAACAATTGCCTTTTTTGAATTATTGGGACATAGATGTTATACAATTTCCTTTAACATTTACATTTTTAAAATTTCTAAAAATGATTGGTGGAATCAGAAATCCCTCATATTTTTCAGCTTTGAAAAAAAGAATAAATCTGGATTACATACCCCAGATCAATATCTTTCAGCTCTTTCTAAGGAAAATGAATCTTAACTTTTTTGTAGGCCGGGCGCGGTGGCTCACGCCTGTAATCCTAGCACTCTGGGAGGCCGAGGCGGGTGGATTGCTCAAGGTCAGGAGTTCAAGACCAGCCTGAGCGAGACCCCGTCTCTACTAAAAATAGAAAGACATTATATGGACAACTAAAAATCTATATAGAAAAAAAAATTAGCCGGGCATAGTGGCGCATGCCTGTAGTCCCAGCTACTCGGGAGGCTGAGGCAGTAGGATCGCTTAAGCCGAGGAGTCTGAGGTTGCTGTGAGCTAAGCTGACGCCACGGCACTCACTCTAGCCTGGGCAACAAAGTGAGACTCTGTCTCAACAAAAAAAAAAAAAAAAAAAACTTTTTTGCAAGGTGGCCCATAGTCGTAAAAATTCTGTTCCTTTTCTCCCTCCCCCAAAGAAATCTGTTCCCAATTTCTTAAAAAGTATGATGAAGAAATTAATGTGGGGCTTTTGTTTCCGTGTCTTATTGAAATCTGGGGTAGCTCATTGGCATTCTCAGTGTTCAGTAATTAGCTAAGGCACCTCCTGCAAAACAAGGCAGGTACAACCAAGTGACTGTGGCTCTGAGTGTACCTGTCCTGACCAATCACCACTGAATAACTTGCATAAAATTCTTCCCTCTAATGCTATTAAAAAAAAAAAGAAAGGCATTTGCTCTTACTTTCATGATCTCTGAAAACTCATTCAGAACTCAGAATACAAAAAATAACACATGCAAATGGCTTAGGTAACACAAATTTTTATAATTGTGTTCATGTGTCTATGCACTTTACATAGCTCTATAAAATATTTTGAAAATGAATGGAAACACTGTAGCTCACTTTCCTAGACCCATGGGGTTGAGAACAGTATGAGGCATCTAGTAGGAACTACTAAATCTTTATGGAGAGAAGGAAGGAAAAGGTAAGAAATTTGTTGTGACTAAACATGGAGGCCAAAGTTAGAGGTAGTGCAATGACAAGAAAATGACTTGCACTGTAGTTATAAACAGTAACACTTAGCCCAGAGAACTGCCTTGTAAAATTTATATAAAGTTGCTCTCAAGGTATAGACCTACATACCATGTTTGAAGGATAAGTTTTGAAGAGATGCAAAAGAGAAAACAAAGGACCTTATATCTAAGTGACATACCCTTTTCGGGTCTGGATTTTTGATTCTTCTCATGATGTGTTTGATATTCTTTGGATGGAAACCTGGAAAAGCCAAATGTGAAGGAGGGTATGTGGGGTCTGGGGAACACATTATGTTTTATATTGTGTAGAATTGTGTCAGTCTAAGCAAAAAGAGTTCTTGTGACTCACACAATATTGGACCCAGATTACAAGGACCGGGGATTCCACATAGAGATTTGAGGCTAAAAATGTAAATTAACTTTATTTGCTGTTCCTCTGCATTATCTTTGGGAAGATAAAGCTGATAAATGCACTTCTTTAAAAGTGAAATTGTGCGTTTTCCCATTGCATTGCTATATAAACATGGTATAAGGTCAACCGCCTAAAGAGATCTGAACATCCACAAAGTCAAATTTCAGAACTCTGTTAATTTCTTCATTTTCACATTTTAATCAACATTACACTTAGGGGAAAAATACAGTTACCATTATCCATCTGAATATCACTTTATTTTCTCTTTCATGATAATTTCTTAGTCCCTAACCTGTCATTAAAGTGAATTGAAATAACACATGGATATAAAATAACAGGAAATCTGAGTGTAAAAAAAAAGGTTTTAAACTTTATTTCTCAGAAATAAGAATATTTTAATATTGGTGTTTTCCTATAGATTTTTCCCCCTTTCAGCTTGTCTGTTAAGTTAGTGGGCAGGCTGTTGAACAATGAAATTTTTCCTTCTGAAATGCAGGAATACTCTGAGATTTCCAGAGTAAATGGAAAGGTTTTGCCTGCTACACTGTGTAAGTTTTAAAGAGTAACTTACCTTGCTGGTGCCTGTTCCATATTAAATTTTATGTATAACAATTAAATTCCCCTCTGAGTCATCTGGTTTATTGGTTGTTTGAATTTAAATTTTTCAACTTGTCCTCCCAATTTACCCATAGTGGGACCAGATTTTCTCAGTTCTTTTTTCATAAATTCCCTTCATGTAGCCAGTCCAGTAAACTCCCTGCTGATGTGGCTATAATATGGCTCATGCTTTTAAAGTTATATATCCATGCATTAGACCTCACAAGGAAACGTGTGTATCTCTAGTTCTGTCCACTCAAGTAAATTGGGACACAATACATTTTCAGAAAAATTACCTTGCTGGGAACTGAGTTGACTTTGAAATTAATCCCTTCTTTTCTTTTTGTTATAAATATAGTCTGGTAAGAATTCTGTTATATAGGTTATAGAGGTTCTTCATTTATACTTTAAATTGGAAGATAACTAGTTTTCTTCTATTTACTAATCAAAAAATTATTTTTAAATCAATGAAAAGAAAAAAAATCCACATTTCCTCCAAGATTTCATTTCAGAAGATTGTTTAGATTATCAAATTCAAGGAAAATATGTAGATTCAAAAAACTGCTTTTTGGTTAAAATTTAAATAATTTCATATGCTTTATACATTTAAGCTACATGATAGACTATGTAGCCTAAATAATATTTTAATTCAGTAAAACAGAAAATTAGCTGCACTTTAATGTTAGTAAAATCTGGTTGGGATTTTAATATTTATTAAAATATTTTCAGATATTTATTTTTGTACCATGTAATTTAAGTGCCAACAATAGAAAATCAATCCCATTTTACATAATTTATAGTCTTTGAATGTGTTATATTTAATTGTTTTATCAATATTTTTTAAAAGAAAAAAAATCATTCACATACATAGACTACCCAGAATTAATAATTTTGAATTCTGCTTGCTTTTAGTAAAGCATGTTATATTGTATATACATATATTGCATACATGTATATGCAATTTATATATGTATGAATATAAAATATCTATGTATATATAATATATATGTGTGTGAAAGCCCTTCAAGAAGTAGCTACTAGGCCGGGCGCGGTGGCTCACGCCTGTAATCCTAGCACTCTGGGAGGCCGAGGTGGGCGGATCGTTTGAGCTTAGGAGTTCGAGACCAGCCTGAGCAAGAGCGAGACCCCATCTCTACTAAAAATAGAAAGAAATTATATGGACAGCTAAAAATATATATAGAAAAAATTAGCCGGGCATGGTGGTGCATGCCTGTAGTCCCAGCTACTCGGGAGGCTGAGACAGGAGGATCCCTTGAGCTCAGGAGTTTGAGGTTGCTGTGAGCTAGGCTGATGCCACGGCACTCACTCTAGCCTGGGCAACAGAGTGAGACTCTGTCTCCAAAAAAAAAAAACAAGTAGCTACTAAACACTGCAAGTGCTGTGCACTGTTTTAGGTGCCAAGGCTACATTGGTGAATGATATAGACAAGAATCTTTTCCTTCTTGGAACTTTGTTCTTGGGAGGGGAGACATAAGAAAATAAGCAATAAGCATAATCAATATTTAAATTATACAGTATTCTAGAAGATATAAATTCTATCATATAGAAACAGATGAGAGAGACTGAGATTTCCTGGTGGGAGTGGATTTTCTGTTTCAGAAGGGTTGGAGGGATTATAATAGGCTCATGAGGTAAGGGAATGAGTCATGTAAATAACTGGGGAGGAATGTTCCAGGCAGAGCAAAGAGCCAGTAAAAGGGCCCCAAGATGGGAGTATTCTGAGACTGGAAAGAAGGACAGTGTGTCTAGAGTACAGTTTGCCAGCAATGGAGGAGACATAGTGGATAAAAATAGAGGATGATGAAGTGGCTCAGGTCATGCAAGACCTTGTAGATTTTTGTAAGGAGTTTGAGTTTTACTCTTGACAGAATGAAGTAATTTGATCTTACTTAGATATTAACAAGATCACTCATGTTTTTTCTTCCAGTCCCTACCTCTTTCCTGAGTCAATCATACTAATTATTAGTTGACTATATTTGTCTTCCCCATTTATATTATTTTACAATTAATATTTTAAAACATTTTTAAACAACTTTATTGGTGCACAATTGACAAATAGGCCACATATACCTAAAGCATACAATTTGATAACTTTTGACATGTGACTCTGCCATGAACCCTTGAATGCAATCAAGATAATGACATTTCTTCCCCCTTCAGAAGTTTGCTCTTGACTCATTGTAAGCTGTCACTCCCTTTGCCCTGTTGACAGATAACCCCTGAGCTGTTTTTTTTTTTTTTTTTGTCAATATAGGTTAGTTTGCATGTTCTAGAGTTTTATTATACATAAATGGAGTTATATATTCAATAGTATGTACTTTACTTTTTATCTGCTTCCTTCATTCAGGAAAGAATGAACAAATGTTGAGATTCATTCTGGTTGTATCATGTATCATTAGTTTATTCCTTTTTATTGTTGATCAGTAGCCCATTGTATGATATATCATATTTTGGTTATCTACTCATCTATTGATAGACATTTGGGTTATTTCCACCTTTGGCTATTACAAATAAATCTTCTCTGAACATCAGTATGTAAGTCCTTGTGTGAACATATGCTTTCATTTTTCTTGAGCAAGTATCTAGAGATGGAAGAGCCAGATTATTTTTTAGTTGTATGTTTAGCATTTTTCAATTCTTTTAAACTATTTTTTAAAGTAGAGGTACCATTTTATATTCACACTGGTAGTGTGTGAAAGCTCTAGTTGCTCCCTATCTTTTACAACATGTAATATGTCAGTCTTCTATTTATGTATTTATTTATTCCAGCTTTACTGAGGTATAATTGTCAAAAATTGTATATTTACGACATGATGTTTTGATACAACTATACATCATGAAATGATTACCACAATCTAGCCAATTAACATGTCCATCATTTCAAGTAGTTACCATTTTGTGTATGTGTGTGATGAGAAAATTTGAGATCTACTCTCTTCACAAAAATAAAGTATACAAAACAATATTATTAACCATAGTCACAATGCCATATAGATTTCCAGAACTTATTCCTCTTGCATAACTGAAACTTTTTACCATTTGACTAATATCTCTCCATTTCTCTCACACCAGCACCATCCTCCATCCCCAGCCCCTGGCAACTACCATTCTTCTCTCTTCTTTTATGAGTTCAACTTTTTTAGATTCCACATGTGACTGAGATCATGCAGTATTTGTCTTACTGAGCCTAGCTTATTTCACTTAACATAATGTCCTCCAGATCCATCCATGTTTTTTCAAATAGCAGGATTCTTTCTTTTTTAAGGCTGAATAATATTCCATTGTATATAGACACATTTTCTTTATCCATTCATACACTAATGGATACTTAGATTGATTCTATATCTTGGCTATTGTAAATAATGGTGCACTGAACATGGGAGTGCACACATTTCTTTAGTGTATTGATTTTATTTCCTTTGGGTATTTACCCAAAAGTAGGATTGCTGGATTATATGGAAATTCTATTCTTAATTTTTTGGTGAATTTCCATACTGTTTTTCATAATGGCTATACCACTTTATATTTCCATCAGCAGTGTACAAGTGTTCCCTTATCTTCAAATCCTCACCAACACTTGTTATCACTTGTCTTTTTGATGATAGCCATTCTAACATATGTGAAATGATATATCTCATTGTAGTTTTGATTTATATTACCCCAATGATTAGTTATGTTGACCATTTTTTTCATACACTTGTTAGCCATCTGAATGTTTCCATTGATAAATGTTTATTTAGATCTTTTGTTCATTTATTAATGGGGTTGTTTTCTTGCTATTCAGTTAAGTTTCTTACCATTTTGGATTTTAACTCCTTATCAGATGTATGGCTTATAAACATTCTCTTCTATTCATAAGTTGTGTCTTTTCTCTGTTGATTATTCCTTTGGTATGCAGAAGATTTTTCATTTGATGTAATCTCATTTGTCTATTTTTGCTTTTGCTGTCCATTCTTTTGGGGTCACATCCAAAAAATCAGTTTGCCCAGACCAATGTCAAGAAGAATTTTTTTTTTATGTTTTCTTCCAGTAGTTTTACAGTTTCAGGTCTTACATTTAAGACTTTTATCCATATTGACTTTTTTTTGTATGTTATGAGTTAAGAGTCCAATTTCATGCTTCTACATATGGATATTCAGTTTTTCCAGCATCAGTTGTTGAAGAGACTGTCATGTCCCTGTTGTATCTTCTTGGCATCTTTGTGGAAAATCAATTTGCTATAAATGCATGGATTTATTTCTGGACTCTATTCTGCTCCATTGGTCTATATGTCTGTTTTTGTCCAGTACCATATTGTTTTGCTTACTATAGCTTTGTAGTATATTTTAAAATCGGGTAGTGTGATACCTCCAGCTTTGTTCTTGTTGCTCAAGATTGCTTTGCCTATTCCAAGTTTTTTGTGGTTCCATATGAATTTTAGGATTGTTTTTAATATTTCTTTGCAAAATGTCATTGGGATTTTGATAGGGATTGCTTTGAATCTGTAGACCACTTTGGGTAGTATGGACATTTTAACTATATTAATTATTGCAACTCATGAACATCAGATAACTTTCTATTTATTGAATCTTCATTGTCTTTCATCAATATTTTATTGTTTTCAGTATACAGAGCTTTCATATCCTTGGTTAAATTTATTTTTAAGTATTTTCTTGATGCTAATGAAAATGAGATTGGTTTCTTAATTTCCTTTTTACATAGTTTATTATTAGTATATAGAAATATTTTTGTATTTTGATTTTATATTTTGCAACTTTATCTAATTCATTTATTAGTCATAAGTGTTTTTTGGTGTGGTCTTCAGGGTTTTCTCTCTATAAAATCACATAATCTGCAAACAGGTATAATTTTACTTCTTCCTTTCCAATTTGGATACCTTTTATTTCTTTGTCTTGCTTAATTTCTCTGGGTAGGAATTCAAATGCTGTATTGAATAAAAATGGTGAAAGTGAGCATCCTTGGTCTGTTTCTTTTCTTAGAGGAAAAGATTTTATCTTTTTACCATTGAATATGATGTTAGTTGTGGGCTTATTATTATGCTGTCAATATGTTGAGAAGCATTCCTTTTATATTTAATTTATTGAGAGGTTTTAACATGAAATGATGTTGAATTTTGTCAAATGCTTTTTTCTGCATTTATTAACATGATCATAAAAATTTTAGTCTTCATTCAGTTAATGAAATACATCACATTGTTGATTTGTGTATGTTGAACCATCCTTGCATCCCAGGATTAAATGCTATTTGATCATCATGTATGATCCTTTTAATGTGCTGTTGAATTTATTAATAGTTGGCTAGTATTTTGTTGAGGAATTTTGCATCTATGTTCCTCAGGAATATTGGCCTATAATTTTCGAAGAGTGGATTTTCTAGTTCTAAGTCTATTTTCTAGGTCTAATGGTAAGCAGTTGCTGCCACTGTGCAGTCTGCTCATATCTTTTGCCCATTTCCTATTTGAATGCTTGTTTTTTTTCTTTCTTATTTATAAGATGTATAAATTATATGTCTTATAAATAAGATAAAGCATATCTTCTAGATATAAATCTTTTTAGTCATAATTTTGTAATAATCTTCTAGCATCTTGTCTTTTAAAATAGTTTGTCATTTGTTGTAATATTTTATTTTTTATGGTAATTTTTGTTATATAGTAAAGTTTAACACTTTTTCTTTCATATATTTTTATATACTATTTAAAATATTCTTTCTATTCTGTGGTTAAAAATAAAAAAACATAAACAAACATTGTTTACATTTATAAAAGTTTTAAATTTTCTTCCACATTTAGGCCATTAATTCATAAAGAATGTATGTAATATCTAACTTCATCTTTTTTTTCATGTAAAAAGCTGGTTTTCCTTAACATTTATTGAAGGGTCCTTTCCCCAGCGATTTACAATGTCACCTCTTTTTTCCCCAGGTAGCTGTTTTGTGTATGATTGACCCTTTTGTTTATGAATTTTCTGTGAGCAGAGAATGCTATTTATCTTCTTCATACCCATGCTAATTAGCATGGACCAGTTAACAATGAAACCTTTCAAGAAGAGATGTCATTTGAACTGAACTGGAGCTTGACAGAAAACTTATAATTAACCAAGAGCACATGGCTGGTTCATAGGGTTTTATTAAATTTGGTTTAACAAATATGTCTGAAAGTAAATATAAAAAATGACAACTCTTTTCTTATCAAGTATGGCATTCTAAATTTCTCAAGGGCTTAATTTTGCAATTTATGTTTGAATAACTATGAAGCATGAGATCCTCATGTTAAAAATTATTTATTTTTTAACAACAATAAACAGTTATTCAACATCTAATCTGTGATGGGCTATAATTTAAGACCAAGTATATAAAAGCAACCGGATCACATTCTATATCCTCATGAAGCTCATAGTCTATTCAAGGGGTAGATGCATGAAGAAGTAACTATGATGTAATAAGTGCTCTAGGAGGGACAGATATAAAGGAAAAACAGAATATAGTGAAGGAAGGGTTAGCCTTGCCATAGAGAGCCAGAGAGTCCTCACAGAAGTAATCATGACTCAGCTGAATCTAAAAAATAAAATTTAAAGTTCACCGGGCAGAAAAAACAAATGTGTTTTCTTACTGAAGAGAATGACAAGCACAAAGTCACAGAGGCATGATGGAGGATGGCATGTTCAGGAAATAGCAGCTGACCTTTCATAACTAAAGCAAAAAATTCAGGGTGAGGAAAGGAGTTGGAAATTAATCTGGAAAAATAGTTTGGGGTCAGATTTTGAAGAGATTTATATGAAGAGGTTGGATGTAATTCTGTGGGCAACAGGCAACCATTGAAACTTTGAAATGGGCATATCACATGACCAAACTTGTATTTCAGAAAACAACTGATGTCAGAATGATGGATGGACTGAAAGACATAAAGACTTAACACTTCCTGAAGTTTATTTTTGTAGAAAAACAAGAAACAGATTTCTAGATTTCTGTAATAAACTCTTAACTGGTCTCCTTGCTCCCATCTTTGCTTCCTGTTGGATAATCAGAAAATAGCAGCCAGAGATATTCTTTTAAAAGTCAAGTCAGCTCATCTAACTTCTCTGCTCAACTTTTCAGTGATTCTCCAAATCACTTAGAGTGAAAGACAAAGTCCTTATAATCAATAGCATATAAACTCCTATCCCTGCCTGACTTTGTCTCTTACTACTCTCCTGGTTTCCGCACTCCAGGAGGAAGCCAGGAGAGTTTCTGGCCTCCTTATTGGTTGTCGTATATGCCAGATATGTTCCCATCTTAAGACCTTTGTCCCATAAATGCAGAATTAATTCCTTCACTGCTTTTAACTCTTGGCTTAAGTGTCATCTCATTGAGGACTTTCCTGACCACCCTATTTAAGATTGCAAACATCCATCTTTACCTGCCACTCACAATCCTCTATATCCTGCTCTGTGTTTTCTCCCCAAAACATTTATTATCCCCTAACATACTATTTAATTTACTTTTTAAATATGCCTTTCTTCCTTGCTAGAATTCAAGGCAGGGATCTTTTCTTTTGTTTAATAATGTATCCAAAAGTGCCCAGAACATTGTCTGGCACATAACAGGCTCTCAGTAATTAATTCATTTAATGAATGAAATGATGAGGGCCTTAAGACAGTAAGATACTAGCAGGGACATAGTTGGAGTGAAGTGTTTTACAATGAATTCAATGGAATTTTTGATGGGACTTAGTGACTATATAATATGACCATTAAGTGAGATGGGAATAGAATTTTTACTCATTTCTCCAGCTTTGTTAAATCAGTGGATCAAAATGTTATTATCCTATATTCTTCTCTTATTTCTAATAAAAGAGGAAGAGTAAGTTATTTCCATTATTAATTTTAAAATGATGTCGAGACTGTATGAAAATAAACACAAGTTTTAAAAAATATAAAAATTCTTTTATATTCTCTAGTTACACAGATATGCATTGTCATTGCTTTAGTGTCTGATAAATATTTTATAGCTTTTCCTTGGAAGAGATAAAGAGAGAGAAATAGACATCGAGAGAGGGGGTGGTGGGGGGATAGGCTCTCAAATTATCATCCACCTTCTTCAAATATTATAAGTCGAATAAAGGGAAAACAGATTCAAATTATCCTCCATTGCTCGTGTTTCTCTTTTTTTACTATGGGACTATTGTCCATGTGATTCTGGTTACACTGAATCCAGCTCTAACGTGGGTGCAATTACTTGCTCTTAAAATTGTCTGGTGTCTTACAAGAACATAAGATCATTACTGCTGTATTCTGAACAGTGTGACCCTGAGAGGACAAAGAGAAAAAGCTTCACTCAGTTTATTTTTAGGTTATGGCTCTGTTAACTTATTAACAACAATCCCTAAAGCAAATTATTTAAACTCATCAAAAATCAGTACCTTCATTTGTAAAATGATACTATTGTACAATATTGTTGTGAGGATGAAATGCAATGTTTTTGAAAATTGTGAAGTGTAATAAAAGTGAAGATGCAGTCATCATTCTGAAGAGCAACGTGGAGTCACTGTCAAGGAATCAAGTAGAGAAATTCATGTTACTTGGTCTTTAAAAACTGTTCTAGTTGGTAAAAGAGAAACTAGTTTTACAATTTTTTTCAATCAATTATGGTACTAGATTCCAGAGTTTTTTCCTACTAGAGAGTCACAGACTGAGTTGTCACATTTATGTTTTTGTCCTCAAAGTTGCCTTGGGGTATAGTCACTCGGGGGGGGCCTTGAAACTTTACATTAGCTTATATCAGGATATTTCCTGACTAGAAACACTGCCAAATTGACATCTCTAAGAGAGTTAAGAGAAAAATAATCCAGTACTCTAATTTCAACTTTAGAGTATTTGCCAGAATTTGTGAATGTATAGTCATGAATATAGTTTCATACCATTCTTATGAAATCTAAGATTTGAGTTTTCTATCTTGATTACATGTTTGGAAATTTCCATAATCAGTAATCCTTTTATTTTTTCCCACAATTTTCATTGCTAAAGTTCTTCCCATATTACATAAGACAAAGTCAACATTGATTTGTTTCTTCTTTTTTGTACTTATAAAAGTCAATAACTAGAGCAATAAGGCATCATAGGCAAGAGAGAATTATTTTGACCCTCAAAGAACAAAGGCGTTAATGGAAGACAGTTTAATGAAATAGAAGGTACTCTGAACCAGAAAAACAAAGGCTTAAATTTAGTCCTAATCTGCTAGTTATTATATCCTAGGCCAATCATCTTACCTTTCTCTGCATCAACTTCCTTACCTGAAAATAAGCAAACAGACTTCATAATTTGTATCTTTTAGCTACAAAATTCTATGCATATTATCTGATGTCCTTCTGGGAGAAGGATAGTAATACAATGGAAAGGAATTTTTTTAAAAAACTGCTAACTGAAAGTTAGCTAAGAATGTTTGAAGCAGGTATCATCCTGAAAACTTGAAGTCATTGGAGAAGGCATCATTTACTAATTGTCCAATAGAACTCCAAATATCAGCTTAGAGAGGCAATTCAATCATATTTATAGAATTCCTTCCCTAAGGAGTATAAAATTCAGTAGCCAGTGATATCTAAAAGCATGTACTTGTACTAAATTCCCTGTGAAATTACTTTGATATGAGAGTTTGTCAGATGAGATTTGTTGAGAAATGTATTCTCTATTTCTAATTACTTTTCCCATTTCAGGGCTCCTGAACAACTCTTGACAAAACTACAGTGAAAGTTCCATAAAACCTTCAATATCTACCCCTCAAGGCTCTTAAGTTAATTCTGAACCAAAGAGAAATCTGATATCCCATATAAAAATAACAATGCATGTTATGCTAATTATTTATCTGAACATTAGAGAGCTTTGAATAAAAAGTCAATAAAAGCAATATATTAGATGGAGATGATAAAAGTAACGCCAATTTCACTTTTAACAAGTTTTTCTGATGTTGTTATTCTTTTTGGAAATTCTGCTTCGTCCAAGAATGCATACTGAGGCACTCTGGCAGAGTTCATATAGAGTTGATAGCAGGCACAGTAAAAAGTTCCTATCCCTCTTTTTTGGAGGAGAAATAAAATAAATCCCCACACTAACAGATATCAATATAGATAAAAAAACGATAGCTCAGAATGATTGTATGTGACCACTGTATTTTCTTTGGTGGTGTCATTACTCAGTCAAGAAGCATTTATTGACAGCTTGACACATACCAGGTACAGTGAAATAATTTCATATGTTAGACTCTAGGTTATTACTTTGCAGGCAACTAAGTTCTTTTAACTGAAAGGAATTACCATTCCTTTGGCATCTTCACTGCAACATGTGCCTTCTATTGCTCTTATTTTCTTGACCATCACTCCACAAAATGTCTTACTTTGTGCTTCTCATTCTTAAAACATTTATTGACTCCATCTTGCTTATTACCAACTCAAACACTCTCTTTAATATTTTGCCATCACATACTGCTTCTACATTGTCCAGAGCTTTACACTTGAGTTGCAGTAAGCACAGTTTCAAAGCTTGTGAACATGTTGCACTCCAAGAATTGATAAATCATTCCATCTTGCCATATGATGCCAATTAGAACTAACAATTGGCATTGAAGACTTTGCTTAAGGTTAGGAAGTGCTTAGTAACACTTCTCTGGAAAAAAAGATCTGAAGATTATGGAGTTGACTCCACAATTGATAATTGCATGGAAAACTCTCTTTTACTCAAACTTTATAGCTTGAAAATTTTCAAGCAAACTGCAAAGTTGAAACAATAGTACAGTATAAACACCCAAATATTCTCCAGCTAGATCTACTAATTGTTAAAATTATACCACTTTGACTCTCTTTACACATGCACATTTTTCTGAACCATTTTTAAATAAGTTCATAAACCATAACTCTAAATACTTCTGCATGTATCCCTCAAAACTTATAACCAAAAGAAAGCATGGGGACTTTTCTATATAATCACAATAATTACATAATTGCAACTCTTGAAAATTTTAAATTGATCAAACAGATTTGTCTAACAGTACATTATAAAATGGCCTCGGTTGTCACAATAATGTCCTTTATAGCTATTTTGTTGTTGTTGTGTTGGCCAAGATCCAATTAAGGATCATATGATATATAGTTAACTATTATAACTCTTTAGTTTCTTTTCATCTGAAACAGTTTCCTGCCTTTTTAAAAAATTGTCTTAATGTATTAAAACATGAAGAACTCAAGTCAGCTGCTTTTATGATATAATTCATATTTATTTAATTGTTTCATGACTAGATTAAAATTAAACACTTGTGGTAAGAAGCTACAAAATCCTTGGTGTTCGATCCGGCTCAGTGTCTCTTAGTAGGAGTCACGTCATATCAGTTTGATCAATGATTGCTAATGTTTATTTCCCTATTCTAAAGGCATTCTGTGCCCTTCAAAATTATTTTTTAACTTTATTTTAAATAAACTTAAAATATATCTACCTAGTGTTTTTTTTTTTTTTTTTCTTTTTGAGAATTTACTAATGATTTGCAGAAGAGATTGGTGACTTCTTTGCTGTGCTGAGAATATAAGTATCTGAGTATATCTATTACTCCCCTTGCACTGGGCAGGTTAGTTACCATAGTTGTCTTATTCTCCCACAATTCTATCTAGAGTCACATGAATTCTGGGGCCTACAATTGTGAAAATATTTTTAACTTTTGATCAAATGTAATATCTATTGAATTTTCATATAATCTGGTAAAATAAAGCCAGGACTAATTATTCAAAACTTACAACTTTGAACAGGAATCCAATTGATATGAAAGTACCAAATCTAAGTCTACCTACCATATGATACAAAATTTTAGCATATTTTCTAATATATTCTTTTCAGGGGAATATATTCTTACCAAATTTTAGTAACTAGCAAATCCAGGACTGATGTTTCTCCAAGATCTTTAATAAATGTAATAAATAGGCCATACAATTATATGCTGTTTCCTTAAGTAGTACTCTCTGATCTTTCATTTTGTATTTTCTATGCTGTTGAGCTCAAATACTGTTTTCAGGAAGAAATAACATAATTATTCAGTAATTTCTATACATTCCTTTTCTCTTCTTTTTTATTTTTTACTTAAGATATTACATAATACAGAGAATTTCAGCTTCTTTTTTTCTCTCAAATTTTTTGTTTGCCTCTCTGTTTTTGATTTTCAAACCAAGGAACTCATGGAGTGGTTACACATTCTTTCCTTAGGTCAACTTTAAAAATCAAGATGAATATATCAGTATAGTAAGAAGCTTCCTCATGCTTTACCACTCTAGCCAAACAAATAACACTTTAGAAATAAGATACACTATCACAAATAAAATAACACAGATACAATACAATCTTTTCTGTGAACATTCTATACTTTGCCTAGATCCTTACCAGTGTAGGAGAAATGTAATTAGAAGATTGCTAAAAATCTTTGTCCTGAGGGGTATTCTATTTCTGTCCATTAAGATGGTAAACTGTTTTCAATTTCCAATCTGAGAAGACAAGGAAATGCCCTACTGGGTTTAATCTTTTGTATTCAGAGTATTGTTTGGATTCAGCAAGCCACATTGGCTACATATGTGTCTTCATTTGAATAGAAGATTATGGAGGTGGATTATATAAATGTACTTCAGCATTAAGATTGGGAGTATTTTTATTCCAATAAGAATTTTTGCAGAATGATGACTATAATAAATCATAATGCATTATATATTTCAAAATTGCCAAGAGTAGATTTTAAATGTTTTCACCACAAAAATATAAGTATGTTAGGTGATGGATTTGTTAATTAGCTTGACTTAATTATTCCACAATGTAAATATATGTCAAAATATCACATTGTACCCCATAAATATACACAATTATTATTTGTGAAACAAAAATAAAATGAAAAAAGAATAGAAACACTTTCCTCCCACTTAGTTTTAGCAATGGTCTACAGTGTAACAATTTTGAGGAGAGGGGATATTAATGAGAAATAACACAATGCACATAAATCAAGGTGAGGTCCATGCTTTAATTTGATGCCTTACCATTTCACATTTGTTGTTTTTAAACTGATAATTTCCAGAACCGTCTAATTTGATCAAGGTTGTCATACTCCTCAAGTAATCAAGACACAACTAGAGCTCAATTTCTATGTCAATTCACTATCTTGAAACATAGTGATGAATAAGAAATATTTCAAACACGCTCTAGTAATATCTAGAGTTGACAGAACCAGGAGACTTATTGCATTTTGTGCCTCTTCTATATCAATAATTTCTTTTAGTTATTTATTTTTTGTTGTTTTGTTTTGTTTTTATTTCAGAATATTATGGGAGTACAAATGTTTTGGCTACATGAATTGCTTTTGTACAATTTGAGTCAAACTTATAAGTGTGCCCACCACCAGACAGTGCACACTGTACCTGTTAGGTGTGAGTTTACCCATGCCCTCCTCCTCCCTCTCACCTGTTTGATTTCCATTTACTTTTACTTTCATATGAGCACATGAGTGCTGATCAATTAGTTCTAATTTAATAGTGAATACATGTGGTGTTTGTTTTTGCATTCTGTGATACTTCACTTAGGAGAATGGTCTCCAGTTCCATCCAAGTTATTACAAAAGGTATTACTTCACCATTTTTTTATGACATAGTATACATTATACCACACTTTATTAATCCACTCATGAATTGATGGGAACTTGGGTTGATTCCACATCTTTGTGATTGTGAATGGTACAGCAATAAACATTCAAGTGCAAGTGTCCTTTCAATAAAATGGCTTTTTATCCTTTGGGTAAATACCCAATAGTGAGATTGCTGGATCAAATAGTAGTTTTACTTTTAGTTCTTTGACATATCTCCATACTAATTTCCATAGAGATTGTACTAGTTTGCAGCCCCACCAGCAGTGTGTAAATGTTCCTATCTTTCCGCATCTGTGCCAGCATCTGTTGTTTTGGGACTTTCTGATAAAAGTCATTCTCACTGCAGTTAGGTGATATCTCATCATGGTTTTGATTTGCATTTGCATTTCCCTGATGATTAGACGCCTTGAGCATTTTTTCAACTGTTTATTGGCTATTATTCTATTTTCTTTTGAGATCCTTCTGTCTTTTGCCCACTTTTTAATGGGGTTGATTTTTTTCTTGTTGATTTCCTTGAGTTCTTTGTAGATTTTGGTTATTAGCCCTTTATCGGATATATACCATGCAAATATTTTCTCCCATTCCATAGGTCGTCTATTTGCTCTATTAATTGTTTCCTTGGCTGTTCAAAAGCTTTTTAATTTAACCAAGTCCCATTTATCTATCTTTATTGTTGCATTTGGGATCTATCATTGCATTTGAGATCTTATTCATAAATTCTTTGCCTAGCCCAATATCTAGAAGAGTTTTCCAACATTTTCTTCTAGAATTTTTATGGTTTCATGCCTTAGGTTTAAGTCTGTTTGTCCATCGTGAGTTGACTTTTGTGAGAAATATGGATCCTGTTTCAGTCTTCTACATGTGGCTATCCAATTTTCCCAGCACCATTTATTGAATAGGGATTATTTTCCCCATTGTATGTCATTACCTGCTTTGTAAAAATTCAGTTGGCAATATGAGGATCATTTTATAACTGGGTTCTCTGTTCTGAACCATTGGTCTATGTCTTGTTTTTGTGTCAGTACCATGCTGTTTTTGTTACTATAAGACTATAGCTTGAAGTCTGGTAAAGTGATGCTTCCAGATTTATTTTTTTTTGCTTAAGGTTGCTTTGGCTGTTTGGGCTCTTTTCTGATTCCATACAAAGCATAGAATTATTTTCTCTAGATCTGTTAAATATAACATTGGCTAAGCCAGTATCTCACTATCCTGTGAAATACTGTGAAATACTTGGGGTGTGAAGCTCCCAAATTGTGGTGGTTCCACTTTCCGTGTTGAGTTCAGTTGGGATCATGCACCTGTAGAGAAACAGATATTCATAAGCTTCTCAATTCAGAGTACTCTCACGTTTTTAATGGGGGAGGGGGTTGTGGCTACCAATCCACCTGAGCTCAAATTACTTGCTCTGATGTCATGAATGTGCCAGGGGGGATGCAGAGGAGGAACTGTCCAGGTTTAAGAAAGCTGGCGCTCAGTCTCCTGTGGGCCTCTCTGTGGGGTGTCCCTTATGGGAACCCAAATACCTGGGGTTCACCGGTTCACCCCGCTATTCCTAATTAGCCACCATGCCTGGGCTCATGGAGTGTAGAAGCACCTTTAATATACCTTTCCTTCCACTGTTTACTGAGGGTACCTAGATAGGAGAGGGGAAAACCCCCTATCCTTTAGCTAGGCTTTGAGCTCTCTGGGTTTGATGCACACCACTATCTTCTCCTCTCTATCTTCTTCTTTCTCAGCTTCACGGTTTTTCTCCGTGGGGTCCCCAGACATCTCTGTTGTCTCTCTCTGTGATCCACACCTGCGCTGCAACTCTTCTCCACTCTCCTCAGTCCAATATTCTACTTTCCAGTTGGGCTAGTCCAACAAGCAATGTCTCCAGCTGGCCGTCTTCTAAGGACACAACTTTATTTCTCTTGTTTTCTTGCCAGAAATGTATATCATCATTCTAATCATGAAAACCCATCAAACCCAAATTGAGGGACATTCTACAAAATATCAGACTAGGCCAGGCATAGTGGCTCATGCCTGTAATCCTACACTCTGGGAGGCTGAGGCACGAGGATCACTTAAGATCAGGAGGTTGAAACCAGCCTGAGCAAGAGTGAGACCCCATCTCTAGCAAAAATAGAAACAAATTCGTTAGGCATGATGATGGGTGCCTGTATTCCCAGCTACTTGGGAGGCAGAAGGATCACTTCAGCATAGGAGTTGGAGGTTGCAGTGAGCCATGATGATGCCACTGCACTCTCTCTCAATAATTTCTAACCTTGACCAAATGACCTAAAGGTCTTGATTAACACCTCTAGTGTATGAAACATAAAAAAACAAATACCATACATCTTTTTTTCCCCTATGATTTAATTAAAAATAAGTGACTTTGTTTGGGATTCATCATTCACCTCCAGTATTAGTACAGATAATAAAAAGTGAGCTCTACATGTCCTGTCCTGTAGGGCATGGGAGGCTTAAAAAGAAAACCAGCATGGTGTCAGGGCCAACTATTCTAGAATTGATGTGCCCCGTGCTCCACAAGGAGTACAACTCATCTGTACCAGCAAATGTGTTGGCTCCTACCTGCAATTGTATCATTTAGGTGTACATTGTAAAAGCAATTCATGGATAAGCACAGATAAGTGTTATTACTCATGTCCTATCCTGGTAAAATTATGTAGTGTAGACATGCTGTGAGAGTTCTTGCTTTTCCTATTTTTCTCGGAAAATCCTTCCCTTGGTCCCTTTTCTGTGTTAGAGTCTTTGCTTCTTTTGGAAGCATTTGACTAGTTCATTTAATAAAAATGACTTATAGGAAGGGGTATACTGTTCAGTGTAAATGGGAAATTCTTCTTTAGTTAAAATTTTAGAATATGCTGTCCTATTTTTATTTTGATCTCTCTACCCTAAACAGTTTAAACTAAACATCATGGGTTCCTAATGTGCTATTAATGGGCTTTCTTTCTGGTATGTTCTTTCCTTCTTGGGGTTTTTCGTTTTTTTTTTTTTTTTTTTTTTTCTTTCTAAATACAGTACAATGTCTCTGGCTAAAGAAGAGATGGGTAAGTCACAAATCTGAAATATATTACTTAGTCATGAACTTAACAGGCAACTGGCATTCACTATAGAGGCTGAAGTTTTTATATTTTACGAAAACTTAAAATCAATGCTTTTTGAGTGGCTCTGAATAATCAGAGCTAGTTTCCTCCAAGTGTTTAACATCCCATAAATGTACTATTGCTCAAAATAATGAAATGTTCACTCCTAATTGTCAAATAATTTTTGCATGAATATTATTTTTCTTTATTTCAAAGTATTACAGGGGTACAAATATTTTTGGTTACATGGATCACTTTTATAATGCTTGAGTCATGGTTACAAGTGTGCCCATCACCCAGATAGTGTTCTTTGTATCCATTAAGTAGGTAATCGCCCAAATTCTCCTTCCCTTTCCCCCCTGCTTGATTTCTGTTGAGTTTTACTTCCCTCTATGCACATGTGTGCTCATTGGTTCTAATTTAATAGTGAGTACATGTGGTGTTTGTTTTTCCATTCTTGTGATACTTCACTTAGGATAATGGTCTCCAGTTCCATCCAAATTGTTACAAAGATCATTAAGCCATCCTTCGTGGCTGAGTAGTATTCTGTGGCATACATATACCACATTTTGTTAATCCACTCATGAATTGATGGGCACTTGGGTTGATTCCACATCTTTGCAGTTGTAAATTGTGTTGCAACAAACATTCGAGTACAGGGTTCTGTTGGATAAAATGACTTCTTTTTCTTTGGGTAAATATCTAGTAGTGGGATTACTGAATCAAATGGTAGGTCTACTTTTAGTTCTTTGAGGTATTTCCATACTGTTTTTCATAGAGGTTATACTAACTTGCATTCCCACAACAGTGTAGGGTATCGGACAGAGGTGGGGGCTGGGGGAAAGGGATAGGTGTATACCTACTTGATGAGTGCGATGAGCACTGCCTGGGGAATGGACACGCTTGAAGTTCTGACTGGGGGGGATGGGGGTGTGGGGAGGGGATGGGAGCATACCTACATGATGAGTGCGATGTGCACTGTCTAGGGAATGGACACACTTGAAGCTCAGACTCGGGGGGATGGAGAGGCATGGGTAATATATATAACCTGAACTTTTGTACCCCCATAATAAGCTGAAATAAAAAAAAAAACCACAATGAGATATCACCATACCCCTATTAGAATGGCTTTTATTAAAATGTCCAAAAATAATAGATGCTGGAGTGGATGCAGAGAGAATATTGTTTTTAATTTAAACAATATTATATAAGTTAACAATCTGGAATCTAAAACATCATTCTTCCCTTCTGTAACATCTCTATTACAGACATTGAAATAATTTTAGCTTTCTTAGATTAGCCTAATACAGCAATAACTCAGTATCATTTTGTTTCTCTATAAGAAAGCATATTGAAAGATTTACCTTATAGTTTGCAACTATGGAACAATTATTAAGCGTGTTTATTATTTTCAAAGATGTGATAGCAATTTTTTTTTCTGCACCATGAGATTTGTTAAGTTATTCAACATAAAGCCAAGGGCATTTTTGAAAAGAAAAGAAAATAAACGGTCTCAGTTTATCAATTGTCCCGTCATTAGGGGTCCAAACTATTGTATACTTTTTCTTGGATCATTAGGCGACCATGTAATAAGGAGAGAAAAATGTAAATGTCTGGAATAATTTGTTCATAGCTATAAGCCTACAACCATGATGTTAAAAGCCCCCGAGTGGCAAGGTAGTTTCAGAATTCCCATGTGATTATAGCACTGCAGAGGGGGTACTATGAAAATTTCTACAGATGGTTGCTTAATGTGTAAATTAATCCGACTCAGTAAGGATCATGCCAGTCACTGGCAGCTATAATTATAGATCAGAATAAAACCTTGCTCTAAAAATTTGTTCAACCAGAGAATTGTAGCACATACACAAGTTTATTTAAATACTTTAATTATTTACTGTCAAGATTTGTGACACGTGTGTGCTTCAACTTGCAAACACTAATAGGAATGATATAGCATCATGTTACTAGCATAAAACAAACAAGGTAATTAAAAAAATACAGGAAAAATCCACCACAAAGTAACAAAACCAAGCATCCATCTCCAAATACTACAATGGATTTTCAAAGCAAATGGATCAAGTAACAGACATCAGTCAGCACAGGCATTTTGAAGGATCCAATTAAATATGAAGCTGATACTTCTTCACATTTTTATAATCTGAAAATTAACATTAAATTCTAAATTACCCCAATTAAGCCCTCATTAACTAGTTAAATTCAGAGATCTACTTAAACTTCAAGGTAACAGCTGAAAGTTTATTTAAGACAAGCATATTTACATTTAATGAGATTCCTATGAATTTTCTGCTTTTATTTGAAGAGTTTAGGAAAGCACCAACCTTGAAAGGCACATCTGTTCTGTGACTAGAACTAGAAAACAATCCCTTTCCTCCTGTTAACTATGAGAAACAGAATTCTCTGGGGGAAATACACCATAATTGACAAAGCATTCTTTATTTTTTTCTTTCCAAGGTAATCTTTAATCCTGTCCTTACTCAATTAAAGTGAATCCTAATTAAAACAAACTAATCTGAAGCTCTCATTCATTCACAGAAAAAGGAAGAAGAGGTATAGTAAGAGATCTGCTATTATAATTTCAAAGCAGCCCTTATTTCTTCTGATGGCAACACTTAACAATAACATTAACCAAACTCCCTGCCTAATATTGAGGAGTGTGGCCTTCTCTTTTTCCATAATGCCAGTCTGTCAATAGAGAGATGATTAAACTATATACATCTTTCTTCATGTTCATTAAGAAGCTGTGTAACATAATGTAAGGAATACAAGACGGAAAGTCAGGACCTTGGTTTCTGCAAGACTAAGTGATTGTCAGCAAAGCACTTAACCTCTGTGAACTTTAGTTACCTCATCTATAAAATGAGAAGCTTGGGCCAGAAGACATCTAAGGTGTCTTTTTCAGTTCAGTATTTAATCATTGTATAAAACAGCATATATACAAATGCAGAGAACTGCCTTGGTTCTCAAGCTAATCCTTGCTGTTTAAAGAAAGCTTATCTCAGTGATAAGGATGCTTCAAAAACATTTTTTTTTTGCTTTAATTTTCCATTTCACTTTAAAGAAACAAAAAGCCCTACTTCTAGATAGAAGAGGTATGTGCCTTCATGATGTGTTTTGAGGTACCTGGAAAACCTCTATGAACTGATTAAAGGCTCTGAAATTTTCAGCTTTATAGTCACTCCTTCCTGTTAGATGGCAGCATTCTTCTGTAGGCTTTGAACTTAAAGGTAGCTCACTGTTGGGTCTGTCAAACTGAAAACATGAATGTTTAGTGATTAAGTTCACTTGCACTTTAGTTCAAATACATTTTTTCAAATTATCTGTCCCAGAACCCCCTTCTGGGGTTCAATACAGAAGGATCTGGATGGAGAGGGAAGGAAGTATTACTCTGGGTGGTAAATCTATCTATTCAGAGGAAAACCTAGTTTTTCACTGCCAATGTTAAAAGCTTTTAGCAGGATTTGATTATACTGCATTCTTTAGTCCTCTAATTAATGCAAGGGTAGAAAACTGAAATGTAACAAACATAAATGGTTTAGCAGTCAGGGTTTTTTTCCTTTAAAAAGCAATAAAGCAAAAGAAAAGAGTGGTTTTATGATTGCTACCTGACACTTGTGTTTGATGTTAGGGGGAAAATAGAGATTAGTGGAGACAATGGCAAATGGTCCCATCTAAAAGGGGGCTGTTCAGGTCCTCAGTCGCAGCCAATGCTCCTATATGACAGCTGCCTGAGTATTGCCATGTCGTCTGAATTTTCACAAGAAGTCTTAAATCTAGGCTTTTATGTTATGTTCCATATTTTTTTTTATTTTGACAACTATTTCCAAAAATAAAAAAAAAATGTTTAAAATTCTGTGCAGGTTAAACAAAACACATTTGCAAGCTGGATTTGACCCAAAAGACACCAGTTTTCAACTTTTGAACTAAGGCTCCATCAAACTTATAAGTATAAATCCCTAGAAAGCCAATACTCCTAATTTTATAGGAAAACAAAACCCAATGCCCAAGTCAAAAACCCGCCTAAGGGCACACAGTAGGCTATCATATTCAATCCTCTGTGCCAGGCTTTCAGTAGTTAAGAATTTTTTTTTCACAAATCATATATCACCAATAGAATCAAAGTTCATACTTATTAATGTGGTTAAAACAGGGGACATTATTAGAGATACTGCCATGTGCTCAAAAATTTAAATGTGGATATTTCAATATTTTGAAAAAGGATCATGCCATGTATCTTGTCCATGGTCTCTATAACTGATAAATTATTGAATATGTTTGGAGGACAGTAAGTAGTTTCTTTCCAAGACAGATAAAGTTTTAATTTTTGCTCATTTTTTTTTTGTCAGCTGCATACTGGGAAGTCTCCAGTGTGTTCTTCCTTTTGCAGATTGTGCTGAGACGAATAACATTGAATCTGACTATGTCATTGCTTTTATCTGCTCTAAAGTCAAACAGAAAAGAAAGAAAATAGAAGTTCATTAATGCATAATCTACTAAATGGCATAAATAACAACAAATATATATACATATATATATACTCAGTAGTCTTAAAACACCCCAGACCAGTTTGTTGATTGGATAGAAGATGCTACTGATACTCTTCCTTAGTTTTCATATTCTGTCATTTGTTTTATAGGATCCATATCTAGCTAAGCTAATATCACAGGGCAGAGGGGCCTAAATATTTTTGGTCTAGTTCCCCAACATTTGAAAAGAATGTCCAGTTAAAAAATATATATGTAGTCATATATGTATAAGTATTAACATATTTATTTAACCATTCTATATATATGTAGCACCTAGCAAATATCAGAAACCAGACATCCAGTGCTAACCAAGACAGCTTTGCTCTCTTCTAGCATACGTTTTATAATCAGGTAGTTGATATAAACATTAAACAAATAATTATTAAAAGAACGGTTTAATCTTAAAAAGTGGTAATAACAAAGACAAAGACTCTGTAATGGGGAGATTAACCATATCCTGGTGTGAGTGAGGACTGACAATTAGGGTCTTGGAGAGCAACTAAGATAGTGGCATTGATGCTGTTAGACCTGGAAGAAGACACGAATGCAGGCCAGTCCAGCGATGGGTGGAAGAGCATCTCCAGCAGCCACAAACCAGAATTGGTATTTTGAGTGCTCATTCCCTAATGGAGCCCTATTCCACCTTCATTCAGACCAGTCAACAGTATCTCACTTTATTATTACTCTGAGAAATGACTGCACAATATGTAAAGGCCCTGGGTCACACAGACTGGGTTCAATTTTACTTACTGTGGAAACACAAAAAATGAATAAATTCTTGAAATTCGAATTTCTTTATTTGTAAGTAAGACATATAAAACTTTATTCCTTCTCTAAATTTTATTGGGGTTAAATTAAGTAAAACATACTAAGAAAGGGGCTAAAATTTGATGCACAGCTGGCAGTTGTTAGTGTCTTATATTTTCTTTCTCCACAAAGATGAAAAACCCTGAAAAATATCAATAAGATATATGTTAAGAATAAAATAGTGTTAGTGACGTAGGGTTAGAAACTTTCAATAGAAGGGGCTTTTATCCCTGTGTTAAATCATTTGTTTGCAACCTTTTTCTTTGCCTATTATGTACTCTTCATGAAATAAATGGTTCTGCTTCCAGAAAAACAAAAGTTGTCATTTATTTAGTGTAAGACATTGTACAAAGCAACCTTAATAAGATGTTTAATTTGGTTTTTGCAATCCTAGATATTATGTATTCTCACTTTCATTATGAAGAAACTGAGCTTACTGATGTTAAATAATTTGCCCTTATCAAGTAGCAGCCTGTGACTTAAACTTAGGTTGCATAACTTCAAAGGCCATGTTCTTAAAACTCTGGGCTATATTTTATGGAGTAAATACTTTAATTTTGTGTGCACACAGTTGGATACAACTTGGAAAGCCTATTAAGTATTACTTTAGAACTTTAAAAATTTGAAATATAAAAAATGTTCATTTTTATGATGTAAACATCAGTGACTACAATTCAAAAATAATATTTTCACAGCTCAGTATCAGGGTTTCCTTAAGGAAAAGATGGAGTGGTGGTGAGCAGAGTTTTAACAAATTTGTTTATTTGTTCTTTTAAAAAGTGAATGGATTTAAAAGGAAAAGGATTTGAGAAATGTTGGCATGGAGAGACATCATAAAAGTTAAAATATTTGCTTTAAGTATTTCTCTTCTGGTTGTCTCTCAATAGAAAATGACAGTAAATGTGAAAAGAGTTATATACATGAAACGTTTATTTTAATGTTATTTTAAAAAGTAATTGAAATTGACATAGTTATCCAACAATACAAAAATGATTGATTAAAATGGAATTAACCCACTGAAATGAATACCAACTATTTAGTCATTTAAAATGATAGTCCTAAAGATACTGGAAAAATAGGTAATACTTAGTACACGAAATTATCTGGGAAAAAGCAGACATAAAACTACCTAGATTAAGATTTTCACCAGGAGCTGAGTCCAGTCTCTCACCCTGTTGCAGTGGTCCCTACACCTAATACCATGGTCCCCTTGAATAAAGTCTGCCTGATCATCTTTACAGAGAGAGGTTTTAACTATATAAAAATAAAAATAGAATAAGTGGAAAAATGGTAGCAGTTGTTTTGTTGGACTAATATATGGGCATTTATATATTTTTGTTATATTTTCTAGTTTTTTATAAAGTGATCAAATTACTTTAAATTTTTAAAAATGATTTAAATAAAAGGCACACACTGAGTCATAGATATACAGAGCAATAATCTCCAAAATTGCTTAGCAATTAATTACTTCTCCATCACTTCACCCTTTCTCCTTTTACATATGACTAGACAGTGATTATCACATTTTAATATATTTGTTTATGTGTCTAGTTCATTTGCCAGCCTCTTGGCTAATTAAGAACCAGGATTGTCTCTTATCCTTCTTTGTATACCCAGTGCTTAGCACTGTGCCCTACGTTTAGTAAGATTTCAATGTACTTTGTTTAATAAATGGATGAGTCAGTCTATCTTAATACCATCTGTTTCTCTGTGTGGATATAAGGGCTTGGTGATAAAAATTAAGTTTTATTTGCAGTAGGAAATTAATTTTACTGAATATTTTACCTTCAACAAAATAATAGATTCAGGCAATGATCATCAGCAGTGAAAAACACAAGAAAAGGCAAGAAAAGCTGACCTTATTTGCCTCCAGATAGAAGTATACATCTTCAATGAAGCATTCTTGCCTAAATTTGAACCTGAACTAGAACAAGTCCCAAGATTCAACTAGTAGAAATATAACAGATAGAAGAACATTAAACAACATCATAGAGATTCAAGCATCAAAGTCCAGAACGTAAGAACTCTAGGGGAGAAATGACCCAGTTTTGTCAACAAATAAATTACAAAATAAAAAAAAAAATAAAATCAAAAGAGAAAAGAAAAAGGAAGAAAGAGGAAGTTATAGATTAAAAAAGACCTGAGAGACAAATCAATCCAATGCAGACTGGAGCTGGTTTAAATCCTTAAACAAGCAAACAAACAAATCAACAAACAATATGAAAAGGGACATTTAAGCTCTGATTTTTGATGAAATTAAAGATTCATTGCTAATTTTAACTATGAAATTCATGGGCTTTTTTTGGTGTGTTCTTATGTTTTAGAGATGGATACAGGCACATTTATGGAAGATATGAAGTTTGGGTCGGTGGGAGAAGAGGGAGGGGTACAAATGAAACAAGATTAATCATGATTCCATAATTGTTGAAGTAGGGTGATGTGTATGTGGGGATTTATTACACTGTACAATTATGTGTTTGAGATTTTTTTTATGATGAAAGTTTTAAAAAATAAAGTTTCAAAATAATTCAAAACAAAATAAAATAAAAAACCCTAGAAACTTTGGCTTAGTAAGGAGTCACTGATCAATCCAATGGATTGCTTCCTAATAATGTGGCTAATAAAAGACTTTATTGTCCATGATAGATCAACACATTTCCATCTGATGACTTCAATTTTTTTCAATGATTCAGTAGTCCTAAGAAGAATACAGAATATAAAGGTAAATGTATGCAAATGAATGAAGAACTGTTAAAGAACTACTAATCTTAACATCATAAATTCTTTTTCTTGGGAGAGAATTATCATTCTGATTTCTTTGGTATTTCAATAATTTGTTGCTCATTTGCCTCCCTTAGGAACTCAAACTTTATTCAAAAGAGTACTCAAAGGTTTCCTGCGGCAAAGTCATGTCTGGATTACAATGTAGAGTTATTAGGTATGCCAAATAGAACACAGAGGTTAACATAAAGTACAGTTAACCATGTCTACCAAGACTGTGTTTTCTTACCATTTATGAAGAAATGATTATGTAGTAAAGTCATGTTCCAACTTTACTATAATTTATAAAGAGCCATTATGTAAAAGATATTAATAGCCTCTGTGATGGTTTATTTAAGTATCAACTGTCTGGGCCACAGTGCCCAGATATATGGTCAAAGATTATTCTGGATGATTTTGTGAGGGAGTTTTTGATGAGATTGACATTTAAATCTGTGGACTTTGAGTAAAGCAGATTGACCTCCATAATATGGGTGAACCTCAGCTAATCAGTTGAAGGCCTAAATAGAACACCAAGTAAGAAGAGACTACAAGAGACAGCCTTTGGACTTGAACCACAATGCTGGCTCTTTTCTGGGACTCCAGTTTGCCAGCCCACCCTGCATATTTTAGACTTGCCAGGCTCCATAGTCTTGTGAGCCAATTCCTTAAAATAAATCACTTTATACATACATATGCACACACACACAGATCCTATTGGCTCTGTTTCTCTGGACAATCCTGACTAATATGGCCTCAGACAAAATTTCAAACTTAATAAAAGTTTCAGTTTAGGATTAAACATGGAATACCTATTCACAATAGGAATCAGTGAGGTACTATTAGTGGTAGTCTGTAGCAGCTATATATTAGGCAGTTCCTACCTTCCCTTAAAATAATCTTACTTCTCAAACTGATCTGAAATATTATAGTTTTCTTTGGTTATTATTTAATATATATATTTTCTATTTTTGTTCAGTTGAATTTTTGGATTATCTTCATTTTAAGGGAACTCCCAATTTTGTTTAAGTATGAATTGTTAAATATTTAAATTTTTATTTACTCTTAAGATGTGCAGTATTAAATATTATAGCAGCTAAAACAGTGATAGCTCACAAAATATATAATTTTAATGGATTATATTTTTGGAGTCAATTTATTTAAAGAATATAAGTGCAGTTTTTATCAATCTGGGCTGCTATAACAAAATAGCATACACTGAGTTCCTTAAATAACAAAGATTTATTTCTCATAGATCTGGAACCTAGGGATTCCAAGATCAAAGTGCTAAGAGATTGGGTGGCATTGAGGGCTCTTGGTTTGTAAATTGCCTTCTTGTTTTGTCCTCCATGGCCCTTTTGTGCTTGGACATACACACACACAAACACACACACAGGTTTCTCCTGTCTTTTCTTCTTTTTTCAGAGTCATTAAATTTTTATTTTTTTTTAATTAAGGCTGCAGTCTATAATTTCGGTTATACCACAAACATTCAGTTGCAAAAGCAGACAAAAATTTTAGGCAACCAAGGTAGATCAGTAGCCCAACTTTTCTCCCTCTCTCTCTCTCTCTCTCTATCTGTCTCTGTATGTATATCTATGTATCTATGTATATACACTCTACATTACTTTATATTTATACTACATATACTGTGGGGGAGAAGGAAAACTTCCCCTTCACCCTTGTAAGTGTGGCTGAAAGATTAACCCACAATAAGGCAGATTAATAAGAGAAAAAGATTACAGATTTATTTACTGTGCTCACGGGGAGAATCACAGAGTACTTACCCAATTTCCTGATGGGGTCCAGAAGTTTGTATACCCTCATTTTAGAGGGGAGGGAAGATAAGGAATATAGGCAATTCTGTTGAGTGGCAATAAATGGTTATTAAGGAGGATGAATAGATACTTGCGAGAATGAATGGGTGGGGGAAAGCAGATTGACTTGTAAATGATTTTCTTTGGAAATTAAATTAAGCTGAGAGACAGATATTGTCTTTAAAATGGGTTGGGCCAGGTCTGGTTGCATTCTTGATCTTCTTTCCTGCAATATATCCAGATAACAGGGAGGAGAAGGAAAGGCAATTGTTCTTTCTGATTGGTGTGTACCGTTTTACACAGATAGAGGGAAATCTCCTTCCAAGGCCTGTTGATCTATAAGGGCCTTTAATACAAAATACCCTTTATACCAAGGAGTCAAATTTGGGGTGATATTTCCTGAGCTCCTTCAGTTGTTTTCCCACATCTTCCAATTAAACTTACCACTCTGATTTCAATTTCTCTAATTCTGGGGGATTTTCTTTCATTGATTATAATTAGTTATAAATTAAAAAAATTATTTTTTATATTGTAGCAAGCATTTGAAACTATTTGGTTAAAAGTTGGTTTTGATGATATATAGTCTGTTATTTTATTTGTTCTTTCTTCCAATGACACTATATTAAGCACTAACTATATACCAGGCATTCTGATAGGTATAGGGAGTTAGCCTAAACAGAATATGAATTGCTAGTGAATGATATATGTTGTACTGAAATCTGAACAGGAATGCATAGACACACATGAAATCTTGAATCAAAAAATAATTCTATCTACTTCTAGGAAAACAAAATAAAAAATATATAGCATTTACTTTGGAAAATAACAGAACAGATATGTGATTAGGATGAATTTTGGAAAGTGGAGATAAAAAGGAGAATATTTCAGTTGAATAAATGGTAGAAATAGTGGTATTGAAATTTAAAAAAAAAAAAGAAAGAAAGAAAGAAAAGAAATCTTGCCATGGATTGTAAATACTTAATTGCTCCAATTGGCTACTGAAAGAAGAACGTAAAAGAGAAGAGCATAAAATAATATTAAAATGACAACTTAATGAGGAAAAAGCTCACAATGGGTCTAAGAAACTTGAATTTTATTAGTAAGAGACAGTGAGGTGAGTGGATAGTGAAATTTGACATTATTTGAAAGAAAATTACATGATGAATGCTCTTCTAAATTTGGACAGAATTTTAGAAAATGAAAGGTGGGTAGAGAGATGATGTCGGAAAAATAGTTCACTAATCATATCATTCTAGAAGTATCTAATAACCAAAGCATTATTATTGCCTGAAAGGAATTGGTTCAGTCAATGTTTTGTCAGGAAAACAGACACCTTTCTAGATGTTTCCTTTTCTTTCTGAGGAGTTAAGTACAGAGGAACAGAAGCTATTAAAACTGCTGAAATAGTTACAAAAGTGAAAACCACAGAAAACACTTGTAATATTCAGAAAATCAGATAATACAATAATCAGAAAGAACTGTCACCAATTATCTCAGCAACCTGTAAAACTGAAGGGGATTATTCACTGAAAGAAATCAGAAAATCTCTTGCAAAACTGCAGGAAGGCATTTGCCGCAGCCTTTCTGCCTGTGTGCTATTGTCAGGACAAAACAGATTTTCATTCTCTTCTGCCTTCCAGATATCACTCAAGTGCCTTTCACTGGCGAACCTCAAATGGAACCCTGTTGGCAAGGGAGCCTGAGAAATGTAAACTGTTGGTTTCCAGCCTCTGAGAGACATGAGAGACCATAGGAGAGAACAAAAAAGTTACTGAGAAGCCAACAGAAAATTCATCATACTGTTACAAATTTACTGCATAGCTCTCAATATTTTGCTCAGGATACAAAGTATTTTAAAAAGTATCAAGAAAAGCTTGAAGTGTTTACTGATAATTTTAATCATTTTGGCACAGAAACAATTAAGCAAAAGGTTGAGAAAATCAATCCTATCTGAAAGCACTTGGTTTTTAAAAATCCAACAGATACCAATGAGGAACATTAAGCATGGGGAACTGTTTGTTTGTTTTGACACAGGGTCTCAATCTGTTGCCCAGGTTATAGTGCGGTGGTGTGATCATAGCTCACTGCAACCTCAACCTCCTGGGATCAAGGGATCCTCCTGCCTCAGCGTCCTGAGTAACAGGGACTACAGGCATGTACCACCACACCTGGGTAATTTTTCTTATTTTTTTGTAGAGACTGGGATCTCACTATGTTGCTCAGGCTGGTCTTGAACTCCTGGCCTCAAGTGATCTTTCTGCCTTGGCCTCCCAAAGTGCTAGGATTACAGGCATGGTTATCTATATTTTTGTTCTATTTGTGAGCATTCATCACAGTTTAGACACCATATTACAGGATATGAATAGAAAGCATTTTGGAGATGAGGTTCTGTCAGATCACTCTAAGTAATAATTCACTTTTATCAGTGTGAGAACTACTCCAACATGTTAAGTAAAACATGTAGGAAATATAAGATTCCAGAAATCTACTAGAGAATAGTTATTCACTAACACACCAAAATATACACAACTTACTCCCCAACTGGTATTCAAATGGAAATGCCACCTAGATATCAATCTAAGTGCTCCTCATAAAGCAAAATTATTAAATATTTGCTTTTCATAGCTAAGCTCATACTGTTTTTTTTTTAAATCCGCCAGCAGTACATCTTCATTCAGTCTGTCCTGTTATCAGAAGTCTACTGTAAGGTTAAAAAAACTACAAATCATAAATACACAAGACCTTGAGAGAAAATGTATTTAATAGTTTTCCTAGTTAATTCAGAATTTTGGCCAACCATGCTTTGAGGCAGATACTAAAAGAAATATATATTTCAATTGTGTTTTTAATTGCAAACACAATGCCATTTCCATGCTAATTAATGTGTAATGACTTTCATTTTATACTATTTGTTATATCATTTTTTAACATTGGAAAGAAGATTCATTAAGTAACAGTTTCAGTTGAAAAAGAATTTGAATATTAATCTATGAATTAGATTAACATTCATGGACATCTATGAATGTTAAAAGCAGAAAAGTCTTTTCCATTTTACCATATTTTCCAAATATCTGTTTAAATTTGTTGAATGGCTAGATTATAAAACAAGTAGATATCCCATACATAACTGTAACCCATTTGGTTCATCTCTTTATGTGTTGATTTTTATGTACAGAAAATCAGATGAAGAATAATTGAGAGAATAAAAAAAAAGAAAAATAAATAATAAATCAGTAATAGTACGCTTGAGTACCAGAGACCATATTTCTATAACATCGCTTGATCTTTCTCTGTCTCTTCAACAATTCCTATAATCTAAAGTAAGTGCAAAATGATAATATTCATTTCATTCTGTCTGAGAACATGACCCCAATTTTATAACAGCATCCAAATTTGCAATCCATAACACTTTTTTGATACAAGCCAAACATTTCTCTTTATAGGTTAATGTAAGTAGCCCACTCATACAAAGGGAGCTTTGCAAGTCCTCAAAGAAACCCATTAAAGAAGTTCAGGGATATTACACAGCAGCTTTTGTCAAACACTGAATTTCCACTGGCACTGTTTACCTGAAAATAGTTTTTAAAATGTCTTATGCAGCCCCAGAGACTTTTGAACATACTAATAAATGAGGTAAATAATGGTTAAATGTTTTAACTAAATAAATACCTGAGAATTACTCTTTACGCATTGGCAAGATTCCACAACTTCAGTATCTGAGTGCAAAATAAAGCCAAATTTCCCATCAATCCCCAAGTCTACCTTGGTTTCCTCAGAGTTTTCATTAAAATGAATGTTCTTAAAATTTAAACATTGCAGCTCTCACCTCTAAGGTTTGCAGAAATGATTCTTTATTTATGAGAGATCAAAAAAGGTTATACAACACCAGTCATCTTGTCACAAGGGCTTTTGAAGTTTAGTTATATTTTTATGCTCCTGTTTCTGTTCTTAAAAATACTAAGTTTCCAATAGTATGTAGAGAATATTGCAGAGGATATCTCTCCCAATTATTTTTCTTTGGAAAAGGATAATACCCTTATTATACCTACTTTTCATCATGAAGAGAAACTGAAATTATATATTTTAAGATCATACTTAAATATGAGAAATGAGAGAAAACATAGATTCATCTACATATTTAAAATTTTCAATGTTTTAATATTTTACCTTTCACAGGTGGTACAGTGATAAGAACAGTCATTCTTTCTATTAATGTATGTGAAAGAAAAACTAAAGAAACTATATTAAATATTCTCAGAAGGAACTGATATCTCCATCTTCATCATCACTATCAACACAACTTAGGGAGAATAAGAGAAAGAAAGAAATAGTTTCAATTAACTTTTGGGCAGAATTCAATGTGCCTGATATCTATGGTTGGTTAAAACTCTTCTTTCACTTGTTGAAATTGTCAAAGGCAGTCCACAGTCAGTATTGACCGCAGCTATGAGTTAAGCATCTTAGTTAAAAGTCCTGGGGAATTCTAATTTACTTTATAGAAGTATGATACTGTGGTAATTCTTTTTTTACTTGTTCTTGTATAAATAACAGATGTCTTGCCAAGTTGTTACCAGTATCTGCAAGATCCTAGAGGCACAGGCAAAAGTTAATAGCTACTGAAAATCAATCCAGTTCACTTTTCTGAATACATGGAAAAAACAAGCTGATTGCTTGCCTAGGTTTAAAAGCCTACAGTGGTTAGAAGCCAGAGGCAAAAGGTACAAGCCTTCTCTTCAGAATATTTTCAAAGATTTTACATTTTATTTCCTTGAAGGTCAAGAGTGGCTCCAAAAAATAGTTACTTCTTAGAATTACCAACTTTAATTGATACCCTCTTTCATTCAAAGAGTACAAGGAAAGAGGAAGCAATATCAAAATCACTTACCTCTTATCTTTCTTTGAGCCTAGTGCCAGAGAGTATTTGATATTTTTGAGGAAATGGTGCAGTAGCAAATAGAAATAAAGATGAAGATTTTTTGATTAAGGTCTTAAAAACCACTTGTAAAACAAACATAAAAATCCAGGTCTTAAAAATTTTTAGAAAAGCATCCAAGTGTTATATTAAGAAGAGGTGGTTATGTCCTTGTAGTTGACATAAGAACTATGGTCATATCTTAAAGACACATTTCATTTTTATGTAATTTCTTTTCACATTGGGTTTATCAACATGCAACCATAAAATAATACATTTTTGATACATGTATAGAAGATTCATGTTTCCATACTATTTTTGCCTTACCTTAGAGACAGTTCTATATATCAGCAGTGTTGGTAATTCTATGTGTTGGCTGATTGAGTCTCTGAGAATTCCAAATCTCTAAAAATCTTTCTTTGTAACATGAAACCATGTGAGTTGCTAATGTCTTGGATTATTGGCCATAAACTCAATGTCTAGAGGAGTCAGGGAGGGACTTATGATCAATTAGAGCAGAGGTCCCCCTCTTTTTGATATCAGGGACCCGTACAGTTTTTCCACAGATGGAGGTGGCTGCTGGGGGCGGCGGCGTCATCACCGCCTCGGGTCCACCTCAGATCCTCAGGCGCTGGATCCTTATGCGGAGCGTGCAACCTGGATCGCTCCCAGGCAGGGCTTTGTGCTCCTATGAGGGTCTGACGCCGCCGCTGATCTGCGGTGATGCGAGCCATGGGGAGCGGCTGTGGGTGCAGGTGGGGCTTCGCTCTCTGGCCCCACCGCTCGCCTCCTGCTGTGCGCCCGGTTCCTGGCACTGGTCCGCTGCACGGCCAGGGGATTGGGGACAGCGGAATTAGAGTATATGTTCTGCACTGGTTGTCAGTTTGTTGCCTCTCAGCTTTAAATTTACTGTTTTTTCCTTTGCTTTAGATTCTGAAGCTGGCCCCCATTTACATTTCTCCTTTGCCAACTGGCACAAGGGTAAACTTCTCAGTGGGAGCAAAGGCGGGACACTGCAGGAGGAACAGGCAGCTCTTTCAGCTTCCCATGTGGTTTTTCCCTTCTTGGTCCCGCAATGGGTAGCAGCCAGTAGTATACAGGATGCTCGGCGGCACTCATCCTCCACGAGGTTTTTTTCTGGAACCCCAGTGGGTGGTTTTCCACTGAGTCTTGCCACCCAACAGAGAGTTTTCTGTTTCCAGTCCTGTCCTTGGCACTTCAGTCAACTTCTTTCCTGTCCATTATGCCATAGCCACACCCTCTCCCTGAGAAATCTATCCCCGGGGCTGAGGGTGAGAGTGCTGCTCTCTTCCAAATTTGTTTCTTCCCTGGGTGCCCTGCCTTAGCCTCAGGACAGGGGCTGCTGCCTATGGATGCTACTCCTGTATCCTTCAGGGTTCTCTTCACTCCTTAGCAGTTAATCTCTGGTTGTTAGCTAACAATTCTTTTATATTCAATTTTCCCTGTACAAATTACTAGCATGGTTTTCTCTCTCCTCACTCAACCCTGAATGATTTATTGTCCCATTAGCTCTAGGTGACTATTACATTAGATCTTCATATTTTTCAAAGAATCTGGGATTTTTTTTAATAAAATATTTTAATTTCACAAATTGTTATTTGATTTAAAATTTAGAAATCATCATGTGGAAAAAAATATTCTGTAAGTCTGACAATTTTCTAATGCTGCCACAGATAAACAGGAAGACAGGTGAAGGTAGAGTCATGGGGCAGGGAAGTTTTTAGTAGGGGTGAAGAGGACAGAGAACACACCAGAAGAATGGTCCATTAAGTCAGAGAGATTGGGAAGGTGTGGCTAGTGTCAGGCTTTTTAAAATTGTTTTAGGAGAAAGTTAAGAGAAAAAGACAATTTTTCTCCCCCCCCACACAAAAATTGCCGCTTAAAATGTTGTCAGGAAGGAGTTCCACATAATGTATGTACACACAAAAACACACACACATTATTAAATCATATAGGGCGTTAAAGTTAAGTCATTTAAGGCTTGAACTACCTGTGGAAATGGAAATTATTTTCCAATTCAATTTAACATGAGAAGAATCTTGAGCCTGCCTAGTTTTTAAAGTGTAAATTGGCACTTTTTTTTGTAGCTAAGAGTTTTAAAAGATTGGAAAGGTCTAGAAGAAGAAAAAAGTACAAGCAATTTTAAAAATACATATATTATTTTTGAACTACCTCAAATAAATGTTATGTGATTTTGTCACTTTACAGTGATCTCATTGTATATTCAGAAATGCAAGCCAGTTTCAAGGGTTGGTTCTATTTTTAGAACTCTCTTCCTTCACATTAAATAACGAGAACAAAAGGGACAGCCAGGTGAATAGTGTCTGCTAATCTAGATACTGTCCACTCAACCTTGGCATAACGGTTAACTAACGAAGGCTGAATATTTGAACAGTTTAGCATACAGAAGCATGGGGTCAGTACATCTTTATTTTTCATCTAGGCAGCTGGGCAGAAAATTAGCCAAATGAACTCCATCTGTCTCTATTTTTTCTCATTAGGTTTTTGAGAAAACATAACGTTTTTGCAAAATATATATGCTCCTTTGGCTTTTTCAAAGTGTATAAATTATCCTAATGCAAAGGTATGATGAAAAATAGTGTCTGCCATGTCAGGAGGTTTGTGTATTTTCTCCTAATGCTAGATTTGCATTGATATCTCCCATATATATATATATATATATATATATATAAACACTGTTAAGAAAAATGTTATTTTTCATAATACAATATGAATATCACCAACAGTAATTTGTAAAATAATTAAAATATATAATATAATAAACATATATCTGGGAGGTACTATGCATGAGACATATAATCATGCAAAAGATAAAATCCCTGCCTTCAAAGAGCTCTCTACTTACTGGTATTGACAACCACATATCTGACAAATTTTAATCTTTATCAGATTGTGGTAGGTATTATAAGAGAGAATAAGCAAATTGGTAGGCACCTGGGTACCAAAGTTAATTAATTCTTCCCAAGAATACAAAGGAGGTGAACCATGCTGTGAAAAATGGATAGGTTATCCCAATGTGTAGAACATGGCAATGTTACCCATCCAAAGGAAATTGCCTGAGAAAAATATAAAGTGTTTGGAGATAGCCAATGATGTAGTTGGGCTAGAACATGAGATATTTGGAGGAAATAACCATTAGGGGAAAAAGTGAAGAGATTCATGCCTTGCTAAGGAGTTTAGATTTCATTATCTGTGAAATGGTATTGCCAAAAAGGTTTTCAAGCTTAGGAGTAGTTATATATTCTTATTTGTGTTTTAAAAGAATAACGCTAACTATATAAGGAGGGTATTTGGAGATAGAATGCACTAGCTCCTGCGAGCTCAGTGAATAGGCTCTTGGAATAACTGAGGGCATTTGACAATCAGTGCCTGAACGGCAGAAGGAGTGCTGAGGATGAAGCATAGGACAAATTCCAAAGACATTTCAAAGGTAAACTTGAGAGGACTTGGTTGATTAGATTTAATGGGGCAGGAGAGGTCAGAGTCAAAGATGACTGAAGATTTCTAGCCTGTGTGACTGGGAGGAGAGTGGCCCCATTACTGGAGCAAGAGAACACAGAGGAGCAGCAACTTTAGGGCGGGGGGTGGAAAGATAATGAGTCCAATTTGGAACATCTTAGGTTTTGAATGTCTGTGGGCCAGGCATGCTTCATATTTTCTAAAAATAAAAGGGCTTTGGGGGCAATCATCTAAAATAATTGTAATATTAAAATATAATTTATAAATGTCACCCTGATGTAAAAATATTTAGCAATGCACATCATTAGCGCAAACCATGCTATTTCCAAGAGGCCTATGTATACACATTAGGTCTAAGGTGTAAAAGTCTATCCATTAGAGAATGTGGCCCAGACAATTACATTTGATTTGACCTACCTCCTTGTGCATTTTGGAGACATAAATTAAAGAAAGAAAATATTTTTTTTCTATTATTTTACTAAGAAATGTTTTGGATACCTCCTATCTACAGATAAGTGGATTCTGTAAAGTAAGAATTAGACAATAAGGTATTGAGTAGAGATTCAGGTGGCTTTAACTAATGGAACTAGAGTGAACTATATATTACTTTTAGTGAAGACTTCTTATTCTTTTAAAATGTCTAAAATCAAACAAAAGTGTTCAGTAATTCTTTCCATTAAATTACTATATTAAACCTTCTAATTATGACAGCTAAATATTTGGATTGGAATGTAGGACAGAGCAAATAATAGGATTAATACTAAATTCCAAATCTATTTTATATAGTACTATTCAATTTGATTAAATCAAGAATACTTTAGCAATTAGTAGAGGACATATAAGATGTTACTATGCAAACAGTCCATAAGGCATTCTAGTAGGCTATTAAAACTTTGGGAAAGAGTAGACATTGGCTGTTAGTATCTTAAAGTCTGTTACCTCACATTTTCTTTCTTCTATCCAAGTACAAAATTCTCTAGAATATTCAACCAATTTTATAAAAATATGAATCATCTAATCAATCTGATTGATCAGTACTTTCAACTGTCTTTATTAAAACTTCTGATTCAAATAGAATTCTTAGAGAGCAGCAGGCACCAGCATTGCAGTTACATGCACTCATTATGTTTTTGACATAATTCCTCAGGTTTACTCAATATTGACTTCTAGGGCTTACATCTCAGCTTTTAGAATAATCACCTTATCCCAGGTGATTATTTTGTTCATCACTTATCTCAGGATATACAATCTATAGGAATCTAAAACTTGAATATAAATTGGCTATGTGTAGCAACCTTTCTTTACTTCACAAATCCAGGAATTCTTTCCTAATACTGCATCAGGGTTTTCACACATATTTGGGATGACAAACTCAATGTATATTTCTTATGTGTCACCACAGTTCATAAAGATTTAACATATTTTCTACGTTTAATATCTTCAATGGTCCCAAAGGGTTGAGAAGTATCATTCGAACACATTTACAGAAGAGGAAATAGTATCAATGATTTTCTTAAGTTCACATAAATCACAAATGATAGAAATAACACTAGAATTCAGAACTTCGAATTCTTTTTCTTTATCAAAAATATGTGTCATAGACTTGTGGAATCAGTAGAGTCCCTGAGTGGCAGAAGAGTGAGGAATGCTGGTAATAGAGAAAGGTTTCTCACAGGAGATTTGTTGTTTGTCCTTGATATTGTTTGTTGAACATTCTCATTCTCTCCCTCTCTCTCTGTAAACTTAAGACAAAGATTCCTAGCCCAATAGCTAAAAGGTGCATGGCTCCTGGAGTGCACTAAAATAATATTATTTATATTTTTTCTGTAAGTAAGAACAACTTATCTGTGTAGATTAAGTCTTGTTTACATTCAATTTTTAAACTCATTGAAAAAGAGTCCTGAACTTTTGAAAAGCAATTTCTGTCAGCTTAGAAAATATGGCTAGATGTTAGCAATTCCACATAGGAGCGCAGGCGAATAACTACTTCTGATTTGTGCTCCAGCGTGTGTACGGGAGTACCACAGGACAAAGAGCAGGACCTGGAAAAATGCAAAGAAACGGAGGCTCCAATGGACGACCCAAGCAAGCTCCATTTTGAGTGAACTACAGTCCTGGGAATTTAAGTGGGCAGAATCATCTCTTTGCTTCTTTTTGTTCTGTTTTTCTGTGTGCTCTCATTTTTATTGCAAAACTAATGAGGTAAAAAACAAAACAGAAGAAATATTTTGCCTCCTCAATATTGTTCAGTGCAAATAGTCAAAGCTTACTGGACATAATATTGCAGCTTAATTAAAAGGCTTTTAAGGCAAACCTTAAAATTCTCCATGAAAGATAGTGACATTGGCTCTGGGCAGAGCCTATGCTCTTAGAAAGCTTTTATCCTGAAAGAGATATGCTTCTATAAAATGAATAGAGTGGTGGTTATTACTCTTTCTTTGTTGACAGATTGAGAATCTCCCCTAGGTAAAAACAGATAAGACACTTAGTGCCCCACCTCTGGGGCTGTTACTACAGAATCTCACAGGCCTTTCTTTATCTGTTTTTATGCTTTATTTTTGTTGGTTAACAGAACATGTGAAAACATAGGTGAGACCATATAGCTTGTATTTCTAATCTGTGTTCAAACCTTACCTCGTTTCCTTTCTAGTTGTAAAATGTGAGCTGCTTGTTTAACCTCCTGCAGCATTAGTTTATTCATCTCTAAAATGACATAAGTATGTCTTCCTCATGAGGGCCGTGGTGATTATTCCAAGAGAAAATGAATGTAAAATACTCATTGCCCTACAGTACTTTAGATGTTGTTATTGTTAAGATTATATTCACTTTATTAATACCAATCATTGTTACCCTGTGACATATTGGGGATCCAGCATCCAGGCTAATGATGACTCTTCACTTAGATTGCAGCTAAGGACCATTGCCACTGATTAGTCATGCCTGTGCGCTGCTACATGTCCCTGTGATTCTACCTCAGGTCCTAGAGGATACCAACTATGACACAAATTGCCAAGAAATCAACAAGAGTTCTTTTAAATTCATTGGTACAAAGGGCTCCATGAGAAGGGCCAGTCATTTGTACTTTGATCCACTCTTTCCTAAAGTCAACTCAAGAATTATGGTAACTGCAAAGACTGAAAAAAAAATCTATTTATATTTATTTTGTTATTATGTCTACCATCCCTAAGCCATCAAATAAAGACAGAGAAGAAAGTTGTCTGCAAATCAATATGACAGGTAGAGGTGTGGTCGGTCCTCTAGTTCTTGCTTTGTCTGGACAGCACATTCTCTGCTCTTTGAGGACAGTCTACCCAAGGGAGATAAAGGAAATTCTGCTACTGTGGGCTGTCTCTGAATCACTGCAGGGGAAAGGGCAGTTATTGAACTTATAGAGCCTTTGCAATTAGTTGCAGAGCTAAAGTCACAACACCAGTGAGCATATTGCAATCCTTACCTGATCCCTATATCCCCAGATGTAGTTGAGGTTGAGTAACCTGACTGTCATGTTAGTACATTGTACAGAGGAAAATATTCTAAGAAACAATATCAGTGATAGCAAAATATGGATTTTTATAATAGGTAGTTCAACACTTTTCTCAACAAATTTGTAAAAATAACCATACACATACGTATGCCTTTCCTTTTTTCTTTCCTTCCTTCCTTCCTTCCTTTGTTTTTTTCCCCTCTTACTTTCATTTAAAGATGGAGAGGAGAAGGTAAAAGCCATGTCATGGGATCCAGGTAGGAAACTGAATTCAGGCCCTGGATTCAGAACTGGCCGAGCACAGCATGGGCTGGCTTTCAGCTCTGCCACCTCCATTGGCTAGCAGTTGCTGAGCAAGGCTGAACCTACACAACTGTACTTAGAGCTCCTGTTAATAGGAAAGAAATTTTGGGGGATCACAACTGGAGTTATTAGACAGGAGCAGAATTAAATGACTAATAAAACCGGGGAAATATTAAAAACTGACTAGACATTTTCCCATGTGGTTCTACTGGATGATCTTTCTGTCAATTTAGCCAAGAACAAGAGCAAAATGGGCAATCACAAAGTTTCCTGGTAAGGTTCAGATGGGGGTGAGATTAAGTTGAAAAAGAATTTATGCAATAGCAGGAAGCCATCCAACGGGGACTAGTAAATTTACTGTATGGGAATCAAGAGCCACCATAATAATGTGAGCTCATGTCAGCTCCAGATTCTTTGTATTATAGACACTGATGTAAGCCTGCCAATCTTTTCCAAAGTGCATGCTGTGGGCAGTAAAGAGAAATGAGAGCACAGCTGATTCATCAAAACTCTTGTATAATAATAACATAATTCAATTAAATAAATATAAGCTATCATCGACAGTTTTAAAAAGCTGTAAATCCTAATTCCTGATCTTCATGGTCATGTACTTTAAACAACCCAGAATATATGGTCCCTTGTGGCATTTCAGTTCTGTATTTCAGGAGTTTATAATGCAATGCAATGGTCTTAATATTAAATGGACCATTGTGCTTTTATAACGTATAAACCAAATTAGAACTAATCATGGGTCAATAAATAAATTCATTTATGCCTATTGTATTTTGTTCACTGTGGGGACAATTCCTGACACATATAATAGACACTCTATAAAATATTTTTAATAAATGAATAAATTTCATAAAACAATTTTATTTAGTTCATTTGATCCTGTACAGCATGTATTATAAACCTGCTTTACACATAAGGAAACATAGGCTATAAAGTTTAAAAAGGTTTATTTACCATTTCACAAAATTCTGTTAAGTGATAGTTGGGTTTCAAACATGAAGATAAAACTATGGATTCCAAGTCTCTGGCCTTTTTAATGTATACTTACTCTTGTTCATAACACTAGGCTGTTAATTTGTAACTTTCTAATCATCTCCAAACTGAAAGTTGCTTCCTAAGACATAGATTCACAGATGTTAAATGGTAATGGCTCAATGTTCATGTATCAAAGATGAAGTAACAGAAAATAAATATTTGAGTACCAGGGTATAAATCTAAATATTTGCGTATAGGTTGTTAGTACCAGAGCTTGAATCTTTTCCCCCATATTGTGTTACCTTCCTAGTAATATGAGACTATGTTTTGATGATTATAAGTAAAAAGGAAATTCAGGTTTTTAGAACCTTATCTGGACATGGCTTTGTAAACTGTGGTGGGATGGGTCGATTATTTCAACATCTCACATTTTCAAAGTTCCCATTCTTTCCACTGTTCCACCTGCCATCCTGGGAGTGTCACCCTCCCTCACAGTTACAGGATGGCTGCAGCATAACCATGTATCACATTAGTGTCACAAGAGTGACCACTGACAGCAGGACTGTCCTTTATTGTGTTTTTTCAAAGAACAGAAAATTTTTCTCCTGAAGACCCTGAGCAGACTTCTTTTAATAGCTTTTTTCCAGAATTATGTCCTCTAAATCAATCAATGGCAAGGAGAATGGGATTATCATGGTTGACTAACATAATCACTGTTTATTCTGGAGGAAAGCTAAATAAGATATTAATAATGTAGGCCGCTTGCTTAGCACTGTACCTTAGCACAAAGTGTTAGCACTCAGGAAATGTAAAATCCCTATTAGTGAAGAAAAATTCATGTTCTTTGGAATTATGAAGGTAACTACCAAAAGAAATAAAATTAGGCCTGATAAAATATGGTTTCCTCTGTGAGCTGTGACTGGGGTAAAAGAGGAAAGGGAGAAAATGGTTTCTTTGCAATTTTTATTCAATTGTACTGTTGAAATTGTTTTACTATGTCTAGTTACTAATTTATCACTTTTAAGCCATTATTCTATTACATTTAAGTATTAGTGTAAATATCAGAACCCATTTATTAAACTCGGATATGATGTTGTATTGCTAAGACCTCCATGTTTGACATAGTCAAAGACACTGTCATCATTTATCAATAAAGACATTTAGTAAGCACCTTCATGAGCTAAGCATAAACAGAGACTCATAACTTCCCAAATGGGCCTCTTCTTGTACTGTAGTGACCATAAAGCGTGGTTCTCTAATAAACATCTACTAATATTAGTGGAGAAAATTGCAGTATATAATTTTATCACACTGTTGTAACCCTACTTTTTTGTTTTTACTTTTTATTTACACAGATTTATATGGTACATGTGCACTTTTGTGACATTCATAGATTGTGTAGTGGTAAAGTGAGGGCTCTTGGGGTATTCATCATCTCTATAACATACATTGTACCCATTAACTGATTTCTCATCAACTACCATCCATTTCCCCCCCACTCACCCTTCCGAGCCTCCATCATGTACCATTCCATTCTCTACATCCATGTGAACATATTATTTAGTACTTACTTATGAGTGAGATCATGTGATATTAGACTTTCTGTGCCTGGCTTGTTTCACTTAAAATAATTACCTCTAACTTCATTTCATGCCAGGTAATACAATATGGGGGAAAAGATTCAAACTCTGGTGCTAACAACCTATACACAGCTGCATTCATTTTTTTATGGCCGAATAGTGTAAATTATGTAAATATACCACATTTTCTTTATGCATTCATTCATTGATGGAGACTTAAGTTAATTCCATGTCTTCGTTATCTTGAACACCACTGCATTAAACAAAGTGAAGGTATGTTTTTGATATATTGATTTCTTTTCCTTTGGGATCCCAGTAGTGAGACTGGGTGTTGCTCTTGCTCAGGCTGGTCTCAAACTCCTGAGCTCAGCGTTCCTCCCATCTTATCCTCCCAGAGTGCTAGGATTACAGGTGTGAGCCATGGTGCCCAACCTCATTGTGGTTTTAATTTGCATTTCTCTGATGATTAGTGATGTTGAGCAATTTTTCATATACCTGTTGACCATTTGTATGTCTTTTTTTGAAAAGTATCTATTCATGTCCTTTGCCCACTTTTAATGGAATTATTTGGTATTTTTGTTGAGTTGTTGAGTTCCTTGTATATTCTGGATATTAGTCCCTTGTTGGATGAATAGTTTGCAAATATTTTCCCCCATTCTCCAGGTTGTGTGTTCACTCTGTTAATTATTTCTTTTGCTGTACAGAAGTTTTTCAATTTAACTAAGTCATATTTCTCTATTTTTGTTTTTGTTGTTCTGGCTTTTGAGGTCTTAGTTATAATTTTTTTATGTAGACCAATGTCCAGAAGGGATTTTTCTTAGGTTTTCTTCTAGTATTTTTATAGTTTCAGGTCTTATGTTTAATTATTTAGTTCATCTTGAGTTGATTTTTTGTGTATGGTAAGAAATATGGGTCCAGTTTCATTCTTCTGCATATGGCAATCCAATTTTCCCTGCACCAGTTTTTGAAAAGGGTATCCTTTCCCCAATGTATGTTTCTGTCGGTTTTGTCAAAGATCCATTGGCTAATATATATGGCTTTATTTCTGTATCCCTGCTTTTTAAAAGATTGACTACAAATTTTATGAAATAATCCATAGGCATAAGTAAGGTGAAAAACTCAACTTTTTCTATGTTATTTGTCAATTTTGTCTTCCAAAATAAATGATGTGATTTGTTAAAACAATAAAATAATCTCCACTTTTATCTCTCCAGTAATAGAAATATTCTTAAAAGCTCATTAAACATATTTTTCTCACTTTACACATGTATAAACTGTCTAACTTCATCTATTTTGGTGTAGCACAGTGTTAAACAGTACTAGCTTTGATATCAGATAGAACTGTGTTCACATTCTGATACTCGTGGCTTTTCACTCAGTTTTTGAATGGCTTTGAGTCCAGGGCTAAATTCTCTAAGCCTCATTCTCCTTATCTTTATGAAAAGATTCTAAGGATCCCTTTTTAAATTGGGCTGTTGTGAGGATGAAATGGAATAATGCTGTAAATAATTTAGTTTTGAGCTTGACACATATTGAGCATTTACTAAATATTTACTGTTATGTTTAGTGTAGGTATCCTATTGTGTAACTGAGATCTACAATGGCTGTTTTCGCTGTATTTTAGAATGTATATATTCATAGGAACAAAGTTCCAATGGTAGCTAATTTCTTAGGGGTAGTCTTCAAATACCAATTGCACTAAAAATGTACTACAAGATCACATTGGTGCCATATATATTAGTTCTTGGTTTGCTGCCTCATTTGAGGGAAAAAGCTGCCTCGTTTAGAGGAAAGAAGGAGGAAAGAGAGAATAGGAAGAGGAGGAGGATGGGGAAAATGATAAAAAATTTTCTGTTACTTTTTAGGCAAATTGTTAATTCTGGAGAATAGTTTGACATAGGTAAAACTTTCTTGACATTCTTATACATTCCCTTTTCATGAAGCCTCACAGAGTAAGTTTTTCCAGTCTGATGCATGGAGATTCTCTAAAAGAATAAAGATTTTTCATGGTGATTCCATAACAGTAATAGAAATATCGGGGGTAATTAAATAGTGAAATAAAAAGAATTGTTTATTGTTTTCTTATACTTAAGTCTAGCATGAGTATTGCTTTTATTTGAGATGGCTTTAAATTGGGTACTTCCTGTATCTAAATTTATAAAATTGTGTGCATAGTGCATATATATGCCTCCTATTTGCAAAATATTTCAAGGCACTTGAAAGAAAAGTATTCCGAAGCTTTTCTTTATCAATATAGGATATAATATTGCTACCTAGAATATGCTTAAATGGAGAATATGTATTCACTTTGGTAGGTATTCAGAAATTCTTATAAAAATTTCATGTAGGAGTTTTCCCTCTATTAATCTGCTGGCACACAAAGAAAACAGCATGTAACTTACAAATTCAATGAGAAGAAGAATCCATAATAAAAATAGAAATAGCAGACCTGCATCATACCCTTTACATCCTGGGCTAAACACTTTGCTGACTGACGTGTTGTCTGAAGTGAATTTCTGCATATTGAACACTTTTATTCTATTTCCTGGACTAAATGTGCATTTTGCCAGGGGTGAATAAAAGCCATAAAGAAACATCAATTCCTTGGCTTGCCCCAGATTTCCTTCCTGATTTCCCTCCTCTTCTTCTACAAATGAAGATCCTGGGGTGTTGTCCTGCAGGGAGACTGAGGCTATTCTCAGGGAAACTTCTATGAGAGCCTCCAGCCTAATGAAGATGGAGATTATTTCTTGTTCTGGTCCCAGCTGCTTCTTCCTGACCCTTAACCCGGTCCTTGTCTTTTGTCTTTCCAGACGTGAAGAATGACTTGTCCTTTCCCTGAAGGGTACCATCCTTTAGTCCATATATTAATGGGATAAGGTGGGGTTGGCATGGAATAATACTCATTCTGCTGAGATTTATCTAGAAACTGTTCATTTTGAGGTAAAAAGGGGAGAAAGGCATATTCTCCTAGTGGTTATCTAAGCTTGGAATCTCTCTGTTCCCCCTGAAGACCATTAATTTGGCCCTAGGAAACATTCCACAAATGCAGAGTTTGGGAAATGCATGCCTGAAACCATACTCTTGATTTATAAATCCCATAACACAAAATGCTGCACACAGGTCATGAAGCAAAAATCCTATATGGAAACATAAAATACTTTAGCTTTATTTATTTAAAGAATTAACCTTTCTCTCACAGGCAGCTGGAATTTCTATCAGTTCTACTTAACTAAGGTATTTTATGTGTAATTGCCACATTGCCCCACTCAAATAAGAGACACTATCAATTCACTCCGTTGCCTCCAGTTGTTCCTGTCACAAAAATAGGACCCTTGGCTGCTTTTGCTTCCTTTTAACAAGTATTTGTTAATTTTGATAATTTGCAGAGTTTAAAGAACAGCAGTTCTGTTTGTGTAAATCACAAGATTTAATTAGAGAAGAGGAATCCAAATGGTGCAAATAAAAGTCTGTACATAATAAAATATTAATTGCTTTTAAAAATACAATAGCGCTCCAGTATTCTATTACACTCCAGCAGAAAGTGCTCGCAGCCAGGGAGCGCAGTGCCACAGCTCAGCTGTAATCATGGCAGCCTTGGAAGACTGACTGCAACCCTGAAAGGCTGGAGGAACAACTGCCTTTCTTGCATCACTGATGAGGATGCCTTAAGTCTTATTTCTCTGGAGGTGTGGGACATTTGCCATATACTCATTGTAGATCCTTTCTCAGCCTTATATTCTTTTGTACCTTCTCCTACACATTTCTAAAATCTAGAGTACTGCGAAGAATTCAATGTATTAGGTTTTCTGGTAGATATGGATTGTTTTGGGGGAAAAGGAAGTAAAAGGGAAGGAGTTAGAGGTTGTTATTTTGGTCCTACAATTGAGAGGCTGCATCACTCATTGGCCCTGTGACCTTGGACACATAGCTTCACCTCATGAGATCTCTGCCCCTCCATCTGTGGAATATATAATGGCAAACATATATTAAAAATTTACATTAAAGGCTTGACATTCTTTAACATCCTATTTCAAAAATCTCACCTCTCACAAAAATCAACTCATGGTGGATAACCGACTTCAACCTAAGGCATGAAACTATAAGAATTCTAGAAGAAAATGTTGGAAAAACTCTTGTAGACATCGGCCTAGGGAAAGAATTTATGAAGAAGACCCCAAAGGCAATCATAGCAACAACAAAAATAAATAAATGGGACTTGATTAAATTAAAAAGTTTCTGCACAGCCAAAGAAACTGTCACGAGAGCAAACAGACAACCTACAGAATGGGGAAAAATTTTCGCATGCTACACATCTGATAAAGGACTGATAACTAGAATGTATATAGAACTCAGTAAAATCAGCAAGAAATAAATCAAACAACCCCATTAAAAAGTGAGCAAAGGACATGAAGAGAAACTTTTCAAATGAAGATAGACTAATGGCCAATAAAAATATGAAAATATGCTCAACATCTCTAATCATCAGGGAAATGCAAATCAAAACCACAATGAGATATCACTTTATTCCAGTGGATATGGCTTTTATCCAAAAGTCCCCAAACAATAAATGTTGGCGTGGATGCAGAGAGATAGGAACACTCATACACTGCTGGTGGGACTGCAAACTAGTACAACTTATGTGGAAAGCAATATGGAGTTATCTCAAAGAGCTGTAAGTAGAACTACCGTTTGATCCAGTAATCCTATTATTGGGCATCTATCCAAAAGAATAATAGACATTTTATAAAAAAGACATCTGTACTACAATGTTTACAGCAGCACAATTCACAATTGCAAAGATGCGGAAACAACCCAAGTGCCCATCAGGACATGAGTGGATTAATAACATGTGGTATATGTATACCATGGAGTTCTATTCAGCCACAAAAAACAATGGTGATATAGCACCTCTTGAATTTTCCTGGATAGAGCTGGAGCCCATTCTACTAAGTGAAGTATCCCAAGAATGGAAAAACAAGCACCACACGTACTCACCATCATATTGGTATTAGCTGATCAACACTTACGTGCACATATAGCAGTAACATTCACTGAATGTTGGGCAGGTGGGAGGGGGGCCGAAGGGGATGGGTATATTCACACCTGATGGGGGATGAACATGCTTGAAGCTCTGACTTGGGTGTGGCAAGGGCAATATATGTAACCTAAACATTTGTACCCCTGTAATATGCTGAAATAAAAAAAAAGAACATGCACAAATAAAATTTTTAGACATACTGAGAAATTATATGTAAAAAAACCTAATAGCCACTGATTAATAAACAGTAAATATCACTTTCTTATAAAAAATTTAAAGAATTTACATGTTTTCTATTTTTTATTGAAAATATCTAGGAATTTCAACCAAGAGTACACATTATAGAAATTTTATATCATTAAGTGTCAAGGATGGGATAGACATTTATGGAGAAGAAAGAAATTATTTTAATTCTGCTTCATATATTGTTAGCATAGGTACTATGGCAAATATATATTTATACTAAAATTTGTTTCCTCAAATATATTTGCTCTTTTATAGGTATCAAATAAAATAATACATGGTGTGGACTAAGCAAATACATTTGCCTCCTGTCTCTGTTGAGAATCATTTGAATTAAAATCTAAAATTATGAAATGAGATAAAGTCACAACAAATAAAATATGAGAAGTGTCACTATCAAAAAATTATTTTAACATATTTATGGAAGACCCAAATTGGATGGGAATAAGCCTTTGCCTGAGGTATAATACAGTTTGCTGCAAGAGAAGTTGGGACAATGCCATCAGAAGGAGCTCCGGAATATGTGTGAGACTCAAAGGCAGCAGACAGAAAAGAGCACACCCAAGGGGCCGAGTTACAGGCCAGTCTCTCACTCCTGCTTGCACAGTGAAGATGGCATTTTAATTTTTTTAACTTTTTGACTCTTTCGTAATTACATTTAGCTTAACGTACAAACACATCATACAGTTACACAAAATATTTTCTTTCTCTATATTCTTATTTCATAAGCTTTTTTACTATTTTAATTTTTTTTTTTTTACTTTTTTAACTTTTTAAAAGTTTTGTGTTGAAAACTAAGATACCAATACACAAATTAACCTAAACCTACACAGGGTCAGCTTCATAAATATCACTGTTTTCCACCTGCTCATCTTGTCCCATTGGAAGGTCATCAGGGGCAATAATATGCATGGACCTGTCATCTCCTATGATGACAATGCCTTCTTCTGAAAGACCTCCTGGAAAATCTGCCTGAAGCTGTTTTTCAGTTAACTAATTTTTTTTTTTTTAACAAATAGCAGTACACTGTAAAGTGTAAAATGTATAGTATAGTAAATACATAAACCAGTAGAATAGTCATTTGTTATCATTATCAAGTAGTATGTACTATAATAATTGTATATGCTATATTTTTAATGAATGGAAGTGCAGTAGGGTTGTTTATACCATCATCACCACAAACACATGAGTAATGCATTGCACTGTGACATTATGATGGCTATGAATAGGCAACGGAAATTTTATAATCTTAGAGACCACCATTTGTTATGCAGTTTGTTGCTGACCTAAATGTTGCTATATGGCACATGGCTGTAAATGTGGCACAGTTCTGATAGGAGTAGGATGTGAGAGGCTCTGGGTAATGATCTCCAGGAAAAATAATAATTTGAGAAAATAGAAAGTTGAAATTGTTCTGGAAAAAGTAAAAACATGATGAAAGTATAAAAAGTTGCAAAGTAGAAAACAATTTAGCAGCTCTTATAACAATGAGTTTGAAATATAAACTAAACTGAAATGCAGCATCATTTTGAATAATTGATGGCACATAAGAAGAGAGAATCCATTTGATATTAATGACAGGAACATTCTCTTTAGCATAGCCCAAGAGTCATGGAATTGGGCCCACTAATGCTAACTCCAATGCTCGGACCAGCACTGAACAATATGTACACAGTCATTATAATGTTACTACTGATTCTCAAATTTTAGAGTCAATCAGTATTCGCAGAAGATTTAAATGTGGTTGCAGTTTAGATTGTAAATATGGCTTATATTGCTAGATGGACTATTAGAATGTAACTGAGAGAAAAAGAAATGAAAAAGAGGATTAGGAAATGTTGGGGAAAATGTAGAAGCTCAAACATACTTATCTGACTAAATGAAGAATCAAGAGATACTTTTGAAAGTTACTAAACTAGAAATTGGGGTTTAAAAGGTAACCAATAGGAGATGGAACTGGAGGTCATTATGTTAAATGAAATAAGCCAGATACAGAAAGACAAATATTGCATGTTCTCATTCATGTGAGAACAAAATGTCGATCTCATGGAGGTAGAGAGTTGATTGGTGGTTACCAAAGACTGGGAAGTGTAACAGGGGAGATGAAGAGAAGTTGGTTAATAGGTAGAACTATACAGGAATAAATACTAGTGTTTGATAGCACAGCAAGGTGACTGTAGTTAACAATAATTTGTTGCATATTTTAAAATCAGCTAGAAGAAAAGATTTGAAATGTTAACACAAAGAAATGATAAATGTTTGAGTTGTTGCATATCATACCCACCCTGATTTGATCATTATACACTATATGTATGTATAAAATACCACATGTACCTTATAAATAGGTACAATTATTATGCTTAAATAAAAATAAAATAAAATTGATAATTATTAATTAAAAAGGGGAGAGGAAAATGGGAGTACAAGTGAACTAAATTTTCATGTATCATAAAAGCAAGTAAATAAATACTTTCCCGTATGAGCTTATAGCAGTAAGCACCAGAAGAGCTAAAATGAGTCAGCTAAAAAGGTAAAGGGAGGCAGTGGGAATAAATGTTGTAAGGGAGGCACTGGGACCAGTAGTTTCACCATAAGTTGTCTTCACTCTTTGATTGTTACCCAGTACATGTATTATTTTGATAAAATATAATTTTGAAATATTATAGTAGTTGTGAGATAACATATGCTAATTATAATTTTCTAAATCTAAAGACTTTTAAATGGGTTAATCTGCTAAGGTTAAAAATAGAACAGGAAGGAATATTATTCAGTCTTAACAAAGAAGGAAATCCTGCCATTTGTGACAACACGGGAGAGCCTAGAGGACATTGTGCTAGGTGAAATGAGCCAGAGATGGAAAGACAAACACTGCATGAGCTCACCTATGTGTGGGATATAAAAAAAGTCAAACTCAGAAGCACAGAGCAGAATTGTGATTACTAGGTGTTTGAAGAGGGGAAAATGAAAAGATGGTGCTAAAAGGGTACAGACATTCAGTTATAAGACGAATAAATTCTGGGGATTTAATACACAGCTTGGTGACTATAGCAACCAATATTATATTGTCTCCTTGAAATTTTCTCAGAGGGTAGATCTTAAATGTTCTCACCCTCCACCTATCCCCCACACTGGTAACTATGTGAGGTTACAATGTGTTACTTAACTTGGTTGAGGTAATCATTTTACAATGTATATATATTTCCAATCATCATATGATATACCTCAGATATATATAATTTTTATCTGTTAATTATACCTCAATAAACCTGGAAAAAAATAGAATAGGAAGTATGTTTTCATCAACATAACCAGAAGGTTCTATCCTCTTCAGAGTTGGCTCCTGGATTACATAGATAATTTCCTAAGATTACATATAAATATGGGACAAATGATTTGGGTCACTATGTTATAATAGCTGAATAATCATTATACATTAGATTCATGTATTGTGGAATAAATAAAAAGGCAAGATTTTTGTCTTCCAAACAGTTGCCAAAAATAAAGAAAAGACTAAAAGTTTACACTTAAAGGCATTTACCTCTTTGGATTTTGAGTGTGTGTTAACATGAGATACATACATAACAAAAGGAATATTTAACAGAGAATTAAAAGATACAAGTCTTGACTAACATTATGATGTTGACCAAGCACTCTACCATTTTTGTGATTCAGTTTTCTCAGCTACATATAAAAGGAAGAGAGGAAGAAAAGAAGAAAGAAGGTAACAGAATAATTGGGGAAGGGTGAAGGATAGGGAGGACGAGTGGAAGGAATATGGAAAGAAGGAAGAAAGAATGAAAAGAAAAAAGGAAGGAAGGAAAAAAGGAAGGAAGTCAGGTAGGTAAGAGAAAAGAGGAATTTGACTTTAGATTTGCTCTAAAGTTCTATATTATTCTGAGTGAGAAAGATGATTTATTTGAAACTGAAATGATAGAAGTACAGTTGTGATGATAGTTAAAGCTTAGAAATCTTTGAGCCTGAGGGCAGAGGTGTATATTTTATTTATGGAGCTTCAGAGAATGGGGAGGGGGGCCCTTAAGTCTTAAGAAGTAGGTGGTTGGATCAAATCAGTTACTAATTACAGCAAAGACTAACAAAGTAGAGAGTGCTTGGATGTACTGGTAATTTATTAATACATCAAAACTATATGAAGCTGAATTCAAAGTATTCAGTTGGGAGCTTTAGAGGTTCAAAAGACATATAATGTAGAGGCCCTGATTTAAAGAAGTTTACACCTAGACAGAAAGATAAGGAACACTGTCTGCAAGTTTAAACATACAACAAATCAAATACAATTACCAAACAGGTTGTAGAAAAAAAATAGCTTTGGACTTCAGAAGAAAAACCACTTTTGTCTGCTATAATGAGAGAAGATTTTCCAGAGCATAAGGGGTTAGAGACTGAGACTTTGTAGCAGCTCAAACCATGCCCTTGTCCTACCACCTCTGTCTCTCTCTCTTCTTTTCTCTCAGTTTCTCTAAAAGAGGCTCCCTTGAAGCTACCATTTTTGTCACTGTAGACTTCAGTCTTAAGACTTACTATATGGGGTGCAAAAGTAGTTGGACTTCCAAATCTATAAGGCCCTTGATGTCTTGTGCTACTTTTTCATTCTTGTCTCATTCTTAAATAGTTTGCTAAAACTAGCCAATAGTGGACAACACTGTGGCTTTTTCCAACCATTTCCCTTAAAGCTACTGGCCCAACAGATAAGATATGCTTTCAACTTGTCTCAGACAACAATTTTCCAGATATTTTAACTGTACAACAAGGATCATGGTTTTCCAGCATCAGCTTTAGCACCATCTGCTCCTTGATTGCTTTTTGTTATAGCAGCCCTGCCTTCTAGTAACATTTTCTATAATAAATCTATCCATTTTGAGAATCATCTCCATTCCAACTAGCAGGAAGAATCATATGTAAACAGTATTTTGGCTGCCACATCTGAACAATGTGCACATCCTTTCTGCTACTCTCTGAAGGTTAGAACGGTCACACGGTCATTCCTAACTAAAGGGAAATTGGAAAGTGAAGTCTAGCTGTGTGTCCAGAAAGAAGGCACAATGTGTTTAATGATCCAGCTAGCAATATCTGTAGCAAATGGAAACAGTGATGTGATAGATTGACAATGTCTGCCATAGATAAAGGGTTGGCATGGAAGTATTTGTGTCATATATTTGCTATTCTGGCCATAAACAGTATAATTAGAGACAATGGTTAACCAATACTCTTAAAAGTTTACAAATGATCCTTTTTATTCAAATAAATAAGTTCCCCCCAATAGATTCATTTCCATCTTTTTTTTTTTTAAATAATCCTCCTCAATAATGCTTTCCAAGTAAATTTTGGCTAAAATGACAGTTTAAAATTTAAAAGAGGCACTAGAGCACCTTTCATAAAAAAGCCTACTTTTAGAACATCCCTCACTTTAAAATTCTGCTCTCTGTTCTCTAATTCCACAGTGCCCAAATGTTTCAGAAGCAATATAATCTTAAGTTTATTTCAAATTTCTAAGCTTTCCCTAGGGCACTTGTCTCTCTACGGGACATGAGTAACTAGGAACTTTGGTCTGATACTATCTACCTGGTTAAAGTTCACGGAGGGGAGAAATTGCCCATGTGGAAACTGCAGTTCCAATACTTGTCGCTGAACATAAAATAACTCGGGCCTCCAGGGTTAATAGTAACATTAGAATCACTTGAGGCTCATGTAAGAAAATTGTAATTAAAAAGGAAATAGAGTTTGAGATATAGCTGAACTTTATTATATAAAAGTACAGTGTAGCATTTCCTTCTTAACCTTGGAGCCAAGTCTCTGAACGTGCTGGAATTTTTGATACCTAGAAAATGCCTTGATGAGGGAAGGGGGGAAGGATGGGGAGGGGGGAGTTAAATAGACCACTGTTGGAGTTCTGCCCTGAATTTTATAGAATAATTAAAGCCTGCTTGCCACCTATTTCAAGTTTCTCTACTTTTGTTTCATCTTAGTTCAATTTTCCTCTCATCAGTTCCTGCGCAAGGTGCTTTTGGCCCCAGTTCCTTACCACTCATCAGTCATCCTTCCCCTTGCCCTATGGGATGTGCCCCCGATTCCTTCATTAAGGAGTTCAACCAATTAAGCAGAATATCTTTTGTTGTTGTTGTTGTTTTTAAGAACTAAAATTGCATGGCCTGGTAGCAGTGTTTTCTTATTCCTTCTCTGTGACAGACTGAAATAAACATATCACCATCTGATAAAGGTCAGCTTTGAAACACAGCTGCCTTTTGGGCTTGCAGAGCAGACACAGTGCACCCCAAACCTTTCCTGACTACTAATACTGTTTCAAATCCAATTAAAACCCGTAGTCTCCTCTTTAAATCCTGAAGGGCTTAGGGACCCAGCCTCTTCAGAAACAGCCTCGTGAAACCTTCTTCGCCTTCCTACTTTCAATCACCACTTACTCTCAGCAGTTGTTTATTTCTAGGATTAAAGTGAAAAGACCTCAACAAAGTCATTTTGGAAATGAACACCCAAGAGCATAGACCTCTCACTTCCCGAGTATCCACCTGAGCCTTGGTATAATAATGCACAACGTGGCACACAAAATTTCTCCCCTCAACAGGCTCACTAGCTTGGAATCCTAAGTCTGCCAATGCCTGTTTTTTTTCCATTTGCATTCACACGGTTTAAATGGAGTAGAGCCCAGGAGAAATTGATTACCCTTTGTTGCATTATATTTACATGTTACTCTGATCTCGTAGCTATGCCGAGGGCCTAGCAATATGACAATTTTAATAAACACCCCACAGTTCTAAGTAGGATGCGTGCAACTGGGAAAGGTAGAGACCTTTAGTGTATCTACTTCTTAGTCCCTTAGCCAAGAGAGACTTGGGGCGCTTTATATCTCGCACCTGCTACAGATGCTCAGGTCGTCAGCAGTGATGTGCCCTTCACCTGAGAACTCAATCGCAGCAATGGTTTACACTTCTCCTTGCTGAATTTCTGTCCCTCTTGACACTTCAGCTCTGCCAAGTACTCACTGGGCCAGAACCACTCGTTCTTTGTGTTTGTGCACATGGTGTTAAGGGATTGAAAAGCAGGGAGGAATGTTTACCCTTTAGGAAGCAAAGTCTTGGAAGAGTATAGGGCTGTTGAACAGCGCACCACTGCTAACCGGGGGTTTCCTTTCACTCAGATGGTCTGGGGACTGGAGGAATCACCAATGGGGTTCAAACCCTTGATTCTGTATCTATTGTGACATCTGTCCTCTCTTTGCTATTGTTGGTGACTGATATACAGAGCAATCCCTCTGCAGAAAATTTACATGTAGGGAAATTTTGCAAAGCACTGAAAGGAGTTTCAAGTCCTCTCAGAAAGTCCACAGGGTTCAGTGAAAATAGAATCTAATCAACCTGTAAAAATTGAAATCCCACTTCTATTGCATGACTTGATTTGATTTGAGGTATCTTCTTTTTGATCCCTAAGCAATAAAACGAGTTGACTATCTCTCTAGGAACAGGATCTGCATCTGTGTCTGCTTTTCTCAGCCTCCTTTTCTTCATTCTTTGCCACCTTCTTTTATGCTTCTAATTCTGAAAACTTCCTAATTGCTCCTTGGCCCAAGTAAAATCCATCTTTACTGTGCTGAGTGTGGCTTTTCCACTAACCAGAAAGAAAAGCAACGTAGCCCTTATTGCTTCCTTCATATTTATGAAGCATTTCTCTACCTATCCTTTTTTGTGTCCTTTCCTTGCATTTCATGATTCTTGCCTGGTTCCTAGACATTTTATGAAGACTTTGTGAAGATCATTTCTTAATCAATTAAATTTGGTAGCAATTTCAAAATTCTGTATATTGTTTGGGCAAGTGTTTGTTTCCTGTGTTCATAACACAGGGAGAGTTATAAACCAGTATATAGGGCAGTTGACCTTTAAGTGAATCTTCTTTCATTAAATGTTTCGAGACTGGCACATTGTCTTGTTTACCAGCCCTAACAATGAAAATATCGTATATGCATGCAATTTTAAAATTTGTGTGAATGTGTAAACATTATTTAATTTTAGCCTAAGAAGGTAATCAGAAAAATTAGTGTAGCTTTTTTTAAACAACTGATAAATTACAAGGCATCATAAAAAAAAGTTGACAGAATTACTTGAAATTGTGGAATCAAGAATGGTTATATGATTAAGCAAAATAATTAAAGATTAAATGGATTCATTGTTGGGAGGAGTGATTTGAAGAAGGGGGTATAGTAAGAGTATGGAAGGCATCAAAGATGGGATGAGGTAGCAAACATCATGATTCAGATGTAGATGTACCTATTAAAGATCTATTGAAGATGCTTTGAGGAATATATAGAGGTTTATTTCTTGTGACATTTACTTGAGTTTTTGATGCAAAAATTATATATATAATGCTTGCACACATTACATCAGCTGAATTTTGCAATAGTTTTTAAAACCTGTTGATTTATCATAGTTACATCAGCTTCTGCATTATGAGTCATTCTCAACAATACCCTGTCCTACTCCACCATCAAAAGCATATATTAATATTTAGTATAATATATTACAATATTTTCCTTTATGTATTAATACAAGCAGCCCTTAATTCTGAGAATCTGTGAGTCTGTGTGTAATGCACAAGCTCATTGTAGGGATAAAAAGAGAATTTTTTTCAGTCAAGAATGTGTGAATACAACATAGAACTCAAAGGAATTTTACTATGGGGAGTCCAGATTCCCTTAACTACTCTAAAAAAATTACATGAGGATGCTAGGGAAGATAGTTTAATGTCACATTCCAGAGACAGCACCTGAAGCAAGGGTGCCTTCTAGCATCATGCTAGTGCACAGGTTCAATTATGAATGAGGAGAACATCAATAAACTGCTCCCAGCTTCTCTCTTGCTTACCTTCTGCAGTCATCTCCCATCTGTACATTGACGATGCTCTCTGAGCTCTGTGCTGCTCAACTTCTAAGCACTAATGAGATCACAGCCTACGGTGGAAAAGCTGCATTTGAGTTTGATCTGCTCATTCAGCAATAGAGGAGTGAAAGGTGTGGGCTGATTTGCCTAACTCCGGAAGCATTTCTGGAGAAAAGTTGTTGAAGCCAGCAGACTTAACTTGTTTGAACTTTAGCTTCCACCTGCCTTAATAAAACAAGTTTTATTTTTATTCTTTTTCCTATTTTTTTTTTCTGTTTTATTCTTTCTTTTTTTTTTTTTTTTGGTTTTCATGGTTTGTGTTGGTAACTCATAGAAAGACAAGAGTCACACCTAATGGGTGCAGTGCACACTGTCTGGGGGATGGACACACTTGAAGCTCTGACTCAGGCAGGGCAAAGGCAATATATGTAACCTAAACATTTGCACCCCTGTAATATGTTGAAATAAAAAAAAGAATTTAAAAAAAGAGTCAAAACTGGTCTGTGTATGTATGTGCCAATTATGTGTATTTGGGTGTGGGAGTATGTAGTCTGACATTTTATGAATGAAAAGATCCCACGTTGCATAACTCTAAGATTTAAGAATACCACTTTGAATGTCTTTCAGATTTTTTTCCTGATTTTATGCTCATATATTCTAGCATACTTCATCTCTACTATAATATGAGGAGAGATAATAAGCAATTTCCACATTACTTAGCTCTGCTTTAATTACAACATATTGCATGGGAGACATTATTTTCAAATGATTTCTTTTTTTTCTCAGTCCTGATTGTTTCTGATCCCAGAGCAAATATTCACTTAAATGGTGTAAGCCATCTGTAGTTTATAAAACACCTTTAAGCTATTGTTTTAAAGCTTCATACCTTTTAATGTTTTCCTATTTATTTCCTGCTGATATCAACATATACCCTGCCAAAACCAATCTTTGGTGAATACTAACTAACATATTCCGATTGAACATTTGATCCAGCAAGTTTGCAAATAGTAAGCAGAATGAACATCTGTGAGGGCTAGATAATTTTTAATATTTATGGAGAGCTCATTTCTGTGTTGTTATCCTTATGATGAGTTCGGTTATTCAAGACAATGTACGGCGTGAGTCCTTGCAATCGATTCCATTATGGGAAAGGTTTGAGGAGTGAGTACTCAACTGTTTGTTAATTGGAATTTCAACTGTGCAGGAAAATATTGCTTGTAAGAATTTGAGTACTGTCCAAAGTATCCATGAAAAGGAGTTTATCTCATACATTTTTAAATTGTTATATGCCAAAAACATTACACAAAACTGTTTCTATCTTAGAAAAAAAGTCCAAAAATAAAACTTTAACTTATTTCTACTTACTAGTAAGACAATTAATATTTTTACTATCAACAAGATTTATAATGCTTGGCTAACACTTTGAAAAACAAAGAAAATAATAAAACAATATCTCATTAGTATATTTCCCCATTTGTAAAACATTAATGCCTGGAAACAATTAGTTATATGTTCAGGTTTCATATCAATGCATTATATGACCAGGAAACTTGTCTGAAGTGGTTTTTTTTTTTTTTTTTTTTAAAGCATTCTAATATATGACTAACCCCATTCCCAGGCAGTTCTTTTAAGGTCAGATAAGGTGAACAGGCTGGTGGTATAGAGAGATGCTAAAATAACATATGTTATGTAGTTATCATTAATTGATAAATAAATTGCTAATAAGATTTAGATTGAGGGATCTGAAAGGTATTTTAGAGATCATGTGGTTTCACCCCTCATTAAATGGAGCTCTAAATACATTTAAAAACTTATTTAATGATTTAACCTAGCTTGAGGCAGATTCAGGAGTAAAATTCAGCTCTCTTGTAATAGTCAGAGCCGTGTGGACCTAGGAAGTAAGCTTAAAAAATGGCCCAAATGGGTAGACATTGATCTGCAATGACTATCTCGGTTTACGAACTACCATTGAGAAGTCTCCACTTTTCTCTATTGTCTTCTCATGCACATTACTACTTTTGAGAGAGTCATGATCCCCAAGTTGTTTAAATTGGTAGACAAAATCACTTTGTGCCCAAAAACAGTATTTGTAGGAAAAGGGGGCTTTTTACTCTGTTATTATCTTCTACTTTCTTTTCTTGCCTCATAATTTCCATTTAGATCCTGAAATCAATACTGAAGATAATTGATCTTAGTGTGTGGGTGGGAAAAACCCTTCTTTTTACTAGTAGCCATTGGAAAATATTTAAAGAAGAGATTGGAAGATGGTCATAGCTCCATTATTTTGTTTTGTGGTTTTTGAATTCTATACATGTGTAAATTTATCTATTACTAATGAATTAAAATGATACAATGAATTCCCAGTGCATATTTCACTCTGGGCCACATAGAAAAATATAATTTATTTCCTGCTGAATTTGTAGGTAATGATCTTGCTGAAGGCATTAATGATACATGGATAGAATTCCTCAGCACAGAAGGGCTGCTGCCATGTCCAGAAAATTCTTCAGGACAGCGGTCCCCAACCTTTTTGGCACCAGGGACCAGTTTCACAGACCAGTGGAGAGGGGATGGTTTTGGGATGATTCAAGTGTATTACATTTATTATGTAGTCAAACCTCTCTGCTAATGATAATCTGCATTTGCAGCTGCTCCCCAGTGGCTAGTATCACTGCCTCAGCTCCACCTCAGGTCATCAGGCATTAAATTCTCATAAGGAGCGTGCAACCTAGATCCCTTGTATGTGCAGTTTACAGTAGGGATCACGCTCCTATGAGATTCTAATGCTGCCGCTGATCTGACAGGAGATGGAGCGTATGCGGTGATGTGAGCGATGGGGAATGGCTGTAAACACAGCTGAAGCTTTGGCTTGCTCACCGCCACTCACCTCCTGCTGTGAGGCCTGGTTACTAACAAGCCACTGACCAGTATGGCCTGGGTCTTGGGGACAGCAGCCCTAGAACAATAAATCTGATAAGCAAATAATTACCTTATCTCCTGGGACTGTATGATTTTCTCAATATCAAAATGAAAACTCATTTAGGAGTTCATCATTCACAGGCATGATATAAACAAGAAGGTGCAAAGAATGGATCTGTGGAATAAAGAAATCATCTGGAAGAATAAAAACCTGCATGTTACAAACAATAATGTGACCAATGTAGGCCACTGCTGTCTGTGGATTTCTAGGAAGTGGAGACCAATATGTCAGCATTGTCAACACACCTAAGGCCTTCCTTGCTATTTATTAAATGTTGAATTAATTAATCAATTAGCCAGTTATTCAACAAAAAGAGGCTGTTGTTTTCTTTTCTTTGTAATTCATATGTATCAAATGTAATCCATATGTATCAAATAAAATGACTGACATATGTAGTAGTTAAAGAGTTTGGTGATAATGCCGCTGATAGTTCAAACAAATCAACAAATCTTGAGAAGAATTTAAAGGTTAGTTCACCACTAGCTAAAAAAAATTGAATAGAGAGGTCAACCTTTCAGGTAAATGATGCTTCCCAAAGTCTATGTGATATAAACAAATAGAAGTCTTTTAAATGACATATGAAGATAAGTACCTTGTTTTCCTACTTACACTGGACCCTGCAAAGAGGGTTTAATAATTATTTTGTGCAATGCTTTTTATCTTTTCAAGGCAACATAGGATAGGCTATTAGTTTCATGTATAATGGAAAATTTCAAAGGTAAAATGTTTAATTTAATTGGACTAGGGACTTGAGCTTAATGCTGCTCTCAAACAAAATGCCAGTATCCCTCAAGGCATGCTGAGAGATATTATCTACTGGGGCACTTTATTGCAAACTTCTGTTAACCTGGGTCATAAAGACATGAATGAGTTTACATAAAAATTTTGAGGAGTAATGGGATTATTTTCCTTTTTCTGTGAGCCTTTATAATTCTAACTCTAGAACTTTGAAAAATGAAAATTCTTCATTGCTTTGCTCACTTAACCTTAATCCAGTGAGCATGATATATTTAGCCTTTCGTGGTGACACATTTGGAAAGACGTGATACTGTATGGAATCACTGATACGAGCATAGAAGCACATGGCATGACCTTGTCATCATCCATCATTCAGCCTTCTTTTCAGTCCCTTACCACACTGCTAAATTGTCCTTATAAGAATGTTTTTGTGGCCACATGGCCTCTAGATGTGAGGCTTTTTGACATGTACATAAATGTTCACACACGTACAGATAAACACACACATACCCAAACACCCATGCTTGATTAACAATATGAAGAGGAACATGATTATATTTTTCTCCCCTACCTCTCTCACATTTGGTGTAGCTATTGCAGTTTCATTCTGTCACTTGGTCTTCCCTCATATTTGTAAAAATTATTTAAATTAACCAAACTATTGATAAACACCTTCTATGTGTCAAAAATTAGAGTAAGTGTTGAGGATGGATAATGCAGGGATCTGCCCTTGATGAATTTACAATCTTCTATAGTTTACAAATACATGGCTGCTAGTTCAGATTTGATTGGGCTGTGACCTTCACAGTTTTAAAAATATTGAATTACCAGCTGTGCTTTTTTGTTCTCCCTAACACCAAAGCCTACTCCCAATTGCTATTTGTGAGCATACTTACACCGTTATTACACAGCTTTGAAGAAAGTGAAATACTTGTTGTTCTCAAAAGTGGGAAGATAAAAGATAGGCCACAGGAAAAAAAAAGAGTACATGTTTATTTGTGGGAGAAAAGAATATTCTTATGGATTTAAATGACACGTGTTTCCGGATCATGACTTAAATCATCTCATTTTCCACCCTCACATATTATTTATATGCCCCCTAGGCACTTGGCTTTGTGATTATATATCTGCTGTTTACTTCTTATTTCTAACTTCTGCCAACAATTCTGCCATAAATTGTTTATAATCTTTAATATCTTCTTCTTTCACTTCTTAAAAATACTTTTCCTTTTTTTTTGTATCTTCTGACTTTTCTTTTATCCTTCCTGTATTTCATTTGAAAATCGTATCTTGTATTTTCATTTGAAAAACTGAATTTTCAAAGATGATATTAGCCCATAAGAATACATCTTTTTTGGTAAACAAACTAATGATAGCATCTTTGCTGTAACCCCGTTGATTTCTGTAATTACAATTTTTTGCAATATTTTGATTAGGTCAGTTAGGCTAAATGAAGTAAAAAACAAAATCCTTTTTAGTCTTGTTAATTTGTTTGAGTTATTCAATTCAAGAAAAGATCATGTTATTAGTTGATTTGGTCACATTTTATATTCCTTCTAATGAAATAGTCATAGGTATAACTATTCTATATATGAAAATTACATTTTTATGAAACAGTTTACAGTTTACCTTTATCTTATCTCTATTATTTTTGTCCAGTATGTTTCAATGCTTTGACTCATCAACAGCTCCTTTCTAAATTTCCATATCATAAAGATCTCAAAATAGCTGTTGTATGGAGACTTTATAAATGCGATCTGACCCCAACAAACAGGAAAAATAGAAAGGGCTGCTTATGGATACATTCAGAACATCTATTTAATCAGTGACAGCAAAACATACAATTAACTTTAAATGGAAGCAGCAACATAACAGTGCACTTTGAAGGACAAAGCCTTCATGACATCTCAAGCTGAATGCAAAGTTACACACCCACACATGCTCAAAAATAGCTGTCTATAAAGTGCCATCTGTGATGCTGAATGTTTGGGGGTTGGGAGTGGGGGGAAGAGATGTAATGTAAGGTAAACCAACATGTGGTAGACATCAGCAAAAGCTGAGGCAGTCAGAAATGTAAGCCTTAACCGCAAGTCCTATGATATAAACAGCAATAACATTAACAATTACCCAAACATAAAGGAATTTTTCCATAGACACAAAACAGAAATGTGTTCAACCAAATGTATTTCTGTTGTGTCTGGAATAGCAAGGTCGTTTAGTATTTGCTGTAATTATCACAATTACCATTTTCCTGGGAGTGAGAAGGTTGTTTTTGTTTTCTTAAGTTATTGTAAAGTGCACATTAGTGAGTAAAGACAGTCCCTTTAGGTAAACAACAATCTCATCTAATGTGTGTCAACATAGCTTTAGGCATTTTTAAAAAGTTCATTTATTATCCAGTTAAACAGGGAGTTTGCTGTTCCTGTTAGTACAGAGTGAAGAGAAGTATGCATATGATATCAGGAAGATAGTGGATAAATAGAATGGGAGGTTTAGAAAGGCTCAATTTGTGGGATCTATTTAGAATGAGATTCTGAAAAATAGCCCTAGTCTGAATCAAACTAGAAGTGTCGTTGTTCTCTCTAGTCTTATAAAGAGGCTGAATTCAATCTCTGGCTTCAAGATTTTCATTTCTTACACATGAAAGACAGAAAAGCATTGATATTGCTTAAGAATGGGGCTTACCTTTGATGAGATGTGATGCTAGTGAGCAACTCATCAAACTTACTCACATTTAAAAATAATGAGCTACAGAAATTCATTAAAATCATCTTGAACCAAAAAGCAATGACCTAGATGATTAGGGATAGTTCCTGTGGATATAGGATCAGAAGAACGCAAAGACAGGGAAAGGCTGCTTAGGCCAGAAAGTGGAGTCTGAAAAGTGAAGAAAGAGAGGAAAATTGTGGATTTTTTGTTTTGTTTTGTTTAAAAATGTTCTAAAGGATTTTCATAATGAGACCAGGGACATAAAAAAATTAAAGTATGGTGCAAAGTCATGAAAGAAAAACTTTTGAATGAACAGAATCTAGAGTTGAAAATAAAAACAAGATTCTTACTTTTTCTTTCCTTTGCATGCCTTTGAAATTCGGAGCACTGCTCTGGTGGATGAGAATATTAACAATTGGAAGGCAAACTGAGTTGGTATAATAAGAAATATCAAAACTTTCATTTTAGTAATCAGACTCTGAGTCACAGAGGACAGCCCTGCTTGAAGCCCATTAACACATCATAATAACAACCACCTGATGTAATGAAAACAAATGAATTCCAAAGAAATAGAAAATGTAAGAGTGGGTCATTATCCCACACACTAATGAGGAACAGACTTTACCTGTTGTCTTGGGTTCCAAAGAAATTTTTCAGTCCACTGAGGGCATTTACACCAGGAAATATTTCATTCTTGTTTGGAATTTCTCCTTGGGACATGTTATAGGACTATTTTCTTGTCTTCAGCCTTCTTGTTTTAGTTTCACTAAGCTACAATTTTTGTCTGTTGTGTATTACTTTATTTGTAATTTTATAGGAAGCAAGAATATGAGAAGGCTGGCAGGGAAAGAGGGAATAACTTAAAATGTTATTGTTCTAAGTCAAACTTTTCAAGTGATCAAGAGAAAGACAATACCAAAAAGGAGTTCACTCTTATTTATCACATTTCCATTCTTAGGTTTTATTTTGTCATTACTATTAAAAATCATTCCTGGCACAGTGTTATGGAAAGATGTGTGCAAACTTTGTAATTTGTGTGGCACTTGGAAACTCAACCTTCTAATCTGTTATATGGCGTAAATAATGATAATGCATGCTTTAATTGCATTTGTTATGAGGATCAAATTATGTGTCTTCCTATACATCTTTGCCCAGCTCAACACCACAGGTAGCTTAGAGCTGTTCACACAGGCAGCTCCAAAGTCCCCCTACCTTCCCACCTGTTCTCAATCCTGTCCACCCTCCACCACCACCCTGGAAACATCTTCCTAATATTGCAATTTAGAGCTTGTGTTTCTCCCATCCTCTGACCCATTACCCAGCCATTTCTCAGTTGAGGGAAAATCCTCACAGGTATGACATACACCTACTGTTTTCTAGACTGAAATACAGGCAAAGGTGGTTATTAATAATGCATATTTCTTCTCAACTAGTTGCAATTTCACTCTTTTCTTTTCTAAGAGTAATCTTGTTTTAGCATTCCCAGTGTCTAGGTTAGTGCCTGGAACCCAGCAGATGCTCAAAAGTTTGTGTAAAGTATGTAAACAATAACCGAATTACTTCACTTAGAAACTTTAGAGTACTATATGGATGTTATCTGTCTTGTTCAAATATCAGATCCCCTTTTGGTTTGTTAGAGTGTCTGTCCAATGCTAATACCCTGGAATGTCACAAACACATGCTTCTGACAAGGACAGATACGGATTTAAATTCTCATTCTTTCTCTTGTTAAATTTATGTATTTGAACAAGCTATGAAACCTCTCTCAAACTCAGGATTTTTTTGTCTATAAAAAGGGGAAAATAATACCTACCTCACAGAGTGATAACGCCCAACTTACAGGGGTACCGTTGGAATGAAATAGTGTATGGCAGCAGGCACAGCACCTGACTCAGAGCAGGCACTTGGCTCAGCTTCCTTGACTGACTAGATTAGCCTTGTGGACACATCCAGGAGACCATGAAATCTTTTCCCATGGCTTCTAAATATATACCATGCATTTTGTTGTATGGTTGTATTCTGGACTAGTCTTACCTATAACCAAATCTTTCGTGAAGGCAACTTCACAATGAGACTTAAAGCTACAAAACAAAGATGCCAACCTGCTCAAAACATCCCCCATTGGTTTACTACAGTATTTTTTTTAAAAAGTCCTAAAGTTGACTGTTCAGGAATCTTTTTTTTTGAAAATACATCTCAGGGTTACAAATTATTACACTGATATTGATACTTTAATTTAAAAATATAATACAGAATAATCTGAGATTTGAAAGAGATCTGAATGTATCACGACCATATATTCTACTTTGGTTGAGAATAACTCTAATTCTTGCCTGGTTTCCTGGCACAATTTTTAACAGCACCTCTTAGACTCTTGTCCTGGTTTGGATAATAAACTACATGGTCATCCTGCCTACAGGTATCTGTCCAGTCTTCATCCCATACTCGAATCCTTTCTACAATAGCCCCATCTTATGACTATCATTTATCCAACTGACAGAGAACTTACTACCTCCTGAAGCAGCCTAAAGCATTGTGATTTGGTTCTGATAAGTTTTTCTTAAAATAAAATAGTTAGGTCTGATTTTTGCTTTCATCTATTGGTTTTCCCTGTATTGTAGGGTTATGCAGAACAAGTCTAACTCTTTTTCCACATGACAGATCTTCAAACATTCAACAATCACGTCCTGCCTGAGGGTGCTCATTTCATGGCTATGTTTCCCCATCTCTTATTTCAATTGTTGCTCATATAACTTGGCATAGCATTTCCTCCCCATTCTGATTGTTCTTTGTGAATGCATTACAGTTTGTCTTTGTTCATGTCTAAATGAATTGCCCCAAACCCAATATAATACAACTGTGGTTTGAGTAGCTGAGACTACAGGCACGTGCCACCATGCCTGGCTACTTTTTCTATTTTTTGTAGAGATGGGGTCTCACTCTTGCTCAAGCTGGTCTTGAACTCCTGGCTTCAAGCAGTCCTCCTGCCTCAGCCTCCCAAAATTTTAGGATTACAGGTGTGAGCCACCATGTCCAGCATTTAGAACTCTTTTTCTAAAGGCAAAGCTATTTTTCCCTCATTCCAGTATTTGCGAAGTTGGATTTTGGTATTTAAAGTGCAGAGTGAATAGCGAACTTTGAGAATATAAAGCATCGAGCAAATACAGTTGTTAAGAAAAAGAGAATTGTTGCCCAGGTTCTTGTCTAGGGAGGGAAGATTTGGATGTTTTTCTCAAGGATAGGAGTGTAGCAAAGGAATCCAAATAAATAAAGAATAGGAAACTTGATATTCAAAACATTATTAGTGTGAGCCAATGCTTCAGATTCTCTTCCCCTTCCTAGGCTACTGGAAGGTTAACTTTGGAGCAGGGCCTTGTGGCCAGTGATGGCTATGAGGCTTGGACAAGAAGTAATAAGTATCATTTGTAAGTTTAAGCTCCAATGTGGAGGTATGCAATTTTCCATGTTGCCTTCCACTGCCAAGGAGACTCCTCAAACTTCATTTCGAGGTGAAGTTGTCACAATATTAACTCACTTTGAATCACTAAGCCATGACATGGGAACAGCTGTCTTGGAGAGTCATCACCTTTTACACTTGCTAAGGCCTGCACTGAATGTGTGCCTGTACCCCTATAATATGCTGAAGTAAAAAAAAAAAAAAAAGGAAGTCAGAGTCTGTAAACATTAAGGAGCCACTCACCAGACAATTCATGGCTTCCATTTGATAATCACTTACTAGGGAAAAACACTGTACTCAGGACAGTCCATAGATTTTTCTCACTCTATCCTTGTAATGATGCATGAGTTATGCATTGGCCTTAATATACAGAAAAAGAAGAGAGGTGAAATTAGTTCTGAGGGTGTTACCTAGTTTTTGAACATAGGTGTGCATGGTTTCAAGCTCTGTGTTCTTGATACTGCACTGTGCTGCTCTTATTCGTGTACTTAGGTAGACTATTTTGGTGTCCCTTTTGTCAAGTTAAATGTGATTATTTTAAGTTTTAAAGAGAATACATTAATAATTCATTCAACCATTCAATAAGCTTTTATAAATTTAGAAATAATTTTAAACTAAGCAGGATGCAAGGTTTCAGATATTAAAACGATTAAGCCAATGCTACTTCTCTCCCTCTTCTCTCTTTTCTTCCTTCCTCTTTCCTTTGTTTTACTGGGGGGTAATTATTTCCCATTCTTAATATTTCCTTCTGGTGAAACAGGCTCAGTTACTATAACTCTGGGTCTCTCTATAACTCTTTACTCTCTCTCTGGGGAGTCAGAATGATGTAACTGATTGGTCATTTTGGGTAAAATTACTAAAAATTCTTAGACCAGCTCCAACTTTCTTCTTCTTGGGAGGGGACCTGATTTCCATGAGCTGTTTCTCCTCTCATCTTCTTTATTTTATGTCTTTTCTATGCAAATTCCTTCCACCTGGGAAGTTCTGCTCTAACTTCATATTGCCTGCATGGGGGTGAGCGAATCAGTCTAGTGTTGGAGACCAGTGGCCAAGCTCCTTTGGCTCTCATGTTAGTCAAACTTATCCAACATAACTTCCATCAATAGTAAAAGTGGTATTTTTGCCTCTGTGTTAGTTTTCTATGGATGTGTAACAAATGACCACAAACCTAGAGGTAGAAAACAACACACTTTTTTTTCTCACACCTTCTATCGGTGAGAAGTCTGGGCATGCTATGGCTGGTTTCTCTGCTCAGGCTCTCCCTAGGCTGAGACCTGATGTTGGCCAGGGTTGCAGTTCTCATCTATGCTTACAATTCTTTTCCATGCTAACTGGTAGCTGGAAGAGTTAATTTCATTGCTGGCTTTTAGCTGGGGACTTCTATCAGCTCCTAAAGTCTGTCCACATTTCTTACCACACGACCTCCTCCATCTTTAAAGCAGCCATAGCAAACTGAATCCTTCTCATGCTTTGAATACCTGGCTTCTGTGACCAGCCAGAAAAGACTCTTTGCTTTTAAAGGGCTCCTATGATCATGTCAGACCCACCCAGAAAATCTCCCTGTCTTAAGGTGAACTATGCCGTGTAACAAAATCTAATCACAGGACTAAAACCCGTCATATTCTCAGTCCCAGAGACTGTGCTCTACATGTATGGTGGGTGCATGTGCGGGGTGGAGGGGGGAACTTGAAGATCATGTTAGAATTCTACCTATTGTGGCTTCCCTCTTATTATTTATTCTATTTCTCCAATTGTCTAGAAATGAAATAAGAGAGGTAGGTTTTGTTTTTTGGGGGCCCTTCAATGTCTCTGACAGTTTCTTCTTTCCTTTATTTTTATTGTGTGTGTGTGCATATCTTCCTCTCATTGATGATAAAAATCAAAAGATAAGTTGGATATACATATATAAAATATTTGTGTGTGTGCGTGCACACACACACACACACATACACATAGCTTTCTATCTAGCATTCTAATTTGAAGGAGAGAAAATTCCAAAGGCTAATAAATATATTGAATCAGTGATTCCTAGAATCAGATGAGTAGGAATGGAGAAGTGTTGGAGGAGAATCATGCAGTGACTATTTTATCCATAGTGTCATCCTCTGTCACCTGGGAATTAAAGTCAAATGGTTTTCCAAGGAGCACTGGCTCTAATCATAACCCTAACCCTAGCCCTAACCCCAATTGTGCCTAAATATAGTCATACCCCCTTTTATTGGATCATTCCTTAAGCCCAAAGATTCATCTTATAGTTGCTCAATAGGTTTATTTTAACAAAGTTTACTATGACTCTCTTCTTTACAAAGAATCTATCTTCAAGAAATTATTCAGAGCTGTCTAAGAATTAAATTCTTAAGATTTAAGGAACTTAAAAGTGAGTCCCTTCGTATTATCTCTATATTTGTTATATTGCAAGTCTCTGAATTTAAAAAAAATGTATATACTGTGCTATGTACAAACTTAAATTTTAGGCCTGGCAATTTAGTAACGGAAAGGCAAGATTTATTTCACTGACATAAGTAGCTAGAGCTAAAGTACAATACTCCTGGAAGCTCTAGGATATTCACAGTACAATCTCATTTTGCACAGAGAAAAGTTGGCAAGATCTTGTGGCTAGTCAGAAGTAAGAAAAGACAATGATGAATAGAAATACATATTGTTTTATAATGACTTTTCTGTTCACTGGAAGAAAGCCACAATTTAATTACTGAATTGAGTGTGATGTGAGAACTAGTGTTTTGTAAGATGCTTGCTGTGAAGAGTTTAAGAACAGAATTGTCCTTGTTTATAAAATGCAAGATATCCATTCATCTAAATTCATACAACCAATGAGGAACTCTCTAAAAACATTCACATCTACAAAAGATGGATATTATTGATGAGAGAGAAATTTGTTAACTAAATTGATTCCACTCCATCATTTAATCCCATGGCATAATAGATAACAATATTAAATGACCAAAATGTATAATTTTTCTGTAAAAACACTCAAGAAAAGTGAAATGATTCAGGGAAATAAACTGGAAATAAGACATACCTCTTTATATTGCCTTTGGCTTTATTATGCTTCACAGTATTGTTTTTCTTCAAATTAAAGGTTTGTGGCAACTCTGCATCAGGCAAACCTGTTGGTGTCATTTTTCCAACAGCAGGTGCTAACTTTGTGTCTGTGTGTCACATTTTGATAATTCTCCCAATATTCCAGACTTTTTCATCAGTATATCTATCATGGTCGTCAGTGAACTTTGATGTTACTCTTGTGATTTTGTGGGGTGCCATGATTCACACCCATCAAAGACAGTGAATCAATAAACTTAATCAATAAATATTGAGGGTGTTCTGACTGCTCCACCAACCAGCCATTCCCCCATCTCTCTCCCTTTCCTCAGTCCTCTACGTTCCCTGAGACACAACAGTATTTTAATAAGGCCAATTAATAACCCTACGATGGCCTCTAAGTGTTCAAGTGAAAGAAGGAGTCACATATCTCTCACTTTAAATCAAAAACTATCAAATATAGATGGGCTGGGCATGGTGGCTCCCACCTATAATCCCAGCACTTTGAGAAGCTGAGGCTAGAGGATCACTTGAAGCCAGGAGTTTGAGACCACCGTTGAAAAAATAGTGAGACCTCATCTCTACAAAAATGAAAAGAAAAAATTAGCCAGATATGGTAGCTTGGGCCTACAGTCCCAGCTACTTGGGAGGCTGAGATGGGAGGACAGCTTGAGCCCATGAGTTTGAGGTTGCAGTGAGCTATGATTGTACCACTGTACTCTAACCTGGGCAAAAGCTAGCAGAGGTTGGTTCATGAGGGTTGAGGAAAGAAGCCATCTCCATAACATAAAAATGCAAGGTGAAATGATGGAGAAGCTGCAGCAAGTTATCTAGGTCTAGCTAAGGTAATTAACTAAGGTAGCTACACTAAACAACAGATTTTCAATTAGACAAAACAGTCTTTTATTGGAAGAAAATGCCATCTAGGACTTTCATAGCTAGAGAGTATAAGGCAATGCCTGGCTTCAAACTTTAAAGGACAGGTTGACATTCTTGGTAGGGGTTAATGCTACTGTTGACTTTAAGTTAAAGCTAATGCTCGTTTACCATTCTGAAAATCCTAGGACCATTAAGAATTACCCAAAATCTACCCTGTCTATGCCCTATAAATGGAACAACAAAAGTTGACTGACAGCACATCTGTTTACAGCGTGGTTTACTGACCATATTAAGCCTACTGCCAAGACCCATTGCTCAGAAAAAAAGATTTCTTTCAAAATATTACTGCTCACTGACAATCCACTTAGTCACCTGAGAGTTCTGATGCAGATGTATGGCAACTTCTTGTTGTTTTTATTCCTGCTAAGACAACATTCATTCTACATGCCATGAATAAAGGACTAATTTTGGCTTTCAAGTCTTATTATGTAACAAATACATTTTGTAAGGCTATAACTGCCACAAGTAGTGATGCCACAAGTAGTGATTCCTCCCATGGATCTCTGCAAAGTAAATTGAAAACGTTCTGGAAAGAATTCACCATTTTAGATGCCCATTAAGAACATTCCTGATTCATGGGAGGAGGTAAAAAAATCAACAATAACAAGAGTTTGGAAGAAGTTGATTCTAGCCCTCATGGATGATTTTGAGTGGTTTAAGAATAAAATGGAGGAAGAAACTACAGATGTGGTGGAAATAGCAAGAGAACTAGAATTAGAAGTGGAGCCTGAAAATATGACTGAATTACTGTAATCTCATGATAAAACTTTAATGAATAAGGAGTTGCTTCTTGTGGATGAGCAAAGCAAGTGGTTTCTTGAGATGGAATTGCCCCCTGGTGAAGATGCTGTGAACATTGTTCAAATGACAATAAAGAATTTCAAATATTCCATAAACTTAGTTGATAAAACAGCATCAGGCTTTGAGAGGACTGAGTGCAATTTTGAGAGAAATTCTACTGTGGGTAAAATGCTATCAAACAGCATTGCATATGTTAGAGAAATCTTTTTTGAAAGGAGAGTCAATCAACGTGGCAAACTTTATTGTTGTCTTATTTTTAAAAATTGCCACAGCCACCTCAGCCTTCAGCAGCCACCACCCTAGTAAGTCAGCAGCCATCAACATCAAGGGAAGACCCTCTACCAGCAAAAGTTATGACTCACTGAAGGCTGAAATTATTGTTAGCAATTTTCAGCTATAAAGTATTTTTAATTACATGCATTGCTTTTTTAGATATAATGCTATTGCACACTTAATAGACTGTAGTATAGTGTAAACGTGACTTTTATATGCACTAGGATACCAAAAAATTGGTGTGACTCCTTCTAGTGCGATATTCACTTTATTGCAGTGATCTGGAACCAAACCAGCAATATCTCTAAGGTATGCCTATATATGAATGGAGCTCATAATAATTTCAGAAACATCCTGCTTCACAGCTAGTAAAGCAGCTTTGAAGATTACTGAATTGCGTACACATGCCCAGTGTTGAGTTGGCAAATCATCTTCTAGGTCGAGTGGCATATTTGATAACTGCAGATCATGCAACCATAAAATCAAAGCAAACATTGAAGTCCTTTTCTTCCAGATTTGTTGAAAGGAAATGAAGACTTGCTCTCTTTTTCATGTACTCTGGGTTGATATTTAAGGATTGCAATGATTTCAGGTGACAGAATCTTGTCAAAATTCCTGGATTGATTCTTCATGGCTTCGATCTTCCTGCTGTGTGACGTTGGCCATGCCGCAGTGCAGAGCGCGCCGTGCTTCCCACTGACAACAGGGTGTTTGAGCCCTGGCTCCACTCCAGGATTAACATGATCATTTCTGGTACCAGGGGGAAACTATGCCACCTCTCTGTGCTGGCTGAAGTGTCTTAAATAGGCATTTAATTTATTCACTGTAACAGTTGCTTTTGTTGAATAAATACTAACTGCTTGTTAGAAACCTATTTATTGAAGATGAACAGCTATATCATAGACACATATCAAATTTATGGTTACTAAATCTCACTTAATATGCTCTGAATATTCTATTGGTTTTTAACATACTATACTAAGATAACTATATTTATTCTAACACTTCCAATAAAAATAACTGCTACTGAATAACTATATATTTTTTTCTTCTCAGGTTTATTTACAGAATGTTAAAAACTACGTGACGGTTACATGTTTTATATCTTTCTTAGTGCTTATATTTTAGTGCTTAAAAATTTTAATAAATGTGTTTTTAATACTCAATTTATAATTGAGAAACTAAGCATCTTATTAAAATTAAAATTTCAAGATATTTATGATAGTCATTGTAATATGTTACCCAGAATTCCTCTTAATCTCCTTGTAGCTCTCCTGGGAAGAAAGGGAAGCTCTATTATCAGAAAAAAATGTTATTTTATTTTCTCCAAACAATGCCCCATAACAAGGCTAGACTATCTGGTCAGTGATTCAATTGACAAATTGGTAGATAGGCTTCTCTCCCAAATAACAACGAATGAAAAAGTTTGCCTTTTTCAAATGTGACATGTGCTCTCATTCAAGAAGCTGACAGCAGTTCTACATGCTTCTGGTGTACTGAATGATTGAATTGGGCCAATTTTAGAATACAACATTGGTTATTTTATTATTAATAATATTATTATTTTTCACCAGTGGTTATGAGATGAGTATAGTCTCTCTATACTGAGACTGATGGAGCTTTCAGTTGGTATCTGACATTTCTAAGTCTTTCATCATAAGAAGGAGCTACCTAAGATCTGGCATTTCCTATTAAAAAGTCTATGAATGGAGACATCTGTAATTTGAATTGGTTTCTACTGATTTCTTGCATTTTCTTTTTTTAACAAATGCTAGATATTTGGGTTTTTTTTTTTTTTTGAATCAATCTTGCTGGTTTCCTTTTCAGAACAGAGTTGTAAGAACAAGAAGCACAATTTATAAACATAGAATATATAGATTCTAGCTGTTGGAAACCATGTTGTCTGTTTTGGGAATGTTTTAAGATCTCAAAAAGTAACTTTCTACACAAGATTGGGATTTTAAAATGGAAATTGGAATTGAATGACTAACAGGAAATAAGATATTTAGGGTAAGAATAATCAAGGTATTTTACAGTCTTGTCTGGCTTCCATAATGACCCCAGTAAGGGTAACTACCTCCCAAAGGGCATTAGGGTATTTTCATGAGGCCATTCAACAATAAAGAAATTATTATACATGTTGCTCTAAGTGCTTGCAATGCAATTTATTCTATTATTGAAAGATTTGATTGTAATCATCCTTTGTAAAAGTCATGAAAAACTCGTTATGATTTTTTCTTTACCCTCTGCCTCTCTTGATTACTGTCTTCTCTAGACAACAGCCAGGCATGTGGTAAGCATTGTCAGGGGACTTGAGCATTTTCCTGGCAAACCATTTTACAAAGGTCAATAGAGCAAGAGATTATCCCCTATTGGTTAGGTAGAAGCTAACCTAGCCACTTCAAAAGAGCTAACTGTCTCTTTTGCTCTTTGTGAATTCAGTTCTAATCAATGGGATGTAAAGATTACATTCCTGCCTTTAGTCATACACCCCTTTTTCTTTGTATTAGTATTGATTTAGCCATGAGTCTATGAGTCTATTTAACCATTAAAGGCATTACTGTATTCACAAATCCTACATTTAAAGAAATCCAGAATGTCTTTTTAAGAATTAAGAAAACAGATAAGTCCACCTCCTTTAAGTTACATTGGATTGGATTCCTGTTAGGAAAATCACGATTCAGTAGTTTCTTATGTACGTGGAGGAATTGCCTGATTATGATTTTTAACAAGCAGAATGGTTGTTTCAATTTTGGGATAATAAAAATACAGTAACAGTAATAAGTTTTTGATTATATGAACTAGGCCTTATAGTGAGCATTTGACATACATTAGGTGTTGAATCCTCAGAACAAAGCAGTTGTGTCCCACTGTACTTGTAAGAAAATTGGCAACAACAAATTAAGTAATTTATGCAAAGTTGACCCTAATATTGGGACTGGAATCTGTTTGAAGGCAAAGCCAGTGCTTTTACTTATTGTGCTATACTATTGTCAATGCTTTATAATTATTTATTAGTGTTCTGAAATTCTAGTTGTAACAATAAATGTTGATGGAAAACACTTTTTTGGTTTGGTACGTGGTGTCCGGTGGTACTTTAGCCTTTGTCCAGCTTCCTGGAAAACCTGAACATCATAATTGTATTCACCTCTAATAATTTCTAACATAATAGAAGAAACCCACAAAAAATGGCATTTATCACATTGAGTGAAATCATAGTTACTTCTTTCTCCTTCTGTTACTATGTGTTTTTTGTTTCTCCAGTACCTAAATTTGTAGTGAAATAACATAAAATTTTCTGAAATGGTTACTCAAGTAATAAAGGCTGAAAGGAAGGAAGGAAGGAAGGAAGGAAAGAAGAAAGTAAGGAGTGAAGGAAGGAAGGAAGGAAAATTATTGGAAGAGGGAGAGAATGAGAAAGCAAAAGAATTTGGGGATAGTGTTGCACCTTAGGGTACATTTTAACTCTTGAGTGTCATTTTTTGAATATGTGACTTGACTGATTGTGACCATTTGGCTCTAGTAGTGTGTCAAGAATAATGAGTGGAAACAGATTTTAAAATAGAAATAAGTTATTGACTCATGCCAAATACGTCTTTGGTATTGCCAGAGAAACATATTAAGAGCTAATTTCTGTTAATTTAATGTTTATTCCCTATTTGGCACAAATCCATCTACTAATAGGTCCAATAATTACAAGAATGCATGTGTTAAATTTACACGAATAGTTCTATTGTTGGGAAAAAAGTCGACCAAGTGTCCTTAAGACCACCTCATCTGATACTTTATGTTAATTTTGAAGGGAAATCAGTAGAGACAATGAAATAATAAAGTATCTGTATATTAACAATAAAATTTAATATCAAATGAATTTGAGAGTCTGCGCTAATAGAGGATATGAACAAGGTAAAAAATCCTTTTTAGGTTTTGGGAAAAAATGGAAGTTTTGAATGAGAAGAAGGCAAATATAGAAGGAGAGAATTTCCTTGTGAAGTGCATGCATAACACAAAAAATTCGACAAGTCATCTGATAGAATTTATCATATTTTCATTTTTCATCTGAACCAGATGGCCCCTCCTTAATTAAAATGAGCATATGGTTCCAGAGGGATCATTGCCCTCTCCCTATGGCTCAGTTGCACCACAAATGAGTGTTACTTCTGGGAAAATATATTGTCTTCCTACTATAACCAGAACCTCCTGAGCAACCTTCATGGCAACTCAGTCTCCTTCTTTTTCTTAGTCTAATTATCTTTCAAAAATAATCAGAATTGTAATTTAAATATTACAGTACATAATTAACCACACTGGTTGACAGAGAATGTGAAATTGTGGCTCCAGGCAAGCATCAAAATTAATATATACAATCGGGAATACATCTTGTAAAGGAGTGGCATCTGGCTAGTATGCAGAGAGGAGCAGAGCCGAACAGCCCAGGCCCTCCTTTGACCAGACTGCTGCCTTGGGTAAGGTTGATGAAATTTCATGCACAGCCAGCCTGGCTCTGCTTTTTGTGATGCTTTGTTTTGCTATTTTTCTAGGTGAAATTTAATGAAGCTCCCCAATGACCACCTCTTTAATCCCCTTAAAAGTCTCTGGCTCCTTTTAAGTGTGAGCATTTGTAGTTATATTTTTGTTTTTGCTCTTATTGTTCCTATTTTAGCTTCATGGCCAGTTGTGAAGGGGTTCTCAGGTCTGGCTCTCTTTCAGGTATAGTCTAGAGAGGTGACGTAGCTGTGAACGCTACTCCTTACTGCAACTGGGGAAGAGGAAAGCGGGAGGAGGTAATGGCAAATAAGCTGTAATTAAGTTCTTTTGTGCTGCAGGGCCAAGTATCATCTTAAGGTTGCCGGGTTGTGAGATCGAGCTAAAATACTCTTCACTCTTACAGAAGGGACAGACACTCCATGCATGGCAAGAAGGTTCTTTCTGGTTTTCATCAAAAATTGAGCTTATCAAGACTTCCATGATATTGTTGTTTTTCAATACCAAACGGCTGGAGGACCATGCTGGGGTCATGCGAAAATGACTCATGCCAAAATGATGCCTTTCAATCAGCGATTACCAGGACTTGTCCTCTCAAATTAATTTCAAAGGAAAATACATCATCACTTCTTCTTCTTTTAAGAGAGAAAAAGCCACACTAGGTTGTAGACCAAGTTTCCATAAGATGCAAAAGGTATCAGCTGAACTATAAGTGGAAGAAAAGAAGAATATAAAGCGAAGAAAGAAATAAAAAATTAGTGATGGTTTGACAATCAAGTAGAGTCTTTGGTTGTCCTCATTGTTAACTTTGTGACCTTTGTAATAACCTTTGCCCACATTTGTAGCTTCCCTGCTGGTACAGCATGCTCACTCCTGTGCTCTCTATCCTTTTTGGTGGTTGTTGTTATTTTATTATTCCCTTGTGTTCCAATGTTGCTGATTTTTTTTTTTTTTTCCTGCAGAAGGGATAGAACATAATGGATCCATTCACCAAATTTTTTAATTGGATCCATTGTTTCTGCCATGAGAGGGAAGCTGAATGCTGGCATTTTTCACTGGAATCCTGTGGACCTTTATTGAAAGCAAAAGAAAGATAATGGCTCTGGCAGCTATTTTCTAATAAGGTCTTCCCCTTCCTGACCTTAGAAAGCAAATTAGAAAACATGGCTGCAGTTGGTGTTTCTTGATCAGGTCCATTTTTCTTGCCCAGAGGATGTAGATGCTGTGTAGCGTTGCTCAATTAGATGACATCTTCTTCCTCAGAATTTGAAACCTTTTTATGTAGCTTTCACTTTAAACCACATAGAAATGTGGATGGCTGCATCTGACTGTACCCAAGTCCAATAATAACCTGAACCGATAATGGAAACAATCATTTGTTACTTTTGCCTTTGATTGTAAATGGCACTAAATATCTCTTTTCTTCTAATATTTTCTCAAAATTAAGATTTATTTGTTTAGTACTCAGAAAACACTCATTTATCCTTGTTTTTTTTAAATGGAAACAATTATAATAGATGACTATTTTTTCCAGTATTTAGCAACCAATTTTACAGACAATTAAATTACTCTAACAAGAAGATTAATCAACTTTTAATGTGAAATTGTATTGTTGATTTTATTGTATATGTATTTTAAGCTACTATCAAATATGCCAACTAGAAGTTTATGTATATTAAAATACATATACCCGCTTGCACCCATGGCTATTAAACAATTAACCCACTTTTCATGGGTAATCAACCCACAATAATTTGGTTTGGGTGTTCATTACCCAGATTAATTCAAATAGAAAAGACACAGTGAGGCAGAAATTGGATAAGTGGATACTATCTAATCCCAACTGTCTTAATTTTCCATAGGGAAGTCTGAATTGGATTTTCACAAAATACCTCTCTTCATCACAACCCTCCTAATCAAATACAATGTGGTTTTTCTCTATTTCTTAAAATAAATTATTCTTCCATGAGTTGTGGGAGCTAATAGTCCTAAAAATTCTTAAGAACTGAAGTTATAAAAATCTTCACCTCTTCCCCCCAAACCTGAACAATTAAAAATTATTTTATTTGCATGTATACTTATGTATATATAATGTAGAAAGCAATAAGCATAAAGCATACATGGGAACCTTTGTGAAGTTGTAGTAAATTAATTTTAGATTCTTAATAAAATTATGAAATCTGGGTAATGGTGCTCATTTCTTCTGATTTTCTTCATAGCCCCCAGCTGCTGTCAGTTAATCAAAGGCCAGAAGAACTCAAAGTAAAATTTGTGTCACCTCAGGGCATTTTGTTCATTTCATAATTTAACTCCCACTCAAAAAACCAACACATTTGCATCTTTATATGATAATAAGTATCTAGAATGATCAGCTTTTAAAATATAATTGAATCTATCCATATATAAATATATAATTGAAATAACCTAAATATCCAGCACTAAGGGAATTTAAAATAAATTTTGGTATGCCTAGGTAATATAAGGACTCATTTAAAGTGATATTTATGAAAACTGTTTAATAACATTGGCAATGCTTATATTTTCCATCAGTGTCTCTCAACTCTGGCTACACTTTACAATCATCTAGGGTGTGCTTAAAAAAAGTAAACATGACTAGTATCACTTCCTGGAATTCTGATTTAATTCGTCTTGACTGAGATCTGAACATGAGTATATTTTAAAATCTCAGCAGATTATTATTTTCCATAATAACCATGATGTAAAGCTGTAAACAGTGTATAATTAAACTATGTTAAAATTTTTTTGGAGGCAAGAAGAAGAACTATAAGAGAAATAAATGGCTTCAAACAACATGTTGTTGAGGTGAGGTAATGTAACTTTGAATGATTTTTTTCATTTTTATATATTTTTACATTTTGTATATGTTTTTTGAGTTTACATTTATTTAAAATGAAATTAAAGGCAAATACTATTCAAAATGCTTATTTTAGAAAGGAACAGCTTAAAGATATATCCTGAGACACATTCATGGGCAATATACTGGCGTAAAGATGTATTAGTTGCTATAATCTTCCTTCCACACTTGAACAAACACATGCACACAGTCCCTTGTGTTTAGACTGTAGCTGTACAGATGGAAATATGATGTTATTCTTTGAAGGACTAAGCTGTACTCTTCACATGTCTCTTAGTCAGAATATAGGAACCACAAATAAGTGAGAATGATATGGATAAGAAGAAAAGTACTGATGAGTCATTGAGTAGATGACTTTTCAAGCCCAGCTGCATTACCTGAAGTGAATGTCATGTGCTAAGACACAGGAAACAATCCCAGGAAAAAAGCTTCTGAGAAATATTAGAAGAGTCTCAGGATAGCACTCAAGCTAAATCTTTTCTCTCCCACCTTAAGTTAAAGTTGCTTATAAAGACTTTTCTATAACATTAGTGTAATGCAGATGCATCAATATTCTGTACATAGAATTAATGTTATGTTCTGTAAGCACAATTGTCTTTTGGGTTTTGTTTAGTAATTTTAACAATAAAGCTTTTTTGTTACTGTGGTGATTAATTTTACATGTTAACTTGACTGGGCCATGGGGTGCCCAGACATTTGGTCAAACATTATTCTGGATGTACCTATGAGGGTATTTCTGGGTGAAATTAATATTTGAATTGGCAGGCTGAGTAAAGCAGATTGTCCTCACTAATGTGGGTGGACCTCTTTCAATGAAGTGAAGACCTGAGTAGAACAAAATGGCTAAGTAGGAGGGAATTCCTCCTGCCTGACTGCTTTGAGTTGGGACATCAGTCTTTTCTGGTCTTCTGATTTAAGCTGAAACATTTGTACTTTTCAAGTCTCAAGTCTAGCAGCTTCCATACAAAATTAAGCCATCAGCTCTCCTGATCCTTAGGCCTTTGGTCTCTGACTGAAACTACATTTTGGCTTCCCTGGGTCTCTAGCTCACTGACTGCAAATCTTGGGACTTCTCAGCCTCCATAATTGTGAGAGTCAATTCCTTATTACACACACACATCCCTGCATATACACACAAACACACACACACACATGCATATGCACACACATCCTATTGGTCTGCTTGAACATTTTCAACAGTTCTTTATTCTTTGCTTATTTTTTTGGAGTCCACCATTTATTCCACTTATTTCTTGGAATATTTTTGTACTTACTTACTTTATTTTTTGTGTTTGATGATTCTAATATCTGACGTCCTTGGGATCTAAATCTAATATTCATTGTTTCAGAATCCTGCTCCATTCTTGTTTAGTTACAAAGAATTTTTGTTTCTTATTTTGAAATTAGTACATTTAAAGAAAGTTTGTTAAAGTCCCAAAACAACACATGTTGGCATGGATGCGGAGAGACAGGAACACTCATACACTGCTGGTGGGACTGCAAACTAGTGCAACCCCTATGGAAAGCATTATGGAGATACCTTAAACAGATTCAAGTAGACCTACCATTCGATCCAGCAACCCCATTATTGGGCATCTACCCAGAGGAACAAAAGTCATTCTATAAAAAAGACACCTGTACTTGAATGTTTATAGCAGCACAATTCACAATTGCAAAGATGTGGAAACAACCCAAATGCCCATCAATTCATGAGTGGATTAGTAAATTGTGGTATATGTATATCATGGAGTATTACTCAGCTATAAGAAATAACAGTGATATGGAGTCCCTTTTGTTCTCCTGGAGAGAGTTGGAACCCATTCTATTAAGTGAAGTATCCCAAGAATAGAAAAACAAGCACCACATGTACTCACCAGCAAATTGGTTTCCCTGATTATCACCTAAGTGCACATTTGGGAATAACACCAATTGGGTATCAGACTGAGGTGGGGGGTGGGGAGAGGGGATGGGCGCACAACTACATGATGAGTGCGTTGGGCACCGTCTGGGGAATGGTCACGCTTGAATGTTCTGACTGGGGGGATAGGCGGTGGGGGGAGGGGATTGGGGTATAACTACATGATGAGTGCAATGCGCACTGTCTGGGGAATGGACACGCTTGAAGTTCTGACTCGGGGGGATGGGCGGGACATGGGCAGTGTATGTGGCCTGAACTTTTGTACCCCCCATGATGATAAGCTGAAACAAAAAAAAAAAAAAAAGAAAGTTTGTTATAATTCACTAATATCTAAATGTTTTGGAAATGGAAGGTTTTGCAGATGATTTATCTAATGTAATGGTATCATATGGAACCATTAATATACTTTCTACACTTGAGTAGTCTTGGAATAAGTTTAATTCTCCTCTACAAAGCACAAACCTTCATGCATTTAAATATAGATGCTGAGATTGAACTTCTCGTGTCTTTTATGTGTGTCTGTGTGCGTGTGTGTGAGACAGAAAGAGAGAGAGAGAGAGGGGAGTTAAGCATCCTCCTGACCTATTAAATTTTTTCCCATTTAACATCATTTCAAGTCAATAGTTAACATATTGTTACCTCTGAGCACATTTTAGTTGGCTTTATTTATGTTTCAAGAACTGAAATACACAGCTGGTAGGTGCTGGGAAGCACAGAGCAGAGTAACACGGTCACCTCTCAATCTCTTTAATTAATATAGTTTAAAAGTATGTTTACTGTTTTTGTGTGCAGAAACATAACACTTCCTGTGTTTGTGGTCTCTTAAACCATGTCTTTCTTAGGTTCTTGCTAAGCCATGCTTCCCTATCTCATACTTGTAGAGTTGTTTTTATTAAACTGAATGCCTAACTTGATATTTGTCCTTATTGTTTCTCAGTTTATTGAGTTAAAGTCATTGTCTCAGCCTATTGTGTTCTCTTAGGAGTCTGATACTCAACTTATTTGTCATCTTTGCTGGCTTTGAAGTATTTGATGTTAGCCAATATTTTACATTCTCCCACATATTTTCCTCCATTAAATTTCATGAATATACCTCAACATTTAATTTTTTATTCCAAATTTCAATTTCCCACCACCAAACATATTTCTAAAACCTATTTGTGTGTTTGTATGTGTGTGGGTGCTTCGTCCTAGCAATAGAATATTAAAGATTAAATGTTAAGTCAAGGTGAAGATTTGGGACTCAGAATATAAATGTATAAGAAATAACATACGCATATAACTGTAAACACTGCAAGCTGGATTAAAATGCAAATCCACTTTGAATTTTATAACTACACACAAACATGTGCTGGGTTGGCTAGTTAAAAATTTATTTAATTACTTCTAACATACATTTAGAATGTCTTTGAAAAATATGACAACACTGAGGATGGGAGCTGCAGAAAATCTGCTTCATCCCTAACAACCTTTGTCAAAATATTCTTTTCTCCCATTACTGTAATTGATTTGGTCACTAATTTTAGCTCATGAATAATAGAAGAAAGTTTAAGCCAAAACACAATTCCCTTTAGCTGCATGCATTAAAATTACTTCTAGAAAAGGAGAGGGAATCATATTCATTCCCCAATTCCACCAGTATTTGTGGAGTAACTACTATATTTCTGACATTATTCTAGGTGCTGGAGATGCAACATTCAAAATCCCTGTTCTCATGGGGCATTACGGGGAGTCAGAAAATAAACAATTATATAACATAATAATTGATAAGAATATATAGTATGTCAGATTGGGGGAAATTATATGAGATAAGTAGGGTGGTGAGAATAGGTAATGTCTTTGGAGGAGAGGGGCTGTAATTTTAAATTGTTTGTTCAGGAAAAGCTTTACTGAAAACAGTATGTCATTTGAGCAAAGACCTGATGTAGCTAAGAGAGTCGGTATGCTTATATGCACGGAAACACAAGTTAAAAAACTTAAGGCATGAGAGTATATGAAGTGTTCCGGGGTATCCAGAATGGAGTGGGCAAGGAGGAGCACCATAGTGTTGATCAGTTAGTGCCAATTTGATGACGAGTACATGTGGAGGCTATTCCTCCAATCTTGTGATACCTCACTGTGGATAATGGGCTCAAGCTCAATCCAGGAAAATATAAGAGGTGCTAGATCACTGTTGTTTCTTATAATTGAGTAATATTCCATTGTATATATATATATATACTAAATTTTAATCCACTCATGAATTGACAGGCTCCTGGGTTGTTGCAATAGTGAATTTTATTCATTTTTAATGTAGGAGTTAATTAGCAGAGGTGGAAATGGTTAAGTAAGGAAACAAAGACAGATAAACAGATGACATAAGCAGTGAAAAATAAGCATGCTCACTTTTACATACACAGAAGTGACATAAATAAAATCTTTTGCTAATTCAGAGCTACCCCTGGATTTAAAACTAAACAGGAAAGGGAAGACAGGATGATTGGGTGGTTGAGATGTTGGTATTAGAAGAACAAATAAGAAATTTACTTTCCCAAAATAAACAAGGGATTAGCCTTTTCTTCAGGAAGTTTAAACACATAGCAAGATAAACATGTATACTAATAGCTTAATTATGAAGATGAAACATACTGTGTATCTTACGATGGATTTTCTGGAAGCTAAAAATCCAACAAGCACACAGCCCATTCTGTGTGTGCCCCACCCAAATCTCTAAAACAGGTATTTGAATTTCTAAATTTATAGAAGTAATGTTTTTAAGAAAAATCTGGACAAGAGTGAGGAAAAATAAGATAAAGAAGAGGAAAGAGCTGACAAGAATGTGGTCTTGCAAATGTGGTCAGGTAAATTCTGTCTGTGGCCTGATGCTGGGAGGATTCTGGAGTGTGAGTTGCTTTGTACAGGAGTTCTGCCTTGCAGCCAGGGGAGTAGCTTTAGGGGTTTAGCCTCCTAGGCATGTGTGGAAGAATTGGCCCCATTAGTCCAGGGCATGGCTTCTCTAAAGGTTATGTGAATAGGCCCTTTTTCCTAGCATGCAGCAGGGATTAAGAGCACCAGCCAGTAAAGGGGATTTGGGTGGAGCACAGGCAGAGTGGGATCCATTCATGTTAAGTAAAGGTACAAAATAACATGAGGGGAAGTGTCTAATTTTAGTTGGGAGTTTTGTCACACTATGAGATGTGGCTTTGATTTCCCTACGTAGCTAGAGCTTCCAGTTGAGGTTCTCCCATGTCTGTTACTCTCCAGAATTACTTTGGGAAACATCAGAATTCCTTTGGCAGTGATTTTTAATCTGTATCCAGTAAAATAATTTAGATAACTCACTTCCGGTTTTTATAGGCATTTTACCAGTAAAGGTTGCAGGTTATCTCAAAGAAATATGAAACATGAAACAAGGACATTTTATGGTCCAAACCTTTATAGCTTCTGTCATTTTATACTACTGCACTTTTATGCAGCTTTGACTTTATGTGTGGTTTGTTGTTGTGGGGGGATGTATTTTTCTATTTTGTATTTCTGGAGCCGGTGTTTTAAAGATCTTATTTAGGAAAGTCTGTTTTTTCCTTCCATTTACACTGTGGTTTTGTGATTTAATGACAATGGAGGGAACTATATTGTGTTGGGAGTTTATAAAATTCATATGGTTAAAAGAGTTAAGTATGTGTGCATTGAGGGAGTAACAATCCACCTATCAATTACATCCAGGGACTAAAGTAGAGGTGGAAGTTGAATCAACCTGAGTTTGGAATATGTTTGTGTTCTGCTCAGTTGCAGAGTATGAATCTTTCTGATTGTAATGCAGTTTTATTTCCAATCTTATATTCCTATGATTACATTAAATTTAGGCTTCTTGAATGTCCATACTCTTTCTCATAATGTGTATTAAAAAGTACAAAACAATCACAGGCAGAATACATATTTCTAGTCTACTGAGGAGAAAGGAAGCCACTTAACTATTTGGATATTTATTAAATTTTACCTAACCAGGGGCTGTCCCTCAAATAGCTTATTGTGTAACTATGATACGTGTATTAGGAAGCATTATGCTTTGTTTTTTTTCAAATATAGGCTATGGAATGTTTGCAGTGTTCTTTGGGGAACTGAACTGCACAAGTTATTTTTGCCTGAAGGAGGGAAATTAATCTCTAGAGACAGAGATTAGATTTTCTCATAGGGGAACCTTTTCAGTGAAGATCATAAATGAGATTCTTAGGGGCAATGATCTCCCATTATCATACTGATTCCTGATACTTCTCACTCTTATACAGCTTTTCCAGCATTCATCTCCAAAATTATGGTGAAACGGAACTTTTAGACATAAGAGCAGAAACCTAATTCCTTTTGCAAACCGGTCAGAGTAGGTGGCCTTAATGTGGGGAAAGCAGAAAGCTAGTGAGTGGGTAGCAGAGGGGTTGATTGGAAAGGTGTGGACTAGTGGTAAGCCCAGCATTTTAGGAATTCTCAGGACTCAGAGCAGCCAGTTGTGAAAAATCATGGAAATAGAAGTGAGAGCAAGGGTGTTAGGATTTTCCCACCTTGTCTGCTAAGGACCTCAAAGTTAAGCCCCAGCATAAATCCATTTCCTTGAAGAAATCTTTTTTGAAAACTTCCTTGGTCCATCCAATACATTTGCCACCTCTTCCTTTGTACCCCACTGAGCCCCCTGTGTTGGCCTGAACCAGCTCAAAGAACAGCATTGCATTCAGCTAGAAAGGTGACATGGTCTTAATGTAAAACTGTGGGTCAAAAATTTTAGTAGAGCCTCATCTTGATTCTTCTGTAAAATTATCAAGGGGTATCTTATAAATACAGCTGTTTCAAGAAAGACACATCACTTACCATAGGCTAAAAGGACATGCTTTGGAACATGACAGACTCAAGTCCTAGTTCATTACTTAATAATTATGGTAATTTGGGCAAGGTCTTAATTTTTCTAAACCAAAATTTCTAGTTAATAATCAATTTGCCTCAAATTTGGAATACGGAACCTTGCTAAACTTGAGATAAGCAAATATTGTTTACATTTATATGTGGAATATGATGATTATAATATAATCATATTTTGTATATGAGTACGAAGACTGGTCTTTGACATGCCAACAATATTTACTAAATAACTCATTTTTTACTGAAAGGCAATGTCATCTTTGCAATATCTTGTTTCCTTATATACATAAATTTTATTTCTGGATGTTCTTTTATATGGACATACTTTTATTCCTTTGATGATACCATACTATTTTTATTATAGTACATTTATAGTAAGTTTTACTATCTGGTAAGGCAAATATCTCTGTGCAGTTCTTTCTCAACATAATGTTCTTAAGTTTTTTCACAGACTTTTTCTTTCAAATAAACTTTAAAATTAATATATTATTTTTATATTGATATATTCTAAATTTATATTAATATATTCTAATAGGTTCTAAAATATCCCCCATTTGGATAATAATTGGACTATATAGTACTAATATTGGACCTTTTCCCCTAAAGTCCAGGCTCATGTATAACTACCTGTATTTCCACTTGGATGTTTCAAATAGAACATGCCTAACATTGAGCTTCTGCCTTAGCTGTTCTCTTCTTATTAATGGTAACATCCTATGTGCACACAAGCTCCAAACCTTAATATCATCCTTAACTTCACACCACAGTTCCAGTATAAGGGTTTTAGCTTTCAAACACGTCCAGATTATGGTCACATCTCACAAATTCTGTGGCTGCAACCTGGCCCTCGCCACCTTTATTTCTCCCCTGGACAGTGCACAGCCTCATGGCTGGTTTTCCTGCTTTTTCTGCCTTTGTACCCTTTATTATGGTCAATTGAGCAAGGAGAGTCATCCTGTTAAAAATTGCCAGAGCATGTCGCTCTCTGCCCAAAGCCCTCCAGTGATTTCCTACCTTATTCAGGGTAAAAAACAGAATAATTTAACAATGATTTGAGCTGGTAGTACCTATCTTACTGAACTCATCTCCTACTTCTCTAGCCTTTGCTCACCCCACTTCAGCTATAGTAGCTTCCTTACAGTCTCTCAACTCAGAGACACTGCACTTTCCTCCTCTGCCTGGGAAGGTCTTTACCCAGATACTACATAGCTTGTTCTCTCACCTCCTTCAGGTCTCCATTCAAATGTCATCTTCTTATCGAAGCCTGTTCCAGATGACCTTATGAGAAACCGCTCTTTCTACACCACTTCCAGTTTGCTTTTTATATTCTATTTTTCTTTGTATAAAAATAAATTTTACCACTGTTTTAACATACAGTATGTTTTGTTTATCTGTTTTCCATCTCTAACACTGCATTCTCAATCCACAAACTAATAAAATGTATTTCTTGAATTAATGAATGCTAAAGCACACACATATAAGAATTCACATTTTCATATTGTTTTCCCAAGCAGGAATACAGCACATTTTCCCACTTATTCAAGGTGTGTTTCATGTCCTTAAATGCATTTACAGTTCTCTTTGAATGGGCTCTATCCCTCTCTTGAATAGTTTGTGTCAATGTTATTTTAGTTTCATCACAATAGTAAATGGGCTATTTTTCATTTTAATAGTTATAACTATTCTAGAAAAATCTATTGATATTTCATATTATCTTGTATTTAGCCATTATGCCAAATTATTTTATTAATTCCATTAGTCTATGACCTGACTAGACACAAGATTATGGAATTATAGTTTTGCTCAGTAGTCTTTAGCTATCATTTCATGGCTTCCTGATTTTTCAGAGCAAAAATCTACTGTTAATCTGATTCCCATGTTGCATATAACTTCTTTTCCCCCATCCTCATCCTGGTTAGGTTTCCTCTTTTTAAGGGGAAGTTTATAAATTTTTTATTAATCCTGCCTGGAAGTTTGTAAGTCTTTTCCAAATGCAGACTCAAACTCTTTGGCTCAGGAAATTTTTCTTCTTTTGTTGTCCAATTATTAGTTTTCCACTTGTTCCTTTTTTTTTCCTTCTGGCACTCTTATTTCTGACATTTAAATCTCTAGATATGTCTGCCTTATCTTTTAGCTTTCCCCTACAGACTTCCATTTTTTTCTATTATTGCTCTGTGTTATAAAATTTTATTTTCTGCTGGATCTTCAAGATCTATAGATCTGATCCTGACAAGGATTCTTCTAATTTCTAGTTCCTCTATTGACTTTTTTTTTACATTCAAACGTTATAGAATATGTGTTCTGGAATACACTCTGTGCTCTAATTAATTGTCCACGTGTATTACAAATTTTTAAAATTTGTTTTTCTGACTCTTCATCAATTCCATTTCGCTTGCTACCAGCTATTGTGAATTAACACTTGGTTTTTCACTCAGTCCTTTAAAGTGATATATTACTTTATTTTTTCTTTATATGTTCCATCAGAATCCCTATGGGTCTGTATATTACTGACTTTTGGAAAGAAGGCATAGAAATATCTGTCCTTGTGACTCAGTTGATAAACTGGAGAGCATGACCTTTTTGCTGGGGAATGAGAAAGAAGCCTGATGCTGTCTGATATTGCATGTGTCAATCACAGCTCTTTTCCAACAAGTGGGACTGAGATTAATGTAGCCTACCCTGAAATTACCCTGCAGGGGAGGGTGGTTCTCCCTGAATCACACGCAACAAGCAGGCTGTGCATTCTTCAGGGAGTTCACTATCCTTTGCTGCCTGGATTTGCCCAGAGATCTGTTAAATCCCATGTTTCATCTTGGTCTAAAGAAGGGAAAGTCCTCTTCCCAGGTACTCACTGCTAACTCTCACTGCCATAAGAATTATGATGTCCCTTATTTGCCTTTCCTAGGACATTCTGGGAAAAGCTGTGGATGCTGGTGTGTTCTCAAAGCTGAACAACATGTGTCTCCTGGTGGTTATATGAATTCAGAAAGGGAGATAGAAAGGAGTAATTTAAAAACCGTGCTCTTACCTTGTTATATTTTCAAATATTCAACTCTCTGACACTACCTAGTTAAATCAAATGATAGCACTTCACAGATATTTTTTATGTAAACAACCAATAGTGACCACTATACCCATTGGTTTATATTTGTGAAATTTAAAATGAGAGAACAAGAATAGTTTCCAAAGCCTCTGGGACAGAAATGCAGCCTCCCCACCCTTCTGTCTACCAATGTAAAAGTGTTGTGGGAGGCACTGGTTACTTATTGCTGTTTTCTTGTTTCTTTGAATCCTTGTCTTTGACAAGCATGGAATAAAAATCATACAGGGCAATGAACTGAATATAGAGCTTATAGCAAACGAGAGTGTAGAGGCAAAGAGAATAAAAATGTGATAATTTTTTGAAAAATGACTTAAAGAGGGGAATGTCTTATCTTTTTGTCATATAACCTCTCACATGGCTCTCGAATGTTACTAACTATGGCTAGAAGCACAATTTCCAACAAATAAACCGTAATCTAGCCAATGTTGTGGGAGTTGTGCATGTCAACTGAGGGTCATATATGGCTCTACCTGTCAAGAGCTACAATGTCAATGCATAATGTTACTTTACTGAAGTGCATATAATTTAAGTTTCTTGTTCTATTCTTTACTGTGACATTATCAAAACTTACACCCACACTATTTCCCCACTGAGCCATTTTCAATGCCTAAGAATATGCTTTCAAGCTACAACTGCATCAATACCTTGGGTTGTACTTTCTATTGAGAAGAAAAATGCTTTTTTTCTTTCCCTCTATAGCTGTCAAAACTCCTGATGCTGAGGAGTTTATCTTGGAAAATGCAGGTTCAGTCCTGCTACTAGTAGGAAGTACAGAAAGTCTTTCATTTCACAATCAATGTCAGCCTAATGATGACAGTGTTTTTTTATACTTGCACAGAAAACATTTTTTATTGACTTTTAACTTTACATATTTGGGAGGCAAAATTAATCACTCAGCTGATATGTGATGTGGCAAGTTAGATATCATATTCTGTTAAAATAAGTTATATTTGTTTATCAAAGACTCAGAAATCAACAGTGCTTCTTTTACAGATTGATTGGCACTAAATTCTTCCCAGCTTCTCAAGAAATTTGACATTTTATATGAAGGCTTACACAGCATGGAGCCAAAAATTTATTGTCTATTATTACATGTCTATAATTTACGAGTAAGTAAACACCTGTTTGGTCTGATGCACTCAGCTGAATTCCATTGTGGTGTCATCCTTTTGCTTTCATTTTACTCTCTCTGTCTTTTGAACCAGAAATAATTTTCCATAATCTCTCTTTGTAAGCAACATTATAAAACAAACTTCTTTGGTAAACTTTCTACATTTCTCAGTCAGATGCTGGGATCAGATGCATAGCCACAAACTCCGTTTCTCACACTACACATGTAATGTGTTTATTACGTAATTTACCCTATGTATATTTGGTTGTTGTCAAATGTCAATGAATCCTTATTAGCAGACTGGATGCTTTCTCTATATTTAGTGAGAGTTTGCAACACTGCTTCTGCTTGAAAAGTATGCTATAGTGAGTGCATTCATTTTGTTAAGAAACAAGAAAAATATCACCTAGTTATTTCAAATTACTTGGTAACAAATAAAAATTAGCCAAATTGAATAAACCTAATTTGACTCATGATTTTTTTTCCCCTGTCTGTGATCCCTAGAATTTGGTGACAAAATCCTCATGAAGTTTGATACCTACTTTCCACAGCACTTCTTTAGTATTGATTTAGTCTTGTTGAAAAATTGCATGTTATTTTATTTGATAAGGAAACAAATACAGTTGATCCCCACGATTCACAGATTCTGTATTTGTCATTTTGTCTACTAGTTTAAATTTATTTGAAGCCTCCACATCAATACTTGTGAGCTTCTGGGTCATTTGCAGACATGCAAAGTGGCCAAAAATGTGATTCTCTTGATAGACATGTTCCCAACTGAGGTTGAACAAGGTGAGTCTCTTCCTTCTTCTTTCAGGTCTTGCTCATACTGTGAACAAGTGTTCATCATGAGGTCTGTGTAGTGCAACAGTTTATTTTTGCATTTTTGTTTTGCTCTTTCTGTTTTTGTTTTGTTTTGTTTTGTTTTTGATAATTTTGCTGTTCGTATGGCCTCCCAGCATAGTGTTGAAGTGCTATCTAATGTTCCTAAATACAAGAAGGCTGTAATGTGCCTTATGGGGAAAATATATGTTTTAAATAAGTTTTGATCAGACATGAGTTATAGTGCTGTTGGCTGTGAGTTCAATGTTAGTGAATCAACAATACAGTACATTCAGAAAAAGGAAGAGGAAATTCACCAATCTGTTCATGAAGATGCTCCAGAAATGTTAAAGTTACTTCTAAAGTATGTGATGAAGGTATGGTAAAGACAGAAAAATGGCTTAATTTTTGGATTCAACTGATAAAAATAAGTGTAGTGAACAATAATTGTTGTGACACTGAAAGCCAAAGAAATTAATGGTCATGTTGCACAGAATTGGAAAATATTAAACCTTTTTCTGGCTAGCTATCATGTTTCAAAAGGTGATATGGCATGAAAAATGTTAAGCTTACAGGTGAGACAGGTTCTGTAGATCAGTAGGCTGTGAAAGAATTTAGAAAATCATAGTGTTATATAGCAGCGATCCCTAACCTTTTTAGCACCAGGGACTGGTTTTACAGAAGACAATTTTTCCACGGACTGGTGTGGGGAGGGAATGATTTTGGGATGATTCAAGCACATTACATTTATTGTGTACTTTATTCTATTATTAATACATTTTAATATATAATGAAATAATTATACAAGTCACCACAATGCAGAATCCTTTCTCACTGTGATGTGAGTGATAGGGAGTGTCTGTAAATACAGAAGAAGCTTCCCCTGCTCACCTCCTGTTGTGCAGCCTGGTTCCGTGGTCAAAGGGTTGGGTACCACAGTTATATAAGAAAAGGGTTACGTGGAAAAGCATGTTTTCAATGCTGGTGAGATTGGCTTGTTTTACAAGGACCTTGGCAAATAAATCATACAACTCAAATGGTGTTTGGGTTGAAGAAATGCTATGAGCAGTTTTCAGGCACCTAATGCTATATTTTCCCTTAGAGTAATAGTAGTCACTAATTCAGTGTTTGTGGTGACTTTATAGAGCATAACTATGAATAAAGAGAATTAACCATAAATGAATAAATATATTCCATGTATTCAAGCATTCTATAGAAATATAGAATGTAACATCATGTCTCATCTAACAACGTAACTGAAGTTAAAACCTTGTCTGTCTTTAATCGCTGTTCCCTATATCATTTAGCTTATTTGAGAGAAGCAGCATTACATAGACTATATCTATATCTTAGTAGTAAGATCAAGGAAGCTAATAAAAATTTCCAGTCTGAAAGGAAGCATCACCACAATGACATGTACTTCCTGTACCAGCCAGGATCTTCTACATTGGCTGTAGTAGCACACAATCCAAACATCTCAGTAACTTACCATAATATTGTCACTTGTGGTAAAGGAGAATGAGATATGGTATGCCAGGTGCTGATTTTTAAGATTTATGTCAAGTGTCTGGAAGCACACATTATTTCTTCTCACATATATTTGGCCAAAGAAAGCCACATGACCATTCCTGTGGACCACAGGTCAGGGATTTTGGTGAACAGTAAAATAGTACATCATATTTCCTTTCGTGAATTTAAAAAAAACACAAAACTAGCAATGTGAAAAGGCTTGTAAAATGAATACCACATGCCACCAGTTTTGTTAATTCAGATTTGTTTCTTAAATCTCAATATTTCCTACGATGCAGATCTAATCTTATAACTTTCCTACTTAAATTTAATCAGTTCTCCATCATCATCATCATCATCATCATCATCATCATCGGCCCAAATTCCCCAGCCTGATATTTATTTCACTCTATAATGTGGACTTCACCATCTTTCCATTCTCTGCCTTCACTTTATGCATCTGCAATATTGATAAGAACAGAAATGTTTCACACCTTTGTGCTTTTGGTCCTGTTGTCTCTTCTGCCTGGAATGCATTTCCTATCATTCCCTCTTGGCCCGGTTAATGCTTTCTAATCCTTCCCTGACTTTTAGCTTTATCTCATTTCAGGCGGGATTGTTTATCTCCTCTTCTTTGTTCTGATAATAAACTATCTTTATTGTGGATTATAGCACATTATATTAAACATATCATTACATAAAACCACCAGACTGTGAGCTTATTTATGGCACAGGGACTTTGTTTTAATTATTTCTGTATGCCAGTGAATTACAGACGACTTGGAACATTTTAGTTTATAAATAGTTTGTTGAATAAATAACTAAATGAATCAGTATTGTGTGCAGATCAAATAGCAAATTTGTGTATAATTTGTTGTATCAACACAAAATCATAAATCCAATAAAATTCAAGTTTAGTATTAGTCAATAAGTCAAATAATATTTAAGATACCTATATGTTCATAGAACTTACATATTTTGAGAACTCTATAAACTTTATAAATTAATGTTTTCAATTGGATGGTGAATGCTTTGATTTTGTTTCTGAAGAACTTACCAAAAACGTCACAGAAATAATTTTCAAAATATTCTATAAAGTTAGCACTTTATGTGGAAAATTATCTAATTTGCTCATGTATTATGCTCAGAAAGCACTACTCAAAGATGGTTTTTGTATGGGAAATGAGGACCTGGATGCAAATACTATTATGACACTTACATAACATTCTTTCCCGATTTCCTGATTAGTGAGGAAATAAGAAAATAATGCAAATGACCAACTTGTCCCTTGAAGAATGAAGGAAGAAGAACCAAACCAGAAGTTAGATCCTTTCTTACACCAGTGACACTTTACAAAGACCTTCAAACACATTAGTCCTATATGCTGTTTACAATTTAAAACTGAAATTTTTAGATTTATTTAAACTTTCAATATATTTCTAGTTTCCTATACTATCATTAAATGTTGAAATTTTTTAAGACTTAGTTCTAGCTTTCTTCTTCTCTCTATTGTCATGTGCTTTCATCCATGCCCACTTTTTCAATTACCACTTATAAAAAGATGTTTCTTACATTTATGTCTAGTATAAATCTTCATTTGTTATTTAAATCTTCATATTCAACCACTAATGTAGCATTTATAGATTTCTCAAAAGCATCTCAAACTCAATGTGTCCAAATTTACTCTTTCTTTCCAAGCAGGTCCTCTTCCAGGGTGACACTACTCAGAGATCAACACTACCATGCATTTGGAGGTACAAGTCCAAAATCCAAGAGTCTGTCATGTCTCCTCGCATGCCTCCAACATACAACACATCACCAAGTGCTGCATATTTTGCTTCTTAATTGGCTCTTCAATCCACTTTCCTCCACCTCCAGCACTACTATCCTAAAGCAAGATATTATGAAATCACACTTAAAATACTGTAATAGCCAGCATTCTTCTTGCCCCACCAATAAATGTCCAAATTTGTATTAGTCAGACTTCTCCAGAAAAAAATAATACCAATAGGATATGTGTATATATGTTAAAATAAATAATAGAATAAATACAAATATATTTTATTTATAAGTATAAATAAAAGATTTTATTTTATGTGATTATGAAGGTGGGCATTTCCACAATCTGCATGGTGGGCTAGAGACCTGAAGAAGAGCTGATGCTGCAATTCCAAGCCTGAAGACTCTCTATTGGCAGAATTCCTTCTTGCTGGCGGGTGTCAGGCTTTTTGTTCTAGTCAAGCCTTAGGTTGGATAGATGAGGCCCATTTACATTATGGAGGGCAACCTGCTTTAGTTAAAGTCCACCAATTTAAATGTTACTCTCATCCAAAAAGACCCTCATAGAAATATCCAGAATAATGTTTGACCAAATATCTGAGAAGAACTATGGTCCAGCAAAGTTGACTCATAAAATTAACCATCACAATACTGAAGCCAGATTTACACTTTTGTATTACAAACCCAGTCATGTTTCCCTTTTCCTTAGTGCAGCTTCTGATGGACTGGCAGCTGCTTCCTTCTCTAGCTTCATCGAACAACATTCCTCTGCCCTTAATGTCAACTCAGTTGAACCTTCTCTGATCTGCCTGAATATGTCTTATCTCCCTAGTATGTGTCTTTATGTCACTATGTCCATTTCATTTGTAGCAATGACCATACTTGAACATAGGCATTATTTTGGTAGTGATATGATCTTATATTTAAGATCTATGAAGACAGAAATAATATATATTTTTGTTTATATTTATATTTTGTTCATTATAGTATTTTAAGCACAGAGCACATCAAATCCAATAAATGTTGCTGAACAAATGGGTAAGAAGCAGAAGAATGACCAAATGCCCAAGTACATTTCTATGTTCACCTTCAATATGCCAGCCACAGAAAAGGCGACCATGCACCAAAAAATGTATGTGAGAACTATAGAATAATCTGAGTAATATTCAGCAAAAATCTACTTATAATCATAACCTAAATTCTCTTTGGTACTAGCCCTCAACATATTGAATATTCTGGTTCTTTTTCCTCAATATTTTTCACATTCATTTTTTAAAATGTACCCTCACATATGACCTCTGTAAGAGGTATTATCGTCTATTTTCTAGGTAAGTAAAATCAACTCATCCCAGTACATAGGACTTGATCAGGATCCCATTGCTACTCAACCCTTAGAAATTAACTGCCATCCAGGTTTTCCCAACATCCCAGCTCTTTCTTTTTATCTAGAAATTGCCAATAAATGGGTTTTTAATGTTTGCAACTTACTGAGTGTGCAGAGAGTACACAGAACCACAGGCAGGAAGACTGTAGTAAGAAACTTTGCTAGTAAATGCAAGAAAGGAAACTCTTCTGTAGATTTTAAAACTAATGGAATCTGAGCAGCAGGAAGCTTTAGCAGTGAATTCTACTAAAGGAGGATGTGAGCCAAGGAACAACATGAAGAGAAAGTCAAACAGCGGGAGGCTTTAAAAAGAAAACACAAATACAGTAGTCCTCCTTATCCCCTTGAGTAAGATGCAAGACCCCCAATGGATGTCTGAAACTGTAGATTGTACTTAACTCTATGTTTTTTCCTATACATATCTATGACAAAATTTAGTTTATAAATTGGGTACAATAAGATATTAATGGCAATAACCAATTATAAGGTAGAACAATTATAACAATCCACTGTAATAAAAGTTATGTGAATGTGGTCTCTCTGTCTCTCTCTCAGAATACCCTATTGTACTGTACTTACCAATTTTTGAACACCGCTGACTGTAAGTAACTGAAACCATGGAATGCAAAACCACAGATAAGGCGGAACTACTATACTGTGGTCTACAAAGCAAAATAAGGTAAAAGAACAAAAGACAGAGATGAGAAGGGTAATCTAAACAGTAGCAATAAAAAAAAAAAAGCAATGAATGTTAAGGAGAGTAACAAGGAGAGGTTAAATACCTGGTGCTTTTCAAGAGAGAACACAAGAATTCATGAAAGAAAACGAGGCAAGTCATGAAGCAAAGGCAGAGGAGATTAAGCAATAAGTATTGATACTGCTCATGAAGGAGAGTGATAGCCCTATCTCAGATGAGAAAAAGACAAGGAATAAATTCTTTCAGTATGAGATCACAAATGAGAAGGGAAGATGAAAAGCACTCACAAAGCTCTTGGTAATGATACTACTTTTAGAAGATTCTCTTTTATTGTTTTGAATCCCAGCCACTATTACTTACAGATAGCAATAGATAGAAAAATATATTTAGTGTAGGGGAGAAAAAAAACCTTTTTCCTCAACCCTCATAAGTTCTTAGTTGGAGTGGACCCTTTTAACAAAAGACATTAAAAAGAGAAAAACAGAAGTTTATTAACATATATGTTTCATATATACATGAGAGATACTCAGGAAATCAGTACTTCTCAACGAGGTGGCTTTGAATTTCAGCTAATGTAACATCTTCAACAAAGAACAGTAAATTTTCAGAGAAGTGACAAGACACAAGACCAAGACTTTGAGTCACTAGGGGTGGCAATTTGGGAAGGCAAGTAACTGGCAGACAATGGCTAATCAGTAAAGTAGATTCCTCTGGTGCCATCTCCAGGCCCATAGGGCTAAAGATGTCTTCAGTGGTTGACCTTTGCTGTTCCTGATACAAAGGGGGTGGGCAAGCAGGATACCTTTAGTTTTTGTAATTCTATGTCCTGCTTTCAGGCAAATAGAAGGAGAGTAGAGAGCTTTCTTGCACTTGCTTCTTCTTAATTGCCTTCAGCTCCAGTATCCTTATGTGAAAGAAGCAAATTTTGGGGTGGTATGCTCTGTCCTCCCACATAAGCATGCAAATATAAGGTTGGGATTATCAAAAATAGAAGTGTATAACTTCTAATTCAGAAAAATACTGTGTTCCAGGAATTACTTTTTAAAATATTTATTGGAATGAAAAATACATTTTTAACACAAACAATATATTAAATTGTAGTTAGGTTCCCAGATAAAATTCCCCAAATATATTTTTTCCAAAAATGCAACTAAAATATTAATTTTGATATAACACCATTAGACCCTCAGTCATTGTCATTTATTAATATTTGTTTATTGTTATAATTTACTCATCTGGATAACTGGTGTTGAGATGCAAGGTTGCATTTGGAGGGGGCGAGGAAGTAAATGAAAACATCTTAGCAAATCTAAATGAAGATTCAGGTTGAAGCATTTTCAACTCAAGATTTTAGAGGTTGGAAGCATGAAGTTTAATTTTATCTAACTTTAGAAATTATTAGTTAAAATATTTATTTTTTATTTATCAATTCCAGTAATCTCTTGGCAAAATCTTTGGGGTTTTCTAGATATAAGGTAATTATTTGTCAGCAAAGAGCAATAGTTTGACCTCTTCTGCCCCAATTTGGATACATTTGATTTCCTTCTCTTGTCTGATTCCTCTGGCTAGGACTACTGGCACTATGTTGAAAAGAAGTGGTGACAGTGGGTAATCTTGACTGGTTCCAGTTCTAAGTGGGAATGCTTTCAATTTTTCCCCATTCAGTATGATGTTGGCTATGGGTTTGTCATACATAGCTTTTATCATTTTGAGGTAGGTCCCATGTATGCTTATTATGTTAAGAGTTCTTATCATAAAAGGATGCTGAATTTTGTAAAATTCTTTTTCTGCATCTATTGAGAGAATCATATGGTCTTTGTTTTTACTTCCATTTATGTGATGAATGACATTTATAGATTTATATATATTGAACCATCACTGCATCTCTGGTTACAAAATCAATGTACATAAATCAGTAGCATTCATATATGCCAACAAACGGTCAAGCTGAAAACCAAATAAAAGACTCAATACCTTTCAAAATACCAACAAAGAAAATAAAATACCTAGGAATATATTTACTTAAGGAGGTGAAAGACCTCTACAGGGAGAACTAAGAGACACTGAGGAAGGAAATAGCAGAGGATGTAAACAGATGGAAAATCATACCATGTTCATGAATGAGCAGAATCAGTGTTGTTAAAATGTCTGTGCTGCCCATAGTGAACTACAGATTCAATACAATTCTTATTAAAATAACAAAATCATTTTTTGATGATCAAGAAAAAATAATTCTGTGCTTCATGTGGAAATGAGAAGACCTCCTATAGCCAAAGCAACCTTAAACAAAAAGAACAAATTGGGAGGCATCAATTTACCAAACTTCAAGGTATACTACAAGGATATGGTAACCAAAACAGTATTTTACTGGCACAAGAATAGAGATGTAGAGCAATGGAACAGGACTGAGAACCCAGATATAAAACTATGCTCATATTGCCATCTGATCTTGGACAAAGCAGACAAAAACATACACTGGGGAAAAGAATCCTTATTCAATAAATGGTGCTGGGAAAATTGGATAGCCACATGTAGAAGACTGAAACAGGATCTGCATCTTACACCTCTCACAAAAATCAACTCATGGTGGATAACAGATTTAAACCTAAGACATGAACTATAAGAATTCTAGAAGAAAATTTTGGAAAAACTCTTATGGACATTGGCCTGGGAAAAGAATTTACGAAGAAGACCCCAAAAGTAATCACACCAAGTACAAAAATAAATAAATAGGATCTGATCAAATTACAAACCTTCTGCACAGACAAGAAAACTATCATTAGAGCAAATAAACAGCCTACAGAATGTGAAAAAATATTTACATTTTATAAATCTGATAAAGGGCTCATAACTATAATGTATATAGAACTCAGGAATATCAGCAAGAAAAAATCAAACAACCCCATTAAAAAGTGGTAAAAGGATATGAAGAGAAACTTTTCAAAAGAAGGTAGACTAATAGCCAAGAAAAATACGAAAAAATGCTCAACATCTCTAACCATTAGGGAAATGCAAATCAAAACCACAATGTGCTATTACTTAACTCCAGTGAGAATCTCCTTTATCAAAAAGTGTCAAAACAACAAATGTTGGTGTGGATGCAGAGAAATAGGGAGACTCAAACACTGATGGCGGGGATGCAAATTAGTACAACTGCTATGGAAAGTATTATGGAGATACCTCAAAGAGTTACAAGTAGAACTACCATTTGATCCAGAAATCCCATTTCTGGGCATCTACCCAAAAGAAAAACATTCATTCTATAAAAGCCATCTGCACTAGAATGTTTATACCAGCACAATTCACAATTGTAAAGATCTGGAAACAACCCATGTGCCACAGGTGGATTAATAAAATGTGGTATATGTATACAATGGAGTACTACTCCATAAAAAATGGTGAACTCTTGTGTTATCCTGGATCAAGGTGGAGCCCATTGTTCTAAATGAAGTATCACAGCAGTGGAAAAACAAACACCACATTCTCACCATTAAATTGGTACTAATTCATCAACACTAATATCCACATATGGAAGTAACATTCATTGGGTGTCAGGCAGGTGGAAGGGGGGAGCAGGGGATGGGTAAACTAACATCTAATGGGTGAAGTGCATGCTCTCTGGGGGATGGGCACGCTTGTAATTCTGACTCAAGCAGTGCAAAAGCAATTTATGTCACCAAAGCATTTGTACCCCCATAATATTCTGAAATTAAAAAATATTTTAGATTTTGAAAAAAATATTTATTAAACAACAACTATGTGTCTGTAGTTATGCTAGATGTGAGTGATCCCAGGTTGAGAATACTCAGTCTCTGCCCTTAAAGAATCTAAATCTAGTTATAAATTCTGTTTTCTCCATAGAGATGTATTACAATGACTACTCTTTGGTATATGACTCAAGTTGTTCCATGGCATATAGTTATATGAAGAGAGGACAGCAAGAAACATAGGGAAAAGCAGCAACAGAGTTTTTTTTTTTTTGTGTGTGTGTGTGTGTGTGTGTATTAAATAGATGATAGGTGGGCCTAGACAAAGAAAGAAGGAAAGGGACTGTATCAATTTCCTAGGATTGGCCGGGCGTGGTGGCTCACGCCTGTAATCCTAGCACTCTGGGAGGCCGAGGTGGGCGGATCCTTTGAGCTCAGGAGTTCGAGACCAGCCTGAGCAAGAGCGAGACCCCATCTCTACTAAAAATAGAAAGAAATTATATGGACAGCTAAAAATATATATAGGAAAAATTAGCCGGGCATGGTGGTGCATGCCTGTAGTCCCAGCTACTCGGGAGGCTGAGGCAGGAGGATCGCTTGAGCCCAGGAGTTTGAGGTTGCTGTGAGCTACGCTGACGCCACGGCACTCACTCTAGCCTGGGCAACAGAGTGAGACTCTGTCTCAAAAAAAAAAAAAAAAAAAATTTCCTAGGATTGTCCTAACAAATTACCACAACTATGGTGGCTTAAAACAACAGAGATTTATTATCTCACAGTTCTAGTGCTCAGATGTCTGAAATCAAGGCATCTACAGTGCCATGCTCATTCCAAAGGGTCCAGGTGAGACTTCTCCCTACATTTTCCAACTTCTGGTGGCTCTAGGTATTCCTGGGCTTATAACAGCACCACCTCACAATCTCTATCTCCATCTTCGCATGGCCTTGTCATCTGTTTCTCTGTCTTCTCCTCTTCTGTCTATTGGAAGAACAATTGTTATTGGATTTAGGGCCAATCCAGATCATCCAGGGTGATCTCATCTCAAGATTCTTAATTGTATTTACAAAGACCCTTTTTCCAATTTAAGGAGACATTCACAGGTTCTGAGGTTTAGGCTATGGACACGTCTTTTAGGAGGTCCACCACTCAACCCACTACAGGAGTTAAAAATAGAAATGCTTTGTCTAAGAGAAGGTAGCAGAGTGATAAATTAAGTTTAGGAAAGACAAACACCAAAAGAAAAAGAAAAACAAGAAAAAGTCCTCTGTAAAATAAGAGAATTGGGAGGGAGAGATAAGGCAGATTCTTTTCTGCAGCTTTTACTGAATGTTTATAATTGGACAAGAATACTGGGTAATCTTCAGGGAAATTAAGGTGAGGTTTTGAGGGATGTTAGTGCTGTGGGAGGGATATAGAAACTATAAACTTATGTCTAATAGGCTCTTCCTATGTATTAGACTACATATTTCCAAATCAGAAGTTTACTTTTCATGAAGTATCCTTGAAATAAAACAAACTTTTTCCAAATTAGCAGATTATCAATAAGAATAATCTGAAGAGTATAAAAAGAATCCAGCAATACTCTCCCAACCCTATTGATTCAGTTGATTTAGGAGATACTGCCCAACCATACAGGTAGGAGAATCTGAGAAATATGATACAATGCAGCCAAAATTATTCTTAAAATTCACCCTTGCTTATTGCCTAAAAGTAAATGGAAATATAGTAGCATTGCCACAGCAGTATTTGAAGGTTCTGAGCCTTGTATTTCATAGTAGTAAGCAAGTGTTGGGTAGTTTTATATATAGAAACACTAATTACATCAATTATTTTTTAAACAAAGCAGCTATGTGGCACTCCTCAACTGAAACAATCCAGAGATTTTCAAGAAAAAGTGACCATTTTTGTGGAGAGACTATGTTATAAAGAAAGAGGGAGACAGTATCAGCTTTTGGAGACATGCTACATTAAATACCCCTAGGAATAAAGGCATAAGCTAAAGAAAGGTGCATCTTTGTCCTGTGTCCTTTTCTTTTCTCTACTAGTTGTATTAGCAACCTTACCCACAGCAGAAGCATTTGCAACTATTAATACCTAGCAGGGTCCTTCCTCAATTTATACTACACTGGACTTAGCATTGCAGAAAATCCAAGTGCATTTAATTTTTTCCCCCATGTAATGGCCATTAGCTTTCAAATATGTACTGGCTACAGGAAAATGATATGTAGTTGATTTTAATCAAAACATGATTTTTTTCTTGGGGTTCCTTTTTTAAATTTGTTTTATTTCAGCATATTATGAGGGTAAAATGTTTAGGTTATATATATTGCCTTTGCCCCACTGCAGTCAGAGTTTCAAGTGTGTCCATCCCCCAGATGGGGCGCACCACACCCATTAGGTGTGTATGTACCCATCTCCTCTTCCCTCCTCCCATCTACCCAACACCCAATGAATGTTACTACTATATGTGCACTTACCAATTTGATGATGAGTACATGTGGTGCTTGTTTTTCCATTCTTGGGATACTTCACTTAGTAGAATGGGTTGCAGCTCTATCCAGTATAACACAAGAGGTGCTAGATTATCATTGTTTTTTGTGGCTCAGTAGAATTCCATGGTATGCATATCCCACATTTTATCAATCCACCCATGTACTGATGGGCACTTGGGTTGTTTCCATATCTTTGCCATTGCAAATTGTGCTGCTATAAATATTTGAGTACAGATGTCGTTTTTACAGAATGTCTTTTGTTCTTTTGGGTCAATGCCTAGTAATGGGATTGTTGGATCAAATGGTAGTTCTACTTTTAGCTCTTTGAGGTATCTCCATAATACTTTCCACGGTGCCTGTACTAGTTTGCAGTCCCAACAGCAGTGTAAGAGTGTTACTATCTCTCTGCATCCACCTCAACATTTATTGTTTTGGGACTTTTTGATAAAGGCTATTCTCACTGGAGATAAGTGATATTTCACTGTGGTTTTGATTTGAATTTCCCTGATGATTAGAGATATTGAGCATTTTTTCATATGTTTCTTGGTCATTAGTCTATCTTCTTTTGAAAAGTTTCTGTTCATGTCCTTTGCCCACTTTATGATAGGGTTGTTTGATTATTTCTTGCTGATCTTCCTGAGTTCTATGTACATTCTAGTTATCAGCCCTTTATCACATGTATAGCATGAAAATATTTTCTCCCATTCTGTAGGTTGTCTGTTTGTTGTCATGATAGTTTCCTTGACTGTGCAGGAGCTTTTTAAGTTGATCAGGCCCCATTTATTTATTTTTGTCATTGCTGTGATTGCCTTTGGGGTCTTCTTCATAAATTCTTTGCCTACGCTAATGTCCATAAGAATTTTTCCAACATTTTCTTCTAGAATTCTTACAGTTCATGCCTTAGGTTTAAATCTGTTATCCACTGTGAGTTGATTTTTGTGAGAGGTGTAAGGTGCGGATCCTGTTTCAGTCTTCTACATGTGGCTATCCAATTTTCCCAGCACCATTTATTGAATAAGGATTCTTTTCCGCAGTGTATGTTTTTGTCTGTTTTGTCCAAGATCAGATGGCTATATGAGAGTGCTTTTCTATCACTATTCTCAGTTCTGTTCCATTGGTCTATGTCTCTGTTCTTGTTCCAGTACCATGCTGTTTTCATTGTCATTTCCTTGCAGTATAGCTTGAAGTCTGGTAAATTGATGCCTCCCAATTTGTTCTTTTTGCTTAAGATTGCTTTTGCTATATGAGGTCTTCTCTGATGATCTTATATCTAGAAAACCCCAAAGATTCTGCCATGAGACTACTGGAATTGATAAGCAAATTCAGTAAAGTCTCAGGTTACAAAATCAATGTGTAGAAATCAGTAGCATTCCCATATGTCAACAACAGTCAAACCATGAGTCAAATCAAAAACTCAATACCCTTCACAATGTCAAAAAGAAAATAAAATACCTAGGAATGTATTTAACTAAAGAAATAAAAGACCTCTACAGGGAGAACTATGAAACACTGAGGAAGGAAATAGCAGAGGATGTAAACAGGTGAAAAACCATACCATGCTCATGGGGTGGCAGAATCAACATTGTTAAAATGTCTATACTACCCAAAGTGATCTACAGATTCAATGCAATCTCTATTAAAATACCAACACCATTTTTCACAGATCTAAAAAACAGATTAAATATTAGTTTTATAAAATAAGAATGTGCACATAAAATCATATTAATTTTGCCTCAATTTGTAATGTGAGATGTGAAGTACTTTCTTCTTTAGAATTTGACTAAGCACCCATGGCTACATTGTGAAACTTCAAGGTAGTGCTAACCCTGTGTAGACACTAGACCTCAGCAGGAGAGTTGTCCTCAAAAGAAAGGTTTGGAAAAGGACATGGATGAATAGGTTGCTGAGAGTAGATTGGAATGGAATTCTTCTTGATGGTATATTTCTGTGGTCTTTTAAAAAAGACTAGATTCTGTTTAATTAATAAATACCCAGTATATTTAGTTGTGTCTGTAATGTATGAATCTCTGAAAGATTTCCACTCTGATTTATAAATCATATTTCTTGATCTTGCTTCAAATTCTCCAGGGAAAACTGAGGAGGACACATCTCTGTAATATCCTTACCCCCTGCCTATCTGATGGATGTTATATACCAATAGCAACTGACCTACACTTTGGAGAATAAATTTGAGAAAAAGTTTGACAGCCATCTCAACTATATCTGCAATGAGGAAAACCTGAGGATTAGAAATAAAAAAAAGGGATAACAATTATATTTCCTATGGGCACTGTGGAATGGGATTCCCTACATTCAAATGCATTTGAAAGACACTGGAACTGAACATCTGTGAACTCTAATTCTTCCAGGCTTGGTAGCCATGGAGTATCACGTATAAAGAGAGGTAAAATGACCTGCTGAGTTGCCATTGCTTTAGCCTAACATTAGGACCCATTACACTGCATATGTATGGTTATGTGTGTATTCATGCATGAATGTGGGTGAGTATATTATCAGAAGGTAATGAAAGTTTAAATGAGAAAATAAATTACATGTAGAAAAGAAATGTAAAGAACAGGAGGCATAAGTGAAAAAAAAAGAAGAAAATAAAACCTGAATATTTGTCCATTTCTTTCCTCTTGCGACAAAAATTGAACCTAAAATCCAGTGTGCGATGTCCTCCTGATAACTGAACCCTGGAAGATGTACTTTGAAAGACTTGGATGTTAATCTGAAACTAATTCAAGCCTTTTGAGTTCAAAAATTGGATTGGAAATCTTTTAAGAGCAGGATTTCTCATGAGATTTCCATTACTTCTATTCTTACTGATAAGCCACAGGTATCAGAGAAACATCCATTTGTGTGCTATCTTTGGATCCTTCACTACAAGAGAAGAGGTATAGAACGAAAAGATGGGGTTTGCTTTGATTCAGGTTTCAGAGGAAGTTTTCAATCAATTCGAATTTTGTCTGAAACCACTCTACTATAATAGCTTAAAGTCTTTATTAGATACTCGCATGATGTTACTTTCAGTGTAATATGCCAACTTCAAGAGAGGGAGTTGATCTGGTCTCATGGATAAGGTCTAGTTCTGGCTGTGTTCCTGACCTATGAAACTGACCTTGGATAAGTAACTCATTTACTTTTTTCCTCAGTTTCCTTACCTTTATAGTGAAGCTAATTACTTAACGAAACACACACTGGAGCATTATTTGAGTTACTTAGTCAAAGTTGACATTTTTATTTGTGATATTGTTATTAATAATGCTTGAAAGCATTTTTATATATGCCGGCTTTGCAAATTTCAAGTGGAGTCACTTGTGAGGAGAACTAGATGATGCTAAGGGAGTAGCATGGGCTGTGCATGGGTGTTTGGTTCCATATGCCCTATGGTGTATACAAATAAGCCTCTATCAGCGAATACATGCATACTTTCCTCATGCTGAGCTTGAGAAATGTTTATTATTCTTCCTGAGCATAGCCCTGCCAGTGATAACTAATTTTTTATCAGCAGGGGAGCTTTCTTCTGCCACTGATGTGATATAAACCTCAAGGCTGAATTATGTCAATAGCCTATTTTTTCCCACTCCATGTCCCTGTGCCACACCTGCTCAGTAAAATTACAGTGACAAGGCAGCAGTGTTGATCTTTTGTCCACTGACAGAAAAATAGTTAGTAATACCAGAAAGAAAGAGCTCACAACAGTTTTTATTTTAACCCCACTGAGTCCTCTTGGAGACCTCAATTAATAGGATTAAACACCCTTCCTGGGAATTATCAATATACTTTAAATATAAATTTATACTGCCAAGTCAACCCAAGAAGGGAAAATGGAAATAATTGCAAAAGTTTCTAATTTTGTAATAAGAAGGAACATTTCCTTCAATCAATTCCTGCATTATAGTCTGTAAATAAAAATATCACTAAGGAAATATCTTTCTCAGAATGATGTACTCCCTGTGGCATGGTATAATGAGCTTGGATATGCTACAGACACTGAATAAGCAACAAGGTGATCGAGAATTCAGGTTTATTCAGCATGGATAGCAGGATTTTTAAGACGTTCCTTATACAAAAATAATGCAGTTATAGTTCACTTCCTTTGTATTTTCTTTGTAAAAAATAAAACTTAGAATACAGTCAGCTTTTATATATGGTGTCTATTTTATTTCAAAGACTGCTTTGCTCCTCTAACCTGATGTTCTATAGACATAAATGAAAATAGAGTATATGGTTTTATGTTATCTTAAGGTCAAAATCTAAGACATTGACATTCTACTATGATGTTTAAGAGGTGATACATTCTTTTGTAAAACTTATGGCATATTTCAGTCTATGTGCTAGTAGGAAAGAGCTATGAGTATATGCTAAGAGCAATGAATATATATATATATAGAAAGTGGGAGAGGCATTGAATTTTATTGACTATATTGCTCACCATGTCTAAGAAGTAATATATTGAAATAAAACAAAAAGCAACGCTATCTGTCCCTAACTATTGTCATTGTGCATTTTCTATTGTTTCTATTGTTTTAATTAAACATTACAGCTGACTTTATTCATCATTTCCATGGCAGAAATAAGCAGATATGAAATATGAAAAGTTTGGTGTGGTCATGTCGATCCTATTGGTTACATAGTAAGATCACAATGCAGTCTGACCATTCATCAGTTGCATATAATTACACTACTATAGCATGCATGCATACATGTGCATGTGCATGTGTACACACACACACACACATTTGCTGTTAGAGTACACTATGCTATTCCAGAAGATTCATGAGCACTATCACAGAAAGAATAAAAATCAATGATTAGAGAGAAACAAAAAATCTGAACTGATTCATTCATTATTTTTAACAAATATTTATTGAACACCTAATATATGCCTGGCATGTTTTAGGTACTACAAATAGGGGAGTGAATAAAATGCAGGCCCCAAAGCCTGCACTTACTGAACTTATATTTCAGTGGAGAAGACTGACAATGTACTAGGTAACTAAATAAAATCAGCAGTATGTCATACAGTATGAAACATATACTATTAGGATAAAAATAAAAAGAAACAGTGGCTAGCAATTAAAACTTTAGACAAATTACCAGTGTAGACCTCAGTAAGAAGGCATATTGGTTTTCTATTGATCTATATCAAATGAGCACACATTTAGTGTTTAAACAACATAAATTTATTCATATGGTTCTAGAGGTCAGAAGTCTAAAATCTAAATGTTGGCAGGGCTGTGTTCCATCATGGAGGAATTAGCTGCCTTGTCTCTTCCAGTTTCTAGAAGCTGCCTGCTTGGCTTGTGCCCCCTTCCTCACATCACTCCAACACTTGCTAGGCCCATCTCCTGCTGCTCACTTTGACCCTCCCGGGTCCTTCTTATAAAAAGAACCCTTGTGATTAGATTGGGTCCACCTGGATAATCCAGGATAATCTCTCCATCTCAAGATCTTCAACTTAATCTGCAAAGTTGCTATTGCCAAGTAAGATAAAATATTCACAGGTTCTAGTGATTAGAACATTGATATATTTTTTGTAGGGAGACACTTATTCAACCTACCACAGAAGATAAAATTTGAGGAAAGACCTAAGGAAATGAGGGCATTAACTATGTAATATATCCAGGAGAAGAACTCTCTAGGAAAAGTTAAAAACGAATGCAAATTTCCTCAACAGGGGTATTTTGATATGTTTAGGAAATAGGAATAAAGACTCAAGGGATAGCAGTGAGGTCAGATAGGTGACAATTTTAATGGGGGGGGGTGGCATAAAACGTCTAGGATATGACTGTAAGTCACATAGAGTTTTGACTTTCATGTTGAGTAACACAAGGGGGCATTGGATGGTTTTAAGTAAAAAATGATGTTATCTGTCTTCTGTATAATGGAGTCATCCCATTATACAGATGCTGAGCTGATAACAGACTAAAAGAAGTCAATAGTAGAAGCAAGAGACCAATTAGAGGAGTATTGCAATAATGCATGTAAGAAATTATGGCCAGATGATGGCAGTGGGTGTGAAGAGAAGTGATCATATTCTGGATGGATTTTCAAGGTAGAAGTAACAGAATTGGCTAAAATGAGATACATCAAGGATGACATCATGCTTTGGGGCCTGAAAAACAGAAGGAATGGAGTTTGCATTAACAGAATTAAAGAAGGCTATGGGTATAGCCAATTTTGAAAGAAAGATAAGAAACTTACTTGGGGGCATGTTGGGTTTGAAATTCTTATTAGTTATACAAGTGGAAATTTATATCATCACAGTATGATGATATAAATTCAGAAATCACTAGAATATAATGGGATTTAAACCCAAGAGACTAGATGAGGTAAGATAGGGATTAGATATATAGAGAAAAGAGAAAATGTACAAGGTTTCAGCCTTAGAGACTTGGGGCACTCTAACACTTAGAGGCTGAGGCAAGGCTGGCTTCCTGGACATGGTATCTGGTAGTTGCACTGAGACTTACACTTGAAAGGGCCCCCGGGTTGTTTTAGATTCTGTTCTTGCCTTGAAATTCTTAATTTTTGAACAAGAGATCTCATATTTTTATTTTGCGCTGTGCTTCACAAATTATGTAGCCAGTTCTGCTTGAGGAGATATAAAAGAACCAGAAAAAGAGACTAAGAAGTGTCCAGAGAGGTAAAATAAAAACCAGGGAAGTACAGGATCCTGGAAGTCAGATAAATAAAGAATTGTTAGAAGTAAAGAGTGAAAAATCTTGTAAACAGCTGCTGATGGGTCAAGGAAGGTAAAGATGAGAATTACCACTAGAGTTAGCAAAGGGTAAGTATTTGATGTCCTTGAGAAGAACAATTTCAGAAAAGCTATGGGAGAGAATATTTATTGGAGTGGATTTATTAAAAATTTCCAAGAGAAATTAGTGAATAATAGGTAACTGTTAAAGAATTTGCTCTAAAGTAACTAAAGAGTGAAGTAGGTGTCAGGGGGCTTAACAGCACAACTATGTTAGTTATATCGATGAAGTTTAGAGAAGAAAGGTGATGAAGCCAGAGAGCAAGAGAAAATAATTTCTGGGGCAATATTTTTCAGTAGGGAAGAGTCTCAGAGCTGGTATACGGTAGAGGCACTGGCCTTAACTAGGAGCACAGGGAGGTCAGTCATACTAACAATCTAGAATGTATAATGTGTGGGTCTTGACATTGAACTACTATAAGGGTTTACTACCAAATCCACATTTGTCCTTTCCACTATGAAATACAAAGAAAGATAGTCAGGATAGAGTAAGCATAGGAGAGATGCGTTAGAGATTTGTGGGAAGAGAGATAGGTATAAAACAACTGTTTGGGATAAGAGAAGAAAGAAGGAGGAAGGAAAATATGGTGCGATTAGCAGGTAGTAGTAAGAGTCTACATGTGTAAAGTGACCATCAAGTTAAACTTTGACTACATGATAAGTGTTTTCTCGCTCCAGCTTCAGCTGGCACCAGTACCAGCATAAAAAAAAAAAAAAAGAGTCAAATCGAACTAGGGTAATTGTTTCACCAAGGAAATGTATTAAAACAATAGAGAAAGAAAAAGGAGGTGAGGTTAAAAGCAAGGCACAGTAATGTTTATGGAATGTGACTTCCATAAGAAGAAAAGAGGATATAAAGTGTGTGAGAAACAGTGAAAGTGTGGTCAGATACAATGGAATCAAAGTGCAGATGGGAGTGAAGGATTGTTAGTGCTGAGATAATAGAGGAAATAAACAAGAAAGAGAATAGGATGTTGCATAGGGTAGGATGTTGAAGACTGAAATTGTGGGGGAGGGGTTGTAGCTATTGACAATAATGTCAACAGAATGACAGTGGGAGTGCAGGACTGAAATTGGGTGGGTACAAAGGAGGGACGATCAAGGGTCTAAGGAACAAGAAAGAATAATCTATGCAACTATTGTGATCACCAATAAAGATGACCAAAAGCAATAGTGTTGGAGTTACCAATAGGCCATTTAAGAAGTGAATTTTTTAGTGCCTAGGAGACTGGGAGATGGCTACAACATGGAAGGCAGTCAGTGATCTAGTCTGGAATGAGATTCAAAGCAGAGAAAAAAAAATTATTTTGATAAGTGAGAGAACGATCTGGAAGTGGCAACATGGAGCACCCCATCTCCAGCAAACACGTGCTGAGAGATGTGAGAGAGAAAACAGCCCCCATAAGAGATGGATTCATAGAGAACGGTATCATTAGAGAAGAATAAAATTTCAATTAGGGAAAGAAGGTGAAGATAATATTCACAGAAAAGGTTGAGATTAATGGTGATTTTGGTGATGATAAAGCCACTTAAAATATCTTTTCATTGAAGTATGGAAGGCTTTAATAAATTTAAAAAGATTGAAAGCATATATAATATATTCTTTAACCACAAAGTAATTAAATTTAAAATAAATTACTAAAATATATTTGGGAAAGTCCTCAAATGATTGCAAATAAATGAACACATTTATAAATAATTGCAAGGAGAATTAGAAAATATTTTTACTTGAATGAAAATAAACTAAAAATATCAAAATTTGTGTGATGAAGATAAACAGAGCTTAGGTTAAAATTTGTACCTTTAAATCCTTATATTAAAATGAAGGAAGATTTCTCGTTAACGATCTAAATTCTCCATATGGGAAGCTAGGGAAAGAAAAGCAAATTAAATCAAGATAAGTAAAAGGAAGATATTAATAAAGACCAGAAATCAATGAAATATAAAATAGACAAACAATAGATAAAAATAACAAAGAAAAAAGGAAAAACTGGATATCATCAAAATTAAACATTTTGTTCCTCTTGAATAAACTTCATTAATAAACTGATAGGAAGGTGACTTCTGGTAGATAATTTGTCAGTACATATATCTGAGTAGGCTTATATCCAGAATACATAAAGAACTTTGAAAATCCTAAAATAAGAAGATAAAAACAAAATACATTGAACAATGAGCCAAAGATTAAGGAAGTATTTCACAAAAGAAGCTATATTGATGGCTGTAAGCATATGCATTATTTTCAACAAATTTAGTGAATTAAAACCACAGTGAGATACTACTACATATCCGTTGGGATAGATAAAATGCAAAAGATGAACAGTATTGAATAGTATCAAATGTTGGCAAGGATGAAGAATTACAGAAACTTATTGCTGAAGGAAGTGTAAAATTGTACAACCAATTAAGAGCTGTTTGGCTGCCCCCCCACCTGCCTGACACCCAGTGAACGTTACTACTATATGTGCATGTAAGTGTTGATCAGTTAATACCAATTTGATGATAAGTACATGTGGTGCTTGTTTTTCCATTCTTGTGATACTTCACTTTCACTTGGTAGAATGGGCTCCAGCTCTGTCCAGGATAATATAAGAGGTGCTAGATCATCATTGTTTATTGTGGCTGAGTACACATGTACCATATTTTATTAATCCACTCATGTATTGATGGGCACTTGAGTTGTTTCCACATCTTTGCAATTGTGAATTGTACTGCTATAAACATTCTAGTGCAGATGTATTTTTTATAGAATGTCTTTTTTTCCTTTGGGTAGACACCCAGCAATGGGATTGCTAGATCAAATGGTAGTTCTACTTGCAGCTCTAAGGTATCTCCATATTACTTTCCACAGTGGTTGCACTAGTTTGCAGTACCACCAACAGTGTATGAGTGTTCCTATCTCTCTGTATCCACACCAACATTTACTGTTTTGGGACTTTTTGGTAAAAGCCATTCTTACTGTAGTTAAGTGATATCTCATTATGGTTTTGATATGCATTTCCCTGATGATTAGAGATGTTGAGCATTTTTTCATATTTTTCTTGGCCATTAGTCTATCTTTATTTAAAAAGTTTCTCTTCATGTCCTTTGCCCACTTTTTAATGGTGTTGTTTGATTATTTCTTACTGATTTTCCTGAGTTCTATAGAGATTCTAGTTTCAGCCCTTTACCAGATATGTAGCATGCAAATATTTTCTCCCATTCTGTAGGTTGTCTGTTTGCTCTCATGATGGTTTCCTTGGCTGTGCAGAAGTATTCACACCTAATGGGTGTGGTGAGCACCATCTGGGGGATGGTCACACTTGAAGTTCTGACTGGGGTGGGGCAAAGGCAACATATGTAACCTAAACATTTGTACCCCCGTAATATGCTGAAATAATAAATAAATAAATAAATAAATATTTTCAAAGCTGTTTGGCTGTAGTTTATTATTAATATAAAGTTCAACCTACACTTGCCATATGACCCAGAAGTTATACTCCTAAGTATTTACTCAAGAGAAAGAGAAGCCTATATCCACAAAAAGACTTGCATACAAATGTTCATAAAAGTTTGAAAATAAGAAAACATTTCAACAAGCAAATGGATAAACAAACTTGAGTATATTCTTATCAAAGAATACTACTTATCTATGAAAACATCAATTATCAATATATACACCATGGAAGAATCACAAAAACATTTCAAGGGATAGTAGCCAGACACATAAGAATGTCTACTGCAAATTCCATTATATGAACTGAAAAACAGGCAGAATTAATTTATAGTGATAAAAATGAAATCAATGATTGCTTAGAGAGGGGAATGGGAGTCATTTGGATTGAAAAGGGACATAAAGCAACTTTTGGGGATGACAGAAATGTTCTATATATTTTTTTCAATTATTTGTAAGGTGTTTTTTATTTGTATACATTTATGAGGTACACATGCCATTTTATTATATGCATAGTATGCATAGTGGTGAAGTCATGGCTTTTGGGGTGTCTATTGCACCTATTATGTGATTTCTCACCATCCACCCCACCACCTCCTTACCATTCTGAGTCCTCATTGTCTATCATTGTACACTCTACTTCTATGTGTGAACATTATTTAGGTCCCACTTACAAGTGAGAGCGTGTGATATTTGTCTTTCTGTGTCTGACTTATTTCACTTAAATTAATGGCCTCCAGTTCCATCAATGTTGCTACAAAAGATATGATTTCATTTTTATGGCTGAATAGTATTCCATTGTGTATATACCACATTTTCTTCATCTAATCATCCTTTGATAGACACTTAGATTGATTTAATATCTTTGCTATTGTGACTACTGCTGCAATAAACATACGAGTGTAGGTATTTTTTTGATATAATGATTTATTTTCCTTTGGGTAGATACCCAGTAGTGGGATTGCAGGATCTAATGGTAATTCTATTTTTAGTTCTATTAGAAATCTCCAGACTGTTTTCTAAAAAGGTTGAACTAATTTGCATTCCCACCTATAATGTAGACAGTGTATAAGAGTTCCCCTTTCTCCTCATCCTCACCAACATTTGCTATTTTTTGTCTTTTTAATAATAGTTATTCTGACTGGTATCTCATTGTGATTTTAATTTGCATTTCTCTGATGATTAGTGATGTTGAGCATTTTTTTCATATTTTTTGAATGATTACACAGTAGATACATTTGTACAAATCGTCAAACAATGTTAATTAAACTTCAATAAAACTGAAAAATGAGTTGCTTGATATCTATTTTACTGAATATCAAGGAAACCATCAAAATAGTATTATTGTTTTTAGAACACAAAAACATCCTTTTTTGTTTAGTGCCTTTTATAATTCTTGTGCTTCAATAATTTGAGATGATGACTAGCTTTGTTTAACAAGGCAATATAATTACTAAGGACATTTCTATTAACTTGATAATGCAGATTTGCTTTCGATGAAAATATATTCTTTGGTTCTAAAATATGTCTAAAGAAAATTTTACATTTTTGGAAATTTATTTCTTATTCTCTCATGGTGGTTAATGAGCTTTAATTGAGTTTAATTACAAAGTTTATCATAATGACAAAAAAGTATATTTATCTGTTTCATCTCCACAACTCACCCTAATTCTCCCCGGAAAAAATAAAATTGGTTTCTTCTTTAGGAGCAGGGAGTAGAGGCATATATGATTGAATAAAGCAACATATTCTATATACATTCCTTATATTTGATATATTTAAATTAAGGAAACTTCATTGTCTTTGGGTCAGTGACATTGCATAAACATAAATAATTTTTTTTGTCTCCAAAATCATTTTTGCTTTTTAAGAATTGTTTGCTACTCTAATAGCTTGTTTTTTTTTTCCACACTTTTTTTATTCATGATAAATTTTTAAGTGAACAGTGCAAGTTAAAAACAATAGTTTCATATTTTTTCCCCACCCCCCCTTTCCCGAGTCAGCACCTTCAAGTGTTACCACTCCCCAAACAGTGCGCAATGCACTCATTGTGTAGGCATACCCCCATCCCCTCCCCCACCCCCCACCTCAGTCTGATGTCCAATTGGTGTCGTTCCCAGATTTGTATTTAGGTGATGATCAGGGAAACCAATTTTCTGGTGAGTACATGTGATGCTTGTTTTTCCATTCTTGGGATACTTCACTTAATATAATGGGTTCCAACTCTCTCCAGGAGAACCATAGAGATGTCGTATCTTCATCATTCCTTATAGCTGAGTAATATTCCATGGTATACATATACCACAGCTTACTAATCCAATCATGTATTGATGGGCATTTGGGTTGTTTCCACATCTTTGCTATTGTGAATTGTGCTGCTATAAACATTTGGGTACATGTGTCTTTGTTACAGAATGACCTTTTTTCCTTTGGGTATATGCCCAGTAATGGGATTGCTGGGTCAAATGGCAGGTCTACTTGAATCTGTTTAAGATACCTCCATAATGCTTTCCACAGGGGTTGCACTAGTTTGCAGTCCCACCAGCAGTGTATGAGTGTTCCTGTCTCTCCACATCTACGCCAACATGTGTTGTTTTGGGTTTTTTTGATAAAGGCCATTCTCACTGGGGTTAAGTGATATCTCATTGTGGTTTTGATTTGCATTTCCCTGATGATTAGAGATGTTGAACACTTTTTCATATGTTTGTTAGCCATTTTTATATCTTCTTTTGAAAAATTTCTATTCATGTCCTTTGCCCACTTTTTGATAGGGTTGCTTGATTTTTTCTTGCTGATTTTCCTGAGTTCTAAATAGATTCTTGTTATCAGTCCTTTATCTGATGTGTAGTATGCAAAAATTTTTTCCCATTCTGTAGGTGGTCTGTTTATTCTCGTGACTGTTTCTTTGGCTGTGCAGAAGCTTTTTAATTTAATCATGTCCCATTCATTTATTTTTGTTGCTGCTGTGATTGCCTTGGGGGTCTTCTTCATAAATTCTTTGCCTAGGCCAATGTCTGTAAGAGTCTTTCCTACATTTTCTTCTAGAATTCTGATTGTATCACGCCTAAGGTTTAAGTCTGTTATCCACCGTGATTTGATTTTTGTGAGAGGTGAAAGCTGTGGGTCCTGTTTCAGTCTTCTACAAGTGGCTAACCAATTCTCTCAGCACCATTTGTTGAATAGGGATTCTTGTCCCCAGGGTATATTCTTTCCCGCTTTGTCAAAAATTAGGTGACTATATGAGGATGGTTCTATATTTGGATTTTCTGTTGTGTTCCACTGGTCTGTGTCCCTGCACTTGTGCCAATACCAGGCTGTTTTAAGAACCACGGCCTTGTAGTATTGTTTGAGGTCTGGCAAATTAATACCTCCCATTTTGTTTTTGTTGCTTAAAATAGCTTTTGCTATACGGGGTCTTCTTTGATTCCATACAAAGTGTATAATTATTTTCTCTATGTCTGTAAAGAATGATGTTGGTAATTTAATAGGGATTGCATTGAATCTGTAGATCACTTTGGGTAGTATAGACATTTTAACAATGTTGATTCTTCCGATCCACGAGCATGGTATATTTTTCCATCTATTTGCAAGTTCTGCTATTTCTTTTCTCAGTGTTTCATAGTTTTCCTTATAGAGGTCCTTTACCTCTTTAGTTAGATATATACCTAGATATTTTATTTTCTTTGTTGCTATTTTGAAGGGTACTGAGTCTTTAATTTGGTTTTCCGATTGACTGTTGTTGGCATATATAAATGCCTCTGATTTGTGTATATTAATTTTGTAGCCTGAGACTTTGCTGTATTCGTTAATCAATTCCAGGAGTCTCTTGGTTGAATCCTGGGGGTTTTCCAGATATAACATCATATCATCAGCAAAAAGTGAGAGTTTGATCTCTTCCTTCCCTATTTGGACTCCCTTGATTCTGCTCTCTTGCCTGATAGCTCTCGCAAGGACTTCCAATACTATGTTGAAAAGTAATGGAGACAATGGGCAGCCCTGTCTGGTTCCAGTTCTAAGTGGGAGTGCTTTCAGTTTTTCCCCATTCAGTATGATGTTGGCTGTGGGTTTGTCATATATGGCTTGTATCATTTTTTAGGTAGGTTCCATCAATGCCTATTTTGTTAAGCGTTTTTATCATAAAAGGGTGTTGAATTTTGTCAAATGCTTTTTCTGCATCTAATGAGAGTATCATATGGTTTTTGTTTTTGCTTCTATTTATGTGGTGAATTACATTTATAGATTTATGTATGTTGAACCACCCCTGCATCTCGGGGATGAAGCCCACTTGGTCGTGGTGGATTACTTTTTTGATAAGTACTTGGATTCGATTTGCTAGTATTTTATTGAAAATTTTTGCATCTATATTCATGAGGGAAATTGGTCTGTAGTTCTCTATTTTTGTTGTGTCCTTTCCAGGTTTTTGTATTAATGTTATATTGGCTTGGTAGAACGTGTTGGGGAGAACTCCATCCTTCTCAATATTGGAGAATAGTTTATGTAGGATGGGCACCAGTTCTTCTTTGTATGTATGGTAAAATTCAGGTGTGAACCCATCTGGACTAGGGCTTTTCTTTTTGGGAAGGTTTTTTATTGCTGTTTCGATTTCAGTTCTTGATATTGGTCTGTTCAGGTACTCTATTTCTTCCTGGTTGAGCCTGGGAAGACTATGTGTTTCTAAAAATTTGTCCATTTCCTCCACGTTCTCCAGTTTGTGTGCATAAAGATTTTTGTAGAATTCATAGATGATATCTTGTATCTCTGTAGCATCAGTTGTGATTTCTCCTTTCATGTTCCTAATGGAGGTTATTAGAGATTTTACTTTTGTGCTCTTGGTTAGTCTAGCCAGAGGTGTGTCTATTTGGTTTATCTTTTCAAAGAACCAACTTTTTGTTTTATTAATTTCCCTTATAGTTTCTTTGTTGTCCTTTTCATTTAGTTCTGATTTGATCTTAGTAATTTCTCGCCTTCTGCTGGGTTTGGGATCGTTCTGTTCTTCTTTCTCCAGTTCTTTGAGTCTATTCGTTAGGTTGTCTATTTGCATGTTTTCTGTCTTTTTGATATAGGCATTTATGGATATGAATTTTCCTCTCAGGACTGCTTTTGCTGCATCCCATAGATTTTGATAAGTTGTATCTCCATTGTCATTTAATTCAAAGAAATTTTTGATTTCCATCTTGATTTCTTCTTTTATAGAATAATTATTCAGGAGAAGGTTATTTAGCTTCCATGACTTTGAGTAAGAGTGAGGGTTTCTGTTTGTGATCATTGTTACTTTTATTCCGCTGTGATCTGAGAAGATGCATGGTATAATTTCTATTTTTTTGAATTTTTGAAGACATGATTTATGTCCTAGGACATGGTCAATCTTAGAGAATGTCCCGTGAGCTGATGAGAAGAATGTATATTCTGTGGACTTTGGGTAGAATGTCCTATAGATGTCAGCCATGCCCATTTGTTCTAGCATTCTATTTAGGTCCATTATGTCTTTGTTTATTTTCTGTTTAGAAGATCTGTCCTGTACTGTCAGTGGGGTGTTAAAGTCTCCAGCTATTACAGTATTGTTATCTATCATTTGGTTGAGATCTAGTAGGGTTTGCTTTATGAATCTAGGTGCACCTAGGTTGGGTGCATATATATTGAGTATAGTCATGGCTTCTTGATGAATTGTGCCTTTAATCAGTATGTAGTAGCCATCTTTGTCTTTTATTATTTTTGTTGGTTTGAAAGCTAAGTTATTGGAAATTAAGATTGCCACACCAGCTTTCTTTTGGTTACCATTTGCTTGAAATATCGATTTCCATCCTTTTATTTTCAGTCTAAATGCATCTTTGCAGGTTAGGTGAGTTTCTTGAAGACAGCAGATACTTGGATTGTATTTTTTTATCCATTGGGCCAGTCTATGTCTCTTGAGCGGGGAGTTCAAGCCATTCACATTTATTGAGAAAACTGATAAGTGAGACAGTTTTTTGTTCAGCTTGTTGGGTAGAACTTCATTGTGATGTTTTCTCTCCTGGGCCATTGTGGTATCTGGAATTTGATCTTTAGCTCTTGAGTAGTTTTACATTCGTGGATCTTTCTTGTGCTGATCCGTGTGTAATTCTCTTTGGAGTACTTCTTGGAGGGCTGGTCTTGTCTTGGTGAATTCCCTCAATCTTTGTTTATCTGAGAATGTCTTGATTTCTCCTTCGTATAGAAAACTTAGCTTAGCTGGGTACAAGATTCTAGGCTGGGCATTATTCTGTTTCAGAAGCGTGAAAATGGGGCCCCAACCTCTTCTTGCTTGTAAGGTTTCAGCTGAGAAATCTGGCGTAATTCTGATGGGTTTTCCTTTATAAGTTACTTGTTTCTTTCTCCTTACAGCTCAGAGAAGTGACTCTTTAGTGGATATTTTGGTCAGCCTGATGACTACGTGGTGTGGTGTTTTCCTATTTGCTATGAATCTCCCAGGGGTCCTTTGAGCTTCTTGAATCTGTATGTCTAGAGTATTGGCAAGGCCTGGAAAATTTTCCTCGATTATGTCTTCAAATAGCTTGTCCAACCCTTGCTTATTATCTTCTTCACCCTCAGGAATGCCAATAACTCTCAAGTTAGGTTTCTTCACATAATCCCACATTTCTTGAAGACTCAGATCATTTCTCTTACTTTTTCGATCTATCTCTGTGACTGACTTATTTAGTTGGAAGGAGTTATCTTCAATTTCTGAGATTCTTTCCTCTGTTTGATCTACCCTGCTCTTGAGACTTTCCACAGTGTTTTGTAGCTCTCTGAGTGAATTCTTCACTTCTAGGAGTTCAGTTTGGTTTTTCTTCAATATTTCAATTTCTTTAGTGAATTTTTCCTCCAAATCCTGTATTTTTTTTGTGTTTTCCTTGTGTTGTTTATCCATTGATTCTTGTATATTATTCAGCTTGTTTATAATCCATAATTGGAATTCTTCCTGTGACATGTTGGTGTTTTGAGTCTGGTTTGTGTCAGATGGTTGGGAGCTGGTATTTCTCTTTGGGGATGAGCTTTCCATTTGATTCTTTGTGCTCTCCGTGTTTTTTCGCTGGGCCCTTCCCATCTAGATTTATCGTTGGATCTTTACTTATAGGTTTAGTCTGGTTAACAGAACTCTTTGTGCTCTATTCTTAGGCTGTGAAACAGTCTAGGTATGCTGCTTCTTTTGGCAAGAGGGGGAGACTGTTGTGTATTGTTTAGAGATTTTTCTGTTTCCGTTGGGGGACTGCTTCCGATGGGTCCAATCCTAGAGGATTGGAGTGATACAAGACCGCTTTGGTGAGTTAGAACGCTGTGTTGTGGTCTTTCAGAAGGCAGGCAGGGTCCACACTAATAGTAGACCGAAATTCTCTTTGCTTGTTTGTTTCCCTTTGGTTCTTCCTCTATAAGGGAGGTTTCTGACTCTATCTGCAGGCAAGATACTAGCTATGGGGAGAGGACGGTGACCTCGCTTGCTCAGCGCCCCAGTTGCTGTAGCTCCCATGGGCAAAAGTCTATCTTGGTCCAATGTCCCCAGGGATCAGGTTCCACACTCTTGCTTCTGGAGAAGTATTCAGTGTTTACACTTCCGCGGGGATCCTATATAAGGTCCATGGACCAGGGGAGAGGGCCGTCCAGGGAGCCTCTTGGTACCCTATTGCTCCGCAGTGACTTGGCTGTGGGCCCTAGAATGGCGATTGCGTGCCCGCAGATCTCCGGCCCTGGGGGTGACTGCTCAGGATCCGGTATGTACCAGAGCCAGGGACCTGGCCCGTTCCGAAGCTCACCGTGGGTCCCCAGTTAGAAGGCGAAAAGAGAGGAGAAAGAGAAGGAGAAAAAAAAAAAAAGAAAAGGAAAGAAAGAAAAGAAAGAGGAGAAAACGAAAGAGAAAAGAAAAAAAGAAGAAAAAGAAAGAAAGAAAAAGAGAAAAAAAAAAAGAAAAAAAAAGAAAAACGCAAAAAGCCAAACCAAAAAACACCAAAAACGCCAACAAAAATGAACAAAAACAAACTACATAGCACCTCACCACACCGCAAGGCAGAAAGATACACAAATCTGAAGTATATAATTCAGGGACTCAATGTTTTTTTGTTTGTTTTACGCCTTAGCACAGCTCCGCCCCTTCACGCCTGCCCTGCTGGGTCCCGGCGGTTTCACAGTGGATTTCAAGATGGCGTCTGCGCACCCGCACAGCTCCGAGGGTGGTGGGGATCCAACCTCCGCCCTCAAAAAGGCGCGGCAGCCAGAGGCCCAGAGGGCAAAGGTGCCTGCCGGGGCTGTCCGGCTCGTGAGCCGCCGGAAAAAAAAAGAAAAAGAAAAGAAAAGGAAAAAAAGAAAAAAAAAAAAAAAAAAAAGAACCAAAAAAATCAAAAACAAACACAAACACAAACAAACAAAACCCAGAAGAAATTTACCAAGAATAAAATATACAGTTCGGCGAGCCTATTCTTCTTGTTCGTGGGCTTTTTTTTTTTTTTTTTTTTTGCCTTAGCGCAGCTCTGCCCCTTCACCCCGAGCAGGGCCCTGGCATATCCCGCACTCCTGGCGTTGGTTCAGAGACCAGCGGAGGGCGCCGGGCAGAGAGAGCCGCTCGGCACTTTATGGCTCCTGAGCGGTTTCGCCCTCGCTTTCAAGATGGCGCCTGCAGAGCTCCGGGGCTGGAGGAGACCGGCTCCCCAGCAGGCAGAGACCACCACTGCCCGGGGGCTGGCGAGCAAGGACGCGCACTGGGGGTCACCGGCTGGAGAACCGCCGAAAAAGGCAGCACGGGCAGAAAGAGCCGCTGCGCACTTTTTGGCTCCCGAGCCGTTTCGCCCTCGCTTTCAAGATGGCGCCTGCCGAGCTCCGGGGCTGGAGGGGACCGGCTCCCCGGCAGGCAGAGACCGCCACTGCCCAGGGGCTGGCCAGCAAGGACACGCACCGGGGGTGACCGGCTGGAGAACTGCCGAAAAAGGCAGCACGGGGTAGGACGCTATTTGCTGTCCGGGAGTCTTTTGTGTTTTTCCGCCCTGGGGCAGATCCGTCCCTCCTCGCCAAGCGCTGTCTCAGCTGAGATCTCCCAGGTTCTAAGGTAATTTCGCAAAAAAGCCTGTCTCCAATGCGCCACGTATCCCTCAGTGATTCTGTGCTGGCCTGGGTCAGGGCTCTGTTCAATTGGGAGCGGAGGGCAAGCCGCTTTCCCGAGAGGCTGCACCCACCCCGGCTGGGGGCGGGTGTATCCGACCCGCGCTCCGCTGGCTAGTGTCTGTCCCGCGTTCCTAATATTCGTTCACCTCAGACCTCACTCGCTCTGTTTGTCCCACGCTGATTCTCTGTGGATTCACACCGCTGTTCCTGTGTGGGAGCGGTCTTCTAGCGTTGTGGCAGGTCCGGATCGATGCCTTCCTTCCCAGGAGCGCAGATTCAGGCCGTCACCACCACTCCGCCATCTTTGATCTCCCTAATAGCTTGTTTTTAATTTTGGTTCTTAAATTTTCTATTTGTTGGTTGCACAAGATTTTTATCACTTTTATATTGTTCCTTCTCTTCTTGTCACCAGCCAGTCCTGCATGGGTGGTGGGTCTGGTATTGGTAAAGGTCTTCATGGTCTTTTGGGATCCATTTAATGTATAAGATATCCAGTTTCCTTTGCTTGTATCTCACGCACTATTTCCCTCATCTTATTTGTTGAGGTTAATCTATTTTTAAATAGATGACATCATGCTTATGTTGTGAAAAGCCCTACCTGCTGTGAATGACTTTTTCCCTCTCTCTTTTTACACCCTTTGATCTCTAAATGTAGCTGATCCTACAAAATATTTCCTTAGTACCTTGGGGAAAAAATGCAAAATTAGAAGAGATTTATTTATTTATGTTGAAATATAGATCTCTTAAGATTAGGGAGAATCTATTCTGCATATTGCATTGTGTCTATTATAGTGAAATTGTGTCATAAATATTAATAGGAATAAAGGAAAGTAAATAGAGGGAACTTTATTTATAAGAAAACAATTGTTCTGTTGTCTATGAAGAAATGAATTTCAATTTATGGGGATACTGAGGTCTGGAAAGATGATACTTTCAAAGAGTATCATGAAAATGACTTTTCAGAAGAGGGAACAAAATCATAAAGATATCTATTAAGATTTGAGATAGGATGGCCCTAGGATAGAGAGATTTGTACTTTTCCCATAAATACAATAGAGAGTTTTGTCAAATGAATAAATGGCATTTTTGGTTTAGGTTGTATCACTTGTAAGTCTGAAGAACTAACTAAAATATCTGCTCTTTTCTACAGAGCTGAAGCAAAAAAAGAGAGGAATTTTATAACTCAGTGGACCCAATTTCAGCATGACTTCAGAATCCAAATAACCTTTCATTAAAAGAAGAAAAGAAGTGGGAGAACCTAACAACAAAATGGGTCATTTCGTTTCTTTATACTTGAACAACTAAAAACACTTTTGAAAGATTACTTTCTCCCTTCCCCTTTATTTTCATAGGAATATAGAAATCTCCTTTTTGGATAAAAGCCCATTTTGTAGACTTGGTAGAAAATCTGGACCAAATGATTTCAATAGCTCTGGTCATTGGGGTACTAATTATAACAAGTTAAAAACAGAAATACATAAACCTTTCTTTTTATTGTTTCCTTCTGGATGCTACAGATGGATCGTGCCTCTGGCAGTTCCTAATTCTCTGTTAAGAAAATAATGTTCAGTATCATTATTTATAGCAATCAAAATAGAAATTCTTTAGCAAAATGGATGATCTGAATTTATGTTTGAATTAGACAATGTTCTTGTGTAACTCAATTATTGCACTTAGTCCATGGCCTGATGAGGTTACTGAAAGAAGACCCCATCCACCAGGTAGGAGAGGGCAACGCCACTGGTCACTGAAAACATGTGACTTCTGGCTGATGTTCATGACCTCTCTGTGGAATACCGATATATTTCCAGGGAGATTCAAAGCCCTTTTTTGGCTACAACCAGCCAATCTACAAACTTCCATCTGTAGGAAACCTGCAAGTAAACCATTTGATATAAGATATAAAATTATTGAATTAGAACAAAGCTAAAATGTTATGTAGGTTGTCCATATCCTGCCTCACATCCTGAAGGTGGTACAACCAGGTCATATAAAAACTGAGAAACCTGTGAAAAATTTTTGGCATAAGATTCTTTCCTATTGTATTTTACTAATATTAACTAACATTAATTGAGTGTTCACTATGTGTCAAGCACTTTGCATGAATTTTCTTAAGTAATACTGGCATGAATGCTGTCTCAGCCCTTCATGAAGCCTAAAGTTATTATTTCTCTGTCCTAGTCTGTGCATGATATCATCATTCTTGAGGAAAACTTCCAGTCAAGGCCGGGCACGGTGGCTCACGCCTGTAATCCTAGCACTCTGGGAGGCCGAGGCGGGAGGATCACTCAAGGTCAGGAGTTCAAGACCAGCCTGAGCAAGAGCGAGATCCCATCTCTATAAAAAATAGAAAGAAATTAACCGGACAACTAAAAATATATAGAAAAATTAGCCAGGCATGGTGGCGTGTGCCTGTAGTCCCAGCTACTCGGGAGGCTGAGGCAGGAGGATCACTTGAGCCCAGGAGTTTGAGGTTGCTGTGAGCTACGCTGACGCCACGGCACTCACTCTAGCCTGGGCAACAGAATGAGACTTTGTCTCAAAAAAAAAAAAAAAAGAAAAGAAAAAAGAAAAACTTCCAGTCAAGATGAGGTACAAGATGAACGTTTGTTTGCTGCTGGATCACATTCATGGCGATAATTACTGTGGTTGAACTCTCGTGTGGAACAGTGCTCACAAATGCATCTTATTCAAAGAAGTGGAAAAATAATTTTTGGAGTCAAGTGAACTGGGTTTACCACCAACTAGTGTATTATCTAGGGTAATAGGGTAATCTTTAACCTTTCCAAGCTCCTGTTTCCTTTTTTTTTTTTTTTTTTTTTTGAGACAGAGTCTTGCTCTGTTCCCCGGGCTAGAGTGCTGTGGCGTCAGCCCACCTCACAGCAAGCTCAAACTACTGGGCTCAAGCAATACTCTGCTTCAGCCTCCTGAGTAGCTGGGACTACAGGCATGCGCCACCATGCCCGGCTAATTTTTTCTATATATTTTTAGCTGTCCAAATCATTTCTTTCTATTTTTTAGTAGAGCCAGGGTCTCTCTCTTGCTCAGGCTGGTCTTGAACTCCTGACCTCAAGCGATCCTCCCGCCTCGGCCTCCCAGAGTGCTAGGATTACAGGAGTGAGCCACTGTGCCTGGCCTTCTTTCCTCATTTATAAAAAGAAACACTATTTAAATTCTATAAACCTAAACTTTCATGTATCAGGAATTAAGGAATGCAGGTTAGGGCCTTCAATCCAAAACATTTCTTCCACTATCCAAACTAAGACCATAATACAGTTATGATTTTTGTCTAAGAATATTTTCCCTTTCATAATTTTATATCAAAATGCATACTCCTATGTTAGTTCGGCCCCCAAATAATTAGGAGTTCATGACTGATAGCTGTCTGTGAGCACAAGAATCTCCTGGTTGTGATAGTATTAGAAACGAGAGGGGCAAGTAGTACTGAAGGGGGAGAATTCACATATATATTCTATTTATGTAGGGAAAAAATGGGTGCATTACTATAGCACATGCACTGGGTTATCTGATCCTAATTGTATGGTAGCCATTTCACAACTCTGAAAGCTATAGATGGCTGGTAATAAAGCAAAATAATTTTTTGTATGGATATATGCAAATTAATACTAGTTAGTAGAAGGGAAAACCCCTCACTCCAGGAACTAAGATCTTTGCCTCCATTTGTACATAGATTTCAAAATTCCTACTTATAAGTGTGTCTGTCCTTGGATTCTTGTTTGAATTGGTTATAACACCTCACCAGTTTCCTCATTAATGAGTTGTACAAAAATTTTTAACATATGAACATTTTTATATCTGCATGAAAGTCATGGCTTTTACCTTTTTTTGAAAATAATCTTTTAACACTTGAGTCTCAGTTTTGGTTATATCTGTCCTCGGATATGTTCAATGCACAGATATTTAATGAGCTTGGATTCTGTGTGTAGCACCATGCCAAGTGCTGTGGTAGACAATAAGGAACAGTAAAGCCAGCGTCTGACCTAGAGAAAGGAAACTGGCTGATTCAGAAATATAATTCCTGTTTCCTGTAATCCTCTCATCCTCTTTTTTTCGTTTTCTTTCTTCTTTGCTTTCTTTCTGTCTTCCGAAGTAAAATAAATGAGGTGATTATTTCATTATGATGAATGATACGAGCATAGGTAGATTGCCTCTCATTTATAATAAAATTGATAAAGTATTTGAACTAAAAAGATTATTTTTCAGTGCTACAAAGATTAAATATCTCTCCTTATCAAAAAGGGAGAAATGTGACACACCACTTTGTTCTGATCGAGATTTTTTACTCTAAAAATCTCAAAAAGAATTCCAAGGAGACAGAGTGGAGAGTAATTTGGTGACTTATTCTATGTAGACAGGAAGAGAGTAAGAGTCTGAAAGTAACTATGGTACGAGACTGCCAATAATAGGTTCACTCACCATTGCCTGGGCTGACAGGTGAATTAAATTGAAAGATATGCCTGCTAGGTATTTGGAAGTCTTTCTTCTTCTCACCCCATTATATGCTTTGAACTTTATGTTGTGTCATTGTGATAAAATAAGGAATCATAGAGTAAAAAGTAAGCCTTTAACTCGACAATTTAAAACATTTCCTACTCCACTGTAACACTCTATGTATTTTCTAACTATAAAGAGGGCTAAAAACCATCACAGAGTGGACACATTCAATAATTTCTATTAAAAGTGGATATGACCCATTACTTTCACTGTGGCCTTTATTTTTCTGAATTTACAGATTTAATTTTATGGGAATTGTAAAATGACTACTGTGCCATTACACTTACAAAATCACAAGTACCAAAGCTGTGTCTACACAAGCAAAGAGAAGAGTTCATACAATTATCTGGATTTTTTTTACTCCATTTATTTAAACTTTCTTACTCTTATAATATATCGAATTCAATAAATATTTTTATCAAACACTGGCATCAGGGATATAGCAATGAATAAAAAAGACATAATCTTTGCCCTCATGAATCTTAAATTGTAATTGATCATTTAAATTTCAACTTAAATATAATAGTTTTTAAGTTGAAAATAAATAAAATATAAGCAAACGTTAAATTCATACATATGCATACAGACAAACAAAATTCTGACAGTGGTCAGTGTTATGCAGATTATTTGGATAAGGTGATGCTTTAAAGAGTAACTATTTTATATTACACCAACCAGGAAAGGCCTCGATCAGGAAGGTCTTTCATTTAAGGTGTGACAGAAAGGCCAAAAGGATACAATCCTGTGAAGATGAGAGAATAAAGCAAAGGGACAGCTAGTGAAAAGATGATCGAAATATGTGGTGAAGTCAATTATTGCTCAGAACTAATTACATGTTTAATATATATTTAGTATCTCTACACTAAAAAAATAGAGATGACTTCATACTCATAATGACTAACAATAGCAAATGAGAAAATGACATGTGTTGGCAAGAATATAGAGAAATTAGAACCCTTGTACAGTAAGCCCTCACTTAATGTCCTCCATAGGGTCTTGGAAACTCCAACTTTAAGACAAGTGATATATAAACAAAACCAACTTTACCATAGACTAATTGATATAAACTAGCACTAAGTTCCTAAGGCATATTTCTGGTCACAAAAATATCACCAAACTCCTAAATAAAGATCCCAAACACTTCATATTACATTGAAATAAACGTGAGCTATACATATATTTAAGAAAGATTAATAAATCAGGTAAGATAATTATCCAGTTCAGGGTTGCCAGAGCCTATCCCAGCAGCTCAGGAAGCAAGGCAGGAACCAGCCCTGGCCAGGACACCATCTCATCCCTGGGCACACTCACACACACACACACACACACACACACACACATATGCATGCACGTGCACGCGCTCTCTCTCTCTCTCTCTTTCTCTCTCTCTCTCTCACTGGTACATGTAGACATGCCAATTCACCTCATGTGCATAGCTTTGGGACTGGGAGGAAACCACAGTACCCAGAGAACACATGCAGACCTGGCGAGAACGTGCAAACTCCTCACAGACAGTGGCCCCAGCCAGGAATTGATTTTTTTTTCCTCATCAATGTTATAACTAGTGACTATTGGCTATTGAATGAAATGACATTATTAGGAGACCTACTGTACACTGTTGGTGGGATTGCAAATGGTGTGGCTGCTATGGAAAACAGTATGGTAATTTCTCAAAAAGTTAAATTTACTGTATGATCCACCAATTCCACTTCTAGGCACATATTCAAAAGAATTGAAAGCAGGGTCTCAAAGATATATTTGAATGCTCATGATCATAGCAGCATTACTCACATTAGCCAAAAGATGGAAGCAACCCAAATGTCCATAGATAGATGAATGGATAAACAAAATGTAGTATATATTTACAATGGAATGTTATTCAGCCTTAAAAGGCTACAACATGAATGAATCTTGAGGATATTATGCTAAGTGAAATAAGCCAATCACAAAAAGAACAATATTGTATGATTTTGCTTATATGAGGTACCTAGAATGGTGATTGGCAGGGGTTAGGGGAAGAGGGAAATGGGGAATTGATGATCAGTGGGTTTAGTTTTGCAAGATGAAAAAATTTCTGGAGATTGATTACACAATTATGTGAACGATCTTAACACTATTGAACCATATGCTTTGAAAATGGTTAAGATAGGCCGGGTGCAGTGGCTCACACCTATAATCCTAACACTCTGGGAGGCCGAGGCGGGAGGATCGCTTGAGCTCAGAAGTTCCAGATCAGCCTGAGCAAGAGTGAGATACCCATTTCTACTAAAGATAGAAAAAATTAGCTGGGCACGGTGGTGTGCACCTGTAATCCCAGCTACTAGGGAGACTTTAAAAAATAAATTAAGATAGTAAATTTTATGTAATGTGTATTTTACCCCAATTAAAAAATACAGAGGTATATAAAAGAAAAAATAAACAACACTTTTTAAGAGAGAAACATATTATTTAATATGTGCTCCTTTTTTTTTTCTTTTAATTCAGAGAGAGCAGCTAACACAGAAGTCAAAAGAGACATAAGCAATGAAAAGAAAGCCATTTTTGAAAAACTGTCTCATGGTAAGATGGAGAGGGACAACAATATTCACAGTGGATGTGTTTTTTTCTCTTTTGGTTTGGTTTATTCACTGCTGTATCCCAACACCTAGCACAGAGCCTGACATATTGCAGGCATTCAATAAATATGTTTAATTAGTCTGTTAATAAGTTGAAGGTATTAGTACTGGCTAAAATAGTAATTTGTTCATCTTTTTTGTTCATTTTGAGAAATATAGCTCAGAGTTTTATATTGAATACACACAGATCAAAGGAATGGAGACTTTCCTTTTTTCTTTGATTTTCTTAACCTTTTCTTTCTATGAGGAGGGAGGAAAAAGTGATCACATGAGGGCTAGATGAAGGGTAATGCAAGTTAGATCAAAATGTCAAAGTTTTTCAAAAAGTGGCAAACAGCAGTATTAATACTAAGTACTTAAATGAAGATAACGTCTAGGAGAAGGAAATGAGGATTAATGTTTGGACCTTTCATCTGAGAGGATTCCGGACTTTAAGAGAAGAACTTCTCATTGTCTAAGGCTCGGAGTTGAGGCTGTGAAAATACTATGAGTGCTAGAAGTAAGGACTTACTTGGAATCCTGGTGCTCCTGGTGCCTAAGCTCCAATGGGAAGAAGGTCTGGGGAAGGATAACGGTTGGGATTAATCTTGAGGAATTTTTGAAAATTGGGATATTTTCATAATAGAGGATTTTTACTTAGAGATAGCTGATACTCGGTTGATACTTCATTGAAGTACTAGAAGGCAGCCTCCATTTTGTCCACACATTTTCCATTTCTCTAAGCTTGCTTCAAATTTCTATACTTTTTCAGTAGAATAATGCTTCTCAAAGTTTAAGATAGACATCTGGAAAACATGTATAAATAGCAGATGCTGGGCCTCTACCCAAGACAGTGTTATCCTGAATCGATTTTTTAAAAGAACCTTACTAGGTTTGACAATGGTTTTGTCTATGATTTGAAACACTGTTAACAAATAAAATTGGTTGGGTAGATAGATGACGGATAGCTCAATTGATCAATAGATTGATAGATACAGAATGCTGAGTGTTTAATAACCTACTCTGATAGACAAAATTACCTGTGGCATGGCTTGATGTCATTGAAATGAATAGTAACTAGTTGCTTATGCAGAAAATTGGTTTCTTAGCTATGTAATTAGACAGCAGTCAACTTGAATCGGAGTTAAGTGCACCAAATGTTTCACTGTATACAGGCTATAATGTCAGAGGCATTAAAAAGGATACTTTTTAAAATATTTTACAAATGTTTTTAGAATTAATGTTTTTTACAGTTATACTCCCTGCACCTTTCACATTTTCTTTTATTTTAATGTCAAAGAATGTAGAAGAATATAAGTGAAGATGCTTACCCATCTTCCCTGGAAGTTATTGCCCCAGCGTTTTGGCAAGGATTTTCCTTTACTCTTACAAATATGTAGTTTTTTCTAAAAAAATTATATCCAAATGGGGTGATATTTTACACAAATGACATCACCTACTACATTTGTATTTTTCTATTACACCTAATATGTCTTGCACATCTTTCCATATGAGTACATACAGATGCATTGTATGAGGTAAAGTAGTATGACCACAATGCTTTAATTCTTATTTATGGACCTGGACATTATTCCTACATTTGGCTATAGCATAAATATTAGATTAAAATACTTATAATGTTACTTGTGGTATACATAACATATTGCATATATTATGAATATAACATATTATATTATATATCAATATATAAGGCATATCTGTGAATATGTTTTGTATAGTTATATATTATATATAAACAGATGTGTAGATGTGTGTATGTGCTTATATATGTATATGTACATGCCATGTGTTGGTGAGATTGGAGTACATTGGTACACTGATCCTCATGGAGTTGTCATTTTAGTGGTTTCAAAGACAATAGATAAATTTATGCTTAAATAATATGCCTGATGTTAAGTGCCATAAAGAAAAATAGAGCACACCAAGAGAAAGGGTAAATTGAAGGGAGTACTTTTTTTAGATAAAATGATCAAAGATAAGAGTATGTGCAATTTAAATTTTGATCCATGCTGTCAAATTTTTCTTAATAATATTCTGGTTTAATATCTTTCTGTCTTTGGAGTTCTTCAATATTACTATGATGTATCTGGATATAAATTCTTTCCTTTTCTCCTACTGTCCTTCCTTTCTTCCTTTCTTTACGTCCTCATTATAATCTCTCTTTTTCATTTTAACTAATCTTTCATTCTGAAAAAATGATGAGATATGCTAGATATAAATTTGGATTGTAAACTTGTGTTCACTGGGCTTTCTCTGAAGGCATCCCCTGAGACTTGAGAAGAGATATGCCTTACACTTACCGTTCTTGGCCCCTGGGCACTACCTGCCGAAGAACGCTTTATGGTAATTTCTTAGCATGGGCTAGTGTGTATGTCATTGTACATGTGTTTTCTGGAAAATTCAAATCCCACACTATATGAAGGCCGGATCAATATTATGGACTTTCAAAAAAAGCATTTATTTCCCACTAAGAGCAAAGGTCAAAACAGATTAGTTTCCTTGTTATCTCTTGCTGGGATGCTTAGTTTTTCTGAACACCTTTCACTGATTGTGGAGTCCTTAGAGTACCTGAAATTCATGCCTGAATCTATTCCAACTCTAAATTACAGGGGCCAGAAACTTATCTCCGTTCCACACATCTGATACGACCCGAGTTTCTTGATTGCAAAGATTAGTGCAGCCAGTGATGATGTGATGGTGTCAGTTAGCTTTGAACTCCCTTTTTGGTTTTGGCCCTTTATTTTCATATGAGCTCAGCTATACATTTAAGACATATAGTATTTTATCCAGCATCATTATGTATCTTATTTCAGGAGTGTTTCAGAGATCTAGTCTAATAATATTTGCCAGAATTGAAGTGTTGTTTACTTTTCTGTATATTACAAATTTTCAAAAATAGACATAAAAAGTTTTATAGCTATTCCCATTCACATTAGCTATAAAATACAGTGCTACAAAATGAAAGGTAATTTATACTGACAAGGTGTCTATACTCACTGTCTTATGGACAGAAAAAGGGCAAAACTGCAAATGCTAGACTGTAAAACCAGTTGAGAAACTGTTGTCCTATTTGCTGTTCTTATCTATTTCCATTCAATTTTATGGTACAAAGGCCAACCAATTTCTCATATTTTTCACACAAATTCAGATATATATATATATACACACACACACACACACACACACACAAAGATTCCAAATACAGCTTAACTATTGTCTCATGGAGGAAAGTCAATGTTATCATGAAATCCTGATTCTGCTGCCAAGGATCTACCTATATCGGGAACACAAGAGATTTCTGGATGACATAAACTGCTCAGATATTTCAGTGGGGACTATTCAATGGGGACCATTGTTCTAGGAAAGGACACAGAGAAATGCAACTTCTCTCTTTCTCTCTGTGAATGTATCTCTGGAAAATCACTCATAAGTAAATTAACTATTTTAAAATGTGATTCCCATCCTATCAATAACATGTTTAAAATCCTCTAATGTCGGCCGGGCGCAGTGGCTCACGGCTGTAATACTAGCTCTCTGGGAGGCCGAGGTGGGCGGATCGTTTGAGCTCAGGAGTTCGAGACCAGCCTGAGCAAGAGCGAGACCCCATCTCTACTAAAAATAGAAAGAAATTATATGGACAGCTAAAAATATATATAGAAAAAAAAAAATTAGCCGGGCATGGTGGTGCATGCCTGTAGTCCCAGCTTCTCGGGAGGCTGAGATAGGAGGATTGCTTGAGCCCAGGAGTTTGAGGTTGCTGTGAGCTAGGCTGATGCCACGGCACTCTCTCTAGCCTGGGCAACAGAGTGAGACTCTGTCTCAAAAAAAAAAAAAAAAAAAAAAAAATCCTCTAATGTCTTCTCATTGTAATTAGAATGAATCCCACTTTTCTCAAATAGTCTGGACCCTGTCTGCCTCGTAAAGCTCACTTATCATTCTGTCCCTCATTCACTAGGCTCCAGCCACACTGAAAACACATCAGGGATTTTGCCCTTGTGGTTCTGTTTTCCTGGAATGGTCTTTTTCCAGGAAAGGCAGATACTCCCACGCCCTCTTCACTAAGTTTCAGCTCAGTTTTCCTCTTGAAAAACTTCCTCCAAGGTCATGCTATCTAAAATACAGATAGCATATTCCTAGTTCCACTCATGAGTTTAGGTGGGTTTTGTTATTTATTTATATACTGACAAACTTTATATACATATATATATATGTAAAGGATATAAGCTTTGTAAGATCAAGAACTTTTTCTTTTTTTCAGCTCTGTATTTTCTATTCGTAGCATGCCATCACATGGCAGATGTCCAATAGATATTTGTTGAATAAATAAATTAGTTGATGTCGTAGAGACAGTATCCCAAGTGGTCCTGAAACCCTTTCAGTGTGTGGCTTGCTGAGGCCAGGGATGATGACTATATCCCCTGAATGGCTCTCCATTCACATCTCTTATTTACCAGAAATTTTAACCTTTAATGTATATGTTCTATCACATAAGCTGGAGAATTTCAGAACCTCCTCTACTTTGTAGCCATCCTGACAGAGCCGAAGGTGAATAACATAGTCTGATTAGAGCAATATGCAAATGACCATCCATACAATTGTATGACACGCTGTATCTGTAAGAGACCTAGAGCCTTTCTTAATAGCCTTGGAGAGTACAGAGTGCGGCGTTGTGTACACTGTTACAAGAACAATTTGTAGATGTGCCTGCACATCACTATGGAAGCGTTGATTGGATGGAAGTTTTCCCAGCCTGATGGTGAACAAGGTGAAAATCAACAGCAGACAAGCATATAGAGCCGCAAAACAAAGCAGAGAATTAAGTATAAGAATTCTCCACAGAGGGTCTGTGGGCTTATTGTTTTGAGGGGTCTAGGAATGTCTATGGAAAAGATAGCCAGCAGAACTAGTTTGCAACTGGCAGTATTGTTGAATTCCATGACTTTTGACAAGCCAGTAAGGACCCTCCAACTTTGCAACATAATGAATTGAAAAAATGCTAGAAGGAGATGTGAATGGAATCTCCTCTGGCGACTGTTGGTAGCATTAAGCTTATCTTATAGTCCAGTGGTTTTCTACCGGGAGCAATTTTGCCCCACTGAAGGGTGGATAGTCTGGCAACATCTGGAGACTTTTTTGATTGTCACAACTCAGGGGTGCTTCTGGTACCTGGAACGTAGATGCCAGAGATGCTGCTAAACATACTATGTATGATGCATAAGATAGCTCCCCACAAGAAAGAATTATCCAGCCCAGAGTGTCAACAATGCTGAGGTTGAGAAACCCTGCTGTAGGTAGTGATCCTTTATTGGAGGTTTTGAGACTGAGGTGACACATGGAAAATATTGTTTTAGTCAAGCTGCCTTGATTGTCCATAACAGAAACCACCTTAAGCAAAAAGGTGGTTTTATTATTAGAATAGAGGCATGTCTCATGGACCTCAAGAGCAGGGATTCAGACAAGCCTTAAGAAAATCCTGAAGCTATAAAAATAGAAAGCTATCAGAGAAGTTTCCCTATGTTTTTTTCTGTCAAGCAGTCTTCATTTCTGTCAGTCACTCTCTACAGACTCTTTTATGAAAGTTGTTCCTTGCAGATATCAGCATATAACTACCTCATGCCTCCCAGAATTAAATACTACCTTATCACCCCCATTGATAATTGTTATATATTATTTTATTATCATTATTATACCCTCTCTTAGAATGACTAAGAATAAAGATTTTCAAAGCCTAATCTGGGTCCAGACCACCACCAGTTCAACTCTCCACAGTCTCCTCCTCTTATGTAGACAAATGTTGAGAGCTCATATTTTCTCTTTTTAGTAGGAAACTGGAAATGAATCCTGCAAAATAGCCTTTATCCATATGCATATTTATGAACCAAAACTTTTTACATACATAATGCTTACTTACTTATGTGTCTTTGTTCAGTGTTTTCTTCTATGAGCTACTTGAGAACCACTATATAACCAGAAAAAAACATCACCTTTTTGTTAACCTAACATGAGCAAAATATCCAGGGTAACTATGTACTAATAGGGAGAATTAAATTAAAATAATTTGACATATTTTTATATAAGTTTTTGAAATGCTAACTTTCAATTTACAAGCATCTGATTGTGGATGGGTGAAATATTTCAAGAATAGGCATGAATCTGTGGACTACTTTGAGAAGCACTGACTTAGTCTAGCACTTTCAAAACTATGATCAATGGGATATAGGTCTTTGCAAATAAATGTTTTCTATTGGATACATGTTATGGTTTGAACTGTGTATGCTTAAAAATTATACCGAAGTCCTAACCCCAGCTACTTATGAATGTGTCCTTATTTGAAAATAGGGTGTTTACAGATATAATCAAGCTAAAATGAGGTCATTAGGATGAACCTTATTCAGATGTGACTGTAAGGCCTGGTGTCCTTACAAAGGGAGAGAAATCTGTTTTATTTTATTTTATTTTATTTATTTTTTAATATGATAAGTTCACATTTACATTTTATTTTTTATTTCTTTTTTTAATCTTTTTTTATTTTAGCATATTACAGGGGTACAAATGTTTAGGTTACGTATATTGCCTTTGCCCCACCTGAGTCAGAGCTTCAAGTGTGTCCATCCCCCAGAATGTGCACACCACACCCATTAGGTGTGAATATACCCATCCCCTACTCCCCTCTCCCATCTGCCCGACACCTGATGAATGTCATTACTATATGTGCATTTAAGTGTTGATCAGTTAAAACCAATTTGATGGTGAGAAATTTGGACAAAGACAAATAGAGGAGAATGCCATGTGAAGACACGGGCACAGAGGGAAGATGGTCATGGAAAGATGAATGCAGAGATTGGAGTTACGATGCCACAATTATGGAGCACCCAGTGCTACCAGACGCTAGAAGGAGCAAAGAAGGCTGCTCCTCAAGAGAGTTTGGAAGGAGCCTGACCCTACCAACACCTTGATTTTAGACCTCTAACCTCCAGAACTGTAGAAGAATAAGTTTCTTTTGTTTTAGGCAATCCAGTCTGTGATATCTTGTTACAACAGCCATAGGAAACTAATACAATATGTTTGAAAAATCCTGCATGCTATTACGCCCTGATCTCAGAGATTTCTCATTCATATATTAAAGATTCTAAGACTTTCTATTTTATTTGAAAAAGCTAATTGAGCTTTAACTCTAAATTTCTGAGATTTATTCCACCATGAAGCATATATTTAAATAATATCTATTTATATTCCAAAAAGCAAGAGTTCCTTAGATTACTTTTATGAATTTTTACTATTTCTGATCACTTTATAAATGAACAAAATTTGGGGGGTACAGAGGTAATAATATTGACCCAAACTCTCTCAGTTAGAACCCTACTCAGGATTGGATATTAGGTTTTTTACTACAGCTTTGTATTTGCAGAGATATAGAGAATAAACACAATAACTAAACCTCATTTACTTTTGAATGAATTATTAAAATTGTGCAATTTCCTTTACAGAACTATACCTTATATATGGAATGAAAACTTAGATACACACCCATAAAGTCTTTTAATTCTTATTATTTTCAAACACCCCTAAAGTACTTAAGAAGTGACATAATATAAAATAAAATGAACGTATGAAATGAATCCCAGGTATTTTAGTTTATATATCACTATATGAAAATAATACGTAACTATGGAATTACCTACAATATCATGAAGAAGTCATTTATTCAATACCTCTATATAGTATCAAAAATAATTTTACATGTTTGAATAATATAAATAAATAAATATTAAATTGTTATTAAAAACCAATAAGATTATGCATTTTTTTAAGAGCTAAGGTAATACCTAGCACAACACTAAAGCAGTGATTTTATTACTTCCCTGAACATGGAACAACTTAAGATAAGGCTAACAATCAGAAAACCAATACTAATCCAGGGTATTAGGCTAGATGATTATTAATTACATAAGTGAAATTGACATCTGAAAGCACTGTAATGTGACTTTACAAAATGGCATTATTTAAAACAATATCATTACTGTCAAGGGAAAACAGCACTGAAATATTATATTTTATTGACTTTATTTCAAGTGATCGACATCTTTACGATTAGAGAGTTTATGTTAATATGAAGCTTCATATTTTCTTTTTCAATTTTCATTCTTTAAGCCAAAATTATTCCAAACTCCTTTTTAAAAAGTGTTCCTTAGAGGAAATTTATATAGCCTGCACTGGCAATCCAACATAGAAAATCTACAAAGGTGATGATACTTGCACTGAGAACCACAAAACTATTTGAATTAAAATAAAAATAAGGTGAACCTGAATCTTTTCTTAAAACAAGCTTAACTCAGGTTTGAAGTTGCCAAAACAATTTTGAGCTATCTCAAAGTTAATTGGGAGGAATTTTGTCTTTCAAATAGATGTCTTTTATATTTTTTTCCATTTAAGAGTTTAAGAGCCCATGCTGAGTTCTAACACCCTTCTCCTGAAGCTACATTAAATTAAGTATTTTGTTTACTTTCAGACTTATAAAGAAATGATTATTGACCTACAGATTCTCCCTTGTTCTACAATATTTAGATTTCTATTTTGGGACACAAGTAGAGATGTTTGCATTATGGAACTTTTAGGAAGTGGATATCACACAATAAACTCTCAAAATATATTCCTTGAATGAACAATTTGTTGAATTAAGTACTGCTTTCACATTACAAGTAAGGAATCTGAGATCCAGAAAATTTTATATAGTAAATTCAAAGTCCCTGAAGTCTCCATATTTGTGTGCCAACATTGTTACCACTATGTAAGACTTCTTGAGATTAGATTAGACTCATTGGATAATGTTTAGGTGAGAGTTTCTAAAATGTCTTGGTCCAGTATTATTCGATGCTAAGTTTGTATCAGTTCCAAAATGGAAAAAAGCAATTCATAACATAAATTTCTTAGTTTCTCATATAGCTCAATGTGGCTACATGACTAAATTCTAGCCTATGATGTGATAGTGGAAGTATTATGTGAGACTTCCAAGAACTCTCCTTCAATGAGGACAGGTTCACTCTTCTCTTAATCTTTCTGTTGTATGAACTGCAAATGTGATATTTTATGTCAAGTAGTCATTTTTTGCAGTCTCAGGTCGTACTTTAATTAGAGAAGCAAGGGAGAAGAAAACTAAGTAAGCAATGAACGTGGATTCTCCACACCAAACTTGGACTAACGGCATCCAGTCATTTTTTTCCACGCAGTAAAAATGCATTTTCATAATGTTAAGTCACTACTCTGTGTTTGTTTGTGTGTGTGAATGGTGTTTTTTGTTATGTGTAGCTGAATCTAATAGTACCTCATTCAGCAAAGTGAGTTTCTCCTAACACCATGTGTATTCAGTACAAGTACTCAGTCTCCATTATGAAATTACATCTTTTTTACCCTTATATTTTGGAAGTTAAAATATCTTTGCTTTAAGAAATGATTTTAAATAATAGATGTTATGTTTTTGTTTACATAATTTGAAAAATAAAAAGTTAGAAAACCTATGAAATTTTGAAAATTTATATTTTTATGGTTTTCTAAAAAGAAAAAATCTGGAGACAAGCAATTGAGGTTATTTTTCATTTTTCATTTTCATTTTCATTTTCATTCTATCAAAGAGAAATTTGGAACTTGAAATAGAATTCATTGATATTCTAAATTAAAGTAATTTAAAGCAGTGGCTTTATGTTTATTCATTTTTGCATATCTATGTTATTAACATGACCCCCTCAATAATGCAGAAAATTTATTTTATGCAGGATTTAAATGCCTGAACTTTTATTATTATTGATGTTGATGATATTGATTATGTTTAAAAGCCATAGCATGAATTATAGGTCAATGGCTTATTAATTAGTAGCCATTTAGAATATAAGAGTAAATAAAACAAATAAGGTGACAATCGTCCAGGTATTTTTAAATAGGAAATAAATATCTTCAAATGCTATTACAGAAAGCAATTCAATTTGCTTTTGGAGCAAATTAAGTTGCCATTGTGAAAATAAAGCTGCTGACAAGATTTGAACCAAATAGTGGTGAGTTTTTGTTTCCTATTGGTAACCCAAACATTCTGGAACCTCTTTTCTTTCCTCTGGCCACTGGCCATTAAGTATCTTTAAACACTCACACATATACGCACACACATAAAGGTATTGTGTGTGTGTGTATATATATATTATTTGCTGAAAGTAGCAAACATATTATATAATTGCAATTTTTAAAAAGTAATTTCTATGGTCAAATTGCTTTAACTTTATTTATTGTACGGTTTTGGCTTCCAGAGAAACATTCAAAATTGAACATTTAAGGCAATATGGTGTTAAACAGGCCTGTGTATTAATCACTTTAGATGATGTATCTTTTAACACAATTTGTGGTTTATTTCTTCCTAAAAAAAATGGGGAAACTGACTAAATTTAGAATCTTAATTGGGATTTTGTTCTCTTTCAGGCCAGTTCTTCTATCAAATCAATTTATTTGTTTATATATTTGTTTATAATTTATAAAAATTTTAAAATTATTCTATAAACAATGATTATGTTAGGATTATGAGTACTCTAATTAACAATAATAAAATATTACACATGACTGATCATGTTTACCTGTTTAAAATTAATTTATCTGTTTATATTTATTAACTACTTGAAATGTTTACCCAACTTACCTTTTCATTGTACTCCTCATATTGAGGGGACACTTGGCTCTGTTAACATTCACATTATGTAATTCATGCAGAATTCAAGAGTTTTGAATTTGAACGATATGCCTGTGGGTTCTTATAACTCTAAATTTAAGTATGTCTACAATTATGATATTTTGTGAACTTTATGCTGTTTCAACACCCCATGATATTTAATTTTAATCTGGTGCATTTGCTTATTTAGCTACTTGCATTTAATGTAAGGAATATGTCTTCTCATATGACTATAAAGGTCTTTTATATATTTAATGCAAAGCTGGCTAAGCTTTAACAATATGTATTTTAGTTTCTTTATGTTTACACCTGTAAAATCTCTTCTAATAGCTGTAATTACATAGGTGTCTCTTGTAACTCTTATTTTAGAAAGAATGCCATACTATATTTAGTAGATACCATAAATGACTTGAATGTAATTTTTCTATTATTCTTATGATGAGTTCAACTCACTTTTCAGACACCTGCTTAGTGTTTTTCAGTCTTCAAATGACCATTGTACTTTTCTGGGGCCAAGGGAGCAGGGTATTTCTAAATCACTACAGTTTCCATTATACCAAAAGAATATCCTCTCAGGGGATTATAAAAGCTGTAATTTCATCTCAGGGTCCCTATGACTAAACTGCTTGAGTTTGTGCCTACAATTTATGACATTACATGCACCCTTGAAGGAATTACAGACTTATAGTACCCCCTTGAGATATATTGTTATTCTTTATGTTATCTGTGTTTATGTCTAAAAAGGTTCCATCCACTTGATGGAAGAGCAGATTGTATAGTTACCTCTTCAGTGATTTTTAGCAATTTAAAAGACAACACTGTATCTTAACAAAAATGTCTATCTATGGCAGTTCCCTTGGACTAAAGTCTGCACAATTTGCAAAGTTCTAACTTCCACTAGGCATCTAACAGTTCTTGACCCTGCCCTTCAAATTTATGTCTTAATTGAACATACTCACTGGTTAATAACTTTAAGAAAATGTAAATACTGTAGTTTTCAATGAAATATGTTCCTTTTTCAAATTATGCTAATAAATGTTTGTACACAGAGAGAGAGAGAGAGAAAATTATGTTTTAGATTTCTTCCTCTGAATATGTCGTCTCATTTTCTTCCTAATGAATTCTAAATCCATATCAGTGATATGGGTTACTTTCCTGGAGTTAAATAGTCATTTCAGAGTCTTAAAGCCCAGTCACATAATAAACCAGGGTTTCTTAATGTCAGCATTATTGGTATTGTGGACTGGATAACTCTGTGTTATATTAGGGATATCCTATACATTGTAGGGTGTTTGGCAGCATCCTTGGCCCCTGCCTACTAGATTCTATTAAATAGTAATGCACCTCAACTGTGGCAACCCATTGTACCTCTAGACATTGCCAAATGTCTCCTGGGGGACAAAATCGTCTCCAGTGGAGAAACGCTGTAATAATCCATTGAACTTTATCGAATAGATTTGAATCAATCACTTGTTTAAAACTTAAAAATGAATCTTCTCAGAATTCTATCTTTTGAGTACGTTTCAAATGTGGTGATAATTGCATAGAACAGTAAGACTCTTCACAACAAACATAAAAAACAATACGTCTCAAATATCAGCTATGTATATATTGGTAAGCATCATATGAGGCCTTGGGTGTAGGACATATGCTACCCGGACTGGAGATAAAAGAAGCTCACAGGATCACAGTCCAGTAAGACTGACAGGTCAAATATAAAGAAGGATGCAAGAGGCATTTGGGGTTATATCAATTACACTAACTATCCCATAGAAAAGTGGATGGTTCTAGTCCTCTTTGAGACAAGTAAATATTTCAATGTTCTTGGATTTTTGCTGTAGTTCAGTCAAAATAATCAACAAATACTTTTTTTCCTTTTCATATAAATGTTTGACAGCATAAATGTACTAGTATGCACTGTTATAAATCATAAATTGTAAAAGTTTAAATGTATTCATATATACATCTGGTTTTACATGGATACTGAGAAGTAACAGGCATAGTTACAAGTTCTCAGATAGCTAAAATGATGATAATTTTGGACAGTGATTTCCAATCCTATGATTACAAACCTCACACATTACATTGTGAGAGGTGTGAGAACTCCTATTCTCCCCAGTCATTTTTGGCTAATTAATATTCTTTTCACATACACATGTATGTTTCTTATTTTAGAAATCAGAGGTTACAAACTTGTGTGCTACTAAAGACCGTATTTTTGTATAATCAATATCTAATGTATCTGTCTGCATATGTACATATGTGCATAAATACATACATACATATGCATACATTAATGAGCATAACTTTAACACAAGAACAATTAAGAACAACTTGTAAGTTCTGCTATGATTCCTAGGTGCACACATTCTCTTAAAAAGTATTATTGAAAACATTACTTTTTGTCTTGTATATTCTCAGAGCTGTTAAAACTACATCTCATTATGTGAAAAAATATTATTAATATTTTTTATTTGCAAATGGAGTTCTCATATTTTAAAATTAGGAATCACTATCATTGTGTAAGTAAACTTGGGTTTTAGCCTCAGCATTGCTACTTAAATGACTTATATTGAGAAAAACTACTTAATTAATATTTCTGAAACGTAATGTCCTTACTTGTAAACTCAGAAGAAACTAATATTTGTAGAGTTTACAGCTTATATTGTAGATATTTTGTTCACTTAATTTCCATTACAAAACATTTTCATGTGGCAAATCTTTATTGAATATATATTATTTGTCAGTTTCTGCATTGGGTGTTATAAAATTGAGCAAGACAAACATAATCCTTTGAATAACCTTTTGAAGTAGTTAGGTGAAGTAAAATTTATTGATGTTGATGTATTTGGCATTTCTTGCTTCTTTGCTATTCCTAACAACACCTATATTTTCCACTGGGTATCACTGCCTCCAGCATTATGTAGTAGCTTCATGGTTTAGGATTGGCCTTCACATTTCTTGGCCCAAAAAAGCTTCAGATTTTTGATCAGTGGTTAACAAAAACTTTCTCTCTCTGAATCTGGATTAGAAATCATGTGGTTGTTCTGCAAATTATTGATGACTACCTTTTGATACCAAAGGATACTGAATGATCGAGCAAAGAAATGTAATGAAACCAGTCCTCAGTGACATGGAACCACCGAATCAACCGACTCTGAAGTTGGTCCTACCTCTATTTCCCATTACATAAACCAGTACATTTTCTTATTTTTAATTTCAAGTTTTGTTAATTTTCTAATACATGCTATATTAAAGGCCTAAACTTATATAAAAAGCACTACCCAGAATGCATAGGTATAAATAAACAAAGGAAAAGCTTAACAGTAACATATGTAGTATATGACTGAGCTGATATTAACATCAAAATCTGTTTGACTTTAAAATTTAAGAATAAGGATATGATTCCGATAAAAGTGCAAAGCACTATAAAATTATAAGTGATAAAATAATGTCAAGTGTTTAGTCTCTGAGCCTGAGAAATGACTACAAGATTTATTTATGCTATTAGTTAATATGTACCAGTGACTAGTAGGTCCTACAGTAGTGATTGCTCTGGAAATGGGGTCCTCCCTGAATTTGTGTTTTGTGAAATATTTTTATGGAAGTTGAAACTTGAACATAGCAGGTGCCTACTAAATTAGCTTTATATTATATTGAGAATCATATTGTTTTAACTTGCCCAAAGTATGTTTTATGAATGACCTCTGCTAGCATTAAAAATACATTTTTAACATTGTAACAATGAAATATGATTAAGCAAAACAGAATGGAAATAAAAATATATGACTGCTGTAATTATTTCTCCTTCCCATTCACCTCTTGTCTTCTTTCAACACCTTCCCATCCCCCTTCTCAGACACACAGACAACATCCAGAAACACTCACATACCCCTGAAAGGATGTCACAAGAACACTTGCAAAAGATATATCATCACCCAGTGGCAGTGCAGAGGTTTGCAGATCTTTTGGATTTCCTGGTTTCTGGAAATGACACTGAATTTTAACCTTTGAGCGGATATTTCCTCCATATAACAACTCAATTTAAAGTTTTTTAAGTGTGGACTTCCTTTTGGAAACCCATTTTAGCACCAATTTCAAGCATGTCATTATATAAATTTTCCCATTGGATTATTTTTTTTCTTTTTTCATATTTTGATGAGATTATTTATCTCTTTATTTATTTTTTAATTTCAGCATATTCAGGGTGCAAATGTTTAGGTTATGTATATTGCCTTTGCCCCACCAGAGTCAGAGCTTCAAGCATGTCCATCCCCCAGACAGTGCGCACCACACCCAATAGGTGTGTATATACCGTTGGATTATTTTGAACTATAAAATTTCTTTTTTCGCCAGTGTCCTAACTTTGTACCATCCCATACTCTCACAAGGATTGTTATTCCTTCCCTTCAATTTTATTAAGATCGTCAATGTTTCACTCCTTTTCTGTAGTATCTTTTTTTCTTAACAGTTCTATCTGTATCAACCACTTAAAATCTAATTTCTCCAGTATTCTGATACTTTGCTCTCTTGCTATTTCATTTAATTCCTCACTAAGTTACAATTTTGGAAAAATCTTCATGTCCACTCTTTCTCTTTTTCCTCCTCTATTTTAGATGGTTCACTGTTTTAACCTCTGACTTTGCCCTTCCCCCTGAATTCTAGGGAGCTTTTAAGATTATATCCATTTCTAACTATGACTTAGTTTCCATTTTCAGACTTTCTCATATTCTCTAATAACTGGTTCTTTATTGTGAATTTATGACTAGCTGTTTTTTTTGTGTGTGTGTGTGCGCGCCATGAGCTGAAAATATTCATCTACACACACACACACACACACACATATATATATTAGTATACGTTGAGATGATGTGGGAAGTTGCATCCTCAAATGCTGAAGTATTTTTTAACCAAACTTATTGGAATCATTACTATTTTTTTTACAAAATTTAATCATTTAAGACAATAATTGGTAAGGTAGCTTGTTAATGTCTTATTCCACAGTTTAGCTGAGATAGAAGTGAAATGGTTGCTTAAAGTGGGTAGAGATCAGTTTGTGTTAAAATTGTCCTTGTATTAAAATTGACATTCATGATCTGGCCTGGATATCAGCAATGAGCACTGACAGTTTTCAGATTTAATGTCACTAATTATCCAAGCCAAGAAAAGCCAAACTAGATGGAAGAATGTGGCAGAGGTTTTTCTTAGCATGGAACGTTGGTAGATATGGTCAATAGATCCAGGTTCAAAATTAGAGTTCTTTTCACATCAACCATATGACTTTGAACAAAGTAATATCTCTGAACCTCCCTTTTCCCCTTAGGAAGATGAGAATTGTGGTTTTCTTCCTTCCAGAGCTAGAAGCATTTATTGCAAAATAACATAGAATGGATGTTACAACAATGAAAGTCACGTGGTAGATTCATGATTGTTAGTATGTGTGAATTCTGTTTCCCACCAATCCTTCCTCTATTACTATAATCTATAATAATATGCTTCATTTACCACTAATGTTTTGTCTGCCTTTCATGGATACAACTCACTGAGTAGTTATATAAACATCATCTTGTAAATTTTCTATTTAATATCTGCTGTATGTGCTTACACTGATTCATTGTCTTTTTTCCTAGTTCCTGCTTCAAAGTTTCCCCAAGAAATTTGATCCTATATTCCTGTCTAGTTTCTTTCTACCCAGGAGATAGAAACTAGAGGCCAGATCCTAAGCTTGGATCCCATGACATTAAAGTGGACTGCTGTCCTGATCTACGAAAGCCTGTCTGGGCTAAAATCTGGTAGATTTATTATCATTCCCTGTTGACCATGGTGTCTTCTATAATTGTATTTTTTGAATATCAATATTGAACTAAATTTTTCTATCCCCTATTGAAAATAGAGATTTTAGCTCCTGGACTAAAATCATGCTCTACTTTCCCTCCTTTCTGTTCAGAACATTCACCATGACCTACGTGTGGGATTGTTCTGTCTATATCTGACAAACATGGCTAAATTCTTCCTTTTTTTTTTTTTTCATTTTGTTCAAACAGAAAGGTTTTTGAAACTCCAAGTGACTACTAAATCACTGTTTACAACATTACATTCATGTCCACAATGATTTTTGTCCTATCGTGTTGACTGTACTGGAAATTACAGGTTTAAAAAAAAAGCACAGAAAAGTTGAGATGTCAATGTGCCCTTCTGGCACATTAATTCTCATATTAGCGTTCTATGATAAGGTACTTAAGCAGTAACTCACCCTCCCTGTCCACAAGCTAAATTGTTACTTAACTATTTACCTCTCTTTAACTTATCTTCAGTGAAAGTTTGATATCACAGATTGTTCATATATTTTCTTTATCCATTTAACAAAAATTGTATATATACTTCAGATAGGAAACATAATGAAAGCTTACACTTTCCCAAAAACATCTCCAAAAATCTTTTGATTCTAGTAATAAATGTCTTGATTGTTTCCGAGGCCATTTTTCAGCTCTATAATATATCCCTGACACAGCTCTGTAGATTTTTGAAAATGGTGTATTTGATCTAAACATCTTTAAAACAGCTAAACAGTAAGTTTAGATTCAAAGCTGCAGAGCAACTATTTTTGTGTCCATCTGCACTTGTCATTTCCCATCAAAGCTGAAATCTGTGAATATATTCTACTTTGTTTCCATTATTGTCACACATAATGATTGCCCAAAAGCTCTCCTCAAAGCTATTTTATTTTAGACAATCTCTGGTTTCCTCAATGAGGTAACACATTGGAGACCCTGCCAAGACCCCCCCAACAACTTTTTTTAAAATCAGACTTAAACATGAAGCCTAAAAATTTAAAGGTCTGTTTAAAACTTCCCTTTTAAGCCATAGCATCCCATGCTATTTTCTGACTTCTATTGGACCTGCTCAGTATTTCCTGTTTCTGTCATTCTCTGCTTATCTAGTATTCCATTGTCTATCTCACTTCCCATGCCTCCTTACCAAGCACAGACCCCATGGCCAGCCATTCCAATCATAATTTTCTTAGCAGCACAGATTCCCTTAGCCTAAGCAATTGTTATCAACCTGAGTATGATGTATGTTTATGAAACCCTACTAACAACTTTTCTCCTACTGATGCTGAGTTTGTGGATAGACATGATGAAACTAGATTGTTTTAGGCCAGGAGCTAAAATCTCTATCTTCAGTGGAGTACAGAAAAATTTACTCCAATATTGATATTCAAGAAATCCAATTTTAGGAGGCTGGCATGATTATCAGGGACTGATGATAAATCTACCAGATTTTAGCTCAGACAGGTGTCCATGATCAGGACAGCAGTCTACTTTAATGTCATGGAATCCAGGCTTAGGATCTGGCCTCCAGTTTCTAACCATTGGATAGACAGTCTCATGATGTCTACCCACAAACCCAGCATCAGTAGGAGAAACAGTAGTTAGTAAGGTTTCATAAATATATGTCATCATCAGGTTGGCAAGAATTGTTTAGGATGAGGGAGTCTCTGCTGCTGTCAAAATCATGATTGGAAGGACTGACTATGGAATCTGTGCTTGGTAAGGAGGAATTTCTACCTGTTGGATAGAAACTAGGCAGCAATGTAGGGTAAAACTTCTCAGGGAAACTGTGAAGAGGGAACTAGGAAGAAACAATAGAAATTATATTAATTATCTTTTGATGTTTGGTATCTAACTTAATGTAATGAATTATATGTGTTCAATGAAGTAGTAATGAATAAAATTAGACCAGTTTATTCTATTTTATATTCATGATATCCAATCCCATTCTCTGCTGCTCATTAATACTTTTGTTAATCTCTAGTTGATTACTAAACATATTCAAAGAACTACTATTAGAAACTACTCCTACCCTCTTCAAGTACTTGACCTTGGACTTGCCCTCCTCATTTTCAACATACAGTCTTGTTGTTATTGTGATTTTTAGTAAAAATAGTCAGGCTATTCAATACTCCATATGTTTAATTAAATTCTCACTATACTTGAGGCCCATGAAAAATAATGAAGATACAGAATTGAGTAAGTTGCAGTCTTTATCATGAAGGCATTCACAAGTAATTCAAGGATAATTTATAATACAATGCAATAATTCATTAATATAATTTCTAAACTATTTAACAACACCATTATAATTAGGGTAACCACTTATATTTGGATGGGAATGAGGAGCAAAGGATCATGAAAAGCCTCCCCATATAGGTCTTAAAGCGTAAATAGGAGTTATCCATATGGTCTGAGTCAGGTAGAATTATCTTCTTGAAAAGAGAACTACATTTTTATGCTCTTACCTCATATTTACTAACTTTGTTCTCTTGTGCCCTGTCTCTCATATCATCCCAACTCTGCCTGGACCTTTACACTTCCCTTTCTTATACTATAAACTCATCCTTGTACATGGGATTAGTTATTCATTCATTGAACAAATATTTATTGAGCATGTTATCATCTAGGTACCAAGATCTAGGTACTTTGTTATCTGAATGTGTGAGACGGACATGGTCCTTGCCCTTATTCAGTTTACCATTTCTTAGTTAGGATGGAAATTAAAGAGAAAAAAATATATGCAATGATCATGACAATAATAGAAATAAAAAGACACATGGAGTTTTGAGACATATAAAGGTGGGAGACATAACTTATTCCATGAGTCAGGAAAATTACTCTCAAGGAGAAGAAATAGACACTAAGGCCCAAATAATCTAAAAGATTAGCAATGTCCAATCTAACACGTGAATGACTTTGGACTTGCTCCTTATGTAAGTAAGGGTGATAAGACAAATGACTCTATCAGATTTGAACACTTTGAAGATAATTATGGCTGCACTTTAGAAAATTGATTGAGCAGTAGCAAGAATGGATGCAAAAAGAGCAGGCAAGAATTTTGTTATACCTGATCAGGCAAGAAATTATGGTGTTTGACAATGGAGCTGTCAGAGTTCCTATACCTGTACACATAGCAGGCTTAAATGCTTGCAATTCTAATAGTACTTTTCCTCTATTCTGCTCATCTCTCAAACTAGAATACTCTTTTCTCACAATAAAATTTCTTTGAAAAAATAGTTTATACTTACTACCTCCTTTTTCTCATTACTCACTTCTTAGTAACGTCTTATAGTCTTGTTTATCTACCAAGATTAATTTCACTGTAACATAGTTAAGTGCCACAACAAAGATTACACATGGGTTGCATAAGAAGGGCATTGTAGTATGCAATTATTTTTGCTCCTCTAGTATACTTTCCCTGATCTTAAATTTATATATTCAGCTCATTCTGAATAGTTCTTTCTTCCCACTACACCAATGAAGCAATTCTTGTCAACGTCAACCAACGATCTCTGTAGGGCCAAACTTAATGGTTTTTCTTCCTCAGTATTAGTTCTATCTCAGACTCCATTTCAGACTGCTGCTTCTCTTCCATTAAACCTATAAGTATTTGGTTTTATGCAAGGTTTTGGTCACAAGGCATCTTCTCTCTATTTGCATTATTGACTTTGTTAATCTTAGCTAGTCCCCTGATTATAAATGCATCTAGGAACTGATACCTATCGAATTTATATCTCTAGTCCTTATTGCTCCCCTACCAATCTTATATCTCTAACTACCAATTTGATGTCACCACTCAGATTTTTAATGGAAATAGCAAGATAATATAAACCCCCAAATAATTCTCAAATATCCCTAAAATCATTATCATTTTCCCCTCCCTATGGTGATAGCATCATACACACAGTTTAAGCAAAATTCCTCGATTCCTCCCTATCATTTCTCAAATGACAACCTCAAAAATATTTATATAACTCTTCACTTATCTCCATTGCCACTGCCTCCACCTAAGTCCAAAACACATTATTACGTTTTGTCTGGACTATTGAAATTGCCTTCTAAATAATCTCTCAGTTTTTAATCTTTCCCTCTAAAGTTGGTGGTCCACACAGCATCCTGAGCAATCATTTAAGGACATAAGCATGTTACTTGGTTACTTAATCCTTTCAATGACTTTACACTTAGGAGAACAATCCAAACTCTCCACCAAGGCCTCTAAGGCCTTCCATGAGCTGGCCCAGCCCTACTTCTGTGATCTCCTATCAAAACCCTCTCTCCCTGCTCTCACTGTCCAAATCTAATTGTACTCTTTTACTTTAAATATACTCAACCAGTTCACCTGTAGGCCTTTGTAGTGGGTATTTCCTTGTCCTGTACACCTTTTCTATTCATTCTAGTTATGGCTTATTCCATTGTATTACTTAGATCTTAGCACATCCACCTTAACACCTTTCCTAATCATCTTGTGTAAACCAAAATACGCATTCTACTCAAGGACTTTGACCTTATACTATTATATGAAAATCCACTACCAAATGATATAGTTTTATTTACTTGACTTCTTAAAAAATCTCTATACCAGCTACTAACAGCCTGAAGCTACAATAATACATAAAGTTTATTGGGTCAAGAATCTTATCTCTCTTACTTATTGCTATATTTCTAGCATAGAATAGTACCTGGCTCATGGTAGTAACTCAATACAGAATCACTTTGTCAATGAATGAAAGAGTACCTGTAATATTTTTGTACTTATCTATCTTATTCAGTAAACCACAAGCCCTCTGCGAATGAGGAATATGTGCTATATTTACAAGGGTACCTGGTATTTGCTAGATACTCACAAAAAATTTAAAAAATAAATAAAATAATTATATAGAGTTATAGAAAGCTTCCATAAGAGAGAAATATTTGAGTTGTTTCTGAGAGAATAAGTAGTATTTCACCAAAAGAGGAAGTAGAAAAAGACATCATAAGAAGAAAAAATAACAATAAAAAGCCTGAAGATATGAAAGAAAATGGTTCTTGGGGGATAATTAAGGCATGCAAAGTGCATGAAGAATTGCAATAAATATCTCAGACTTCATTTAAAAAATTTCTCATTTTTTTACACCAAAGGTTTGTGTCTTCTTAAAATTCATGTTAAAGTCCTAACCCCCAATGTGATGGTATTAGGAGGTGGAGTCTTTGCAAGGTAATTAGATTATGAGCATAGAGCCCTCATGAATGGGATTAGTGCCCTAATCAGAGAGACCCCAGAGAGCTCTCTAGCTCTCTTTCTGCTATGCAAGCATACTTGATCTCAAATTTCAACCTCCAGGACTGTGAGAAATAAACTTGTTTTTCATATAAGACACCCAGTCTATGATACTCTGTTATAGCAACCCGAACTAATTAAGACACATTTTTTCTCTTGAGTTTTTAAGTCTCTTATTTATCTGCTGTTAGAGTGTCTTTTTTTTTAATTTTTAAAATTTTTAACTGACATGGATAATTGTACATATGTATGGGGTACATAATGATATTTTGATGCATGTACACAATGTGTAATGATCCAATCAGGACAATTAGTATATTCATCACCTTAAACAATTGATCATTTCTTTGTACTGGGAACATTCAAAATCCTCTCCTCTAGCTATTTTAAAGTATACAATAAATCATTGTTAACTATGGTCACCCTACAGTGGTATATAATAGAATACTAGAGCTTCTTATTTCTCCTATCTAGCTGTAATTTTGTATCCATTTACCAATCTTTCCCTATCCTCCCCTCCTGCCTCCCCTTCCCATCCTCTAATAACCACAGTTCTATTCTTTACTTGCTAAATGGAAAATTCCCAGCAGTCCACATTCCCACCAAGGACGCCTGCAATTTTAGCTAAATGAAACAGCATTGTGAATTCTACCGCTCAAGTGTATGGACTCATTATTGTCTTCTCTAACTTACAAATACTCATTTTAAAAATCTTTCTCAGTCTCCAGTCTGATTCTGCTCAAAAGTACATAAGTTGATATTGCCAGACTAATGATGCTAACACAAAATTCTGATCATGCATTTCCCCACTCTCAATTGAAAAATCTTCAATGATTCCACATTGCTAACTGAAAACATTTCCAACTCCTTTCATCCATTAAAGGCTCTCCAAAAGCTCTTGCCAGGCTGTTTTTCCAGACTTACCTGACACGCTTCCTTTTCTTGTACTCTATACTACAGCCAAATGGAGAATTTGCATATCCCCATGCATTTCTAGCTACAGTATTTTCAAACTCAGTGTCCCTGCTGCACTTTTCCCTGTGTATGATAACCTTTCCACCATCTTCAAATCTACAAAACCTTCAAGTTTCATATGCCAAGACAAAGATACTATCTCTGAACTACCAGGCAGAAATACCTGTCTTTTCACTTAACTCTCCTAAATGGGCAAGTGATTGTTTCTAACTTATATTATAATTTCAGTAAACTATTCTTTAGTTTTCTATTTTATCTGAGTTCATCCTACTCATGTAATATGTTTACTCACAATGTATTTTTTGTTCTCCTCATAAGTACACAACTGATATTTCATAATAAAAAGTAAATTATATAGGGATATAAATATACACAAATACCTCCCTATTGCTAAATATAAATAAAGTAATAACACCAAACATGCATGTTAAATCATAGACTTTGGTCAAAGATGCTGTGGGAGAGAAGGCACGAAAAGAACAGAGTTGGACCCCTTCTTCTCAAGCTCGTGCTATCTGCTATTGCCACAATCAATGTTTTAGCTTTAGTTCTCACAAAAACTCACTCAAGCATGTGCTCTTAAAATACTCACATCTCAAAAGAGAAAAATAAGACTCCAAGTGGCTAAGTAACATGAAACAGGTGATCGCCATAGCCAAGAATTATACCAATTTCTATCTACCTTCAAAACATGTTTACTTGCCCCAAACACTGAAAATCTTCCTTAGATTCCTCATACACTGGGAATTATTACAATATACCTGAAGGCCAGATATTTTTATATGTGCTATTAGAGCATAATCTTGACTAGAAGGTGAGTCTCCAACATTCCAGTATTGAGTGCCTTCCACTATAGGAAACTGACTGCATTTTATATTTCTCCTTGTTTTTTAAACTACAATCAAATGAAAGTGTTGTTATTCATGATTCAATGCAACATCCATTGATTAACTTACAAAATTCTTTTTTTATTACCTAAGAAATGCAGTTGTATTTGAGAACAATAGCAGTGATCTAAGAAGTATATTTTTCCAATACTGAAGTTTATGTTTAGAGTAGATATTAAGTGTTCTGCACCAATCTGTGGCATACCTGGGTATTATTGAGCAAACATCTGTTTTGCTTTTGGCTTGAATAATGACAGTTGATGTTGAAAATATGTCAGCACTCTTATCATCATGAGTAGAATTCGTAATTAACTCGTGGCTGCTGTCAATAACATAGAATGCTTCTTCTTTGGGAATGAAAGTTATATGGTCAACTCTGGATATTTCACTTTTGATGAAATTCTGAGAAGCCAATATGTCACTGAGGGGAGGATAATACTCTTAGGAAAGAAGTTACCAAAAATGAACTGACTCTCCTTGTGACAAATACAATGAAAGGGCAGATGAGCTCAACATACAGCTATTCTGGTTTCCCTGTTTCTATTTCAGGCTCTTAAGTATGTGAGAAGCTGCAGCCCATGCTCTCCCTGAACCTCTCCTGCGCTTTGCTGTGCCCCTCAGAGCTCTCCAGAATGAAACTAACCTCAGTTGTGGTTATGAAGGAGCCTGGTCTGGAGGTTCAATGGAGACTGCTAAATGATTGGTTTCATGTTCAACATTTTCAATAAGCAATGTATGTAGGACAAAAGACAAAAACAGGGAAAATTTTCCCAGTAAAAATCTCTCTGTGTCTCCCAACCCTCAGTTTCTTTCCTCTTAGATAACTTTTTTTAATGTATCAAGGATTTGATATTTAGTGGTGTTTTACCTACAGTTTTCAACAATGTGCTTTATTACCATGTTTTTAACTGTTATTTTTTTCTCTGATATGCTAAAAAATAGAATAGCCCATGAACAATAATATCAAGATGTTGCAGATGTTCTACTCAGTGATATTGTAAATTTTATTTTTGTGCATTATTTTATTTAATCCTTGCAAAACACCAAAGGTTTATTGTAGCCATTTTTAGAGATGAAGAGAGCAAAATTCCGAGAGAGTAAGTAACTTGCCTAAGGTCACACAAGTGGCATGTGCATTAGAGAAGCCTGGACTCAACTTTAAGTCTTCAAAGCCAAAAGATCCTCTGAAACATTGCTCTGTATACTATTGCCTTTTTGCAGCCTTGAAAATTTAAATTATAGTGATTCTTGGATTTCCACCAGAAACCCAGCTTCATATCTATCAACTGAACTGTTTGCCTACACATTTCCATACAAATGTGCTTTTAGCCCATTCTCCATTCCTAAAGCTACTGGATTTAACAATAAAAAGTCAGGATACCTGGTTTAATTTTAATTACAAATAGACAATTAATACTTTTTCAATATACATATGCTCCAAGCACAATGTTAGTAATGGACATTCATAGGACTGTTGTCATGCAGTAATTGGCACATATTTATATTAGAAAGTATTCATTGCTCATCTGAAATTAAAATGTAACTGGGTGCCTTGCATTTTTTTCTGGTAATCCTCCCCATACCATTTCTTTTGGGTCTCAATGCTTTGATGTTTAATATAGAAGCCAAGAATTGCCTTTCGCATGAAGGTTACTTTAACCCTTGTGTCTTGTATGGTCTCAACTTCACCTTATGTTTTCCTTGGGTGCATTATTGTCTATTTTGAAAACAAAATAAGACAAAACTCCAGCATTGGAAGGGTTACAGCTTGAAACAATGTGCAGGGTCGAGGGATGCCGTTTAGCGAAGGATGGCTGGCTGTCACTGATGTCTTCACAGCATTCGAGGTCTTAGGCTGCAGCTTGTTCAAGTCTATGTCTTGACTTCATTTTGAGTCCAGGCAATTCTTCACAAAACACCTAAAATACGTATAAAAATATAGAATGTAAATGTATTAATTTGTGACTAGAACTACCTGGCTACTCACTTTCTCTAAAAGGCCCATCTCTCTCTGGCTGCTCAATCTCAGTAGGGGACACATTTTCTCTAGGTAAAAGTGTATGGGAAATAAAGGAGTGTGATGAAATAAAAAAAGGACCATTTGTAAATTTTCTATTTCTAATTTGCAAAATGAGTTTAATAAGTACCAACCTGACAGAGTGAATGCAAGGACTAGAGATAATGCACAGATACATATTAAGTTTTGTTAATTTAAGTATTAATATTTGTTAAAGAAAAGAGTAATAATTTATAACATTGATTGCTGTACACAGAATCAGAATGTCAGGAACTGAATAATCTCATTTTCCTAAAACAAGTAATTATAATTCTCTCAAATAAAGGATTGTGTTTGTTTGCTAAATGTGACATCCTTGTTTCTGAGTTAGAGTTCCTTCTTACATATTAAGTGCTTGAAAAACCTTTATCAATGTCTGTGTGACTTTTCTTACCTACTTCTCTTTTCTGTATTTTTGTTGCTGGCCAACATCTCTTTGGATTTTAAAAACGTAAACAGTTTTTAAAAGAATAAATATATTAAATCATCTCTGTGTTAATTATATAAGCAAAATGAAATTATACTGAAAGCCATTCTTTCTCTTTATTTTGACTTGCCATGTATTTTCATTGGTTTATAGACTTCCTGGTTTCACGACAGTGCTCAGAGTTCTACATTTGTATAGTACTCAAGGAGGGATTACAGTCACCCCCAAATACCACATTGAGTTTTCTGTCCTGAATCAGCAGCTTATTTTTTATGCAGCTTTTGAAAAAGCACTTAGTCTCTCACTGCCTCAATTGCTTTATCTGTAAAATGGGAATAGTAAAAATTGAAAGGGCTCTTAAAATGATCTATTCATAGGCAAGAATTAATTTAAACATAAACATTTCTACAAAACTATTACAGATTGGAACTACTTAAGACATACATTTATATTTCAGATGGAGGTAATATTTCTTAGTTCTTAGGGCTATTGTCTCTTTTTCTGCTTTCTCCTGTGTCTGATGATGCATCAATGCCTTCTGGTGGCAGGACCAAGACAACTTTGAATGGATTGGCTGTGGGGTGGGAAGAAATCAGAATCTTAAAGAGGTGGGTAGATGTTGGTGCCATTTACCCATGTGGGAGGCAGGTATGAGAAGGGTGTGTGAGGTGCAGGGAGAGTTAGGGGCAGGAAGTTATGATACTTTTCTTCACCTATCAAAAGAGTCATTGCAGGTTAATAAGAGAAAGCAAAACACAGTTATTTAATCAAAGTTTTATGTGACATGGGAGCCTTCAAAAATGAAGACCCAAGACTCAGGGAAACCTGTCTATTTTTTTTTTTGCTTAGGTTGGATGAGGGACAGACAGCCATGTAGAAATGTGATTTGACGAAAGGGTATGATCTAATGATAATTGAGGGTAGGAACTTAACAAGGCCTTTCAATTCAGATTCTTCTTGGCCTTTCTGTGTAGCATTCCTTCCCTCTGGTACAGGGCAGGGCTCCTCTGGAATGAAGGTTTTCAAAGGAGAAGGGAAAAGGAAGACGGTCACCTTTATAGGTTTTATGGCTTGCTTTGCCTGAGAGGAATTTTAGGTTCTACGACCCAATTTGGGGAAGAGGAATTCTGGTTTCTATGACTCTCATCAGGAGAACAAGAGGAACAAGAGACAGAAGGGCAGGAGAAGGTCAGAGAGACCTTGTTTCCAAGGTCATTCTGATGTCCTTCAGTTTAAAGTACTCAGCATGCCAAAGTGCCATACCTTGGGATACTGTGTTCTGAGCCTCAACAGTGTCATGTGGTTGATGCAAAGTCAGGCCTTGTATTCTCAAGCATATATGCTTGGTCCTAAGGAATTTAATAATTTGACAACATGGAAAAATTCCAAGTCTACAAAATATAACAAAAGGTAGGTCCTTAACAATTATCTGCCTCAACCATTTTTTTTGCAGAAATGAAGAGAAATTGGGGCTTGCTCACAATTGCATTACTCGGGAGTGGAAAAGCTGAGACTAGAAATCAAGACCTCCTGGCTCCCAGTCTCAGTGATAATGTCCCCAACCATTCTCTCCATAGCACACACTAACAGTGACTGGTCTATAGCCCTGTAACCTTGACTTCTAATTGCCAGTATCTTTCATCTAGGGATGCAGGCTTTTTCTACATTAACACAGCCTGCCTCCACCCTAAGCAATATTCAACCAATGATTGTAAGGTGTGTACTAACCCAGGCCCTCACCCCTTCCATGCAATGATGCTTTACACCATTGCCCAGAGTTTCCCTATGGGATTAAGCTCCCATAACCACTGAGGTTTAATAATCTGCCACTTAGTAGCTGCCTTCCTTTTTTGTAACACTTCTTTTCTCACCTGCCCATGTTCCCAGTAACTCCCCAATAAAATACCCATCCTACAACGTTTACCTCAGGAATTGCCTCTAGAGGAACCCAACTGGGACACTCTCTTTACTGACAGCTCAGTGTCTTTTCCTGCATAGCTCAGTGGCTCAGCTGACTGTTAAACTTGGTGCCTGCACCATTGTGGGAACTTGAAAAATAAAGAATGCTCTAAGAATGGACTTTAATGGCTACCTTGTAAAATAGCATGTTGTATCTTTTACTTATTCTAGTTCTCTTCTCCTCTTCCTCTCAAAAAGCATGAAGGAATTAAAAAAAAAAAAAAACAAAAAAAAACAAAAAAACTTACACTGTTAATAAGTATAGCACTTTCAGAAGCCAGGGCAATGAATGAGCTAAAACAATGCTTCGTAAGGTGCTACTTCCAGAAGGAAGAAATGGTAATTACATCTCAGTTACATAAAATGCCAGATCTTCCTGTGGACTTTCTTGCATCATCTCTATATTTTATGTTCTCTTGAGCATAGACGTGATATTTTCTCAAAATGCTCTTGCTAGTTATCTTTTCATAAACTATAAAAATTTTCAGAGATGAGCTCTTCCTTAAATGTTTAAAACTCTTTGTTTTTCTATGTCTCAAATTTAAATGGAATGGAACTATTATCTCTGGGTTGCGGATGCCAATTCTTTATCTCTCATCACTGACACATGCCATAATTCAATCTCTGTGTCCTGTTGCTGTTCATAAACCAACAAGCTCCGGTGGTTTATGTCATCAGCAGAAAACCTGAAAGTGAATTATAGCCTTGCATTCAATCTCTATGTTCTGTGCAGAAATAGCCAGTTTTTCAGAATGTGCAATTTAGAGACTCGGGAGCAGGAGACTTATAAAGTGTATTTCTTGTATCCTGTGCCAAAGTCAAAGCTATGAGCATTCAAAATAAAAAATTGATATAAAATCAGTTCAAAATATACCTACAGCTTTATGGGCAACAGAATGTTGTTGTTAATATGCTGGAAACTTGAGAGAAGGCTATATTCTATTTATTTCTAAACTTCTAGAGAGTTTCTAAAAAATAAAAATTAACTCAAATTTGAATCTTATCAAAATTGAGTTGGGAGGGCAATAACTTAGATATCCTGAGTCATGGGTAGTAAAGTGGGCTTTTTACTTTATCTGTTAATCTTTATTCATGTAAAATGGTTGAGTAAACAAACATCTACAAGAATGTGCATACAGAGAGCTAACCAGGAGATGTACACCCAATGTCTTCCTTTAAAAGTTTCTAAAGAGTTGGATATTTTGTAAAGAAAGTTTATTTAGATAATAAAAACAATTATAATTTGTATTAACCAAACCTGTAATATTAATACTTTTTAATTCTCAAACAGCATGTCCCAACAAATAAAGGATTCTCATCCTAAATAGATTGAAATGCAAAATTCAATCATATGGAGAAGTGATGAAAACTTATTGAAAGAAACTTCTGAGCTTGAAAGATGATTTTTGCATCAGACTTTTGACTTTTATTTGGAAACCGCCCTTTATTGGGAAAGGTGTAGCACTTTTAGATAAATTTACATTAAAAATGAACATCAGTATTCATATTTTGAAATCTATACAATGGATCCCTTAACCCTATTTTAATGTTAAATATTTCATTAATATATGTCACGTACTATTTTAGGTTCTGTAAATGTGAAAAAAACAACAGTGAAGAAAATAGATATCTCTGTCCTCAATAATCTTCTATTTGAATGGAGAATGATGGATAAGAAATAAGTAAATAATAACAACTACATAATATTACAGGTGGGGTTAAGTGTTAATGAAGAAGAAAAAAGAGGGTGTCAAGGAATTAAAGGGAGAATAAGAGGTGGCATTTTATGTGTCACTGTCATGGGAGACTCTCAGAGAAGGTGACATTTGACTACAGGTATAAATGGTGGAATAAGCAATCTGAATACTTGGGAGAAGAGTGTTGCAGTAGAGGAAAGGGAAAGTGACAAGACTTTGAGGTGGGACTATGCTATGTTGGAGAAACAGTAAGGAAGTCACTGTGGCTAGAGTAGAAGGAGAGAGGAAAAGAGTGGTTGAAGATGGGGTCCAAAGCATAGGAGGAGAACAGATGCTACACAGACTGTAGGCTTTGGGAAGGAGCCAGGATTTAACTCTGAGTAAAACAGGAAGTCGATGAAGGTGGATCAGAAGTGATCTGAAGATTGCAGGCTATTTGTTTGAGAATAGACTGTTAAGGGAGACAAAAGTAAACACGGGTAAGTTGATTGGAAAGTTACTAGAAATTGTTCAGGCAATATATGGTGACAACTTATGCCAGGGTGGTATAGGTGGAAGTAATGATTAGTTTCTGTATAGATTTTGAAAGTAGCATCAAAAGAATTTACTCATGATTTGAATGTAAAGTATGAAGCAGAGGAGTCAAAAATATTTAATTCTATAGTGCAGAATATACTTGTTCAACTCTTGTTTATTGGGGGATAAATGAATAAAAATATATACTAGTCTGAATGACAAAGATAATGTCCTTGAGTATGGCACACAGACTGTGGAGAACATGCCACATCAAACAATTTATATCTTTTGTCAAAAAGGAAGATTTAGAAAACTTACTGGCAATTCTAACTTATTAATAACAAAATTATGTGATCTCATGAACCTTTCCTTTCAGCAATAGCACTAAAAATTAAGAAGTTTTGGATAGCCCTTGTTACAGTCATAAAGATTCAAGGATCAGGTCTATGCATGTTTTTTTAAAAAGCCCGAGAGAAGTAAGGATTTATTTATAGAATTCAATGGTGCTGTGGCTTTATTTCTCTGCCTCAGAGACCTGAGGTGCAATTTCCTTTTCCCAGCGGCTTGGGTCTGAAGGCAAATCCTCCATAGCTTACCATGGTTCCACTTGGGATTCAATGGGTCTCATCATCTATCACAATGTTAGAGGCAAATCACAGTTGCTCATTACATTTTGGCTAAATTAAAATAAATGTCTTGCTCTTCTAAGAATTTTGACATCAGAGAAATATATTACATTTCAGTGGGAAAATGTCCTTGAACAAGCAGTTTTATTGAAATTTTTCTTCATCTAGTATCTTTTTTTTTGCCTGACATTCTTCACCACACACAGTTTCCTCATTGATTTTGAACACAGAATCATTTTCTAATCCATTATTATAATAGTCTAGTTATAGGATTTCCCAGCTGAGAGAGTGATGCTTTTCTGGAGAGAGCACAGACTGTTGGAATTCTGGTTCTGCCACAGTAAGAACATGGTCAAGTAGCTGAACCTGAATTAGCATTGGTTCTTCCACAAGTATAAATAGGATAGTGAGACTTATTTTTATAGGATTCTGCTGTTGCAGTATAATCATAAAAGTACCTAACACATAGGAGTGAACTAATAAATGAGAATTGTCTTCTTTAGGTATAATTTAAATATTAATTTTGTACTTTTATATTCATCAATGAATAATTAATTTTAGACCATTCCATAGAGAGATAGAGAAGATCAGGAAACAAAGGAGGTCAACTCCCTGTTGCTCTCATCATTTTCTGGTGGTCTCAAGGATGGGGTGCTGCATATTAGGGCATATTCTGAAAGAAGCCATGGTATCAAACTACAGCACACTCCTCTGTATATGGGATGCCTAAAAATTGCTATTTCTTTTGGGGAGATAAAGGGCTGTACATTCAGATGGGCTATTGCTTTTGTTAAAAGGAGGGAAAACAATGTAGTCTGGGGAAACCTTACTTGAGCAGTTCTGTACGTAAGCTGCTTCATCACTGCAGATCTATATTTATTCATATCATTAGAAATAATACATTAAAATGTTAGAAAAGTTGGAGAGAAAAAAAAAAAAAAAGAATTGACCATGGAATGATAGGATGTGCAGATGAGCAAGATGTGCCCATAGCACAAGTATGCAAGGCAAGTGGCCTTGGGACTTTGCATATTCTAGCATAGTCTGCTCAGCTTAGCAGTCAGGATATCATTGAAATACAACCCTGACAGATACTGCTGAGCACTCATCACAATGAGCCAAGCAAGGACAGCGTTCATAGTTGGAAATGCCCTTATTATTGGCACAGAAACAGAAACATAGAACACAAACCATGACCAAAAGGCAACTCCATTAAAATTATATTTTATTTACTCAAACAAGATTTCCTGACACTTCTGAAAAACTAGAAGTAAAGCTCACATTGGAAAACAGAATTGCTGAGAGTATTGGTAGAAACTGGTAGAAAACCTGTAGCAAGGTTATCAAAGTTCAAGGTATACTCTTAGCACCTTAACATCAGTTTAAGAGTAAGTTTTGCAGGTGCAGAGATGCAAAGCTAAAACTGTGTAATTACTACATACGTTAAATATTAGGTAATGACAGTTCATCATATGGACACTAGATTGAATTTTGGTATCCCACAAACACAAAAAAGAAATAGTGTGTAACACTACTGCTTAAAATACTGTACCACACACACAAAAGTAAAAAGCAAATTATTTTGATTGACAATACCTTATGGCATTGCATATGGGGTGAATTCATAACATAACTCTACAAATAATAAATACATTCTAAATGATTAAAAACTATTAATGATGACACTTCTTCTGAGTTTTCAACCACCTTAAACAGATAAAATAATTATTCAAACTATGCATCTATGAAGCTGGAAAAGTCTGAATAAAAAGCCATGCTTTTGCCTTGGGCTCAAGCTCCTGTGAGATACCAGCTCTGCAAATATGATTTCCAGAGACTTACAACACAACAAAACAGGAGAACATGCTAGCTCATTTACACAAGGGAAAAGCCAGGGCCAGTACTATTCAAAGGGCAGCAACATATTCTTGCCTGGAATGACCTTTTCTTCTTTTATTTATTTCCTTTTTTTAAACATTTTAAAACATATTTTTGGTCTGGTGGTCTTATGCATTCATAATTCAGCTCAAATATCACTTCCTATGAAATTTCCCCCTAATCTTTGAGGCAGGAAAAGTCACAGACTCGTTAGTTCTTACATGGCATATCTTTAAGGCCCTTACTTTGGCATATCTAACAATTTATCTTACTCACTAAACCTCGAGTCCTCTAAGGGCGAGGTATGGGGTATGTCTTGCTCACCCCGTCTGTCTCATGTGTAGGACCCAATGTGGTTCCTAGTGCAGAGTAGACTCTCAAATAAATGAATGCTGAACAATTAGGTGGATGAAGAAATGTATAAACAGAAAGATATTTTAATTCAAAGAACTTCTACCATTTTTACTACTAAAAACTTTTGAAGTATTAAAAAATACTAAATCTCAAGAAGGTAACTTTCGTTTATATAAACTAAGGTGGAGATAAAGGAGGATAAATACTTAAAAGTCATTTGGAAAACAACCAGTGCTAAGTGCTTTTTGAGGTAAATTTAATGATAGGCAAATTATAACCTACCTGGAATATGAATTTTTGCTTGTTATGTGTGAATATTGCTGAATTGAAAACTATTAACATGGAGCACCAGTAAAATCCATAGAATAGTAAAAAATAAAAATAATATTTCCTCCAAAAGTCAAAACACACATGCACACAAAATGTTTGCTAAAGCAAAACAAAGAAGTATTAATATAAACTTTATGACGAAGAGTTCAATAGTGAAGTCAGCATGAGCTTAAAGGATAGAATGTAATGAACAGTTGATAAAGGTTTGATAAAGATTCAAAGCTTATGTTGATTATGAAAATGAAGGCTTAGCATTTCCATTATGGAACATTTTTCTGCAGCTTTCTTCAGCAGATATTAAGCTTGTAAAGAGCAAAAGCTTTCAGGAATCAAGTCTTTAAGAGAAGGAATAATAGCATTTGGAAAATTTATTAAAATACAAAAGGATCAAAAGTCTTTAAAGAACTAATCTACGTGGTGATCTTGCATTCTCTTTGTACAACTAAATTGAGTCCAAAGTATTAAACTGAAACCATGGAACTGTAATTACACAACCAACTAGCCACCTGCAGTTTAAATAGAGTCAAGTGAATTGGGTCAAGTTGAAATGAAGTCAAATACTTACATGAAGAATAAAACACTTCCTTAGCCTTGTTATTGGGTTGTTAGTGTGACTATGAACCAGCTGACACTTTGAATAACAGAATCTTCAGGGTTTAACACATTTGCTCTTATGTTATCTTCTAAAAGTCTTTAAAACCATACAAAATGAAAGTGCTTAATATGACAGAAACACTCAATATATGAGGGTCAAATGGTTAATTCCATCTGTCTTTTTCTTATATATGTAAAGTCAGAACTAGAAATCAAACTTTCTAAGTATTTTTCCAGAAGATGTAGTGATAACAATTACAAACACTTGTATCGTAATTTCTAAAATTCTTTCTCATATAGTGTTTCATTTTCTCCATACAAAAGATGAGAAAATTTATACTCTGAAAACCTATTTTTTTCAAGATCCTGTAGTTCATAAATGTTTAAACCAGGATTTAAAATCATTTTTTTTTAAATTTCAAATTCCTAGGTTCTTAAAAAACATTGCTACTAACTGCAGGCCTATTATACACTTGCATAGGTTCTACCAAATCCAACATTTTTTAGAAATTAGAATTATGAAACATTGGATATTGTATTAGAAGTGAAAGATTAGAAATGACCAGAAATATGTTTTCACAGTATAAGCCTAATAGGCATTTCAAAAATTTTCTCCTTAGTATGTATAATGGAAACTATAAGTTGAAGATAAAGAATTGTTTGTTTAATATGTGAAATTTTTAAAGTAATAAAGATGCCATTAACAAATAACAACTTAGCAGTCAACACTTCTGGAAATTCACATGTCTCTGCCTGAAACTACATATTTTGACCTATTGTTTTGTGTAGACATTACTTTCAGATATATAGACTTACACTGACAGCCATCGTAAAAATGTATAGTTTGCTAGAGCTTCTATATATGTAAATTGTACCTTTTCAATATGTGTCAGTTTCTGGGCAGACAAAATATAGTCCCCTGATCGAATCCAATAATGTAATTCAAATGTAGTTTTTTTTTTCTTTGCTGACAGCATGAACCCCTAGAGCACAGTAGCTTGTAACAATAGCCGAACACAGAGATTATAAGACATCTCACAGACTCAGCTAGACTTCCTAGCCTGTTATGCAGAAGACTAAGCAAGATATTATTTACAGTTTAACTCTGATATGAAAGAAAAGTTTTTTTTTTTTTTTTGGTGTCAAGTGGTGGGTACGACACCAGAAATGAGTTTATCACAAGCAACTTGGGAAATTTCTGTATTCATGATTCAGGACTGTGACTCACTGCTCCTTGAAATGCAAAGAATTTTTTAGTCAATGAACAGAGCTCACCCACACTTACAGAAGCTTTTTTGTACTTTGTGGGAGTTCATGTTTTTAGAATACATTCATCCAATCTTGCTGCTGCAGCTGAATTAGACTCTAGCCTGGGAGCAACAAATCTTAGTTTTGCTGTTGCTCTAGGTTTTTGTTTTTAACTTAAAAATTAATTTTTAATATGCTGCAACATATTAATAGTTAAGATTTGGTACAATGTGTGTTTCAGACATATAAACCGATTTTATACATAATGCGATTAAATAAGTTTTGAGAGAATCTTGGCCAATGCATACTTACAGAGGTTGAGCAAGAGGACATTTGATTTCAATTGTGTAAGTGGATGAACATGAGTGAGAGAAAAGATCCACCAAGAATACTAGAGTCCACCAGAGACCACAGTTATATTTCTTGGTTATGAATATTTTAACTTGTTGAAAAATAGCAGCTGAACAAACATGAACAATGGATATTGTCTCAGATTGCCCTAAACTTGGAAAATTTGAATAATAAGGAAATGCAAAACACTTTCACACAAGACAATGCAAATAAATGTGTCTGGAGAAGTGCTTGATCTTCTGTAGGAGTTGTCAAATTTATTACAGAGAATATTGTAGGATAGAACAAAAAATATTGGTGTGTGCTTTATGAGAGAATAGTTAGGTAGATGAACTTTGATAAAGAGATGCACACAACGAAAGAAGGAGACAGAGAAAAAGTACAAAGAGGCAGAACATGTAGATAGATGAGACATATAACAAAAATTTGGCAATGTATTAAAGTAGTTTTAGGATGTAAGAGTTGATGAGTAAAGAAAGAGACTTCTGAAGATTTAAAAGATATATAATAAAGAATGAAGATAGATTTGTTTCTTATCTATATATTTATAAGTATTGGACTCTTTTTCACTCAAATACTGTGCCTTTGAGCCTTCTTAATTATAACCCTAGTGTATCAGGGTTAAGAATATCTATAAAAAATTTGTTTTTTCTATTTTGGTGTCAAAGGGGTTTGTAACTAACAAAGGTAACTTAACGATGGACCCTCACTTTCCTCATTCCTACTGTAATGATTATACGATTTCAATAATAACAGGCATCTATATCTATCAATCTACTTATGGATCTAAGATTAAATCTACATCTAAATGTAAATCTAAACATGACCATAGATATACCACATGTCAAGGACAATATTAGACAATTTGCATTTTAATTTTGTTATCATAACCCAACAAAGAAGGGAATATTATTATTATCATTAAACAGATGAGAACAAAGATTTCTAACAGTTACTGTTCTTAGCCTAAATCGCAGAGCAGATTCCCAGATCTTAACAAGTTGACCCTGTTTTCTGAGAAGTCTCTTTTTATAAAACTCAGAGAAATATTGTAAAGTTACATGGAATAATAAAATACAGATTCCATGGAAGAAGATCATTAAGTAAAATAGAGGGACAAGAATATAGATGTTAAGAGCACATAATTTATAACCTAGGTTGCCTGGCTGCTTACTTTGTTAACTGTGTGACTTTAGGAATATTATATAACTCCTAATATTATGTAACTCCTCAGCTACCTCATCTATAAAATAGTGATTATGACAGAACCTACCTACCACATAGATTTGTTTTGAGAACTAAATGAATTATAAAACATTTATAACAGTGCCAAGCATAAAGTAAGTACTATATATGGAATTATCTACAGTTATTTCAAATGGACCATCATGATTTTGTTTTGTTTTGATGTGATTTGGCTTGGTTTGGTGCTAAAATTTTAACAAATAGCGTATGTGTTTGCTGTCCCGCACTGAGCATAAAGAAAATTTGAACATCTTCTGTGTCTTCTGGCTTCTATCTAAATGACCTATAGTTAACAACAACCATATCTCCTTGTAGTAAAGCTTATTTAAAAAAAAAAAAAAAAAAAAAAAACCTGTTTCTTCTGGTTGCAAGTTGCCAGCCTGACTAGTGTCTCTGTTGCTGCCATGCGCCTTGGTAAAGGCAGACTGCAGGAAGGCATATTCTGGTATTATCTTAAAGTATTTCCCTTACTCCCCTTGCCCATTACCACCGCATTCAAGATTGCTATAAAACGGTTCTTGAGCACACTGACATCTTCCTGCATCTACGTACATTTCCAACCTAAGTCTCGGGTTGCACATTTCATTGTTCACACTCATCTGGCTCACGATTCCTTTGAATACCTACATAGCGTGAGAAATCTGGTTCACTGAATAACAATGGTGGTTAAAATTACATTACAATCAAATGTTCAGGTTGGTGCATATTCATATCAGTATGTGTGTCAGTTTTGCTAAACCTGTGTTGGCTCTAGAGTAGTAGTTTTGTCTTCTGGTTTTTGAGAAAGTCTTAGAATATTTATGGTCTCCCTATTCTGGCCTAAACCATAAGCATTATTTGTATTATTTTCAAGGCTTTATTAGCCATTCTCAATATGTTCCCATGTTTGTAACCCAACAAAATGTTTTTTATATGCTTCTTTGGTATGTACTTTGTGCTTTGAAATTTCTTTATGTCCTTGGCTGTTTATTACAATAGCATGCCCGCTAGTCAGAAACACATTGGGAGACCAACATGATTTCCTTGCTCTTCCAATATTGCTTTATGCCCTACTTCTCTGCCTGTTTCTCATTCTTTTTGTTTGATTTTTGTTTACTCAGCAAAAATGTTTACTCCTTACTATATGCTAGATGTTGTGCTAGGTACCAGGACTTAAAAGGTAAAAAAAAAATTTTATATCCTCTGCCATCAAAGAATTTGCAAGCCAGTGGGGTGAGGAAGGGAATGGAAAACAAAAAAAATGTAAATTTAAAAAATAACATGGTGACATTTTTTTCAGACACTTTAGTGTTGTGCATGCATCAAAATTTTATTACAATCTTTTTGCAGAGAAAAAAGATCTATAGCAGGTCAGTTGAAAGATTAGATTCACTTTTTGAGGCATACTACAAGACAAGTGAATGGCTAATCATTATTATGCTACATAAAAGTAAAAAAAAGAAAAAAACTAGTTAATAATTATTAAGCAATGCCTTCAAGACTGGTTAAAGGTAATTAGACTCCTCCTAAGACTAACATTCCACTAGGGGTGTGGGTAGCTGAGTTCTCAGACGTGGTCATGCTCCCATTAAAATTTATTGCAAATTAATAAGCCTTTTATCAAGAACGGTAATTTTTCCCAAAGAGGATTTATAAATTATAACATGGACAAAGTCTCTGTCTTTGGCCAGGCATGGGTCAATTTTTCCCTTTTTACATGAGTTTATGACAAGTAGATCGGAAGGACTGAATAAGGATTACTAATTGCCCATCATCGAGGAGGAGATGAGGGTCCATAACTCTCAGTCAAAAATTATTGCTGGGAGAAAAGGATTTATCAACAGTGGAAAAGGAATATCTGCCATAATTTGAATCATCGATAAACTGAAACAAATTAATGGGGCCACTAGTTTACCTTTTGAACCTGACTGAGTTCTACGGAAAGGGATGCTGAGTGCTAGGAAATCCAACTTTGACGCCGGGCACCGCGAGGATTGAGACCACTCACGCACAGTCGAGCTCGTCCCTTCTTTCAGCACAATTGAGGGAATGCACAGAGGATTATTGTAGGAGTGCAGACAAAGAAGAAATGTTTGAAATATACAGTGTTTTTCAACTCTAAAGTGAAGTGTGTACACAAGAGATTTTTGTTTTGTTTTGTTTTAGAGCTGTGACTACTAAGATGGGGGTCATTTCCTTAAAAATGAAAATTACGAACTTGAGTCAAGTGATCATATGAATGGTCCAGGGCCAGGAGGGGGCATTTTCTAAAATATGGAGTTAAGTATCACTTAATGGAAAGGTGGAAATCAAAAAAGAATTGGGGTGGAGAGCTGTGATAGGGGAAAATACTTTAGTAGATCAGTTGAAAGGTTAGATTCATTTTTCTTTGAGACATAAGAAGAGTGAATGTTTAAATAATCATTATTATAATACACAAAAGAAAAAATACAGTTAAGAATAATTAAACAATGCCTTCAAAACTGGTTAAAAGTAACTAGGCTCCTCCCAAGATTAACAGTTCGCTGACAGGGTGGGTAGCTGAGTTCTCAGAATGATTGGTGAATTACACCTCCTGCTTAAAAAAATCTTGAAAGCCGAAACCCATATTTGTTTCTAGTTATAATCATAAAGAATTTAATAATGCCTTAAAATGTCTTAACCTATGTAACTCCTTCATGTGTATTATTTTTGTTATTACCTGTCGGGATCCTTGTATCAATTAGCAGGAAAAGCTCTGACAAACTGCAATAGCTAAATATAATAATATTAAAAGTTAAAACATTACTAATTGCATGCTTTTCAGGCAGTATCTAATTTAATTCTGAAAACTAACTTATTAGGTACCTACTATTACTATTTCTACAAGAGATCCATGTGGTTAAGGAAAGTTAGATAACTTGCTCAAAGTCACAGAGAGTGCTTGACCTTGATACAAACAGAAGTCCTTTTTTTACTCCAAAATCTAAGCTGCTAACACTATGCCTTCTGTGCAAACCTTGAATCTTGAGCCTCAATCCTACCTCTGCCTCTCTTGCAATTATGAATAAATTATTTAGCCTCTCTGAGCTACATTTTCTTTCAAGTAATGCATCCAAATTGAGGCCTCATGTATTCAAAGCACCTGAATCTGTCCTAGGCAGCTAGTAGGAGGAGTTTCTTTTCCTTCCTAAACTGCTTATATTTGGAAGAAGCAAGAGATGCAGCACTTTCTCTACTTTGAAGCAAGGTTTAAGGGTGAAAGCCTCAAGGGATAGAAAATCTGTTGACTCATTAGGAAAAGGAAAAGTCAGGGTGGGCCAGAAAAGTGGCCCTGAGACTAAACAGCAGAAGAGCAGTTGGGATCCCTTATACAGGACTTCACGACTCAGTCCTCTGTCTTGTTTTGCTTTGTGCTATTTCTTGGAGCAATCTACAATATCTCATAAGCTTGTTGAGGAGGCTGTTGTGAGGATAGCAGTATAAACCAGGAGGAGGTGGTTATGATTCTTATATTGTTTTTTGGTACTCAGACTAGAAACTCCCTATAAAAAGCAGAATTATAGCTCCAGAAGTGTTTCCATGGTAATGATGTTAAAGGGAGGATATAAAGGAGAAGCCCAGCGTATCATCAAGGAGAAAAAGTGAAGAGATACAAATCAAGTCACTATGGTAAGCTGTCTCTCTCTCTTTTTTTTTTTCCAGTGAGTATGTGGTAGATGCTCATTAAATATTTATTAAATTGAATTGAAAATAATATTGTGACTGCCACTGTTCTTTCAGTGCTCTGTGTGAGATAATTGAATGGATTACAGAAAGCATAGGAAAACTTTTTCTGTGTATGATAAAATTCTCTATAAATGTAAATGGCTTTAAAAATCAATTAAACTAGAATTTTTTTGAGTACTAAGCATGGACTAAGTATTGAGGATGCAAAAATTAATAAAGTCTTAGTCCTAGAATCAATGAATCTTATGGAAAAAGAAATGTCAGAAAAAAGTTGTCTTGGAAATGGGCAAACGATTGTCAAAAAAATTGACTTGCAAATGGCCAATGAAATTCCTGGGAGTCCTTTCAGTGGAGTGATGACCATTGTCTACTGAACTCTCTGGGGGTTATCTGATTCTATCAGGTTGTGCACCTTTGATTGTCTTTTATTGACTAGGCTATTTACAACTCTGTAGGGATGGAAGCTGTGTTGTAACAAACTGATAACAATGAAAATGTTTCTTGTCTATAGAAATGCAAATGAATTTTGTCCAGTAGAGAATAAAAATCTCTGTAAGACATTTTATTTAACTCAGTTTTAACACCTTTCTTGTTTCCTGACTAATTAATGAGCTAAATAAAATCTCTGATAGATGTTCATTTTATATTTGATGAGAGTCATGATTTTACCATTATATTTTTACAAAATATGAAATATGAAAGTATGAAAATTATATTTTCACAAAAGGAAATCCTCTTAACTGCCTGGCTTTAAGCTCAATAATGCCCTTTAGGCTACCTCATTGAATATTCAAAGCAACTCTACAAGGTGGGAAGACATCCTTGTAGAGTCTTTATGTACTGGTAAGAGCTCTCAGGTTTCAGGAGGAAAAGGTAAGTTAACAAATATTTATGAAGCAATACGACAGGTTCTCTACAAAGGCTTAAGGGGAGCCCAAGTAGCAAGTACTTGGTGGAGGTGAACTGGAATTGTTTCCTTATTAAATATATGAAATACTTGAATATCTGTATTTCAATATCAGTTTACAGTGCTTCATTATATTTATATATCATATGTTTGATAAAAAGAATACTACTTATATGAAGTATTGTGAAGATAGTGGGACATATTCAAATTGTATATTGCTATTTTCGCCATAATTAATATCTCAATGGATGATGTTTGTGTTGTTGTATCTCACCTGCTTGAAGTAGAATTCCAGTATAGGAAGACATATTCAGAAAGAAAGAATCTAGCATGATTGTTAATATTTTTGTGCCCCCTTTGCTCTAGGTAGATAAATACTAGCTCTCAATTTTCCCCCTCCTGTTCTGCTAAACAATGACCTCTGTAACCTCTAAGAAAATTGGTAGTGTGCAGGAAAAACATTTTTTAATGATCCTGAAAAAAGCTTAATTAACTTAACAACTAGAAACTGTTCATTTCTTCCCCAAACCCCTTTTAATTCCCTTTTCTTCTATACCTTATTTGTCAGATATTTACATCTCAAATGATTCTTTTATTTTCTAAAAGAACTGGCCCTTTCCTGATTTAGACTGTGACAGAACTTTCATTTATCTTACAAAATAAAGTCCATGATATTTGCAAGGTATGTTGATATGCTTTTAATATTTACCTTAAATATGAAGATACATTTAAAGCTATTAGTAAAAAGGTGTACCCTGTTATGTTTCACTAAATAAATGTTATTCAATTGATAAATGATTGGTTATTTTTAAGGATGAAACACATCATTTTATTATAATATTCAATTATTTGTTTATCTCTAATGTGCTTTTAAAAAGGCTTGATTTTAATGGGATTTTTTTATATTATAGGAACCCTTAGCAGTATGTTAAAGACGATGAAACTTTCAAGCTACGTCCGTATATCAACAAAATGTATTCTAGGCAGTTTTATCAATGAAGTGCTTTGGGCATTGAGTTTCTGTCTATGCATGCAAACCAAATTTCTTATCTATTGACTGACAAAAGGTGAACATGGCTTTTGGCTTGGAATGTATTTTAACCTCATTTCCCCCTTTGTTTTAAATTTCCTCTCTTCTCTAGGCCATTATCTATACAAAATTCTTCTAACTAAACTTGCATATGTTTTTCCAGGTTAGCTTCATGGACAAAGATGATTTCCACATCGCAACAACAAAAAAAAAAAAAAAAAAGGAAAAGGAGAAAGAATCAAAGAGTGAGACTTTGTGACTTTGTGGATCATTTAGTTCTGTGTTCTACAGAATGTCAACTATCTAACATTTTTATGGTTTTGTAAAAATCCAGATATTGGCATCTTGAGGGCAATATCTCTAGAAAATTGACTGTATCTCTCAAAATTTTAATATAATTTCCACCAAAAATCAATTGGCACAAATCAATCATCATCTTCATCATCAGTAATTGTTTTTAAATACATATGGAGCACAAATCAGGTTATGGACCTATACTAGGCATTGCGTATGTACATATATTGGTGTGACGATGAGTTCTTTTTAATGAGAGCTTATAGTTGTCTTGGGGAGGCTGGATGTATTGATAAAAGAATAAATAAATATAAGATAATGCATGATGTAGAATAGCAAATGCACTCTATGAAAGATGCTTCTCTATGAGTCTATCGTATTTCTGTGTAAACAGAGGCATTGATTCTCTTTGTCAGGGATTGTCTTTGTATGGGTACTTGTATAACAAGCAGCTTAGATGGTACAGTGTGTGCCTCAGAGCAAAGGGCAGGTTTGTGTGCTGCCCAGTGTGATAAATATAATGTTTCCCGCTAGGTGAAGATTAGGCAGATTTCCTTGCAGTCCATTATAAGCTTGGGATTTCCTAAACTCATGGTTGCTCAGCTCTGATGCAAACCCACTTTGTACAAAACATCCACCTGGACCATAATTTGTCATCCTGCAGAATTTGAGTACCAAAGGAATTAACATGAACATGAAGCTCATACTGCTTTCTGTGCCATGAATAATAAAGTCCTGTGTCTCTGACCTAAGAGTCTCGTGTTTTCTGCCAGCATTTTTGAAATTGGGGCATATTCACTAGTCAGCTTCCAAGTAGGGTAAAATTTCAGACCCTTCAAAATTCCTTATGGAAGCTTGTTTTTGAGAAAGAATCTGAATGTTTTGGTAAGTCCTTCCCAGGCTTTGGCACATTACTGATCATGGACAACTTTGAATTACTTGGAAGTTAGGGCTCTATTAAACTCTATATAAAAAACTGTAGGGGGTGTAGGTAAAAGGTGAAATTAGCTAATTTGTCCTGTGAGAGTGAACATAACAGGACATACATATGTAAAAGAAAGGGGGGAATGGAAAAGTTGAGTAATTTCAAAAAATATGTTTGATTTTATATTTCACTTGAGCTATCTGGGTACAATCCACGATGACAAATCTCTCATTTTTTTGCTCAAAATTTTGTATAGATGGTAATTTTTCAGTTGGAAATCCTTATTGTAAATTAGATTATTTCTCCATATATTTATTCTCTGATTTGATTGCTGGCAAGTAGTGTTAGATATCATCATTTTGTTTCTGTACAGAGATGTGTATAGCAAAGCTTTGAAATTATGGCAGCCAGTACTGAAGAGATCTTCCTATTAAGAGATTTAATCATGGGAATGCTTATGTTCAATAAAAGTTATCAAAAGGCATTATCATAATTAGGAACTTTAGCTCTCCTCCAGTACAGCACCTTATGAATTATGCGGAGCTATTTTTGAACTACAATGCTATACTAAATTAGGTTCCTCTTTCGTTAAAAAAAAATTAAAGCATAATCAGTTACTATTCTCTGCTCATTTCCAATTTCTACAATGCTGCCTTGATTTTATAAACTTACAGTAATCATGTCTTTTCTCTACTCCTTTTTCCTGTTTTAATGTCACCTTACATCAGTTTCAATTTTTTTTTTTTTTTTTCTGGGGCTGGCTTATGAAACCGACTGGCACTGGTAATGATTCTTCTTTTTTTTTTTTTTTTTATTTATTTTTTTTTTTTATTTTATTTATTTTTTTTTTTGTTGAGACAGAGTCTCACTTTGTTGCCCAGGCTAGAGTGAGTGCCGTGGCGTCAGCTTAGCTCACAGCAACCTCAAACTCCTGGGCTTAAGCGATCCTACTGCCTCAGCCTCCCGAGTAGCTGGGACTACAGGCATGCGCCACTATGCCCGGCTAATTTTTTCTATATAGATTTTTAGGTGTCCATATAATGTCTTTCTATTTTTAGTAGAGACGGGGTCTCGCTCAGGCTGGTCTCGAACTCCTGACCTTGAGCAATCCACCCGCCTCGGCCTCCCAGAGTGCTAGGATTACAGGCGTGAGCCACCGCGCCCGGCCAGGCACTGGTAATGATTCTTCATGGTGGAACTCAGCAAATGCTATTGTCATTTCTCTTAAGCTAGACTAGTCTTGCAAACATACTGCTTCCATTTAGTGAAAATAAAAGGAGATAGAACAGAAAGAGGAGATCATGCATATCTTAAAATAACAACAGCCATATGACAGTTTCAGGCCTGTGTTTGGAGAGAATTTGCATATATCCCATTAAGCCTGCCTGAGTTCCACTTTCAAATTTTGATGTTGCCAGTCAATTTGCAGAGGTCAATAATATCTTTTTCTAAATGCAAGTTTTCTTATAATTGAACCTCAATAACTGACAACTGGCCCTGAAAAAAAAAAGACAAGAAAGACAAGTGTTTGTTGCAGGAAAACATCAATATATGGCATTTTGTAGACAGGACTACTCTGGAAAGACTCTGCTATTTTTGGACCATTAGCATCAAGTCAAGGTTTCAAATGATAAATTCAATTAGAGTGGAGTTGACTAAGTGATCTAAAATAGTGTGCATTAGGAGCAATGTACAAGCATGGAGTTCATTAAATGGCAGTATCAATGTGATCACCTTTTAGTAACACAATCAATTTGCTGGTCTTTGAATTGTAGCAGTGGTCAGACTAAATTAAATTTAATGTACATTGACCAAGTGATTTACAGTATCTAGATTTACAGTATCTCAGAATAAAGAATGATGACTTTCAAGCATTCCTGTGGCGAAGACAAGAATACATCATAAAATGGGCCAAATAAGGTGAGGAAACTTGCCTTTTGTTTGCTTCTAAGTTTTGCAATAGTTCTTTTCCTGAAGTCTGCAAAAAATGTCAGACTAATTGGAATCCTGTGAACCCCACAGATACTACAGACGTGAGTGCTGCTTTGGCAAATTGGTATTCTATTTACATTCCCATCAAAGCATTTAAGGTTTATATTGCTGAATTCCTACTGACAGGTGCTACGCAATCAGTACTATTATGAAATGCTGGAAATAGTCATTGTAGCTTAATAAGGAAAGCTTGAAGATTCAAAGATGGGACAAGAAAAACGATTTAAATTCGTTACAAGAGCATCTGAATACTTTGTCTTTCAACTCTTTCCTTAATGTACCATATATGAATAAAAGAATCCTAATAAAAATTTCATCTCATTGGTGGCCACATGTGTCATATTCACATATATTTTTCAATAATGTACATTTTTCCCCAGAGAGCTGTTGCCTATTAACATAAGATTTACCAGTAGCCTTCACAGCCATGTCCTATATTTCATACTTGTACTCCAAGTGTCTGGCTCTTTGATGATTTGGGGGGGAATATTTAGAGGACCTGTGGAAATCTGTTTGATATGTTTATGCCCGATGTGATCTTTAGAATAAATCAGCTTCCTATACCTCAACGGCAATTGGTACTATTCAGAGTCAGAACGGGTTATATACTAGAAATTCTAAACTATAATAGATATAGCAGTTTTGACCAAATAAAATAAAATACCTCCCTCTATGGAGAATACTTTGAAAAATACCTGGGTTTTACATATATTATAGCTCCTTTACACTTCAGTTCCTGCCAGAATTGACTGCTACTCTGTTAGGCAGGACTAGGGGGTGCTATAACCTTACAGCTGGATGAAAGCTGTCCCCAGAACTGAAAACAAGTTATTTTATCAGCGTCTTGTCGGAAAAGGTAGGATGTGCATGTGGACGGATGTGCACACATACATAGGTTTCTATCCATTTTGGTAAGGTACAAGAAAAAAGAAATTTGAATAAGAATATTTGTAACTGTTGATATTTACATAGGCTATGCCAATGCTTCAAATCATTCCAAGTTTTAAAACGTATGGATTTCATATTTTAGTCAAACTATTGAGGTGATTTTTCCTCAACTGAATCTTCTTATTCTTCTACAGATTTTAAGACAGAATGTTCTAGAGAATAATTGAAATTCTGGACTAGCAAGTTATGCCAAATAAAAATTTCATTATATAATATTTTTTATTAAGCTAATTGTGTTTTAGGCCAACCAAAGAACACTGTATTTTAGACAGTAGCAAAGGCCAGTTCCATTAGTTAATTTACAAGTTTTGTCATGTTAGGAAATTAAATATTTTTGGTAAAGATCAAGGTTTTGTTAAGTTAAAAAACGTTGAAACTAATATTGAGCCACTATCATTGTTGCTTTTTCCTCTCCAGAAGCATTGGTATCATTTTAAAATTTTAATATTTTTATTGCAACACATATTAAGTAATAATTTCCCTACCTAATTAGTAACTAATTAAAGAAAAGGTATTCAAGAAGAGCCTAAATAATAAAACTTCTTTATATATAATGCCTTTTGTATAACTCAGATTTAGAGTTCACTGAGAAGCTGAGATTATGGTGCTTTCTTTATGGCATATTTGAATTTTCTTGATAGGCTATTTTTTAAGGAAATTTTAAGTAATACAATCATTCACTTGTTTGAATCCTCCCCATCTTCCAACTTTTAAAGACAATCTCCTGAAATAAAAGATTGGTGAGGAATAAAGCACTTGTGAATTTGGTTAAATTAATTTCAGAAAAAATATGCTAAACTCCTACAATGCCCAGCATTATGATAGACCCTATGAATATGGAATGAGTGAAAGTCAATGCCAGTCAAGACCATGAGAAACTTGGGCTAATCTTTCCCTCATACTGAAGATGAAATGTGCACCCAAGATTGATTTAATGTCATAAACCTGATTAAATCATAAATCAGGTTTAATTTCATAACCCCCGTTACTGTAGTTGGTCTTTCAAAAAGTTACATAGTCCCAAACCCCTTTCATGTGTAGGAAAGATGTGCATTGACTTTTGTCTGAAAAGAATATTTAGCACTTCTGAGAGGAATGCTGTTTTGGACACAACCAGTTGCTTTCCTTTATGGGGCGGCTTCCTTCCTGCCCAGGATTTCAGAAGTAGTTATTTAATTAATTAACTTAGCAAATGGTTAATGAGAACTTCCAGTGTGCTAGTCCTGGGCATCAGCTATGGAGACAGGTTGGTCTCTGCTGTGATGGAGCCTGCATTTTAGTTGAGAAATGACTTACAGAGTTAATTTACAATACATTTTACTAAGTGAAACAGGCTAGGTAGACAGTGTTAAAGTTCTTCAAAGGAAAATTGCCTTGCTATATTCCTTAACATGAAAGCCACATCATAAGAAAAAAAGACAAAAAATGAGTTGAGTACAACAGTTGGAACCACCTGAAATTAACACAAAATTCCAGATTTAGTTAAAAAGTACCATTAGATTACAGGTTCCTTTGTGAGGAATGTTTTGACTGACTAAGGGTAGGGGCCTTGACTTAAACATTTTTTTTTTTTTTTTTTGCATCCCTCATGGTTCTCAAAATTGTTGCACATAAAAGAACATCAATAAAATGTTTTTCGACTGATTATTTGTAAGTGAAATAATGATATGAAATGCTGTTTTCCTGTTATGTAATTAAAATAAGCACTTAAAATCTCAAGTATATGAGCCTCATAGGAATCCAAGAATCTTAAAATTTGCTTTTCTGATTCACAAGTGCCCTTTTTAAAGTGCATAGTTATTTTTGTATGCTGTTTGTGAATGGATGTGTGTATTTATTGAACTGTGTGTGTGAAAGTGATTTAGGAGGTCAGAAAGGGCGCCCTTTCTCCTGTGCAGTCTTTACAGCTATTCAGCCCTTGCCAGTCAGAATGTGATGGATGAGTTCAGGAATTGAACTCTGACCCTCCCTGGGAGAACATGCCCCTTGTCAGAAGTATCTCAAAAGATTCCCATTATCCTTTAATTTAAAAGATTCTTGAAATTACTTGCAATTCTGCCTTAGGTAATGAAAACTTCCTTTTCAGTTTATAATAAGTTAATAGCAAAATGATGTGTATTCCAAATAGCCACTCATTGCATAAAATTACTATCTGACTCAGATAATATTAATATTATAGCCAGAAAGTACTAATTGCTACCCAGTTATTATCAAAATAATTGAGCAAATTCACCTAATGGCTAAAATTTATTTGTAGCACTGCACAACCCTTGAAGAAGACAAAGACAATTGGGACAGAAAAAAGATTGTTCTTTTTATTTTTTGATACTGAATTGTTTCAAAACACACACATAAACCGTATGTTTGTGGTAATGCATAAACCCTTTGAAAAGAATTAAACACATATATAAACACAAGCTCAGTCAGCATTAGCAGGTAATTAACTGATTCCTCAAAAATAACTGGATGTTTGATTGTTTTATGTCAGTGCTGTCTTTGGCTGCATTTTACTATATTATAAAAAATAAGCTCAAATAATAAAATCTCAAATCTCAAGTATATCTTAGAGCCCCCAAAGATATCTGTAGGACAGTTGCATAGTAAAGCAGATATGCCTAATTCAAGTAGACCTGGTTAATCAATGGGGAGATTATTAAAAGTCAGAGATAACTATGTTAAAAAATTATTGTAAGACAATTATGTATGCTGAATATACTTCAGTTCAGGTTATTCTTTTTCTAAGATGTGGCAATCAGCTAACACTAAAATTGACATTTTAATATAAGACCATTATGTGACACTTTAGAGCAAAATCAGCATTGTTTCTGATTCCACAGAATTTGTTAGATATTAGAATGCTTTTAGCACTATGTTTGGGTGACCTGATTATGACAGATTTATTTTTCTTATAAATTGCTTCTAAAGATAAACATAAGCCATTTGGGAAGAGATTTATTCTTTCCAAAATCAAAAACCCTAGCTACAAGAAAAATCTTGCAGTTGAAGTAAAAGCTTTATTTAAATATTCAACATTCGACAAAGGACACGACTGAGTCTCTATATAATCAGAAAACATAGGATTCTACCAAAAAATTATTCATGAGGAATGGGAAGATTAAGAGAGGAGAAATGCACAAATCTTACAAATTAAACCCCAGAAACGCAATTCAAGAAGAAATTGAAGCAACATGGTAACTGTTTCCATATATATTGCCTTACGTGCATTTCAAAACATAAACATACTTTCAGTGCTTTAATTTGATATTTCATCTTCAAATAATGGTCAAATGAAAGGTGCTATTTTAATATCATGATGTTTGTTGGTACTTCTTTGTAAATGTATCAGATAAGTCACCCCCTTCATCCAACATTCTTTTCCACCCCTTCCTCCTAGCACATAGTCATAACTTTTGGTAGTGTTTTGTTTTAAATGCTAATGAAGTATTTATTGACATTCAACAGTATTGTAGCAGTAATATTTTATTCAGGATTTCCTGGGAGCACAACCCTAGGTGGAGCCAGGTACATCAGACGATCTGATAATGGGGTTCCTTGGAAGTATTCATGCAGAGTACGCACAGCCATATATACGGTAAACTCTGATGGATACAATGGATGTGAATGCTTAGCTCCTAGCAGTTGCTAGATAAAGGCTAGTTTATGAATATGTCTGCTCAAGAAGAATCCAGCTTTTTCTTTCCTTACTCCTTGATCTGTATTTTAATTTACAATAACATTGTCTCATTAGTTTATATTTGGTAAATTTCATATTATTAACAAAATTATTACATCCATACATATTTATTGACTAGCTCCTGTGTGCACCCTATTCTAGGTGCTAATGTGGTTGGTGGATACCTTTCTATCTCACGAGCTCAGTATTTTCCCCATGAGGATTATCTACTTTTAATCCTGCCATTCTACTTTGAAAATAGTGAGATAGTAAAATTAGAGTCAGGGAAAACTTTGAGTGCGATATAGAAAGAAAGGTTTGCTATTATTGATCTTCATCTTTGCTCCTGCCATATAGGAAGGATACACTATGAAATTAATATGTAATGATGTTTCCTCCTTCTTATTTAAAAAAATTAGACAAACCGGACAAGGTAGACACACCTGTAGTCCTAGCTACTCCGGAGGCTGAGGCAGGAGGATTGCTTAAGCCCAGGTGTTCCAGCCTGTAGTGAACAATGATCGTGCTACTGCATTCCAGCCTGGGCAACAAAACCAGATACCCGTCTATTAAAAAAAAGTGGGATAGATAAGCTGTATTTGTTTTTATTGCTTAGGTATACCAAAGGTCTTTGTAACCCCTTTTCAGAAATAGACTACACTAAAAATGGAGAAAAATAACATCAACATGTGCTCTATTCAAAGTTTCTCTCTTTAAAGATTGTCCGGGTATCACAGGGTTTTTTTTTTTTTTTTTCCTTTCGGAAAATATAGAGTAATTTTTCCTCAGTGTTCTGAATAAAGTAGGAAAATTATAATTGAATGACACAATTAAATCTACCTCAAATGAGGGAAGAAAACTAAGATTATATGTAACCAACATTCACAATTTCCGGCCAAAGGCACATAATATAAATGTTCAAAAACCTTTCCCTTTTGAAGAGTTCACAGAGTAGCGCTCAGAATTTGGCAGTACGTAGTCAGGCTTCACAGCTACACAAACTATGCAATCATAGGGCTCTCAGTTTGGATAATGCTCTCCTGCAAAGATTTTGAAATTCTTAATAGTTGATGAACAGTGAGCCTCACATTTTCATTTTGTATTGGCCCTGCACATCATGTAGCCATGGGTTGTGATGGAAACTCGTCTGTATCAGCCAAGGATCTTGAAAGTGTGGAAACCAAGAAAATTCCACCATCAGCAAATGACCACACTTGAAACTGCTGCTTAATAACTGAATATTACTGACACTGTTTTAGAGAGGGAATAAAAAAGCAAGAATGACTTCTGCCCATTCTCTATCTCTTGGTTTCCTGAATCACATTCTTGTTCAGATTGAAATAATCAAAATGAGGTCTGATTAGAAGAAAGGTTTTTAATTTTGACAGGTTCTAAAAAAAAGCTTTCCCTTGCTGTTTAGCTTTTCTGTTTGGATGATGTCTTCTGCTTTCTCTGGAAATAGATGACTTTTCAGAAGTGGGAAATCCACCAGATCCCTTTTTGACCTTATATGTATGAATGAATATACATTCTTTAGGAGCTGGGGCTCTCGAAACAGAATGCTTTGGTTTAGATCCCCTCTGAGGCACTTAAGAATGTTTTTTAACAGTGTTAACTTAGAAAAGATTTTTATGTAGTCTCTGCCTGAGATTTCTCACTGGTAAGATAAGAATAAAAGTAGTATATAGTATGATCATTTATTTGTTATGAGACTTAAATGAGATAATGCACATTAACTCTTTAACAAGTTCCTTGTACATATTAAGTTGTATATTTAACCTTTTTTTTTCCTGTTAAGTTTCGCTTCAATGTGAGTCATTTATTTATATATATACTATACTATCTGAAATAACTATATACCAAATTATCTTGAATTATTGCATTAATTATTTTATTAATCAGAATGTTTATTTTTCTTTTGCTACTGGCATTATATGTGTTGCTTTATATTGCCTTTTCCTCCTTTACCAAAAGTCTTTTAAATAAATGAAATTTTATAATAAGTGTTTTACATGAACAAAACTTTCTCTAGTAGTTTCTGCATTTTTTCAGAGTTCTACATTTTTGTTGCTTTTTAAAATAAAACATGTAAAATGAAGCTAAAATATGAAAAAGTGTTTAATACTTTTGATATTCATAGCTTGAAACTAAATATAGTACCAGCTTCCACATATTAAATCAATCTACTGGTTATTTCTATGAATCATAAAAATACCATTTCACAAATTTTACTTTAGATCACAAAGAGCTGATAATATTTTTCTTGCAAAATGAGATTTACATCCACTTTTCTCAGCAAATGAATATGGAAAATAGTGCAGGAGAGTATGGTTGGCAGAGATTCATGGAAAGAAGCTGGGCATTTTTTCTCAGGGACCCCAAAGGGAAAATGTTAACAAGGAACTATAAGGTGGCAGAGAAAGCCTAATGAAGTTCATTTCCCACCAGTCAAAGAGATGAACATTTTAGGAGGCACAGCAATCTATCAGTAGGCTTATTAAATATTAACACATCTTTCTCACTTTCTTCATTAGAGGTTTTGCAAAGTAACTAAGAATGTGACTGTGCCAAAGACATGAACTCTTTCAAGGACCAAGGCAGACATCAGAAATCATGGTTGATATTTAATTATAATATATGGTGCTTCATCTCAGAAATACCAGCAATGTCACTGTCACAGTGCTATAAAGAGTGATCATTGTAATCCTCATCTCCTTATCCCCCTGCATGCACACACACACACACACACACACACTCACACACAATTCTTCAACTTCTTCATCAAACCAGCTGTCATTGTTGAGAATAAATACTTTGCAGATCAGAGGCATATTACTGAATAACATCCCAAAGCAGTCTTTGTAAGAGTCATTTCCCAATTTCCTGGACACCTTGGCAATATTCCTTTTCTAGGTGCTGCAGTTTACTATGACTTACCTATTGGACATCTTAGGAGAGTACAATTCTCAGTATGGACAACAGATTTACAGTGTTTTTAAAAACAGTATCCTATTTGATTTTCAAATGTGTTTTTTGGGACCTCATCTATTGTGATTATTGTATTGTCAGAGTATAACTTTTAACCCCACAGATCTCTTAAAATACAGCATGTGATTTCTATGAGATGCTGAAATGTCTCCTTAAATACTCAGATAAAATGCTCCTTCCTGATGTCCTTAGTTTTCTTAACTGAATGATAAATTGGCACTAACTTCAGCAATTCTGCATCATCAGACCACTGTGAGAGCTATAATTGAAGACCGAGGTTAAATAAATATACAATTCATAGGAAAATAAATTGTTTGCTGCTGCTCGATTGAGCTTTCACAGTGCTGCTTTGAGGGTGTTTGTTTATGTTGAAATAGCTTTTGTCACTCCCCATTGCCCAAAGGTCAAGTCTAGATTTCCTCTGGGGAGGGTTTCACAATCTGGCCCCTTATTTTTCCTTTATATTGGCTCCCTATGTCAATCAAACCAGCATGCTTAATAAACTCTGAATATATTTTGTCTTCTTTCACCTCTATTATTTTGCTTACCTCACTTTCCTTGTTTGGAATTTCTTTTCTCTCTTATGCTAGTTCCACTCATCCTCATGCAACATTATTGGATACCTACTATCTACAAGGCACTACGCTTGGTGATTTTACATGGATTCTCCAAATGAATCTCTGAAACAATGGTTGATTTTGAAGATTAAGAAACTAAAGCTTGTACATACTGAATTTCTTTCCTGAGGCACAGAGCTATGAAATGACAGAGACTAGATTTAAAATCCAAGTTCAGATTTTTTATTTTGTATTTCACAGTTGCCTTCAAGCCAGTTAAAATTCCATCTCCTCTATAAGCCTTCTCCGTGAAACCTCGAGTAATTTCCAAGCTCCTAAACAAAATTGTCTGTATAATTAACTGGCAACTGTAGTCATGCAATATTTCCTTATTCTGTGACTGCCTCCTCCCCTAAATCATAGGCTTCTTGAAGTGAAGGGTTCTGAACTTTTTCTAACCTCCATAGTACTTTCAAAGCCTAATTTAAAAAAAAAAAGTCTATATTAGGATAAACCATTAAATGATCTTGGTTAAAGTTATAAAAATTTTGTCACTAACCTAGGTTTCCTTCTGTTAAAATGCACAACATAGGAAAAATTTTGTTTTTATATAAGGATATATGTGTACTCATAAATATATGCCTATATCTAAGAAAGGGACAGAAAAGAGAAGCCTGCTTGATATTGAACCTCTAAGTAGATGTAGCCGTTAATTCAGCTGGAAGCATCAATTTGGTTGTGAGGATGTCCAGCATACACAGGAACTGCTGGCAAACTGGTCTAGAATGTAGGGTGGGGTGGAGGAGTGGATACTACTTGGGAGGATATAATGGGACCCCAAGATCCCCTTGGTCTGGGCAGTAGTATGTATATGAGATCACTAGTGTAATAGACATCAAGAATCATTACCCATCTGATGAAATTATCTACTGTCAGTGGAAACTAGGCCTAAACTTAGGATTCAGGGTAATGGTTGAGGTTAGAGGAATTATAGTGACTCTGTCTGAGCAAGGGATATATTCAAAGTTCAGCATTGGATTTAACTCAGCATATTTTATCCTGTCCATGTTAAATTCAGACTAAAGAAAAATGTAAAGAATAGATTAATGATATATAAAATTAAGTCAATCTCAGAAATATAATTTCACCAGAGGATTACACATTCATAATATTTCCTCTTTATTGCACTAAACACAAGTCTACGTATAACTTCACATTGCAATATTTGTTATTTATTTTTGTATTGGACCCTTAATAGGAAAAAATGAGATATCTAAGAATAAATTTCTAAGGGATTTTTTTGGAAACTGAAAGAAAATAGTACGATAAATGTTTTTTAGAATAAACAAATAATTGAATGTAACTATGTTAGACATTAGTAGTAGAAATTCTATATTTAATCCTTTGGAGGTCATGACAACTTTTAGAGATCTAAATTTAATTTAATTCAATTTAGAAATTGGTACTTTCCTGTTTGGAGCTATAATAATGAATGATTTTGTAAATGAGCCCTTGGTGCCAGAGGAATCCCCATCAACTATAGAAATATTCAGATGATCTAAGTAAAAATTGTGTAGCTAATGAAAGAAATGGCTTCAAAAATGAACTACAGAAGTCAGGCAAATGTGACAAGAGAGCCAGCATTAATAGTCAAATAGCAGTGCTGGAGGAATAAGAATTTAAGGGAATTACCATTGGCATTTGTATAATTGTGGTCCAGCACTACCTCTTGAGTCCAGAACTATATCTTGGTTAGGATAAATGCCAAGTAAACTATTTCAACTTATTTTTGAATTGCATTTAAAATATTTAGGTTTAAATTTCATCTGCAATTTGTATTAAACACATTTAATGCTATCTGAGATTTACATGGTGAAAACAAAGCATTGGTTGAAAAGAAGCAACTGGAAAAATGGTAGGTCTTTGAGAAATGGTGGCATCCTAAGTGTGGCAGCTGTGATATTGAAGAAAGCAAATCAGGTGTGAGACAGAAGACGTACAATGTAGTTCCACATCCAATCGCTGCTAACTGGGGTCCTTTGGAAAACCTTAACCTTTCTGAATTTGAGTTTATTTATTAAGTTGGGATGAAAATATTAACACTTAACTCAGATTTTTTTAATGTGAAGGAACAGTTGTCAGAAAATATCTATGAAAGTTCTATGTAGTGGTTAAAGTGCACGACATTATTGGTTATATGTTCCATATCGTTTATCAAGTTATCTGAAAGACTAACACAGATGTAGATTAATGAATATCTTCTTCCCTTGTACATGACCTGTTTCTTTTTAATGGATAGCAAAAGGAAAATTCTTCTGTAGGCTGATAGGATTTGGGAAGCCTTCTCTGCCAAAAATGCCAATAGTTTGTTAACTTGTTATATTCTATGTCAAACAAACTCCCACTATTTTTTCCTCCTTTGAAAGACAAGGCTCAATGACAAATATCCCTAATTGAGGTAACGCATTATATTAATTACACAAGAAGATAGAAGTGACTGATGACAGATTAATTTCTGATAGCAGTGAGTTAAATAGTCAAAATAAACCCCCACAACTTTGATATCTGAGGTCTAGGATACTTTGACAGAGATGCAGAATAAAGAAAAGGGATGAATGAGAGCCCCACAAAAATATGGAGTCACTTTGAGTAGAGTTCACCCTGTGGTCAACGATGTTACAGATTCTTTGACAGATCAAAGAGTTTCCCCAGTATAAAAAGGTTTAAAGAGTTGAGGAAACAAAAATGGAACCTTAAAATACTTTCGTCAAAGCAGGAAACATGTGAACTAAATCACTGAGAAACTATTCTTGGGTTGGAAAGTTTAAAGAAGCCACTTTTGAGTCTAGATGAGCAAAGGACAACACAGAAACCCAAGAGTAAACATACCAAGTTAAGAGGGAAACTTTTACCACCGAGTGATGCTGGTGTCAAGAGTATGCTTAAGATTACCTTAGAGATCAAGGGTAGAAATTCTGTCTGGGCTAGTGGAGTCAGGAGAAAATCTCAGTGTGTGAGGAGAGAGATCAAAGTGAAAACCTCAAAGCTTCCCAGAAAACCACAAACTAGCATGTTTTCCATGCACCCAGATGGTGTGTTTCCAGAGGCAACACAAAGGGTATTTTATGTATATTCATTAGAAAATAGTTGCTATTTTGAATTATTATATTATTTTCCAAAATCAGGGGAAAACAAAGCTATAGGCTATATTTAGGTAGGTTTAATATATACTCTACAGAGTATTTTCTATACTCTGATCCAATTTGTAGATGAAATCAGACATCTTCAAGGTGAGATAAAATTTAAACAAGTTAAATTTTAGATAATTCTAAAATTAGATTTAGAGGGAAGGAATTATTTCCAATATGTTTTCATTAAGTATGTAGCAGTAAATAAATAAATGTGAAGAGACAATATATTTAACTAGTTAACCATAAGTACAAAGAAATAAGATGTTTTTCTTACATTGTGGAATTCATACTCTGACTTCCTTTTCTCATGCATGAGCACAGCTTTAAGTACTTTTATGGCACAAATATCTGGAATACTCATTTTTTTTTTATTATTGATTTTCAAATCTCATCTCTGCCACAATAGCAAACGTGCTTGCATGGAAAAACCAAGTGCTAATATTTGAGTCCTTCATGGAAATAGGATCTCATGGAAGTGACTAACATTGTGGTTAGCATTTTATTCCTTATTTTTGTACATTACTGGAATGCTAAATATTCCAATAAAAATGATTTAAAAAAAGCATTAATCAATAATAGTCATTCCTTTAAAAGAAACACAAAGAATGATATCTAAAAGTGAGACAGATTATATTAATTTGTTATCTTATAATATGAGAACTCTGCCACATGTGGAGACACCAAGGATGCTTCTAGAAAATTGACTCAGTGCTTAGTACTCCAGGGCTAACACACCTGCTATAATTACTGAGATTGTGTTTAATATGACTTGTAGCATATATAGAACTATTAACATCATTTCCAATAAAATGACACATTTCCAGCATAACGAACATTTTGCCTGTCCCCAGCATTATTTTTCTGTGTGTTTTTGTCTCCACCCCCACCTTCCGCACCAAAGGATCTCTTTAGAGTCTTCAACTCAACTGATCTCTGAAACACTTTCCCTTTTTCTGCTTTCTACTACTGGACACATTTCTTCTCTTTGCCATCTTACCTACAACTAGCTCCTGAAATCTTTCTGCCTCTCTTATTCCTACTAATTAATCCCAATTGGATTTCCTCTACCTCTGCTTATCCTTTCACTGTTGGTATTCCCTTGAACTCTCCCCTTTAAAGGTTTTGTTACACATTCTTCCTGGGAGATCCCACCCTTCTGTCAGAGCTTCAGCTACCATTTATAAACTGATGGTTTCTAAAATTTTAAACCCAACCCTGGCCATTCTTTGAAGTTCAAAAATTATATTTCCAACTATCTACATTTGACCTCTACCTGGTGACCAGATTCAATGAGTCAAAATTTAATTTAATAAATTGAGCACAAATTTAATAATTTTCACATGTTCTCAATATTTTTCTTGAAAACCATCACCATTCAATCTGTATCCCAAGTTAAAAAAAAAGAAAACAAAAACTGACGTAATTTGAGTCTTCCTTTTCCTTTACCCATCACTGCAAATTTCAAAATTGTTATTGAATCTTGATTCCACTTCACAGACATTCCTGGAATTTGGCTTTTAAGTATCTGTTTTAGGCAAGTCTCTCACATGCCCCACATGTCTTGTCTGGCCTATTGATAGCCTCCCATATAATTTTACAGTGGCCACTGTTTCTCTATACTTTAGTGAAGGCTGTCTTCCTGAAACACATTAAACCATGTAGTTTCTCTACTAAAAGACCTTTCATAAGACATGATGTTTTCATAAGGTAGAATACAAAGGCTCTGATGCATATCGGGTAAAGACTTCCTAAATTCAGCTTTTCCCAACTCTCTGAGCCCATAATCTCAACTACCCTGTAACTAGTGGCCTCCAGGTCCACTGATCTAAAATTCATTTACTTATCATGCTCATTCACTGCTACATGCTTTTTAGATGTAGTTCTTAGTCTTGAATATTCTTTCTGTTTCCCCTCAGGTAAATGCCTGCTTACTCTTTAAGTTGTCCACTTTGTGAAGTCACATCAAACTCCTCAAGAGAATGTTTTGTTTTCTTCTCCATATTTCTACATTATTATTTTCTCTCTTAAAGCATTTTTCTCATGGTATTGTAATAATCTATTCACAAGTGTCTACCTATTTGAAAGGTGTGTTGTAGTCATGTTTGCACCCTTCATTGCCTAGCATTGAATGGATTCTCTAAAGTTGCACGGTCAGTAAGTGGCTAAACTGAGATTTGAATCCTGGTCTTCTAATTCTATACCCAGACCCATTCCCATTAAAATGAGCTGCAACTCAGTTCAGGGCTCCTTCTTCCTTTTTGGCTTCTACTCCCAGTTACCCAGTGTTTTTTACTCTTTCTGAGGCTTACTACTGCAAAGAAACAAACTTGGATTCTAATTCTTCAGGATTATACTCAGTGACTCCATTGCAATGGTGATAAAGGCAAAACTTTCACAATAACTTAAATCATTCTTCTTATGAAAGCACCCAGATATAATTCACACCCTGTATTTGTGGTTAAAATGTATTTTAATAGATATTTTATGCATTTTATTTATACATGGAATGGGTCATTTTGACTAGCCTGATGAGGCACAGACACATGTTCCTTCTCCTACATGTGTATTTTCCTCCATAATATATGACTAAATGCTTTTATTTGGTAACTGGGAAATGTTGTGATCATTAGTAGGTGGAGAAGGGACACGTAGGGATGCATCAAAGGGATAAGGATGAAGGAGAGACTAAAATGATGCCTATACTTTTTCTTGCTTCTTTAACTGGGTAATACTGGATAGAGATTAGAATGAAGTGGCGGTTTTGTTTGCTTTTTAGGTGTATATTTATTTATACCTATAGAATGTGATATATTAATAAATATCACAGGTCTGGAAATATTTGGGTAACATTTACCTACACTATATCCTGTCCTTATTAGCAAGATTTGACGTACAGTAGGTTTTAGGCAAATATGCCCCTATACATAGAAGGAAATAATGTCTGGCCCCACAGAAAAGACATAGCAATTGGGAAACTACAATGTGCCTGAGACATATTGACCTTTGCCAGCCTCAAAAGCATGTGCCAGAGCACGGCAAAATTAGTACTTATGTATGCACAAAAAATACATATATAAATATATATAGAAAGAGACAGATACATACACACCCTTATATAAAGTAGAATGTTTAATATATAATGTACAATGTATAACATAATACATAGCAATATTATAATATTGTATATTATAAATATCCCTTTGGGGTTTATAAACATCTATGTATATTTACAATTTTAATATACATCCTCCAGAAATATACATGATATATGTAAATAGGTTTATGAAGGTATATTGAATGGATTTTCATCTTTTAAGAATACTATGCTTTTTTTTTTTTAACCAAAATGATGGTCTTTGGAGCAAATGAATATGTAATAAAAGTGATTTATCTAACTTCTCGAGGTTTCAATTCCTTTTATTTACAATGAGAGAATGGGATTTTAAGATATAAATATCTGGCTTTGAAAATGTATTACTCTGTGAGAAAAATCTCAACAGCTAAGACAATGGAAGCAAACAAAAAACATACTTTTGTCCTTTAGAAACCTCTTTGACATTTGAGCAGTCCGGAGAGGATTGTATGTCTTGCTAAACTTGCAATTACAAGAACTGCAAATACTTTTAGATTTGTTTTGGCATGACATATGATACATTTCTTTTACCAATTTTGACTACCCACTGAAGTCTAGACTCTAAACTTCTTCAACATTCATATTTACTGCCTGAGGAAAAACGCATGGGTAGAGCAGGGAATGAGAATATGGCATTTAATTATTAAATCAATACCATGTGCCTGACTTGCAGAAGCTAGGTACAATTTAAATCTGGTTAAATAAAGTCAATCATCCATTCTCTGGATCTCTGAAAGCTTGCAATCATACCTTTTACATTTGAAGGCTCTTGAAGTCTACAACAGTCTAGTGTATATCTAATTAACTAACTACAAATGAAAAGATTACATTTGCATCGGGCACACTATTTGACCTTTTTCTTTTGAACTTTTCAAACAGTTATTGTATAATAGTATGAGGCATTTTCTTTTTACATAGTCATATAGAGGTTTTACAGATCTTATATAAACTCATGCAAGATGAGAGAAAAAAGTTAGTGGTTTTTCTTGCTCTTTAGTGTGTAAATCATTTATATTTAATTCTTTGTTTTACCTTAAGAATCTGATGATTTTACTATGAGATTTTTTTAGGCACATCTATATTAATTAATTATAATGGCTATAATTAAAGATATTGTTTTAATGTGAGCTTGACGTTATGCTATACATGATGCTGTGTACTATACATGCATTATCTCTAATATTCACAGAAATCCTAAAACGTGTGTATAATTATGGTACCTATTTTACAGATATGGAAGAACTTTCAATGTAATTTTCCAATGTTATACATCCTATAAACATTGCTGTTAGATATTGAATACAAAACTTTTAGAGACCTCAGAGCTCACTCTCATAATCTCCCACCACAGGGGCTTGGTGTGCTTACTGTGCTTACATGCATAATTTGGTCTCTTCTAGTGCATGGTTAAATGGAAGGAGAATCTAATTTCCAATTGTAGCTGCAGAAGATAGAAGAGTTGTTTTTCATACCACATTAAAGTCAGTTCAAGAAAACTCTTATTAGCTAATTTTCCTGTTATTGCTACAGGTTTTCTTTCTTTAAATCTCAGAATCATGTTTTACATGTGTCTAGCAGGATGTCTTTACTGAATTTTCTTCCACTTTCATAGCTTCAAGAATGAGGAGTATGTGAGAAAGCTGCAGCCTTGCTTAAAACTCCCACTCTATGTGTTGTTCTTCTGATCCTCCAGTGAAAGGCCATAGAAGGAACAAACATATATTCCTTTTTCATTTTAGAAGAGTTCATTCTCCATTTGCTCAACAGATTTGAAAAATCCAGCCGAATGCCTACGTAGGATAGTAGGATTTTGGTAATGTTTGCATAGATTCTATCTCTCTTTGAGTTAAGCAGAAATTAATCTGTGATATGGGAAAAATTTATTTCAAACTACGTAATTGGTCAGAAATGAATAAAACATAAATTATTGTGAGGATATTTTCTCTTTAAGGCAAATGAAGGTAGAGAGTTTGACTTAATTCAACGCAGACAATAAATCATACTTATTTTCTGAGTGGCTTTCTTAGAGAATCCCTAGGGGCTTCACAAAAATTAAAAATTCTTAATGGCAACATCAAACATCAGTTACTTTGGTTTAGATTTTAAAACAGAAATTGAGTTATCATTTAAGATATCCAGCGGGGATTGCTTCTGAGTTCATGAAAGCTGATGTTAGAGGTAGATATGCCATATGACCAACAGCTGCTGATCTAGGCAAAGACTTTTATAGCTTCCAGGAAATCACAAAGATGCTTCCATAACAACTGCAGGCATTAACCAAACCAATCTGGGAGAGTTGAATATTGGAATTTAAATATTTAGTTATTAGTGTAGAGAGCAGTTTGTACAAGTGTCCTGGAACTATCTTTAGCCATCCTTTTTACTGTTATTGCTACTGTTTGTATAGAGCCCCAAGTGCCCAGAGTACCTTGAAGATGATGTGAAAAAATAATAAAACAAAATGCTTATTGCAAATTCAACCTTCTCATTATGGTTTCAAGTATCACACCTTTCCTAATCAACTCAAAGGCATATATGGAGCCATACATAATGAAATATTGTAGAGATCGGTTCCTATATTCTCAGTCTCACTAACAATAACTGTACTTGATGGTCTGAGTAGTTTTTGTGAACACTAAAGATTTTTAGGAGGGTATAAAAAATAGAAGATGTTTTCCATCTATTTCTTAACAAAATTTATTAAACAAGAAATAGTTTTCTTAAGAAAACAATATAAAGAGAAAAGGTAGAATAAAAAAACAATAAAATAATAAATAATGTGGCATTCACATTTGGACAATTTTTCAAGATGTTAGGAAGAAAATAAAAGCATGAATATACAGGGTCCTAGGTGTTCGAATAGTTCTATTCCAACACCTAGAATACTCCACATTTATAGAGAGGTGGGTAAGAAAGAAGAGAGCAGAAAATTATAGAAGCAAAGAGTTCATGTCAATAAGAAAGAATTAGAAAGAGAAATTTCATATCAACTTAGGTTATAGGAGATGGAAAAAGTACAATAATGTGTGGCATAGAAAATGCTATCTTATTTATGCCTAGTAATCCATAAAACAACTAATTAGACTGCAATCACCCTGAGGAGAAGAACCCCAGTGATTACTAGCATAATATCCAACACAAAATAGGTAAAATGAGTGATTACCTAATGCTTATTAAATAAAATGGGGATAATAAATTGTTGGTTAAATCCCTGCAAATCCAGTTATCTTTACACCAAGATAAAAGTTCCTTTGGAATGAATAAGAGTTTGAACAAATGGTTCTGGGACAACTGGATAATTGTGTTCAAAACAATGATGTTGTACACCTACCTCATATTACATATAAAAATTAACTCAAAATATAAGACCTAATATAAGGATTAAAGCTCTTAGAAGAAAACATAGGTGCAATTCTTAATGACCTTGGATGAGGTAATGGTTTCTTAAATGAGACACTAAGAGCAGAAGTAACATAAGAAAAAAAAATAGATGAATAGTATTTCACCAAAATTAAAATCTTTTGTGCTTCAAAAGACACCAATAAGAAAATAAAAATACAACCCATGGAATGGGAGGAAAATTTTGCTAATAAAATACATGATAAGATATTTGTATCTAGAATACATAAAGAGACTGCAACTCAATTATAAAAAAAGACTAAGAACTATTTTTAAAAGTGGAAAGCATATGAATAGATATTTATCAAAAGAAGATATACAGAGGGCCAATAAGTATATGAAAAGATGCCCAATATCATTAGCCATCATGGAAATGCAAATCAAAACCACAATGAGATACGTTCATTAGAATGACCAAAATTAAAAGACAGATAACAAGTGTAGACTAAGATGTAAAGAAATTCTACTCATCATACACTGCTGGTGTGAATGTAAAATGATGCAGCCACTTTGCAAAACTATCTAGAAGTTTCTCATAAGGTTAAACATAGAGTTACCATTTCACCCAGAAGTTCTACTCCCAGGTATATACCCAAAAGGAAAGAAAACATATGGCCACACAAAAACTTGGACATGATCCTTGTAGAACCATTATTCATAATGGTAATATTAATTCATAATAATAAAAAGGTAAAATCTCAGATGTCCATCAAGTGATGAATGGATAAATACAATGTGGTATATTTACACAATGAAATATTATTTGACAGTAAAAATGAAGGAAGTATTGACACATACTACAACATAGATGAATCTTGAAACTTCAAAGTTAAAGAAGCCATTACCAAAGATCACACATTGTATGATTCCATTTATAAGAAATGTCCAGAAAAAACAAATCTATAGAGACAGAAAGTAGATTAGTGTTTACCTAGTATGGGGGAGAAGTAGAAAGTAACTGTTTAAAAATATGGAGCTTTGGGGTGATAAAAATGTTCTAAATTGATTATGGTGATGTTTGTATAACTGTGAATATAGTGAAAAACACAGAATTAGATATTTTAAATTTGTGCACTGTATGACATGTGAATTATATTTCAATTATGCTATCTAAAAATGAAACAACATTGATGCATTGTACATATTTCAATGAGTTTGAATAATCTCTTCTGTGAGAAAAGGAAAAGCAGATGCAAAAGCTGAAAAGATTATCAATGGATATTATCCAAAAATAGAAAAATCATTATAAATGAATTGCTCTAGAAAATGTTTGCAAATTTTCCGAAAAGTAACATAGTACAACATGTTAATTGATCCCTCCTTATCAAGCAGGTTTACAGGAAAATCAAAAACAAGAAAAAAAGAAAAAGTTTTCATGACATTAATCTGCCTTGGCTAGAGTTTCACAAATTTTTTATTAACTATAAATAGGGCTGGCCAAATCATTCAGAGGACACATAAAATTATCAATCACCACCTGTAGAAAAACAAGTTGTTATGATGTCTGACTGGATTATAGAAATCATCTTAACAAGCAATATGCTGTTATTGGGAAACTTGGTGGAATTTAGAGGTCAAAGAGCAAAACTAATTAGAAGATCATGACAATAAAAACAGAGAAGGTGATATAAATTGATGAAACCATAGGAAATACAAAGGTGATAATTATAAAAGTTGTATAGCCCCAACCCCAGACCAAAACAAAAAATGTCTAGCCACCACTGGCAACTATAAAATACAATGAAGAAACATATTTTCCAACACACTTACATGCATGAAAGACTATTCCATCTGTGGTGTGTTAAATCACATTGCAATGTCGCAGTTATTCTGGATTTTGAGAGGATTTCCTCAGCAGATTCATCTATGCCTGCCCCACAACACATTCTCCTGGGATAGAAGAAGTACACTGATGCTCAAATAACATTCTTTTTTATATACAGCTATATAGTGAAAAAGAAATAGCAGATTGAAATAAGTAGAAATGGAGATGTTAGTAGGTAATAAGGACCACAACGATCACAAGGTGTTTTACGTAACCCATAAAACATAATATAATGTGATAGGTTATAATATATTGATTGCACCTGACAACTGTGGATACTTTTATAGTTTTCAAAGCATTTTCTACTCCCTCATTAGATCCACTCTCACCTAGAGAGCAAAGCTGAGCATTTTACAAATAAAGCAATGAAGGCTTAGAGAATCCAATTATGCTTCTGATACTGGAGCAGGAGTACACTTTTATGAGGAAGGATGACAGTGGGAACACAATGCTATAAGAGGAAAATGGAAAGATGAAGAATTTTCCTAGAGTTTAAATTCTTCACCAATACAAGTAGGAATACAAATAGAAACTTGTCCTGGTTCAAGGTGTGTGTGTGTGTGTGTGTGTGTGTTTGTGTGTGTGTATACATGCATGTGCTTACTATATCTTGAAATTTAATTTGTTGTATAATAAGAAAATGTATATATACAAATTCCAACTACACATTTCTTCAGTTTTATCCTAATCTCCTAAATCCAAGGCACCATCATGTCCTATCAGCTGTGCCTCCTGGATCCTTATCCTTTACTCTTGCTGCCTTGCCTTCCCATCTTTTTCCCATAGAGCAGTCAGAGTGACTCTTTCAACTTGCAAGTCAAATGACTTCACATCCCTGCTCAACATCGTCCACTATCTTCCCAAATAACTCAGAGTCAAATCTTAAGTTCTTAATATGATCTAGCTAAGGTTTTATTTCATCAGGATCTTTGATAGTGTTGTAACCTCAGCTCCTATCTTTACATCCTCTCTAACCACATTGGCCTCCTAGGTGATCCTCCAATACATCAAGAATATTTCTACCTCAGGACCTGAATTGTCACCATCCTCTCTACCAAGAATACTCTTTCCCCTCACATCTACATGGTTCTCTACCTCACTTTCCCTGAAACTACCTACCTCTCTACCTCACTTTCCCTGAACTACCTACCTAAATACCATGCAAAAATAACTCTGTATTTTTACTCTGTTTTCACTTGTATAATACTTAGAACTATTTGAAACTATGTATCATTTATATTTTTAGTACTTGGGTTTGTTTCCACTGCTAGACTATAATCTCCATGTAGGTAGGGCCTTAGTCTGTTTTGTTTACTGCTTTATCTCCAAAACCTAGAATTATTCTTGGAGCAAAGTAAGCATTAAATAAATATCTATTGAATGAATGACAAACTAACCATGCAAAATAATAGTATACTTATATCTATTATTTTGTTTCTCACAATAACACTCATCAGTAGAAATATTTAGTCTCATTTTTATAGGCAAACAAATTTACACTCAAAAAAGTTAAGTTACATACCCAAAAAACTATAGTCAGTAAATTATAGAGCTCGGTTTTACTCAGATTTGAATCTGATGTCCCTGCCACCTCTTTTTTAAGCAATTTCTTTTAAACTTGAGGTTCCTTGGAGGTTCCCTATGGGCTGCCACCATCATTAAAGAAAGGGCTAGCTGTAGGGCTACAGATTCCATGACCCCCATTTCAATCAAATGTCGGATTCTTGTTTGTTTTAGATATCAAGACTTCATGTAATATTTCATTTGAAGCACCTTTTAAAAGTGTTGTTTCTAGGAACTAGAGAATCATGTTGTGTAAGGCATTACATACTGGGACTGCAAGAAGTTCATGAAAAAATAGAATTAAAAGATAAATTAAAAATATAAACTTTATTTCTCAACATAAGCTCCATAAAGGTCAAGAAATTTTTATAAGCGACAATAACAGCCATTTAGTCCAACTTTAAAGAACTGAGGGTTCCTGTCAATGAAGTCTTTTTTACATTGTTAATGAAGGAAAAATGGGTGCCCTTTACAGAATTTTTATGATTAGAAGACAAAAAGAAATCAGAATGAGCTAAGTCAGGACTGTAAGTTGGCTACCTAATGATTTCCCATTGCGACTCTCCCACAACTGACTTCATTTGATGAGAGGAAGGAGCAGGAGCATTGTTGCAGTAAAGGACTATCTGGTGAAGCTTTCCCAGACATTTTTCTGCTAACCTTTTAGCTAACTTTCTCAAAACATTCTCCTAATAAGCAGATCTTATCATTCTTGGGCCCTCCAGAAAGTCAACTAGCAAAATGCCTTGAACATCCCAAAAAGCATTTTCCATGACCTTAGCTCTTGACCAGTCTGCTTTTGCTTTGACTGGACCACTTTCACCTCTGGGTAACCATTGTTTTGTTTTGATTGTGCTTTGTCTTCAGTATTGTACTGGTAAAGCCATGTCTCCTATTACAATTCTTTGAGAAAAAATTCTTTAAGATCTTGATTCCATTTGTTTAAAATTTCCATTGAAAGTTCTACTCTTGTCTTCAGCCAATCTGGACACAATCATTTTGCCACCCAGCTAGTGGTAAGTTTGCTCAACTTTAATTTTTCAGTCAGAATTGTATAAACTGAACCAACTGAGAGATCTATTGCATTGAATATTGCTTGTCCTGTTAATTGTCAGTCCTCTTCAATTAGGCTGTGAACAAGATGACTTTTTTCATCACAAATTGATATGAGTGCCTGCTGCTGTGGGTTTCATCTTCAGCATTGTCTCACCCCGCCTTAAAATGAGTTATCCATTTGTAAACTGCTGACTTCTTATGGGCATTGTCCCCATAAACTTTTCATAAAACATCAGTGATGTCATCATTCTACCCACGTTTCATCATATATATATTTTTTTAATTCTTGCTTCAGTTTTAGCAGAATTCATGTTGCTCCCATAGGGGCTCTTTTCAAATCGATGTCTTATCCTTCTTAGTGTCTCAAACTAGATTCTGTTCAGATGTGTTAAAATAAGTGAGTATAAGTTTATTTTGGTGCAAAAAATTTAAAATCTTTGCATAGTTTTTTTCATAATACACATTTTTCTTGAACTTTTAAGTCCCCTGGTATAATGTGTGGTATATAAATATATATAAATGAGTGATTTACTAGGCAAGTAACATGTTTATCTAGCACTAACAATGAAGTAAAAAGTAAACTTTCCTTCTTTCTCTCTTTTTTTTCTCCCAGTAAATGTTTGTTGTGAAAAAAATTGTATTTGGTGCTATAGAATAGGCAAAGTTGAATAAAAAATGATGTCTTGGGTACTTACACAAATGTATAATTGATTGTAAGGTATAGCATTTATATTTTGTGACATAGCTCAGAACAATTTAGCTTGAAATCACAATATGGAAATCTCAACACACTAGAACACAATCTAAAAGTCAGAGGAATTTTAAGAAGATTTTCAGACTAAAATATGTTATATATAATTAGTATATAAGAATTCATATTTATATTTGGCAGAGGCCCTCGTTCTTCTACTTAGGGCCTACTGATTCATACTTGACACACATGTGTAAAAAGCCTTCTTCCTTCCTTCCTTCCTTCTTTTGTCCTTTCTTCCTTCCTTTCTTCTTCCCTTTTTTTCCTTTCTTTTTGCTTTCAGCATATTGAAAGAATAAAATTAAAAGTAGGGATAATGCAGTTAAATTAATTCCTACACACGAGCGGCATATAAGACCTGATCACCTGATAATGAGAGAACTGGAAAAAAAAAAATCTGACAAACTTTCATAAATACCATAAAACATAGTTACTTTGAACCATGAAGTGCAGGAAAATATATACATATGTCTGCTTGCAGATAGGGAATTAATAGTTAAAATAGCATGCTACCAAGTGTTGGAACTTAAATGAGAAATCTAAATATCTGACAAATTTCTTTATAAGACAACTCGTTTTCTAACAAATATAGATAAGTGAGGTGTCATAATTTTGTGGGCAAGTATAAGTGTGTATATTCTACTAATAAACTCAACCCTTCAATGAACTACTTTCAATGAATGGAATAGTTTATTATATACAGATATAATGTATAGCACTATATTATAATTCTTCAATACATTATTTTATTGCTTTTGTTTTCATGTTTACTGGGTAAAGGTTTAAAATAATGGCTCAGTGAAGGTAATTAATGTTGAATTACAGTGGAAATCCAATTGAATTACTTGTGACATTCACATTAATACTAAATGAGTTCACTGTGATTAATGCTGTTAAATAGATACTAGAGGAATTAATATTGATTAGACAATTATTTTAAAGTGTTACTGTTTATTGAAATTTATACCAACTTGTTTTTTGAGTAAACCTTTCTTTATTGGCAGGGTTCAGTGCAAGCTGTGCAATCACTCTGGGAGCCTGAATGGTGGGCACACAGTTGTGTTTTGGTCTCTTTTGTTTGGTTTCTTTCATTTAAAATGGCAAAATGTGAAGCTTTCTTTTACTCTGCCCTCCTCGGTGGTGGACTTCTTATGGTCCCCTGATATTCCAACATTTTTAATAATACGGAACCTTTCTTTTAAGTTTTCCCAGATTCAGTGCCCTGAATCCTGTGTGTGGTTTTTCAAGTCCCACCTGTTCTTGAGTGTTACTCAAGTCCAGACACCTATATGACACCTTCTCTAGCCACTCAGTACTTTATAAGTACTTTATAACTTCTGGAACATTCACACATCATTTGATATTTAGAATGTGATATCCTAATACAATGTTCACATTTTAATATGTATGTATATAAATGTATCACACGTAAATATTTTCAGCACTGATTTCACCATGTTTTTACATAACATGGTCTACTTTTATGCAAATTCTTAAACAACTTACAATTATATGAGATAGGCACATTCAGATCAGTTCCCTTAGATGGTGGAAAATAATGGTAATTATTTCTGTTCTTACCATGTACCTGTGAGACTGTCCTGTAAATGCTAATCAATTTAAACTCCACCTTTCTGATCTCTGGACAGAAAATTGTAAGGTCCAAGAGCATATCTGACCCTCAGTATGTTTTGTGAAAATGTGTAAAACATAATGCTGTCAGGTATTTATACAAGGATTTTGCAGATATTTTTGAAAAATAAACTAAATGAATTAATGAGAGTGCAACTGTGAAAACTAAAACATTTTAATGCAGAGACAGTTATTACATATTAGCAGAAATATTTCTTTTTGATAAAACTTGTAAGCACATTATTTTCATCAAATCCTGATAGCAGGGGAAGTGTTTCCAGAATAGCATGAGAACATAGAGGATTACCTTCTGTACTATATCAGTCAGGATTCAAAACCAATTTTATGTGTATATGTGTCATAAACATGACACATAAATGTATATGACATATGTGCATAAACATATGCATATGCATATATGCAACTATATGTAACTATATGTATTAATATTAAGAACTAGGATTTGGCTCGTGATTGTGGGGACTAACAAGTTTGAAATTTGTATGACAGGCTGGCAAGCAGGAGTTAATGCTTCATAGTTGAGGCAGACTTTCTTCTCTGGGAAACATCAGTTTTTGTTCTTAAGGCCTTCAATCGATTAGATGAGGCTCACCCATATTATCAAGGGAAATCTCCTTCATTTAAAGTGAACTGATTGTAGATTTCAGCCACATCTACCATGTACCTTCACAGTAATGTCTAGATTAGTGTTTGAATAACTGGATACTGTAGCTTAGCTAAATTGACACGTAAAACTTACCTTTACCCCTGCAATGGCAGTGCACCTGATTGGTATAGAAGCCTGCCTGTCTGTCTGCTTTTCCTTCCTTCCCTCCCTCTCTTCCTTCCTTTTTTTTTTCCTATCTTTTTAAATTTATTTCTTTTAATATAATTATTTTTAGGTTCTTTTTTTTTATCCCCTAGTCCTTTCTTTTTTTAAACACATTTTTATAGATGTTAAGGCCTTAATCTTCGCAACTTGGCTTTTGCCAACCAGGGTAATTTTTCTCAGCAACAGATATAATTGTCTGTTTTTCTTAGCATCTTTTTTCTTTCTATGGTCAGGGACATTTTGATATTTCTGCCATAAATAGTTATATCATTCATTACAACTATTGTAAAGAAAAGAGAAATCACTGTTTAACTTCTTTATGCATTAACATCACAGGAAGTACTGATGATGGTAGTGGATAGGTATAACAATCAAATGATGAATAATCCGTACCAGAAACAGATAAAAGATACTTTGATATTTTGAACATGAGAGTAGTTTTGGTTGCATAAGAAAATTAATGCCAATAATTAATTGCTTCCCCTTTATGGTTGTATTTTGGACTTCAGATATTTTCTTATAAAAGCTTGAGAGTCAGAGCACTTTGCTTATCAAAGTATATTTTCAGGTCAACCTTCATATATAGACTGATTTATATTTTTCACTGATTCCCCTTTTCTCCAGTCTTCAATAGATTTGCTGAAATTAAGTATGTTTCCCTACATAAGAGAGTTCTTCTGGAAAATTTTGAAATACACTTATTGTTCCCAAAGGAAAAAACGCAATCACTCACACAAATGTTCTCTGTTTGTGTCCGTGTATAATTCCTCAATTTAACTTCAAGAAATGTTTACTGAATTTCCATAGATACCACAGTTTATTGCATTTTTCTAGCCAGGAGTATATTTAAACTGAAAGTAGTTTGTCTTGGTGTCATGACAGAAAACTGTTATTTCCCCTGTCTTTGCGTGATCTTGATGCAGTGAATAAAAAGATTAGGAAAAAAAAAGAAAAAGAACTATAAGTGGCCAAACCCAAAAGGTAATGCCTCCAAGCCCTACACAATAATAGAAATATCTATAGAAAGAGGCCATTCAATGATTATGCTCAATTTCAATCAAAATAACCAGCACATGGCCGGGTGCGGTGGCTCACGCCTGTAATCCTAGCACTCTGGGAGGCCGAGGTGGGTGGATCGCTTGAGCTCAGGAGTTCGAGACCAGCCTGAGCAAGAGCGAGACCCCATCTCTACTAAAAATAGAAAGAAATTATATGGACAGCTAAAATATATATATATAGAAAAAATTAGCCGGGCATGGTGGTGCATGCCTGTAGTCCCAGCTACTCGGGAGGCTGAGACAGGAGGATCGCTTGAGCTCAGGAGTTTGAGGTTGCTGTGAGCTAGACTGATGCCACGGCACTCACTCTAGCCTGGGTAACAGAGTGAGACTCTGTCTCCAAAAAAAAAAAAAAAAAAAAATAACCAGCACTGGGAAGTGGAAAAATTTGTAATACATCTCTAAGATTTGGATTATGTCATAAGTCATGGTTATAAAATATATAAAATCAGTATCAGTCTATTCCACGAGAGAAAAATATTTACAACTTTTTAAAAAAGAATAAACTGAAGAACATCGAAGCAAGTCTGCTCCCTTTGAAAGCAGGATTCTTATCTCCAAAGGATAACTGTATTCGCTGCAAATCTTATAATATCTTCCACGGCACATGTGCAATAGCTGATCTTAAAAGATACATAGCATTATGCGGCTGAGTATCTTTGGGAAACATCCAATGCCTAAAGTTAAAATATAGCTTGAGGCTTATCAGGTGATATTTATGGCACATCTTGTTAGAAGGGGAAATTATCATTGCCTCCATTAGTGATTAGTGCACCAGAAGTTAAACCTTTTATGCCTTAAAGAATTCATTCTGTTATCATTAGCTTATTATTATTTCATACTCTTCCTTTAGTATTATCAGGATACTGGCTGCTTTCATTTCATCAAGTTAATGTACTACCTGCTATTGCTATATTTCTCCCTATTATAGCTTAAATGAGATTTTTTTTCCTAAAACACCCTGATGAGTGAGTCAAAAAGAAAGTTTCTTTTCAATTTCTCATTATTCTGTTCTTCAAAAATAAGTGAATGAGGATTTGCACCTTTTGTTTATTTCTTTGTTAAGTAGGCAAAACTGTGCTTTGCCAATATCATTTAGATATACAATGTATATAATTTAGATAATGCCACCATTATCACCATTACCAAATCCTTTTTATTTTATTTTATTTTTTTGGAAGGAGTGCAAATCATTATACCCACTTTTGTATAAAAGGTAGTCTCTGCCATTATATGCCTTAAGACTTTTCTCACAACTGTAGTAAGATTGTCTTACTTAGACAAAATTAGCTTTCAATCTTCCTTGGATATTCTTGTTCTGGAGTACAAATCATTTATTATTAATGATTTTTAGCCTTTTAAAAATGGTATTATTATGTTAAGCAATAGGACAGTGCCCAGGATGATAGGTAATATCACTCTCAAAACAATCACTGCATGAAATGTGTGATGTCCAATCACCTCACATGGGGATATCATTGCTGATATTTCCAGTCCATTTTTTCTTTAGCTAGATGTAAAAAAATGAATTTTGTACATTAGTTGTGTTTTTATATAGTTTATAAACCTGTGTAGAGATATTTTTAAAATATAATATATTGTCCAAAAGCCTACAGTTATTGACATGTATTACACATATTTTTAATTTTCAAGAAAATCCAGTCTCCATAGCATAATTTATGAGGCTTATTGTTACCTGGCCCCAGCCTCTACCTTCAGTCCCTGCCCTCACGTTAACTCCTTGCCCCCCAGCTCTGGTGTTGTCCAGCCACATGGAATCACGTGCATTTCCAGAAATCCGAGGTTCTCCCTGCATTCTGGCCCCTGTATATGCCATTCTTTCTGAGTATAACATTCTTTTCCCTCTTTCTTCAGTGGGTTAATTCCTTTTCATCCTTAGGTGTAAGAATGGAAGTAACTTCCTCAGAAGAGTGTTCTTTATCACTGTAAGCCTGGGTTAATTGTGTCACCTTGGGTCTTCCCAGAGCCTTTTGTACTCACCGGTGTTAAGGCACTTATCTCATGAAATTGGAGCCCCCTGTGTGCCTTCATAGTTCACTACTCTATGCTTAGCCCTTAGGTCCCCAGACACTGTAGATAGGAAATAACTATTGATTGAATGAAAGAAAGAATGAATTGTCTTTGCTTTATAGCGGACTATATGCTATACACATGAACATGTAATGTTCTTTTTCTCTATTTTTATAACAAAAAATATTATAATATCTCATTCTCATTTCCATCTCACTCCTTTATTTTGATGTGTTATCTAAAAGTGTTTTGAAGCCATGACTATGATAGGTCTCACCCTGGTCTATGCTGATCATTGATTAAAAAATACACTTAATGAAATGTGTTCAGAAACACATAGTAATATTTTTGGAAAGGTTTTTTGCCTCCTCTTTTATCCAATTAATGAAGCATTTGTATCCATGGTACCCCTGCTGTTAAGTGGTTAGCTTTCTCCTTTAGCTTTAATTAAGTGTCTTCAGTTAAAGAAGACTTTTTAAATTTGTTTTTAAGCACAAACAAGTGAGAAATATCTGAATTCCCTTGAGGAATTTTCCTAAGTTTTCCAACTACATTTAAACAAAACAGGTAGCTGAAGCCATGCACCTCTCCCTGACATTCATGGACTTGACCTCCCAGAATACTTGCTGAAATTTTTAGTCACCAGGAACTACCTGACTATAAAAATAGGGAATTTCACATCAAAACACTTATTGCATGAAATGAAACTGCTACTCACATTGAATTTAGCTAAAGTACTGTTAATAGACATGAATCTACAGAAGAGGACACTTTTAATTAGAGACAGAGCAATCTACAAAGAATTTCATAAACTATTTTTGAGGGTAAGTTGCTTCGTATGTTTTCTCTTCTTTATAAACATGGAAATTCTATAGTTCTTTCTCTCAAGAAAAGAAAAAAATATCTAAATACTGTGACATTGCCCTACTATTTGTAAACTCTTGAACTTTGTGATTCTTGATTAATGAATTGTGTTGAGTATCAAAATAAACGAAATATTCTGTTTACTCTGCATCCTAACACTACTCAGGTAGAATGAAAAGCCTGAACATTTACATTTTAAGACCACTAACAGTTGTGTATGATATTTATATAATAGACTAGTTTCTGGGTTTTTTTTTAATAAATATAATTTTAATGAAATCATAATCAAGTTTTAATCATACATTTCCTTTGAATGTACCCTATACATATTCAAATCATATAAAATTGTACACAAAATGTTTAAGATGAATTTGGCTATAACTTCAGATGAAAATAATTGAAAACTACCCAGATGTGGCTTCTAAATAGCCCATGTGTTCTTTGTTCTAGTAGTACCAATATCTTTTAGGAATTTATAATATTGTATTCCTTAAATGAAATACTTCATGTTGTAAATCACTAATCTAAAATCCATTATTCTACTCAGATGCATTTTTGGATCATTTATAACTGATCTTTTCTGGGGAACTGTTATGTATGTTGATAATCTGCGCATCTCAGATATTATTTCTGTAATGTTTTCTCCTTTTCTTGCTAATTGTCTTGAAATATTGGTTTATTCTTGCTTTCTCGACTTCTTTACTATTCTCTTCTCATTAATGGATCCAATTTTTGTTTTTTGTTCTTCATCATCTTTAACCTTCCTGACTATTTGGCCCTGTGGAGTACGTTTCTCGATGAATGTCTCCCCCCTTGACCTCAATAACACTACTTTCTCATGGTTTTATTATTCTACTTTACTGGCATCTCTTTGTTCATATTCTTCAGAATCATATGGATTCCCAGAGGTTTTATCCATACTTTCTTATTGTCATGTGCTTACTACATTTGGACTAGACCACCATTTAATCAAAGCACACGTGGGAAATAGTGTTAGCTCACAGGACAAGGACTGAGAAATGTTAGGCAAGTTGTCCAGGCCCCAACCACATTAACATATTCAAAATAGAACTGAAATCTCAAAAGAGCATTAGAGTGCTAATCAGAAACTGATCCAGAGGCTTGGCCACAAAGACGTACTTAACACAATAGGGCTTAAAGGGAAGTGGAGGACCTGTGTCATATTTGACACCAAGCTGAGAGCAGTAGCACTAATCTCAGATTCCATACTAATATGTATGAGCTTATGATGGGCTGCCAATCATAGCCAAGAATGATGCAAAATTTAAATAGTGATAAGTTTGCTGGCTGAAAATAAAACTGTAAGGTTTGAGATGATGTAAAGACTCAGACCTCTTCTCTAAGCACACCCCATTTTGTCTATTGGCCTTCAAAATTGCTCCCATTATATATTACCATGTAACAAACCACCAACTCTAAGTGACAAAATAAAATAACCATTTTTTTATCTCTCATAATACTGTGGTTTGACTTGAATAAGCTGGGTAGTTATTATGCTCCATGTTGTTTCAACTCGTGTACAGTCATCTGGAGGCTCCACTGGACTGGGATATCCCACACGGCTCACTCTTGTGACTAGCAGTCGGTGCTGGCCATCTGTGAGCAGCTCAGCAGGGTCCATCATCAAGAGTGTCTCAGTTCCCCTCCACATGGCCTTTGCATGGAGTGAGGCCTTCTCACAGCATGACAACTGGTTTCCAAGAGGAAATGTTTTAAGAGTGCTAAAGCAGAATCCCTAGATCTCTTAACACTCAGACTCAAAGTTACACATTGTCATTTTGTTTCATTCTCTTGATCAAAGCAAGTTAAAAGGTTAGCCTGTGTTCCAGGGAAGGGCAATAGACTTTACCTCTCAATGGAAGTACTAAGAAATTTACAGTCATCTTTAATCCACTATAGATACATAGCAGAGAACTCTATATTCTGAACCTACCATCTAAACATTGTATTCCCATATTTTCAGAGTGGACTAAAATTATATACTATAAACATTTGGGGGAGGAGCCACATGACACTGCTGAATCATTGAGCATATTGTCAATTAAAATCATCTTGATTTAAAAAAATACATGTACATCTGCTACTTGCTATAAACATGCTATATATTTTTTTAATTTTTGAATATATGTTGGATCAATATCTTGTGCTTCTTTCCAAAAATCATTTGTGATGAATTTTTGGCATAACTAATCATCACTGAGTTGATGCTATCAAGTAAGTGACATGAATATATACTCATTAACTGTGATATTTAAAATACATCAAAAATATTAGCTATATTGTAGAGTGCATTGTCTATTCTAATAGCTATAAATCTCAGACCATTGAAATATAAGTATGTTTTAGAAAGATATCTAAAAAGATAATGTAAAACAAAAAATAAATTTACATTTCTTATTTTCTAGTCTATGGCATATGTTGTCATTATCTTATTATTATTTTTTCTATCTCATGTCTACTCTGACCATTTACTTAAACATCCATTTTAGAGATTAAAGGGTATATATCAATTTCAAATAATATGTAAAATATATTTCTGTGGTGAGTAGAAAAACTCTTAAAAAGATAACACAAACTTCACATTTCCAGAGATTATTTTCACCATTTGAAATTCCTTTAAAGTACAAACTTTGATTTAGATTTGAATTCTATTTCTTATGTATGAATCATTGAATTAATGAGGAAGCTGAAATCAAGAGGACAATTTTCAAGCTGTGAAATGGCTTCTTTAATTATTTCCCTGTAGGATGGGTCTAGGGAGAATTTATTCTACCCATAAAGTTATCTAAGAAGGAGAAGAAGATTTTTCTCCTTTCTGTGTGCTTTCATCATCATGGCCATATCTAAATGGTTCCTGTAAATCTAGATTTAAATGAATGTTAGAGCCAAGTTAATTTCTGTAACACCATTGGTTATTCCATTGGGAGAGATGTCAATTTCTACCTGGCTCAAATTCTTTTATTGTTATTTTAGATTTTCACGCTATTGTTAACATAACAGCAACAAGTAAACTCATAATAAAGGTTGACTTTATGAAATCAGTTAAAATAAAATTTAGGTTTTGAAGGAAATTTTCTGGAAAAATTTTAGTCCAAAGACATTAGTCCTTGAAGAACGACCTTAGTAACTCAAACGCATGAAAGCAGCCTTATAAAATAATGTGGGATTGATTGCAGTTTTGAATGTTTTTCTTTTCTTTCTTTTCTTTTCTTTTCTTTTTTTTTTTTTAAGCCAAAGCAAGAAGCTTTTATTGAAAGGAAAAGTACACTCTCTCAAGAGTAAGAGAGCAGGCAGGCTCAAAAACAGCAGCTGCACAGGGAGGATGTAGTTTTTGATCTTTTGAAGTCCACTAATTAAGAAGAAGAATATTCAAGGCTAAGGAATTGGCTCTTACTAAGAATTTGGGCAGCAGTGATTCCTAGAATTGAAATCCCTCCCATTTTTATACTTTATATGGTTGTTTCAGAACTGTCATGGTGATATCAAGGGCAGAGAAATCTTCAAACTACAATGCAAATGATATTGTAATTAGCCAAAGTTCGTGTAAGGTGACAGAGATAGCTGTAAAGCTGGTTGAAGCCAGTTCTTGCCTGTGGTTATTTTATTATTATTATTTCAGGGTATTATGAGGGTACAAACATTTTGGTTACATTTTAAGTCTTTGCCTCACCCAAGCGAGGATTAGAGGCATCCATTAGTTGTGAGTTTACTGCCCCCCCCAACCCCCTAGTCCCTGGAGAATATTACTACCGTGTGAGCACCATAGTGTTGATCAGTTAGTGCCAATTTAATGGCAAGTACATATGGAGCCTATTCTTCGATCTTCTGATAGCTCACTTTGGATAATAGCTCAAGCTCTATCCAGGAAAATATAAGAGGTGCTAGATCACTGTCATTTCTTATAATTGAGTAATATTCCATTGTATACATATACCAAATTTTAATAATCCATTCATCAATTGACGGGCACTTGGGTTGTTTCCACATCCCTGCAACAGTGAATTGTGCTGCCATAAACATTCGGGTGCAGATGTCTTTGTTACAGAATGTCTTTTGCTCTTTTGGGTAGACGCCTAATAGTGCTATTGCTGGATCAAATGGTATTTCTATTTTTAGCTCTTTGAGGTATCTCCAAATTCTTTTCCACAGAGGTTGCACTAATTTTCAATCCCATCAGCAGTGTAAAGAGTGTTCCTGTCTCTCCACATCCTCGCCAGCATTTGTTGTTTTGAGGTTTTTTGATAGAGGCCAATCTCACTGGGGTTAGGTGATATCTCATTGTGGTTTTGATTTGCATTTCTCTAATAATTAGAGATGTTGAGCATTTTTTTATGTGTTTTCTGGCCATTATTCTGTCTTCTTTTGAAAAGTTTCTGTTCATTTCCTTTGCTCATTTATAGATGGTTTTCTTATTTAAAGCCAACCAATTGACTAGACCTAATAACAATTCCAAAACATGTATACTCTCACATGCTTTTATGATTTAAAATAATTAAATCACTTTTCGTGTGTGTGTGTGTGTGTGTGTGTATAGAATATTTAATGTTCAACCGCTAGGGCTACATGATTGGTATAATCCAAAAGAGGGAAAAGTTAGAGGTTATGACTATTACGACTAGCTTTGAGCAGTGAAAAAATAAATATTAGTATTACGAAAATACAATCTCTGTTGTTTACCCTGGCTGTACAAGTGGCAAAAGAATCTGAGGCCATTAACTTTAGATTGACAGGTACAGGTATGCCACACAAAAGTATGTGAAAGAATGCTAGTGTCCCATTCACAGTCGTCTATTAGATGATGCCTAAAATTCTAAACGTAGCAACAGTTACTAAATACACTTGAAGGAAACCTCAAATACTTTGTAGTCTATAAATATCACCACCCTGTTCTCTTACAAATAGGATTCTTCTTGCCACATAGTCTGGTTTTCCAAAATCAGCAGAATCCCTTTAACACATCCACCCCCATTTTCTGCTTTCATGGAAAGATTCTGCCTAGATTGTTTTCTATTCATAGAAATTTTGAATTTTCAGTCTGTGTTGTTTTGAAATCTAGAGGGTTCATTTGTCAATTCTAAACTCTAGTTGTTATCCAACTCATACTACTTAAAAATGTTTGGAGATGCCAAAAAGTTATTTTGTAAAGTGTTTTATGTGCTAGATTGCTAGATCAACAACCAGTTAATTTAGGCTTAATATTATTCAAATATGTGGGAAGGAAATATTCGAACTGTAATTTCAGTATAAGGATTTTTTTAAATAACTGGTAAAAAAAAATCCTGTTATGCAACAATTGTGATGATTAGCCAAATCAGTTTATGTCTAACTAGAGAGCCGGGAACTAATTGGCTGGTTCTGTGTATTCTCAAATATTGAGGAAATTTTCAGCTATACACCTGCATCCACAGATACAACACAGTTTTCAAGGTTTTGCCTTGTGTCTGACAGGCAGATAAGTATCTTATAAAAAACAGTAAATGTTACATAAACAGACAATTACTTCTAAATATTGTAAATTAGTTATCATGTAGAAAAAAATCTTAAATTTGTTCTAAACTTCCTTCAGATAGATATTTTAGGTCAACAAATCCAGAGTTAGCACTATTCATTTCTAATCACTAGAAGTGCAGTACAACTGCAAGAAGTGTGTTTCTAGCACTTTGATTTAGCAACATCTTCACCACTGTACGTGGCAGACAAAACTGACACAAAAAAGTAAATTGTGTGTACACACATTTTCACTGAAGATACAATTTTGCAGCTACTTCTAGGTGTAGATCAATTCAACAGCCCTGATAGCAAGACATTAAAAGCATATGAGATAATTTCTAGCATGATTTTTTTTAAATTAGTTATTTTTACTATCTTTATTATTTATATTTGTATATGGGACTTAAAGAACACAGTTTTGTGCATTGAATTCAATTCTATAAATAAATAAGAAACTTTATACCATTCTAACTCCAGTGTTGTTAAAGTTTCACTTAAATATATATTTTTAATCATTATGCAGCTACAAAAACTTCTTTTTCCTAAACTTAATTGTTAGCTAGTTCATGGATTTCAGTTACTCTTCATTAATTTGAATTGAGTTGAACTTAAATTATTTGAATAGGCAGCTATCCTAGGGTGGACTAAGCGTGACCGAGACAAAATGCAACGGGACTGTTCAGCAAGACAGTGTGTGCCTAGAATGCACTGACCAGAGGACTGGAGTTTAGTATTCACGAAGATAGACTAAAGACAAGAAGCAATGTTATATTTTGACATTTGAATGTTTTGTGGCAACAAGTGGATGATATACTGTGATGGAGTTCTGAGAAAGCACACCCAGGTCAGAATTACAAAAGACAAACAAAGCAGAAAAACATATAGGAAAAAAAAGTCCAAGTGAATTGCCCATTCAATTTCTATGTTCAGAGTTCTCAGACCAACTGAGAAACAGCTTGCAAGTATTTGGTATTTAAACAGAGTTAACAAGGGATGATATAACAGGATATGAGATACTCAGCTGAAGTAGAAACTGTTAAATCCCTGCCCAAGTAGATATTCTTGGAAATCGCTCTCCCGATTGTGCATGCTTCTCTCCTAAGAGCTGGAATCTGTAGTCATCTTCAGCACCCTTGTACCTTGTGGGGCTGGAGCCAATTGTCCCAGAGAGGATCTTAGGTCCCCACAGGGAATACAGTAACCAATCAAGGATTGTTGCCATAGTTTAAAGGCCCAGCTGCCTTAATTTGACATGAGACAAATTGCATTGTAATGTGTACTCCAGAGCTCTCTGCTCTACACCTGCAATTGCACCTTGCTTGGTTTCTTGGCCTTAATCTGTCCTGCCTTCCCCAACTCCCTACTGTTTCTCCTGAGACCCTTTGTACACAAATTCTACTCTCAATGTTCCCTTCTGGGGAAACCAGATTAAAACTTCTGCCAAATAGTCAGGACTATATGAGCAACTCAATTAGAATTATCATCATAACCCAAAGACAAATATTAATTCCTTACTATGCATATAATGTTCACCTTGCAGTTATGGTTTCCATTAGGTGTGGGGAAGTGTTTCTCAAAATAGAGCATGAGAATCACATGCATCAGAACTTTTCGGATGATTATGAACATGCAGGGGCTTTAGGCCCTGCCACATATCTACTGAATCAGAATCCCTGAGGCTGTGACATAGAAGTTAGCATTTATTTATTTATTTGGAGATAGAGTCTCCCTCTGTTGCCCAGGGTAGAGAGCAGTGGCATCATCATAGCTCACTGCAACCTCAAAATTCCTGGGTTCAAGGGATCCTCACACTTCAGTCTTCTGAGTAACTGAGACTACAGATGTGCACCCATATGCCTGGCTAATTTTTTCTATTTTTTGTAGGTACAGAGTCTCATTATGTTCCTCAGGCTGGTCTCAAACTCCTGGCTTCAAGCAATCCTTCCACCTTGGCCTCCGAATGTGCTAGGATTATAGTTGTGAGCCACCGCACTCAGCCCAAGTCAGCATCTTTAAAGAAAGTCTCTAGGTGATGTTTATGCACATGGAAGTTAAAAAAAATACTCTGATCTAAGTCATGTATGAAAAGCAGGTTTATTTCTTAGCTCCCAGATGGTTGGAACTGCTATTTGTGGCATAGTCTAGGCTGGCTATACCAGAGAAACCAGACAGATCTGACGTTATCTGAAAGTATACACACTGGCTGCCAGGAATGAGTCAATTTCTTAGAGGTAATAGAACTGTTTAAGGCTCTTTTTAAGGACCAGGAATCCAACATCCAGAGAGGTTAAGCGATCTGCCCAATAGCATGAAAGGCTATCTTTAGACGAAACAAAGCCCTAGCTGTCCTAATTCCCAAAACGTTGTGTGCCTCTTATCTGTGCTACCTCCTATGGCTGTTCGTATTACCACTCCTGAATTAAAACAAAATTATAATAGAAACAAATACCATCACAATATTTGCAACCACAATTAATAGTTGTGCCTATTTCATATTTGCCTACGAAAACATGAACACATATCTGCTTCAATGAGAAAAGATTATTTCCTTTAGGCATGTTTCTAGACTTCTCTCATTCATTGTGCTATACCTGTCATGGAAGGCTGATTCCGATAGCTGCAGGGGCTAGATATGAGGGGCTGTATATGGGAACATTTTCATATCAATGTAGCTTTGTCTAGAATACATTAAAATATTTAGTGACTTAAATTGATAAAGTAATAGAATTATTAACTTTATATATCAAAAAATATGCTTAGCATCATGTAAACAAAGCAATTATTAGCTAAATGAATTGCTCACTGTTTAACCAGTTGATTTGTCATCACATGGAAAGAGACTATTTATACACTTGTGTATATGACCACATTCCAATGACAAACACAAATGTTAGGGGGATTAGCTATTATTTCTGAGCACCAATGCTTTGATCTCTCATTAATATACATAATCAAGTGTTGAGTGTATACTTTTTCTTTTTTTTTTTAAGTTTTATTTATTTATTTTTCAATATATTTTATTTTATTTTATTGTTTTTCAGCTCATTATGGGGGTACAAAAGTTCAGGCTATATACATTGCCCATGCCTCCCCATTCCCCCGAGTCTGAGCTTCAATTGTGTCCATTTCCTAGACAGTGCACATCACACTCATCATGTAGGTGTGTACCCATCCCCTCCCCCCACCCCATCCCCCCCAGTCAGAACTTCAAGCGTGACCACTCCCCAGGCAGTGCGCATCGCACTCATCAAGTAGGTATACACCCATCCCTTCCACCCAGCCCTGACCTCTGTCCGATACTCAATTGGTGTTATTTCCAAATGTGCACTCAGGGAAACCAGTTTGCTGGTGAGTACATGTGGTGCTTATTTTTCCATTCTTGGGATACTTCACTTAATAGAATGGGTTCCAACTCTCTCCAAGAGAACCAAAGAGATGCCATATCGCCATTATTTCTAATAGCTGAGTAATATTCCATGGTGAGTGTATACTTTTTCAATTAACATGTTTATTAATTGCATTTTTTATTCTGAGCAAAAATGGAAAATCAAAACAATTAAAATTAGCAATTTTCTTTTCTTACTGGTTTTGTAAAACATTCACTAGGCTTGCTTGGCAAAAGCGAATTGGCTGTTAGTTTTGATTTATTATTACAATATAGTTATAATTTTACTTAATATGAAATTAGCATTTACAACATTTAATCATTATAGTTTTAGATGAGTTTCATTCAATTAAGGCTACATTCTCTTTTCACATAGAGAAATATGATTATTTTTCTGTGTTGTTCTCTGTGATTCTTTTGGGTTTGTGATGTAGCTAGACACTGCACTGCTTCTATTGAAATGGCCACATTTAAAATGAATAATTCATGAGTTTTTGTTTTGTGTAATTCTTAAGGTATCTCCTTGGATAAGGCATTGTGAATGTGCTTATGGTGTTTTTCCCTCTTTTTAATGGCAACAGCAGCAAACCACATACTAACTTCAATACACAGCTATTAGATTTGGTATTTTCATGCCCAAAATGGAATTTAGATGCTTTAGAGAATGTCAAGAAACTGTCCATCTCTTTAAAAACATAGCTTAATCTGATATAAATTTAAGATGTGCAGCCAGGCCAAGTCTCATTATGAAGTAGATAGCTCTGTAAAGTGGCCATTGTAAACATACAGCAGCAATTGCCAATCTATACAAATCTACTGTACATGCCATAGACTGCAATGGTTACTTTTCCACCTACTCTTAGACAGTAATTCCAGTGGATGGGACTTTTGTCTCAGTTTATACTCTGCAAGCAGTTCATTTTCTAACATCAGTTTTGCTTTAGGTCTTAAAGCTCATGGCTTAGCCACGAAGGATGAAATGAAGATTAGGGCTCATTATATGCTTCCTCCTCCCTTGCATTTCTTTCCAGTTATGATTTACCTTCATTTTGAGAGTATATATGCTTTGTGTGTATCCATTTATTATAAAATACATATAATTTTTAATTCACATCTCAAACAATAGGCTTTGTTTGTTTTTACTTGTTGACTCTAATTTCAATGCTAAATCCATAGAATCTCCTATTATTTAAGGGATTGTTTTATTCTGTTTTGTGCCACTTAAAATTTGTGTAACAGAATACCTGACACTGAGTAATCTGTAAAGAATGGAAATTTATTTCTCACAGTTCTGGAGGCTATGAAGCACAGGGTCAAGGGGCAAGTATCTGATGGGGGCCTTCTTGCTGCGACATCTCATGGCAGAAGGTGGGAGGGCAAGAGAGAGTGAGAGAAGGCCAAACTTGCCCTTTCATGATGGCACAAATCCAAATCACGAGTGTGGAGCCTTCATCTAATCACCACCTACATGTTCCATTTCTTAATACTATTACTACGGCAATTAAATTTCAACACGAGTTTTAAAGGTGACAAACATTCCAACCATAGCACTGATAAAATGACATTTTGGTACAGTAGAAAGATCTAACATTGATGGAAGATGGTCTCATTGGAGCTATGCTCTGTGATTAACATGTGTAGAACGTGGCATGTCATATCACCTTCCTCCATAATTTTCTTCACCTATAAAATAAGGATAATCAGGATGATACTTCATATGGAAGATTGGAGAATGACATAGATGGCCACACTCTAATCTCTGAAATATGAATGTATTATCTTACATGGCAGAGAACTGTGATGACAGAAGAGGCAGCAGATATTCAAAGCATGAGAAAAACTCAACATACCATTACTGGCTTTGGAGACAGAGGAGGAGAACAACTTGCCAAGCAATGCAGATAGTCTCTAGAAGTTGGAAACAGTTGTAAGCCAGAAGCCAGCAAGGAAATGAGGACCTCAGTCTTGAACCAAAAGGAACTGGATTCTTCCAATGACTGAATGAGCAAGAAAATAAATCCTCCCCTAGTCTCCAGAAAGGAATGAAACCTGCTGACACATTGCAAAACTATAAGATAATGAATTTGCTTTGTTTTAGGTCACTAAATTTGTGTTTATTTGTTAATGACAGCAATAAAAACTAAATCAGTGTGGTTGGAGTAATTATTAACTATATGTGAAAACATTTTTCAAACCCCAAAGTATGATTCAATTCAATAAACATTTGATAAAGGCTCCCTGAGCACTTTGACACATGCCAGGAATATAAAGAAAGGTAAGATTTCACTCCTGTTCTCCAAAAGCTAATATTTTAGCAGAATAGACTAGCATACAAACAAATAAATCAAGGCCACTCTATGTCAAATTTGTTGTTAGAGGTGTAGTGTCAGAATCAGTGAGGGGATAAAGGAGGAAGCTTAGTTTCTATAGTTATGTATGATCTTGCATTTTTAGTTCTCATTGAAAAGCATCTTTAGATTTTTCAACAAAGCTGAAAAAATGCTTTTTTCACTCTAAAATTGTATAAAAATATACTTGTGTATGAAATTCATTTATGAAACACCTTTATGGGCCCTGGACAATGCTCCATATTTAGCTGGTTAAAAATAATTTTGCTACTTTCAATTCCCAAACTGTAAATAATTTTTGGACTCAAGCACAAGTAATTAGACAGTATGCTCAATCTGGTTGGATCTTCAAAGATGAGGTCTTATCTGCATTGTAATTTCTTGAAAGTCAATGTATTACTGGAGAATAGACTTGTGTATTGCACTCAGAATCACATGATACTGTAGTTCTTGTAATGGTGAATTTTCTGTGTCAACTTGGCTAAACTACCATACTCAGGTGGTCAAACACTATTCTAGATGCTACTGTGAAGGTATTTTTTAGATGTGATTAACATTAAGATCAGTAGACTTTGAGTAAAGTAGATTAGCCTCCTTAATGTGAGTGGGCCGCTTGGAACTCATTGAAGGTTTTAAGATAAGGGTAAGGCATGCTGAAAAAGAAGCAGTTAACCCTCCAGACTCATAATTCTGCCTTCAGACTCCAGCTGCAACATTAGCTCTTCCCTTTGTCTCCAGGTTCCCAGTGCACTGCAGATTTCGGACTTGCCAACCGCCACAATTGTGTGAACTGATTCCCTAAAATAACCCTGATGATTTCTTCTTCTTGATGATAACTGTTCTGTAAAACATAGTCACTCTTCTGCAACTTCATTAAATGACACAGTCTTTTGAAATTGATATAACTCTTTTTGCATAAAAATGAATAAGTAAAATAAGAAAAGAATTTTTCTTCTCAATAATAAACACAATGAGTCAAAATTAAAACCTACCAGTTATAATAGATCACCACTAAAATAACTCAGAAGAGAAAATATGAACCTTTTCTTTTATTGCTACATATATTAGATAATAATTCTTTAAATGTAAATGGGGAGACTAAAATCTCCTAAGTAATATATACTATAGAGTGAAATATAACTTTATAAAAGAAATAAAACCTTTTAATTCTTTTTGAACATACATTCTGCCTCTAATGTTACCATTACTGTCATGCTATTGCCATGAAAATAATGCCATTTACTTAGCATTCATTATTGTGTATATTATGCTTATAGATTTATTATTTTATTTAATCTATAAAATGTAAGTATAAGTTAGGTATTATTTTTTCATATTTCTCAGTTTGAAAGTTAATTCTTAGAGAGAGCACATGGTCATATAGTTAGTTAAGAGGAAGGACCAAAAACTTCTGATATTTCTAGAAAGGGAATAGGTAGAAAGCCTACTGAATTCTTACTTTGTAAGCAAAGAAGTGTTAGGTCAAGTGAAGAAAAATCTAACTTGGATTATAATAAGAGAGCGTCACAATCCCTTAGTCATTTCATAGACTCGAGCCAGTTTATAGACTCAGACCCCCTTAAATGAAGGACTTAGTTGAGTCCCTTTGAGGAAGGACTCTGGTGCAATACCAGAAATGTATACTGCTAATCCTTTTTCAGCCTTCCTCTAAAGGACCTACAGGTTTTTTACAATCAGGGTGACTGTGCATTGGGGAAAAGAAAATAATTAGACCTTTTAGAGACTACTGGATACTGACTCTAAACTGACACTAATTCCAAAAGACACAAAATGTCACTGTGGCCCGCAAGTCAGAGTAAGGGCTTATCAAAGTTAGGTGACAGGTGAAATTTTAGCTCAGATTCATCTCACAGTGGGCCCAGTGGGTCTGTAAGCACATCCTGTGACTACTTCCCCAGTTCTGGAGAATCCCCACGTTGGTTTCCCAATCTGTGGAGCCAGGGGTATTATGATGAGAAAGACCAAGTGGAAGCCACTGGAATTGCCTCTCCATAGAAAAATAGTAAACCAAAAGCTATACCATACTGCTGCAGGGATTGCAGAGGCTAGTGCCACCATCTATGACTTGAAGGATGCGGAGATGGTGATTCCCACCAGATCCCTATTCAACTCCCCTATTTAAGCCTGTGCAGAGACAGGTGGATCATAGAGAATGACAGTGTATTATCATAAGCTTAAATGGGAGGTGACTCCAACTGCAGCTGTTATACCAGCTTTGATTTTACTACTTGAGCAAATTAACATACCCCCTGTACCTGGTATGCAGCTATTTGTCTGGTAAATTAATTTTTCTCCATCCCTGTCAATAGGACCAGCAGAATCAGTTTGCTTCCAGCTGGCAAGGCCAACAATACACCTTCACTATCCTACCTCAGGGGTATGTAATTCTCCAGCCGTATGCATAATTTAGTTTGCAAGGATCTTGATTGCTTGTCCCTTCTATTAGAGTCTACATTTTCTATTACATTGGTAGCATTATGCTGATTGGACCCAGGGAGCAAGAATTAGCAACTACTTCAGACTTATTGGTAATACGTTAATGTGCCAAAGGGTGGGAAATATATCTGACAAAAATTCAGGAGTATTCTGCCTCAGTAAAATTTCTAGGGGTCCAGTAGTATAGGGCTTGTTGGGATATCCCTTCTAAGGTGAAGGTTAAGTTTTTACGTCTGCCATTTCTACTACTAAAAAGAGTACAAAGCTTACTGGCCCTCTTTGGATTTTGGAGGCAACATTTCTCATTTGGGTGTGTTACTCTGTTCCATTTACTGAGTGATCCAAAGAGTTGCTAGTTTCGGATGGGGCTCGGAACAGAAGAAGGCTCTGCAACAGGCCCAGGCTGCTGAACAAGCTGCTTTGCCTCTGGAACATATAATCCAGCAGATCCAATGGTATCTACAGTGTCAGTGGTAGAAACAGATGATGTTTGGAGCATTTGGTAGGCCCCCGCAGGTGACTCCCAGAACAAACCCTAAAGATTTTGGAGCAAAGCCCTGTCATCCTCTGCAGATAATTAGATAATTGCCCTCTTTTTGAGAAACAGCTGTTGGCCTGCTACTGGGCCTTAGTAGAGACTGAATGCTTATTAACCCTACACTACCAGGTTACCGTGCAAACTGATATTCCCACAGAAACAGAGTTATTTGACCTACCAGGCCATAAAATTGAGCTGGCACCATAGCACTCCATAATCAAGTGGAAATGGCATTTGTGTGATTGGGCCTGAATAGGCCCTGAAGGCACAAGTAAGTTACATAAAAAAGTGCCACAAGTACTCATGATCCCCACTACTGATGAACTTCCCTCTGTTTCCCAGTCTGCACCTATGGGTTCATGGGAGAGTTCCCAACTATCAATTGATCAATGAGAAGATTAGGGCTTGGTTTATATATGGTTGTGCATGATATTTAGGCACTGCTTGAAAGTAGACACAGCGCAATATTGCAGCACAACAATGGCCCTTTTCTGGGATCCATGAAGGCCAGTGATGAAGGGAAATCTTCCCAGTAGGTAGAACTTTGAGCAGTACAGCTTAGCTTTTGTTAAAGTTTTTTGTAAGGAGAAATGGCCCGATGTGGAATAACATACCAATTCATTAGTTGTGGCCAATGGTTTGGCTGGATGGTTAAGAATTTGAAAAGAACATGGTTGGAAAATTCATGGCAAAGAAATTTGGGGAAGAGATATGAGGATAGACCTCTCTGGGAAAAATATGTAAAGATGTGTATGTCCCATGTGAATGTTACTAAAGGGTGACCTCAGCAGAGGAGGGTTTTAAAGATCAAGTGGATAGAATGACTCATTCTGTGGACACCAATCAGCCTCTTTCCCCAGCCACCCTTGTTAACACCCTAGGGGCACATGAATAAAATTACCATGATGGCAGGAATGGAAGTTATGTATGTGCTCAGCAACATGGACTTCCACTCACCAAGGGAGACCTTACTATGGCCCGTGGTCTGTGTTTAACCTGCTGATAGTAGAGACCAACCCTGAGTCTCCAACATGGCACCATTTTCTGGGGTGATCAGTTGGCTACCTACTGTCAGGTTGATTACATTGGCCTGCTTCCATCATTAAAAGACCAGAATTTTGTTCTAATTGGAATAGATACATACTGTATTTAGATATGATTCACCTTCCTTGCACACAATGCTTCAGCCAAAACTACCATTTATGGGCTTACAGAATGCCTTATTCACTGTCATGCTATTCTACACAGCACTGCTTCTGATCAGGGAATGCACTTCACAACAAAAGAAATGTGGCAATGGGCCCATAGTCATGGAATTCATTTGTCTTACCATTTTCTCCACAACACTGAAGTGGTTTGCTTAATAGAGAATGGGGATGAACTCTTGAAGACTCAGTTACAGCACCAGCTAGGTGGCGATACCTTGCCTGGCTGGGGAAAGTTCTCCAGAAGGCTGTATATGCTCTGAATTAGCATCCAATATATGATACTGTTTCTTCCATAGCCAGGATTCATAGGTTTAGGAATCAAGGAGTGGAAATGAGTGGTACCACTTAACTGACCCTTAGAGACCCACTAGCAATTTTTTTTTTTTTTTTGCTTTTTTGTATCAAACCAAGAGCTGTTTCTGAAAAATTCTAACTAATACAGCTATTGCCATTTTTTACATGAATCATTGTCCAATTATATTCAATATTCTCCATGAGAGCACATTCTCTGAGAATAGAATACAGGAATTTAGGTCTTTCTGCATACTGATTTTCTTGTTCCATTATCCTTTTTTTTCAAGGTGGGGGGGGGGGATGTGGTCATTAGACTTTTAAAAGGTTGCCATGAGTTTAAGTAATAAAATCATGGGAAATCTGCAAAAATATATGATATCTTTGTAAATAGTATGTTACATTTCACAAATGGTATACAGTATATCCCGTCATTTGGAATGATTATTTGAATACGTTTGTCAAACTTTTATGAGACTACTGTTAAAGAAATCCTAGAAGCATTTTTCTAATTGATTTCATTTATCTAAACTGAGCATTCAATATTCAATATTCTAAATGTGAAGTGAAAATAAAGGCCAACTTGTTTAAAAAAACAGAAGACATTAAAAGTGAAGACTCTGTATATTAAGTGAATAAATGTCACACATATAGCTTTTCCCCCATAAATCCTTTATTTTCACTTATCAGCATTGTCAAGAATATGGTTTTAGCCAGCTCTCCATTACAGCTGTTTTTCCAGAGTGGTTCAAGATGGCTGACTACAAACATTTCATGCCTGTCATCTCCACATAGAAGAACCAGATTTGTGTATAGACCAGGGCTGGGGAACATTTTCATGTTGAAAGGCCTCATTAATTTAGCTATAATCAGTAATAAGGCTGCATTCAAGAAACTTCAATTGGATAGTCAAAAATGTACATTATTTTGTAAAAATCTAACCACTATGTACTTAATAATTTCAAAAAATGAAAACTAGTTGCTAATTTTAAGGTTGACCTTTTAATGACTTTGTTATGTCTGCTTTTTGTTGGAAAACATTTGAATATTTGGTTGAAGCATAAACCTCCACAGTTTCAGTTGATCTGAAACGGGATCTGACACTGAATGGTATCTGATCCATTCAGTAGATGGGTATCAGCCATTTGTGACCTTAAAAGCATCATGGGGTTAGGTAGGAGAATGTAGATTTGCAGCAATAAGTGGTTGAAAAGCAAGGAAGCATTTTGGGGGCATGTTGCCAAAGGTGTAGGTATTTACTGAATTTTTCCATATTTCATTTGGGTTTTTCTTACTATCAAACAATGACTTTAAAATGTCATCTACTGAGAGCTCAATCAATTCATCTGTAGTTCTTTAGGTACTTTTGTGATCGATATCAACTAGGTGAGGCTGAAATACTAATTTGAGTGTGATGTCATGATTCTCAAATTCAGTGAAACTTTCACTGTATTCTCCAATTTATAGGTCTATAACACCTGCATTTTCTTCAAGTGATTCACATATATCATCCTGATCATCAATGATCTTTGCTAACTGGGGAAAATGTTCATCCAAAATTTTCTTTTGAAGAAGTGTTTTGAAAATAGATAGCTTTTTTTTGAAATGCTTGGATTTTTTGCCACATATCATATATAGACTTAGTTTTACCTTATAAAGAAATATTGAAATGTTTTGATTTGATGTGATATCACCAGAAATGCTACATTCCTATAGAAATCTTCTTTCAATAATTCACATTGCTGATTCTATTCTTCATAAAATTTAGTTATCTGTTCTCATGGAGATCAAATTTTGGCTAATACCTGTCCCTGCAATAGCTGACACACTTTAGAATGATATGGGAAACGCACACTGAATATCTCATCATTCAACTTTATCATATTATGAAACTGATGATGCCATGTTGCATTTGCATGAATATACTTAACAATACTTATACCTGTTGCAAAATGTCACTTAAAATATTACTTTAGCACAGAGATTTTTCTGAGGCAGGTACAATGAAAAGGAACGAGAAAGTATCTGAATCTGTTAATATTTTTTTATCTGTACAATAAAACTTTCATGTTTTCCTGTCATGGAAGGTGCACTCTCTATGCATACACTCACTAAATTTACCAAATTCAGTCCAACTTCACGACATTTATCTTGAAAGTTGTTGAAGATATCTATTCCCTGTGTTCTGTTCACAGGATTGTCCAAAGTGAGTAATTCTTGGTAGCGAAGAAAATCTTCTGTTATGACGTGAATAAAATGTAGAACCTGCACCGAGTCAGTAGTATCAGTTGATTCATCCAAAGCAATTGATAAAACAGTGCATTGGTGTCAAAATCTGATAACAGACTGGTGAACTCAACCCCATAAACTCTTGCCAACCAGTCTCATGCAGTGGTGGCACCAGTCAGGTGAGGAAAGTTAGAATTAAATCATGAGTGTAGCAGCCATCAATTTAGTCCTAATGGCTTGCTAATGCTCTGTGCAGGTCAATCTGGGAAGATCATTTTGTTGAAACTTATTTTATTCTTTGGTATTTTAAATATGTTCATTTTAAAAATAAAATATAAAATATGAACAAAAATGTATTAATAAAGATAAAAAAATGTTTGTTCCGTAAAATTTAGATTTAGTCAAAAGACCATACTTAAGGACCTAGAAGGCCACATGCAGCCTTAAGGCTGCAGGTTTCCCACTCCTGGTATAGACAGTTACACTTTGAATACATTATCCAAAAGAGAACACTGGAATTCAATGGAGAAGATACAGGCGACACCAAAAGCAGGGAAGGAAAAGGAGGAGAAGCAGCCTCTCTGGGCTGGGAGCTGGACTGACTTCCCAATGTGGGGAAAGGGTGAGAGAGACACTTTCAGCAGCCCACTTCACCATTGTGGAGTCCTGCAATTCTGGCTGTGGAAGAAGCCCTTGACCCTCCCAACCCTGAAACTAACATAGGAACCTAACTGAGACCCAGCTGCTCCAGAGAGGGAGCTTTTGCTGGGTCCCACATTCTTTCTGAGAACTAAGCGGCTATAGGAAGGCAAAGTGTTCACAACTAGCCTCTGGCAAACTTCAGGTTGTTCCAGGACCCAGAGGGGCTGGGACTGTGGCATTACAGAAACTCAGGCAGTGGCTGACAGGGGGAAAGAGCCTGGAGTGCTCGTGCAACAAGACTGGAAAGTAGGCAGCCCATGCCAGGAAGCAGCAACCACTGGAGCACAGCTGGACCTTGAGATGGGGATGTAGGCTCTTGCAGCCAGGGTCGGGGAGTGGGTGGTGATGTGGGGGTGGTTAGTCCCACTGGATAGGGATATGGGACTGGGACTTGAAGAGTCACATGTTCCTTACCTGCCCAGGCTATGGACACCAAAGGCAGACCCACTCTTTCCAGTGTGGGGCTGGGGGTAGAGGAGGGAGGTGCCTCAGGGCGGCTCAGAGGAGTACTCTGAGAACTCCTCCCTGGGGGCCTGAGGTTGTGCTTAAACTTCTGGTGGCTACCACCTCAGCAGGCACCTACTTGCAACTGCCCACAGGAACCTGCACTGGGGAAAGGACAGCCTCTTCAATAAATGGTACTGGGAAAATTGGATAGCCACATGCAGTAGAATGAAACTGGGCCCCTATCTCAAACCATATACAAAAATCAACACAATGGATTAAAGACTTAAATGTAATACTAGAAGAAAATCTAGGAAAAACTCTCCTGGACATTGGTCTAGGGGCAAAGACTTTATGACTAACCCTCAAAAGCACAGGCAAAAAAAACAAAAATAGAAGAACAGAACTTAAACTAAAAATCTTCTTTGCAGCAAAAGAAATAATCAAAAAAGTGAAAAGACAATGTGCAGAATGGGAGAAAATGTTTGCAAACTCTTAATCCAGAAGAGGACTAATATCCATACTACACATGGAACTCAACTCAACAGGGATAAAAGAAATAATTCCATTTAAAAGTGGGCAAAGGACATTAATAGACATTTCTCAAAAGAAGACATATAAAGGGCTGACAGACATATGAAAAAAAATGCTGAAAATCACTAATCATCAGAGAAGTGCAGATCAAAACCATAATGAAATATCATCTTACCCCAGTCAGAATAGCTAATATTCAAAAGACAAAAAATAACAGATATTGGCAAGGATGTGGAGAAAAAGAAACTCTCATACGCTATTGGTGGGAATGTAAACTAGTATAGCCACTATAGAAAATGGCATGAAGGTTTATCAAAAAACTTAATATAAAATTACCACTGGATCTAGCAATCCCATGGCAAGGTATCTATCCAAAGAAAAAATAAATCAAAATATCAAAGGGATACCTGCATTCGAATGTTTATCACACTACTCCCAATAGCAAAGACATAAAATCAATGTAACAGTTGGATAAATAAAATATGGTATATATACACAATGGAATACTACTCAAGCATAAAAAATAAAGAAATCTTGCCATTTGCAGCAATATGGTTGGAACAGGAAGTCATTATCTTAAGTGAAACAAGCTAGGAGCAAAGAGACAAACGTTGCATATTCTCATGCATATATGGAAGCTAAAAAATTTGAACACATAGAGGTAGAGAGTAGAAAAATAGATAACAGAGACTGGGGAGGGTGAGTTCAAGGGGTGAGGGGAGGATGAAGAGAAATGGGTTAAAGGGTACAAACATACAGTAAGATAGAAGGAATAAATTCAATATTTGATAGCAGAGTAGGATGACTATACTGAACAAAAATGTATTAGATTAAAGTGAGGGACACCCTGAATACCATGACTTGTTCACTACACATTATATGCATGTAGCAAAATTTCTCATGTGCCCATAAATTTGCACAGACAAAAAGCTGTTTTTCATCTTCTCCTCGCCTTCATACTTGGTTTACTCCTTATAAAAAACTTCACGTGTCAACTGAAGTCATTTCTTTATGGATAACTTCACTGACTTAGTCCAAATTAGGTTATGTCCTCCTCAGATATGCTAGTCGGTAACACTTATGATACATTATCTGTCAGTAACACTTACCACAGTTTAAAACTGCTGTTTATTTGTATTGTTTTTATTATCTAATGCCTCCTCCCTTAACCGTTCAAGATTATCAACATCCATGAAGGCAAGCCATGACAATTTTGTACACTATTGGATTCCCAGTGCCTTGGCATTGAGACTGGCTCACAAGAGGGCTTCTAGAAACATTTAATAAATGAAAGAAAAAAAGTTGATATGCGGTAATCACGTATTTGCACGTGCACCTTAGAATTTAAGCTTATAGATGCAAGATTTATCTTTTCTTTCATAGTGAAAGAATTTGGCAGAGTAGACATACAGTAAGATTTTTGAAGAGAGAATTTAAAAAAAGAAAAAGAAAAATGAATGTTCTTATCCTTTTATTCCATTGTGTTCAACACTAGCAGAGTAGATTTAGAAATATTATTTTTGTTTTGTTTCACAAGTACAATATTTAACTGCAATTTACAAATAAATGTGACCTTTATGAGAACAAGAGGAAATCTATTTTTCCTGGATTTATCAAGACTATAGTGCTTATTATCAGTAATTGTGCAAACACTGAATATAATAAAGAAGGTTAAAATATTAGAAGAACTTGTGCATTTATTCACTTTTAGATCCATTCACCAAGGTGAGTGAATATTAAGATAGTTTGTTTTCCATTGTCTGTTTGGAAAACCTTCAATGGAAAATTACTCTTTTGAGGTCAATGACTAACAGTTAAAGATCTACTATTATTTGTTAGGTCATAGTAAATAAGACCGAATCAAACATTTACTTATTAACAATTCTAAAACTGTCTACCTGAGTTTCCTGGAACTAGAAGGACTTTGAAAATAGATATTACAAAGAGATAATAAAATGGACTTGAAGAATAGGATGTTGGTGCATACCATTTACAGCACTGAAGAGAAAATGGTATATTGAGTTTAGCACACGAAAAAGTGTTTTAGGAGAAGCATAACATTTTTTGGAAGGTAAAAGCCATTCTGTAAAATAGCCACTTATTGATAATGATTTTTGTCAATTGGCTCTAAATTGCAATAAAGCCTAATACTAGTCAGGTTTATTGTTTAGCTGAGCCATTTTTCACTTAAATGGGTAATTTAGCTATGAATCTGCTTTTCCTTTTGTGTCATTTCAGATGTTTATTTTCAAATGTAATAGAACAACAATGCATCAAAAGTAAAGTATAATTTGAACAGACTCATCTTTTAATCTAGATTTACAGAAGAATATGTGGTGCTTAGTATTCTTTAATATTGTGGCTCAAAATAATGTAAGAACACTGACCAAAAGACATTAGCTTCATTTTGAAATCCTTAATTTCCAAACATTTTGGTAATTTTATTGTGCTTAACCTCCTATAGTTCAGGTCATTTTGCAGATGCCAAATTCAAGAAAATTGAATATCTTAGAAGAACATAGCTATATTTTTCCTTAGCTAAGAAATATTAACAATGAAATGTCTTTCCTTATAAAATCTCTCATTAATTTCTTAAACTAAATTTTTGGTTTATGATATAAAACTTGATTTTCTTTTTTTATTAAAAATAAATCTATATATTCAAGTTATAAATTCTGGAATTTTGAATTAGGTTAAGTTTGCCAAATACAAATACAATCAAATGAAAGTTATATGATGATATTTTCTGTAATGTCAAGAACGTTATACCTTCAGTCTGAAAAGAGTGAGCAGAGAAGCTTCTCAAAGCTTCCTAGTTAAGCAGTAGTAAGGAATTACATCATATTTATATATGAGGTACATGTAACATAATTCAATAGTGTCATTCTACATTCATGATAAATAAAAATACTGACTTTTTTCAAATATATCTAAGTATATCTACTTAGTTTTCTTTCACTGGGGTCTTACCTTTCATTGAGACATGGTTTGTCAATGGTACATTCTCAGTATCAGAGTATAGAATATTGACCCACAGCTTCCAAAGAGTATTACTTCTGAAATGAGTCATAATGCTTAGGAACTTACATTCTAAACACTGCACTACTAGATGGAGTTTAGTGAGGAAGAAACAAATTGCAAATGGACAAAAATGGAGACAAACCCCACCTCTACATCTCTTCCCCTCTCACTCTCATTTGGTTGTTGACAGTCCGTGCTTTACTCACTACCTGACATGTGTAGGAGATGACACCTGTCCTTGGAAAGTTCAATGAGATCCACAGTGGGACTCAGAGGGAAGGAGGAAAACAAATAAACCAATAAAAGCAACCAGACTGCTTAGCATGTGAGGTAAGGAGAGACGTTACATAAGATGAAATGCATTAAAACATGGGGTCCACAATTTTCAAGTCATTCTGCCAGTAAAAGGGCATTTGGATTATACTCAATCAGCTGCTTCTCTGTTCCAGATTGCTGATTCCCCAACCTCCAAACCGTACCCCTTCCCTGAAGCACTTGCGGAGGACACAAAATCTCAGATGTAACTTCCATCTAGACCTATTTCATAAATTCACTGCTTCTTTGAGGTGTCTTATGAGAGCTACTGAGTCATATGCCTTTCAGAGGCCAAAGAGGCATCAAAGCCTCCTTACAATCCAGCCTGGAGATTATGTAGTTTGGAGCCAAAGCCACAAGGAGAAATAAAGAGAGAATTTATTTGTCTGATATTGCACCTGGCTTTTTCATATGCCCCAGAAATCCGGTATAATTTACCCAATGATTTGGGAATTTGGGGTTCTAATTATTTCTTTTTATTGGAACATGACTAATACATTTCATAAATATCTTTGTGTTGTTTTTAACAAGAGTAAGTCATACACATACATAGGCATACACACATATTTAAAACACTAATCAAGGAAAGAGGCACATTTTCATTTTACACTCCATACACTGTAAAACTACTCTCTTTGGATTGATTGTGCTATTAGGAAAAGTCAAATAAAGATTATTACATTATTTCCAATTTAAGCTTTTTCTTCATTTTCCAATAATTGCATTTCAGAAGCCTCAAAGATATACCCTCAAATTTTAAGAACCTTGGGGAAATTAGCCAGTTTTGTACTAATAAATTAATGATAGTATTGAAATAACCTTTTTCCAAGTTAACCTAAAAGGCTGTAGCAATGTTCTACTTTCTCAGGTATAGTACAAGTTTTTAGTTGACCTGAAATAAAATCTTTACATTTTTCTTTCAGCAAAGCAATGCTACTTTAAATTCAGTGAATGGTATTATTTTTGGCAATCCACAAAAGCAAAGATGTTGGTGTGTCCTATACATTCTTAATTACTTTTCAAATTGCATAATGAATCTGCCCTGTTGACTAAGGTATTGTTAGTTCCTCTTTCAGAAATTGGCATAAATTGAGCAGTGAGAGCCAGGAGGTTGATCTGTGTGGTATTATCAAATATAATACAATGATTTAAATTCTGCTACAGGAAACTACAATATCAACTTCTATTCCCTATAAAATAAAAGTTTTGTTATATTCTTAAGGTTATAATTTTATTTTCTTGCTTGCTTTTCCATTATTTCATTAAATAAATATGTGCTTTAATGCAATACATTGAACTTCATAGGCTCTCCAACAAATATCTATGAAATAGCCAGGGAACTCTTTCTTCAAGAATTTTCTATTTTATTTATTTCTATTTATTTGCTAATAGAGAAGAATAGTACAACATAAATAAAATAAGTAAAAGACACAGTAATTTGGAAGAAAATATCTGTTTGATTCCAAAAATTATAAAAATGTGAAAATGATGAGAAACTCAAAGGTATAGATTTTTTATATTCATTTTATATCATCATCACAGCTCTGTGTTTGGCATATAATTGGCTATCAATAAATATTCATGAAATGAATAGATAATGATGGACAAGAAAAAGAAATCTGATCTAAAGTTAGAGGGAAGTAATTATTCCACCAATGATCTTTCAGTATAAAGGTTTGTGAAATATCAGGGGGACATAAAATATGCCCCACAATGGAATAAAAAATGGCACTGGTCTTCAGGAAGTTTATAATCTAGTTAATGTAATAAACTTTAAAGTCATTGTTGGGTCTCCAGCTGCCTTTTCTCTGTGGGATAGAATGATCCTTTCCTAAAGCCTTCAGAGACAGCGTGACCATGTGTACACATTGATTTTGGATTTATAGCCACCAGAATTATGAGGAAATATTTTTGTTGCTTTAAGCCAACCAGTTTTTGGTACAGCAGCCATAGGAAAGTTTTATAAAGGATAAGACAGGAAAAAATATATAGAGGAAGGAAGGAAACACACACGCATATATTAATATATACACAGCCAGAGAGAGAATATAATTTTAAGCATCCAAAATACTTAAGCAAATTGCTCATTATACAAAAATGGAGCTGTAAATAAATTTGCCTGTTAATATTATAAGACTGTGAGAAGGAACATGTCCTCTAAAGTCTTAGCAAGGCTCACAGAACTTTTCAATTTTAGGACATGTCTTGGTTTCATCTTCTCTAGTTTTTATTTTATTTTAAACAAGATCTCACTCCTTCTCTGGCTGGAGTACAGTGATATCATCATAGCTCACTGCAACCTTAAACTCCTGGGTTCAAGCCATCCTCCTGCTTCAGCCTCCTGATTAGCTAGGACTGCAGGCATGTACCACCACATCTGGCTAATTGTTTTTTATTTCTTGTGGAGATGGGGTCTAGCTATGTTAACCAGTCTTGTCTTGAACTTCTGGCCAAGAGCTATCCTCCTATCTAGGCCTCTTAAAGTGCTAGGATTATAAGTACGAACCACCATGCCCAGCTTTGTTTTTAAATTTGACTCATACCTGTTAAATGTTACAGAAGAGTTTCTCATATTGCAAACCCGAGTTAATGTTCTGATTCATTTCTACTTCCACCATTTACTTAGATGGATGAACTTGGAAAAGTTACTGTACTACTCCAGTAAGGCTGCTGTTTTAGCTTGCATTGCTATAACAAAGTACTACAGACTGATGGCTTGGAAGCAGCAAAAATTTATTTCTCACAGTTCTGCAGGCTGGAAGTCTGAAATCCGGATACCAGTATGGTGAAGTTCTGGTAAGAGCTCTTTTCTGGGTTGCAGACTGCTGACTTTTCCTTATTTTCTCACATAGCAGAAAAAGGGTGAGAGTGCTCTCTGGAGTTTCTTTTAAAAGGGCACTAATCACATTTATGAGAGCTCTACACTTTTGACCTAATTATCTTTGAAAGACCCCCACCTCCTAATACTATCACATTTGGGTTAGAATTTGAGCATATAAGTTTTGGTGGGGGAAATAAACTTTCAATCCATATTTCAGTCTACCTTTGGGCTGTCATAAGTCATGTCCTTCTTGCATGCAAAATACATTCATTCCATCCCAACAACCCCAAAAGTCTTAACTGGTTGAATCTTCAACTCTAAAGTCTCATTAAAACATCATCTAAATCAGATATGAGTGGGACCCAGGGTATCATTTATCCTGAGACAAAATTCCTCTCCAGCTGTGAAGCTATGAAACCAAACAAGTTATATTCTTCCAACCTGCAACTGTGGGACAGGCATAGGTTAGACATTCTCATTTTCAAAAGGGAGAAGAGGAAACAAGAAAATGGTGATGAAGCCTAAGTAAGTCCAAGACCTCACAGGACACACTCCATTAAACCTTATGGCTTGAGAATAATTCTCTTTGGCTTGATGGTCCACCCTATGGACCTATTCAGCTGGCAACATCAATCCCAAAACCTGGCTGGGTGCTGACCACAATGAAGTTCTCTTTGGTGGCCCTGCCCAGGCTTTGGTTCTCTGTCAGGGTGGAAGTCACGCATCCAGGTTTCCCCAGGACAGCCCGATCTTCACAGTTCTACCAGACATTGGTCCTGCCCTTTGAAACTGAGGTGGAGGCAGCCCTGCCCTCTTCCCCTTCCACCTCCAGCAGATGCTCTGCGGGCCTGTGCTAGGAACAGCAGCCCTGATGATCTCTGAATCACCTTGGGGGTCCTTATTCCCTTGTCTCGAAGAATAGCACATGTTCATAGCTGAGTAGCTTTATGGTCCTGTAGAGTTAAAGAAGTCTTATAGTCTTTCTTCATTTTGTCCCATTTACTTTGTTTCCTTTAGTCCTAGCTAGTAGCGTTTCTGCTGGTATAGTCACATTTCTACTCCTGGTTTTTGTTGAGATGGTTGACCAAGTCTGTGGTTCACACCCTTGCCATTCACTTCCATAAATACAATCTCATTTTTCATAACAGGAACACACTGAGAATTTTCTAATCTTTAAATCTTGATTTCTTTTTGCTTTCTTCAATTCATTCCCTCTTCTTGCATTTCACAGGAAGAATCAAGCAGTGAGAAGGAACCAAGCCACTCCTTCAACACTTGGCCTAGAAATCTCTTCAGCTTAATATCCAGTTTCATTGCTCATAAGTTCTAGCTTTCACAAAACACTAAAACACAAAAACAATTCAGCCAAGTTCTTTGCCACTTTATAACAAGGACTGCCTTTACTCTAGTTTCCAATAGCATGTTCCTAATTTCCATTTGAGAAGTCAACAGAATGACCTTGCCCGTCCATATTTCTAACAACATTCTGTTTATGGTTACTTAGGTATTCCCTAAGAAGACAGAAGCTTCCTCTACAGCTCTCCTCTTTTCTTTCTAAACTCTCACGAGAATTTCCTTCAAAAGTTTATGCACAGCAATCTAGGCTTTTTCTAGCACACACTTCAAAACTCTTTCAGCCTCAACCTACTGCCCAGTTCTAACACTACTTCTGCATTTTTAGGTATTTGTTACAGCAGCACCCCCCATTCCTCAGCACCAATCCCTGTCTTAGTTTAGGCTACTAGAACAAAATATTAAAGACTTAGTAGCATATAAACAACAGAAATTTATTTCTCACAGTTCTGGAGGCTGGAAGTCTGAGATCAGGGTGCCAACACTGTCAAATGCTGGTAAGGGCCCTATTCCAGGTTGCAGATTGCTGACTTCTGTGTATATCCTCACATGGCAGAAAGAGGCTTAGAAAGCTTTCTGGGGTCTCTTCTATGAGGGCACTGATCTCATTCATGAGGCCTTTACCCTCTTGACCCAATTATTTCCCAATAGCTCCACATCCTAAAAACATCACTTTGGGGTTAAAATATCAATGTATGAATTCTATGAGATGGGGGAGGCACAAACCTTCAGTTCATAACAGCTGTCATAACAATGTACCATAGACTGGGTGGATTAAACAACAGAAATATAGTTCTAAGAGGAAAGCATCCAAGAAGAAGGTTTGCCATGATTAATTTCTTCTGAGGGCCTCTCTTTTTGGCTTGTAGATGCTTGTCTTCTTCCAGTATTTTCACATGATCTTCCCTCTGTGTGTATCTATGTCCTAATCTCCTCTTATTGTAAGGACACCAGTCATATTGGATCAAAGTGACCCCAATGGCCTCACATAATCTTAATTACCTCTGTAAAAACCTTATCACCAAATACTGTTACATTCTGAGATACTGGAGGTTAGCTCTCTACATATGTACTTTGGGGTACATGAATCAACCCATCATAGTTATTTTTATTTATTCCCCAGTTTTCTCACCTGTACAAAAGTGGGTCCTAAGAATATTTATCTCCTAGATTTGTTATGAGAAATTAAATATACAAACACATAGAACTTTTTCTGATAAATTTTAAGCAACTACGTACATGTTAGATCTTGCTACCTAATATTCTGTTCAAGTAGACAAAATCAAATTAATCACCATTATTGGTTAAAAATACACTGTTTATTTCACGTGCTGCACTCTTTTATTTTAAACCATAACCCAATCTTAGAATTAAATATTGAGTCACACTCTACATATTTTACTAGGACTTGCATTTTTTACTAAAAATTATGTTACTAAGATTTATGCATGTTCATACCTGTGGCTCTAGCTCATTTTTATTTCCATATAATATTCTATATATGAATATATAACATTTGCTTGCTCCTTTCCCTCTTGATGGCATCTGGTATGTACCCAGGGTTCTGCTATTGGAACAGTGTATAAATGTGCTTCTGCACATCTTCAGGTGAGTGTATCACTGCAGTCATTGAGAAAGTGATGTTCAGCTTTATAAGATATGCTGAATTATTTTTTGATGTGATTGTAACAATTGCATTATAATAAAATGTGTAAGAGTGTTCCACTCTGTATATTTTTATATATGTGCATTTCTCTATCTCTATATATGTATATAGTGTACTTATATATGTGTTGACCATTTGAGTATGTGTTACATGGTTCTTCTTTGTAGTCTTTACTTGCATTTCTCAAATAGATAAAGTGGTTGAACAACTCTTAACAATTTTTTTATGTTTTTTTATTTCCCCTATTATGATATGCTTAGATTTTGCCTATATTTACCCTGGGTTGTTTGTATTTTGGTTATTGATTATAGTAATTATTTACATATTCTTTCACACATTCTTTCTATAATCTTTTGATAATTGTATGTGCTAAAATATCTTCTCTTTCATTTTGGCTTGTATCTCTCTTTATTTTATATATTTGAATAAAGAGAGCATCTATTTTAATGAAATTGAATTTATCAATCCCTTTTTAATGGGTAGCATGTTTTTTTGTACTTTGCTTAATAAATTTCTTTTTATCCCAAGATCAGAAAGATATTCGTCACTGTAGTTTTTTAATTTTAAAATTTTAATTTAGACATTTAAGCCCATACTCCATTTATAGTTTTTGTTGTTGTTTTTCCATGATGTCATGCTTAGGTACTATTTTTGTCACCTCTGTTGATAATAAGTTTATATATGTACATATATCTCTATATATGACTGTTTCTAAGAGTAGTATTATTTCCCAGTAATCAAATTTTCTAGCTTTACACTAATGCTCTATTACTTAATATGAATTTTTAAAAGTCCTTAATATTTTATTTGAATTTTTGGTTTTCTTCCTACTATCTTAGAAGCAATGTAAATATTTGGATAATTTCTAAGTGTTTGTATTATAATTAGTGTAACAATTCTAAACTTTTCTGGGTCTGTATTCCAACACAAACTAAATCTTTCTGTTTCTAATTTTTAAATCTATAAAATAACCTTATAATATCTAACTGCCTAAATACTGTCTTAAATGTTTAAATAATTTAAAAATTTTCAAAATATTCTTCCATATAATGCTTTACTTAACTTTCACAACAGTTCACTAAAATATACATAGTAGACTTTGTTTTCAGAATATTACAGGGGTACAAACATTTTGGTTACATAAATTGTCTTTGACCGCCCGACAGGTGTGCCCATCCCCCAGAGAGCAAACACTGCATTCATTAGGAGTGGATTTATCCATCTTCTCCTCCCTCCTCCCACCTGCTCAATGCTCTATGAATGTTACTTCCTACATGTGCACATTAGTGTTGATCAATTACTACCAATTTAATGGTGAGTACATACAGTGCTTGTATTTTTCCATACTTGAGATATTTCACTTAGAAAAATAGACTATAGCTCCATTGAGGATAATACAATAGGTAGGTACTTCATCATTTTTTTTTTTTTTATGGCTAAGTAGTACCCCATGCTATACATATACCACATTTTGTTAATCTACTCATGTACTGATGGGCACTTGGGTCGTTTCCACATCTTTGCAATTGTGAATTGTGCTGCTATAAATATTTGAGTACAGATCTCCTTTTCATAGAATGTCTTTCTTTCCTTTGTGTAGATACCCAGTGGTGGGATTGCTGGATCAAATGGTAGTTCTAGTTTTAGTTCTTTGAGGTATCCCCATAATACTTCCCACAAAGGTTTACTAGTTTATAGTCCCACCAGCAGTGTATGAGTATTCCTATCTCTTCGCATCCATGCCAACATTTGTTGTTTTGGCACTTTTTGATAAAAGCCATTCTCACTGGAGTTGAGTGATGTCTCATTGTAGCTCTGACTTGCATTTGCCTTATTAGAGATGTTGAGCATTTTTTCATGTTTTTGTTGGCCATTAGTCTATCTTCTTTTGAAAAGTTTCTGTTCATGTCCTTTGCCCACTTTTTAATGGGGTTGTTTGATTTTTTTCTTGGTGATTATCTGAGTTCTATAGAGATTCTAGTTATCAGCCGTTTATCAGATGTATAGCATGCAAATATTGTCTCCCATTCTATAGGTTGTCTATTCTCTCTAGTAATAGTTTTGTTGTCTGTGCAGAAGTTTTTAAATTTGATCAGGTTCCATTTACTTATTTTTGTTGGTGCTGTGGATGCTTTTGCGGTCTTTTTCATAAATTCTTCGCCTAGGCCTGTATATATAAGAGTTTTTCCAACATTTTCTTCTAGAATTCTTAGGGTTTCATGCCTTAAGTTTAAGTCTGTTAGCCATCATGAGTTGATTTTTGTGAGAGGTGAGAGGTGCAGATCCTGTTTTAGTCTTCTACAGGTGGCTGTCCAATTTTCTCAGCACTATTTATTGAACAGGGGTTCTTTTCTGCAGTGTATGTTTTTGTCTGCTTTGTTAAAGATCAGATGGCTATATGAGGATGGTTTTATATCTGGGTTCTCAGTCCTGTTCTATTGGTCTATGTCTCTGTTCTTGTGCCAGTACCATGATGTTTTGGTTACTATGGCCTGTAGAATTGCTTGAAATCTGGTAAATTGATGCCTCCTAATTTATTCTTTTTGCTTAAGGTTTCTTTGGCTCTAGGGAATCTTCTTTAGTTCCATAAAAAGCATAACATTATTTTTTCTAGATCTGTGAAAAATGATGTTGGTATTTTAATAGGGATTGCATTGAATCTGTAGATCACTTTGGGTAGTACAGACATTTTAATGGTGTTGATTATATCAATCTATGAGCATGGTATGGTTTTCCATCTGTTTACGTCCCCTGCTATTTCCTTCCTCAGTGTTTCATAGTTCTCCCTGTAGATATCTTTCACCTCCTTACTTAAATGTATTCCTAGGTATTTTATTTTCTTTGTTGCTATTGTGAAGGGTACTAAGTCTTTGATTTGGTTCTCAGTTCCACTGTTGTTGGCGTACAGGAATGCTACTGATTTCTGTACATTGATTTTGTAACCTGGGGCTTTGTTGAACTTAATTATCAATTCCAGTAGTCTCTTAGCAGAATATTTGGGGTTTCCCAGACATAAGATCATATTGTCAGCAAAAAGTGATAATTTGACCTCTTCTTCCCCCAATTCGATGCCTATCATTTTCATCTCATCTCTGATTGCTCTGGCTAGGACTTCCAACAGTATGTTGAATAGAAGTGGTGCTAGAAGGCAACATTGTCTGGTTCCAGTTCTAACCGGGAATGGTTTCAATTTTTCCTCATTCAGTATGATGTTGGCTGTGGGTTTCTCATATATGGCTTGTATTATGTTTAGGTAAGTCCCGTCTATACCTATTTTGTTAAGCATTCTTATCATAAAAGGCTGTTGACTTTTGTTGAATGCTTTTTCTGCATCTATTGAGAAGATCATATGGTCTTTGTTTTTACTTCTATTTATGTGGTGAATTACACTTATAAATTTGCATATATTGAACCATCCTGCCTCTATGAAATGAAGCCCACTTGGTCATGATGGATTATTTTTTTGAGGAACAGCTGAATTCGGTTTGCTAGGATTTTATTGAGAATCTTTTCATCTGTATTCATAAGGGATATTGATCTGTAGTTTCCTTTTTTTGTTGAGTCTTTCCAGGCTTTGTTCTCAGGGTGATGTTGGCTTCATAAAGCATGTTGTAGTGGATTGCTTCCTCCTTGATGTTGTGGAATAATCTCTGCAGTATAAACATCAGTTCTTCTTTGTATGTGTGATAGAATTCAGGTATGAAACCATCTACTCCACGACTTTTTTTTTTTTTTGAAGATATTTTTATTATTGCTTCAATTTTGCTACTTGATATCGGTCTATTCAGGAATTTTATTTATTCCTCATTAAGCCTAAGGAGGCTGTATGTTTTTAAAAATTTGCCCATTTCCTCCATGTTTTCATGTGCATAGAGATTTTTATAGTATTCAAAGATGATATTTTATATTTCCAGGGTATCAGTTGCAATTTCTCCTTTTTCATTCCTAATTGAGCTTATTAGAGTCCTTTCTTTTTTGCTTCAGGTTATTCTAGTGAGAGGCATGTCAACTTTGTTTATCTTTTAAGAAAACCAACTTTTGTTTCATTAATCTTCTGTATAGCTCTTTAGTTATTGATTTCATTTAATTCTGCTCTGATATTTATTATTTTTCTTCTTCTGCTGGATTTGGGATTGGTTTTACTATCCTTTTCCAGTTCTTTGAGACAATTCATTAGATTGCTGATTTGTGATCTTTCTGTCTTTTGGATATAGGCATTTATGGCTATGAATTTTCCTTTCAGGACTTTTTTAGCTGTGTCCCACAGACTTTGATAACTTTTGTCTCCTTTATTATCTTTTGATTTCACCTTAATTTCTTCCTTTACTTGAGCATCATTCAGTAGTAGGTTGTTTAGTTTCAATGACTTTGTGTGTATATGAGTGTTTCTGTTGGAGTTGATTTCTAATTTTATTCCACTGTGGTCTCAGAAGATGCATGGTATAATTTCTATTTTTTTTAAATTTGTTAAGAGATACTTTGGGACTTAGCATGTGGTCAGTCTTAGAGAATGTCCCATGAGCTGATGAGAAGAACACATATTTAGTGAGTTTTGGGTGGAATATTATGTAAATTTCTGTTAGGCCCATGTGTTCTAGAGTTCTGTTTAAGTTCATTGTTTCTTTGTTTATTTTCTTTTTGGAGGATACATCCTGTTCTGTGAAAGAGGAGTTCAAAGCCTGGGTATTACAGTGCTGCTGATTATCATTTTGTTTAGATCAAGTAGGATTTTTTTAATGAATCTGGGCACACCTGTGTTGGGTGCATAAATATGTGGAATTTTTTTGTCTTCTTGTTGAATTGTTCCCTTTACCATTACATAATGACCATCTTTGCCTTTCATTACTTTTGTTGATTTGAAGACTAAGTTATCTGATATGAGAACCTCTACTTCAGCTTTCTTTTGGTTTCTGTTCACATGGAATATAGTTTTCCATCCTTTTGCCTTGAGTCTGAATGAGTCCTTGTGGGTTATATGCGTTTCCTGAAGACAGCAGATACTTGGCTTTTATATTTATCCATTCAGCCAGACTATGTCTCTTCAGTGGACAGTTCAAGCCATTCACATTTATTGAAAGAATTGATAAGTGGGGTGGATTTCTGTTCATTCTGTTGAGTAGAACTTTGTTGCTTTGTTTTCTCTCTTGAGCCATTGTGGTATCTGGCCTTTGACCTTTAGATTTTAGGTGATTTTACACTGGTGTTTATTGTGCTGATTCATGTGTAATGCTGTTCTGAGTACTTCCTGCAGGGCAGGTATTGGCTTGACAAAGTCCCTCAGTACTTGTCTGAGAAAGACTTTATTTCCTCCTCATATATGAAATTTAGTTTTGCAGGATACAAAATTCTAGGCTGTACATTATTCTTTTTGATAAGACTGAGAATGGAAGCCCAGTCCCTTCTAGCTTGTAAGGTCTCAGTTGAGAAGTCTTTAGTTAGTCTGATGTTTTTCCTTTGTAAATTACCTGCTGCTGCTGCCTTATGGCTCATAGGAGGGTCTCTTTTGTGTTTATTTTGTCTAGTCTGATGACTACATGACATGGTGTTTTCTTCTTTGTGATGAATCTCTCAGGAGTCCTTTGAACTTCTTGTACATGACTATCTATATTTCTAGCAAGGCCAGGGAGATTTTCCTCAATTCTTCCTTCAAACAAATTATCCAACCCTTGTATATTTACTTCTTCACCCTCAAGGATGTCTATGATTCTTATGTTACATATCTTCGCATAATCCCATATTTCTTATAGGCTTTGCTCTTTTCTCTTATTTATCTGCTCTATCTCTGTGATCTACCTGTTTACTTGAAAGGTATTTTCTTTGAGGTCTGAGATTCTGTCTTCTGCTTGATCTAACCTATCCTTAAGGATTTCCACCATGTTTTTTAATTCTTTGAATTAATTTTTCATTTCCAGATATTCTGTTTGATTTTTCTTTAATATTTTCAATTTTTTAAGTGAATTTTTCATTCATTTCCTGCATTCTTTTTGTGGTCTCTTTTTGTTGGGTTTTCATTTTATCTTGCATTTCATCGAGCTTTCTTACAATCCATGTTCGAAATTATTCTTCTGTCATTTCAACATTCTGATTTTGGTTGGTATCCATTGCTAGGGAGCTGGCAGTGTCCTTTCACTGTGATTCTTCATACTTCTGGAGTTCTTTCACTGAGTCCTTCTCACCTGAAGCAGCTATTGCTTCTTACCTTTGGATTTTATTTTGTTTAGATAATGGCATGCCCAGTTTAATATCTGAGCCATTAGGTGGTGTTTGTGGGTGAGAATCAGCTACATGTGTAAATGCAGTAAAAGAACATGCAAATTGACCTCCTTGTCAGTAGGTGGTGCTTGCTGGGAGGAACAAGTTGCAATGTTGGTTTTGGGTCCTATGACCAGCTCTAGTTCCTCAGGAGAAGCACGCTAATGCTCCAGGTGGTGGGTGGGGCCCTGAAACTTCCAGGTGTGTCATTATTCTCTACCTCAGCAGGGGCTGGTAGAGGACTTAGTCTGGGCCTAGCTGGCTTGGATGAGCCTGCCCTCAAGCTCCACAAATGTTTTTAGCAGGGGTCAAATGTCTGTTCCCTGCCTCTGGGCAAAGCTATCAGGGAGGGGCTGAAGTGCCCCACTCAACCAGAAAGTCTGTGTTTGGAGGCAGGGCTGTCTGAGACCCTCAGTCAGACAGTCTGGAGCAGATCTTGCTCCTTTCCACCCTCCCCTATTCTGCAGTTTCCCCCGTGTTATCTGTCAGCAGGCAGGACCTCAAGCCAGTTGAGCTCCCCCATGACTGTGATGTAGGCTGGGAGGTTCTCTGCCCAGGATGCTGGCCTGAGCTGGGAACATGGGCCTCCCATTGGAGGAGAGGTGTCCTGCAAGCACACCACAGCTAGGACCAACACTGCACTCTCACCCCTGATCTGCCCCTGCAGGCCCCCACACCTCTCGAGATTAATTCACAAATATCCCCTCTGTGTCCTCAGCAATGCACAGTGTATAGGATCTGGCCCTGGAGATCAATCCTTGACCATGCCAGGGACAAAGATACTGGTCCCATGTCTCTCACATTGTGCAAGTTGATTCAATGTCCCTCGACCTCGGAGTTTTCCCCACTGTGCTAGAGTCACCTGGCACGCAGCCCCAGGGAGGGCAGGCAGGCAGGATATGCACAGTCCAAGCACCCCTCATTCCAGTGCAGGACCCCAAAAGGAAAGGTCTGAGCACCATTTCCTGTGGAAGCCTCCATGTTGTAGCTCAATTGTCTCTCTCAGCAGCTGTGGGATGGGGAGGAAAAGGAGAGAATGAGTCTAGGTGGAGGAAAGTCTGCCCTCTGATCATCTTCAAGCATCTCTCCAGGAGGAAGACTGCCCAGAATGACAGGGATCTGGAGTCATGCAGATCACCCGGGACCCACTGGACCCCTCTGGCTCCTGCAGTCTGGTCTGGAGTTTGGAGATATCTGTGTAGGGAAAAGCATGTAGGAACCTGAGGGGTGGGGGCCTCCTGGGGCACATAAAGGCACCCGGTGGATAGAGAAACAATATGGCACCTGCCATCTGGCTCAGATCTGTGCAGTGGGAGGCCCTCAAGAGGGGCTGAGATCCTGGTGCCTTGTCCGCAAGAAGCTCTCTGCTCACTGGCGGCAGCAGTCTCTGGGCTCATGTAGGCAGAAGATCTCTCCACCAGCTCAGGAGGCCACCAACAATCCAAGATGTGAGAGAAGAGGATGTTAACTGCTCCATCTATCCTTCTCACTGGTCTCAAAGCCTCTCAGGGCTTAATCCCCACCAATGCCTTTCTTCTTCCAGTTCTACCCACAATCTCTTCCTGTGAAGTCTCCTGTAAGTTCAGGCACCCTTCCTTCAGACTCTCTTCCTATCTATGTTTGTCTATCTGTTTGCTTTTTCTCTTTCATCTAAAACTTCTCCTCTTACAGAGATGCTCTAGTTGGTGGTGTCTTCGGTCCACCATCTTGCTTCTTTTTGACATTTTTATAAGAAAAGAGGAAATTAAGTGATAGCATATTCTAATTGTTTCATGTCATACCAGTGGTAACATGAGTTGAGAATCCAGGCATATTTGCTTCTAATTTATTTTCTCCATGATGTTATATATGCTTTACATAAATAATTCTCATTGTTGGCAAGATGTGAATGACTCTGATGCCATTAAACCACCAAATATACTATGAAAATATGAGGTACTATATTTTACCCTCATGTTAATTTTAGTAAGAAATAAAGAATAATAATGTAGTAGCCATTTAGAAACAAGTCAAATTTTCTAAAAGATTCTACAGAAAAGTTTATTGTTAATTCACTCAGTAGCTAATTGATAGATGGGGACTGAAGATAACGATGATGATGATTATGATGACGATAACATGAGCAAGGCTAAATCTTGGAGGGATTAAATGTTTCCATTTATGATAGGAAGATAAATAGCTTTTTAGGGATAGCAAGGAAATCATTTTGTCACAATTAGGAAATAGTTTTGGATATCTAAGTGGTTATAAACAGCAGAGATTATAGAATTGATATGTAGAAAATGATGTTAAGATTTGTAAATGATGTTCTTATAAATGCTAGGAAAATTCACTGAGAATATTATCTAAAATCAAATTAGAGTAGATAGCTCAAGAAAGCATAATAAGCTTAAAAAGGAGAGTCATGGGGGTAGAAGAGGAGCTTATTTAACTAGATAAAAGGGATTAATGTAGAACTTTGGTACATTTTATTCTAAAAATTGTAAAACTTTAGGCTTATATCCAATGAAAATATTCTCATTTTTTTACATTTTGCAAAATATCGATTAGTTTACTATTTAAGAATCTTGTTTGTAATTCTCTCTTAATTACAATTATAGAGAGCCTTATAATTTATGCCATTACAGCCTATAATGGATGGACTTAGTACATGAAGATACATATGAATTCTACTTTACAAATGACTTGTTCCTTGACCTGATTAATAGGACTGTAACTTACCTCTTAACTTCTTTTATTTGTTCCTGTGGAAGAAGTTTAAAACCTGGTTGCTCAAACAAAATAATTAACTGATGAATACACATATAAATCAAGTGAAGGTCACAAGGAAAGTAAACACAAAGATCTTCATTCATTCATTCTCACTTGCTTGCGTGTATTCATCTAGCAAATATTTTGTAATGTGCTTACTGTGTTAGTACTGAGATATATAGCAGTGAACAAAATATACACAAATCTCTATCCTTGGGAAGCTGAATATCTTATATAAGATAGATAGTAAACAACGTGAAACTTATAATATTTTACATGGCAATAAATACCATGGAGAATGCTTAAGCAAGGATGGGGTATGAAGTGAAGGTTGAGTGTAAGTTCAATTAAAGAAAAGATGATCTGAGAAGGCCTTACTGAGATGGAGACATTTGAGTATAATCATTAAATCATTGAGGAGAGATTCATAAGGTTAGATGAGGTAAGACTATGTGAAGAGGAGCATTTTTAAGAGAGAACAAATCTAAGGCACCTGAAGAGAATGCTCTCTGAGTGTTAAAGAGATTGACATGTTAATAGAATAGTACCTCACAAATCCAGTGAATATGTTTTGAATCAATAAAACATTGAGTCAAATTTATCAATGAATTCTCAGTAGCTTTTGGAAGATTATATTTGTTGGAAGTACAAACATTATTGTTCTGTTGAAATATATTGACGGAGGTTGAAATTAAATTAAAATGAAATTTGACAAGGATGGAAGAGAAAAATATCAATATCTATTTATATATGTTCATCTATATCTATATATGATTATCTATTTACATTTATATATTCTCTATGGCTGCTGTAAAAAATTTCCACAAACTTGTCTTAAAACAACAAGAAGTTTATTCCTCCATAGTTTTAGAAGCCAGAAATCTGAAATCAATGTCATTGGACCAAAATTAAGGTGTCAACTGGGCCACACCTCTCTGGTGAATCTAGGAGATTATCCATTCCTTGTCTTTTCTGGTGCCTTCTGGTATTCCTTGACTTGTGGTCCCATCATTCCAAACCTCAAAACCATCATCTTCAAATCTCTCTATTCCATCTTCACATCGTTTTCTCCTCTGTGTGTGGCCAAATCTCCCTCTGTCTCCCTATTATAAAGATATATTTGACTGCCTTTAAGACTTTCCCTGCTAATCCAACATAACTCCCTATTTCAAGTTCATTAACTTAATCACATCTGCAAAGACCTTATTTTCATATAAGATAACATTAACAGGTCCCAGGCAATAAGAACCTGATACCTTTGGGGGGCATTTTTCAGCTTACCGCTATTGATATTTTATATTATATATAAAATACATAATATTTGTATATATCAAATACAAAATATATAGCATATATAATATATAAAATATATAACACATATAACATATATAGGGGTATATATGGCATATATACATATATGTATAAAATATATACCTATACAGATTCTGGAGGAAAAAAGTAGCCATTTGCTCTTATTTCTGCCCCCTTGACTGTGCAAGGGAGATTGATGCATCAATATACTGAAGACATTGCTGAGCTATTATTTCTTTCTGCAGTTTTTATTTCATTTAAATTTTAGAAGATGGTTGTTTATATAATATATTTTTTGTTTTGCTTAAAAAAAATCATACAGTAAAATGAGGAGCAGGATTCTTTAAAGGTCCTCAGAGCCAAAGTCTTATTATTATATACCATAAAAGGAAAAATAGTTTGAGTTTACTGTTGGGCAGTCACCATGCTGGAAAACAAACATTGTACATAGTCAGTGGTCAAGATGTCTTTTTTAATGAGGAGAGCTGATCTGGAGTTAAAGCATGCAAGTAATTAGCAATTAAATACATATAATTGTGTATACATACTTTTTCATGTATATATGAAACAAATTATTAGGAGCTCTCAAGTAGTTTCATAAAGAAGGAAGTAGATTATGAGTTCATATAAATAGTAACGGGGAGCACATTTGCTAAATAAATTTGGACAGCCATTATATACTTTTTGTGTCAAAAGATGTTATAAAACTTAAATAAGAATTCACAGAAAACAATAGAAATTGAATTATATTATAATCTTTATCTTATAGAGTCATTTAATATACACACATCTACAACATTAAACAAAACAAATTTTAGAAAGCATTTAATAGTTATTTAATTCACTTATGTCACACATTTTTTTCTGTTAAAAAGTCCTATTTGGGCCTTGGGAGGTTGAATGAAAATCAGAATATCTATTTTGTTACCTCAACATTTCATCTCACAAATAGGAAAGCTACAAAATCATGTACAACAGCACAGAATCCATAAAAAATCATTTTAGACAGGTACTATAATTGTATTAGGAATGTGAACAAAAGTGGAGAGTGTTAGAGAAAATTGAGGTACTCAAAACATGTATTGTTCACTCTAATCAAATTTCAAAACAACAGACTTTAGAAGAATGCTCTAAAAAGACAATCCTTTATAGTTTTGAATTTATGGAGGTGAAAAATTTAACAAAAGCTTGTTGACATGATTTTTATAAGCTGCTAACCACTTACGTTAGTTGAAGACAAAAGATTTCTAAGGATTTTCAAGCTATGAGTCATTTATAAAATTGCTTTTAAAACGCGTGTTACTGAAATAACATTTTTTCTGAATTAAAATATTTTGCCTTTCTCATAAAGGTGAGTGATATTCTTACATGTGCCATTTGAAAACGAGAATATATTTAGTATTGCAATGAACAGTATAGTGACCATAAAGGAAATTAGTCACCTACAAAGAAAAGAAATAATTGAGAAATAATTGTTCTGCACTATATTTTCAAACTTTTAAAATTTGGCAGATATAATTTTAAAATACAATAAGATTAGTGTTTAACTTTAGGTATAATTTATCATTTATTCTTGAATGATAGAGGTTCATTAGTCACATTCTAAATTTGTGTGTGTTGAACTGTTAAAATATCACTCAAATCTATTCTCCTAATGATTCTATTCTATCAGTATCCCAGAATGTTGTAATACTACTAGGAATGGTGAGGTGGACTGGAATGCAGACTTTGTGTTCAAGTACTGACACATTTTTCAGCAAATATGAAAAACCTCTTAATCTCCCACTTATCTATAATTTATTTATCAACGTTTTCACCTCTAATTCTCTTCTTTGACTCCTTCATTCAGGTTTTGTTTCTACCAGTTTACCAAAATAACATCAGTCAAGTCACCAATGATTCCTGTCTTACAAATTCAAAAGTCAATTTTTTTGTCTTAATTTTCTTTGAATTGTCAGCACCATATGACACAGTCAACTATTCCAATCTTTCTAAGTCATTTTGTTCAAACTTTCTTGCAATTCCTATTCTTGCATAACTTTCTTCAGTTCTTTGGATGTTGTTAAAGTCTTCTTTGTTAGCTCCTTCCCCCTGACCATACTCACTCTGTTCTCAAAATCCTCTAGTTTCTTTGGCTGTGCAGAAGCTTTTTAATTTAATCAGGTCCCATTTATTTATTTTGTTGTTGCTGTGATTGCCTTAGGGGTCTTCTTCATAAATTCTTTGCCTAGGCCAATGTCTATAAGAGTCTTTCCTACATTTTCTTCTAGAATTCTAATAGTTTCACACCTAAGGTTAAGTCTGTTATCCACCATGATTTGATTTTTGTGAGAGGTGAAACCTGTGGGTCCTGTTTCAGTGTTCTACATGTGGCTATCCAGTTTTCCCAGCACCATTTGTTGACAGTCATGAGAGAAAACAGACAACCTACAGAATGGGAAAAAAATTTCACATGCTGCACATCAGATAAAAGACTGATAACAAGAATCTATTTAGAACTCAGGAAAAATCAAACAACCCTATCAATAATTGGGCAAAGGACATGAATAGAAATTTTTCAAAAGAAGATATAAAAATGGCTAACAAACAAATGAAAAATGCTCAACATCTCTAATCATCAGGGAAATGCAAATCAAAACCACAATGAGATATTACTTAACTCCAGTGAGAATGGCCTTTATCAAAAAGTCCCAAAACAATACATGTTAGCGTGGATGCGGAGAGACAGGAACACTCGCACACTGCTGGTGGGACTGCAAACTAGTGCAACCCCTGCGGAAAGCAATATGAAGATACCTTAAACAGATTCAAGCAGACCTACCATTCGATCCAGCAATCCCATTATTGGGCATCTACCCAAAAGAACAAAAGTCATTCTATAAAAAAGACAGCTGTACCCAAATGTTCATAGCAGCACAATTCACAATCGCAAAGATGTAGAAACAACCCAAATACCCATCAATACATGAGTGGATTAGTAAAATGTGGTATATGTATACCATGGAGTATTACTCAGAAATAACGGTGATATATAATCTCTTTTGTTCTTCATAGAATCTCTTTTGTTCTCCTGGAGAGAGCTGGAACCCATTCTATTAAGTGAAGTATCCCAAGAATGGAAAAATAAGCACCACATGTACTCACCAGCAAATTGGTTTCCCTGATCATCACCTAAGTGCACATTTGGGAATAACACCAATTGGGTATCGGACTGAGGTGGGGGGTGGGGGGAGGGGATGGGTGTATACCTACATAATGAGTGCGATGCACACTGTCTGGGGAATGGACACACCTGAAGCTCTGACTTGGGGGATGGGGGGGCATGGGCAACATACACAACCTGAACTTTTGTACCCCCGTAGTAAGCTGAAATTAAAAAAAAAAAGCCTCTAGTTATTATAATCTTTCTAGTTGATCTCATCCAGTCTTATTAATTTAAATGCTAGTTAGGTCCAGAGAGCTTCTCGAACAACATCTCCGATCCTGGTCTCTCCTCCTCCCCAACAGCAGCAAACTCAAAGATCCAATTGTCTACTTGATGTCACTGTTAAGATGTCAAATAGTCTACTTAAAATTAACATTTCCCAAATAGAATATTAATTTATTCTCCTGTATGTTTAGTCTCCAAGTATCTCATCTCAGTACATGGCATCACCAACAACACAATTGTTCAAGCCAAAAATTTAGGTGTGTTTCTTGAATCTTTTCTTCTTCCATCTACATAAACAATAAACAGTCATGTGTTGTTTAACTATGAGAATACCTTCTAAGAAATGTGTCGTCTGGTGATTTCATCATTGTGCAAATGTCCTTGAGTGCACTTACACAAATCTAGACGGTATAATCTGCTACACACCTAGGTTATATGATATAGCCTATTGCTCCAAGGCTACAAACCTGTACAGCACGTTAGTGGACGGAATACTGTAGACAATTGTAACACAACAATAAGTAATTGTGTATTAAACATAGACAAACTACAGTAAAAATATAGTATAAAAGATTAAATAAATGATATACCTTTATAGTGAATGCCTAGGACATTACTGTACACTAATATAAATTTTATAAATACTATACACTGAGGCTATACTAAATTTTAAAAATCTTAGAAGGGATGGGTATATTCACACCTAATGGGTGTGGTGTTCACCGTCTGGGGGATGGACATGCTTGAAGCTCTGATTTGGGTGGGGCAAAGGCAATATATATAACTTAAACATTTGTACCCCAATAATATGCTGAAATAAAAAAAAGTGAACAATAGCAATAAAAAAATAGCTTACTGCAATATTTTTACTTTATGAACTGTAAATCTTTTTTTTTTTTTTTTATTTCATCTTGTTATGGGGGATACAGAATTGCAGGTTACATACGTTGCTCCTGTACCACCTTTCCCCCCAAGTCAGAGCTCCAGGTGTGTCTGTTCCCCATGTCGTGCACATTGCACCCATCATGAGGTATATATCCCTCCCTTCCCCACCCCCCCTTCCCGAGTCAGCACCTTCAAGTGTTACCACTCCCCAAACGGTGCGCAATGCACTCATTGTGTAGGCATACCCCCATCCCCTCCCCCACCCCCCACCTCAGTCTGATATCCAATTGGTGTTGTTCCCAGATTTGTATTTAGGTGATGATCAGGGAAACCAATTTTCTGGTGAGTACATGTGATGCTTGTTTTTCCATTCTTGGGATACTTCACTTAATATAATGGGTTCCAACTCTCTCCAGGAGAACCATAGAGATGTCGTATCTTCATCATTCCTTATAGCTGAGTAATATTCCATGGTATACATATACCACAGCTTACTAATCCAATCATGTATTGATGGGCATTTGGGTTGTTTCCACATCTTTGCTATTGTGAATTGTGCTGCTATAAACATTTGGGTACATGTGTCTTTGTTACAGAATGACCTTTTTTCCTTTGGGTATATGCCCAGTAATGGGATTGCTGGGTCAAATGGCAGGTCTACTTGAATCTGTTTAAGATACCTCCATAATGCTTTCCACAGAGGTTGCACTAGTTTGTAGTCCCACCAGCAGTGTATTAGTGTTCCTGTCTCTCCACACCCACGCCAACATGTGTTGTTTTGGGTTTTTTTGATAAAGGCCATTCTCACTGGAGTTAAGTGATATCTCATTGTGGTTTTGATTTGCATTTCTCTGATGATTAGGGATGTTGAGCATTTTTTCATATGTTTGTTAGCCATTTAGTGTAAATCTTTTTGACCTTTACCATTTTGACCTTTTTGGCAATAATATTTAGCATAAAACACAAACACATTGTATAGCTGTACAAAAATATTTGTATATCCTTTTTCTGTAAGTTTTTTTTCTATTATTAAATTATTATGATTTTTTACTTTTTAAACTTCTTTTTTAAAAACTAAGACACAAATAACAGACCCATTAGTCTAGGCCTACACAGGGTCAGTATCATCAATATCACTGTCTTCCACCTCCACACCTTGTCCTACTGCAAAGGCTTCAAGGGCAATAATACACATGAAACTGTCATTTCCTATGATAACAGTGCCTTCTGGAATATTTCCTCAAGAACCTGCCGGAGGCTATTTTACAGGTTACTGTTTTTTAATAAATGGTAAGAGTACATTCTAAAATAATGATAAAAACTATAGCATAGTGAATGCATAAACCAGTAAAATAGTCATTTATTAACAGGTATTATGTACTATAATAATTTTATGTGCTACGCTTTTATACAACTGGCAGTGCAGTACAGCAGCATCATCATAAACACGTGAATAATATGTTGTGCTATGACATTGACAGCTACAGTATCACTACGTGATTGGAATTTTTCAAATCCATTATAATCCTTTGAGAGCACCATCTTATATGCAGTCCATTGTTGACCAAAATGTGGTTATAAAGCACATGACTGTATCAGCAATTTCTACCAACCATAGCTTCAAAATGTAGTCTAAATATATCCACTGACCTCCATTTCTACTTTTTAATTCAATCCAGTATCATCTTTCACTTGGAGCACTGAAATAGTCTATTATTTAGTTTTGCTACTTTCATTCCATTCTTCAAAGCCAACATGATCATTTTAGAAAGTAAATGAAAGTGGCATTAGTTTGGTTCCCACCAGAAGCAGATCTTAGACAAAAAATCAAGCTTGAGAATCTTATTTTGGAAACAAAACAATATATGGAATGGGATTAGGAAGGTATTATAAAAAAAAAAAAAAGGAAGAAAGACAGCCAATAAACGATGTGTTATCAAACCAGCTACATCTATGGATTATTAAAGCATAATGCCCCAAAGAAACTCCAGATAATGGCTCCTTGGAGTCATCCCACTAGAAGGGTGAGGGAGCTGGGGTATTTACATACAGCACTCATTGCCTAAGGGCTGCCTCAGGAGTGTGAATTTCCAGCTCTTTTGCCTACTCATGTGAGGACAAACCAGTGTTCCAAAGCTTCAGAGAAAGCCCGAGGCAAAGATATATACATCTCTCAACAGTGGGAAGTCAGATGAAGAATATTTATGTCATCAGGTCCAATGGATATGAACATAAGCTATTGTATTTTTCTTTCTTAAACACGGTAAAGGTTTTTTATTTCATTTAGGAAAAGATCTCAGCTCCTCACCATAGTTTAATGGCCAGCTTGCTGGCTGGGCTTTCATAAGCAGAGATCACCCACTGCAGGGCTTTCCTGAAACAGATGTTTTGCACTTGCTCTTTCTTCAAACACTTAGCTAGAATGCTCTTTCTCATCATTCAGCCCTCCACTCCCAGAACACTTTATCAGTGAAGCATCTCTTACCCAACTAATCCCTAATCCCTTTTAATTCTATTTATTTAATTTTAGTCTTTATCACAATCTCAATGTACATTTTTATATATGTATTTTATTTTAAATTTACTTTCTCATAAAAATGTAGGCTTCATGACAAAAAAGAACTTACTCTAGCTCAGCACTATATTCTTAGCATTTTGAAAAATGCTTAGTTTACAGTAGGTGCTCTAAAAAATTATGGAATAGTCATTTTTATTTAATTCAATGTATAACAACTCATTTTTCAATTTTCTTTATTTTTTGGTCATTATTTCTCTATGTCACAGTTTGTATTTAGGATTTTGGAACAGAACATCTGAGTTCAAATAATAGCTTCATATTTATGAGCTATGGACTGTGTATAAGTTGCCTGACCTCTCTTTTGTACTCATTGTGTCATTGTAAGTATTAAATGTACTTACATATATTTAATACATATATATGTGTGTATCTTCAGATCTTCAGAAACACTGGAACTTTTGGCAAGATAACATCTAAAACCCTTTCTATTTGAATACTCATATTATGTAAATTTCCCTTTTCTACTAGTTATGTAATTTTTAGATCACTTTTAATTGCTTCATCCCAAAACTTTCTATGTTTTGGGCATGATTCATTTCAGCTATGTTCTTTCCTACCTGCTGACACAGGCCTTCTTTTCTGATTTCACTGTATCTTTATCAGCCTCCCAAGTCCTTTTATGCTACAGTTCTATATCTCTGCTTTCAAACAACACCATGTTCTCATTTTAGAAGTTACCCACACTAAAATATGCAGGGAATATGGGTGATTCCATACTGATATCAAAGGGGAAAAAAAAGATGCTAACCATTTCTTAATCATTCCATAGTGGCATAAAATAGATATAAAGAAAATTAAAAATTTTCAAAATTTCAGAAATAAAAATGTCAAATGAACTAATTTTTTTTTAATTTTCCACATAAATTATTTTTTCCTTATTACCAGTAGCTAAGGGGCATGCAAGTCCTCCTACAACATGTTATATTTACATCTACTCAATCTGGTAATCAAACTATGCCAAATTTTGCAGTGGCCCATTTTATATTAAAACATCATAATTAAATACCTCTTACAATGTACACAGAAGAATTTTTCTTGCTAACACATTACAGAAAACTAGAAGGGAGACTTTTATACAAGTGGAGATAATTTAGTCATAAAACAAAACAAAACAAAATAAGATTTTAATACACAAATTAAGTCCTAAATTCAAGTATAAATCTCAATTTCCAAAATCCATGTTTCACCTATTTTTTAAATATTTCCAGGGATTCAATTCTTGGTAGTTTTTATAATCGTTTGACTCCTTACTGATAAGAACTTTCTTAGCAATTGAGGAGAGGGTAAGATGAATTAAAACAAAAAAGTGGTCAGTCGCTACTGGTAGTCACTCTAATTCCTACTAACCTGTCTCAGAGGAAAACTTAGCATTTCTTACTCCAAAGCCTAATTCATCCTAATTTTCACAGTATCATCCTCTTGGGATCTTCTTGAACTTCTTTCTCCATCAATTATTCCTTCTCTTTCTTCTGCTTACAACTTCTTCTTTTTCACTGAAATCTACTTAAAATCTGTATAGAAGCCATTCTCATGAATCCTGTTTGACACTATATATTCTCCCCTTTGGCTGTATAAAGAATCTAGTAATAATAGGACATATGATTATGTAGTTTATAAGAATATTATTAGCACTCTTGCACTAATTCTGAGAAGTAGATATAATCATTAACTACATTTTACAGTGGAATCTCTGGGTTGCAGGCAGAGTAAGGATATAAACATTCAGGGCCAGTTTTATAGGTCTCCAAACCTAGCAGGTGCATGGGGCCCTGTGCTCAGAAGCGCCCTGTGCTCCGAAGGGCCTTGTGCATAGTTTAACACTCTGTTGTCACTGCCTTGACATTTCTTAATCCTTTTATGTTCGAACTTGTGTTTTGTGAGTGAAGTCTGATGGAACAGCACATTTGAGCTGAGGAGATACACACATTCTGTGTATCTACTGTTATTCTTTGTTATAACATTTACATGTAGTGTTTCCAATGTCCCACCGAGATGTCAGATTTCTGGTGGACTTATGATGGTTCAGCAAGATGCAAAATGAGTACAAATTAAGTGTTTTACATCCATGACTGAGAAAGTGGAGAAATGTCAGCCCCAAGAGGTTATATTTTCCATTCAAACAAAAATTTGTTTCAAATGCATAAAGAAGGCAACGGCATTCTAAGAACCATGCATCACCAATTAACTCCATCATGTCCGTTTTCACTCATGTTGTTTCCTCTGTTAGCCTCACACTTATGTTGACGTTGATGATAGAGGGAAAGAGAAAGCCAGGGAATAGTTCCTTTTCCTTTCAGTGCTTTCCTATTCAACTGTAAGCCACTAGGAGAGGTTTTGATAGAATATGAATGTGTTAAGAAGTAAAATAAAAACAATTGAGTTTTTTTATGCAGTATTTCCACTATTGTAATAAGAATGAAATACATATGCATGTATAAGCTACAAAACATAAATTATATAATTTTGGTGATTCTGCATATGAGTTAAGTGCTTTTGCATTTAAAACACACATTTCACATAAAGTTGAATGTTAATAATCATGCTAATAATTTAAAATTTTACTTTTTCTTTATTTAGAATGATATTAAATAACAAATCAGCATAATTACTTAAACTTTTATGTATATTATTTACATGTATTTATATAAATTTACATTAGATTTCTATTTAATTATATAAAATTATATATAATTTTAAGCATAATACTGATATTACTAACAAGATTAGTGAAATTAATTTTTTAGGTTTATTTTTAATTTTAGATTATATATCTACACCAGGGTTACATAAAGTCAAATTATTATATTTATAAACATGCACTCAAAATAATTTCTGGTTATGTCACTGACTCTATACATAGTAAACTACTAGTTTAAATCTATTTTCTATTGCTTTCAAAATAATTATTTTTAAATTTGCTCTATAAATATTTGAAATATGGTTATAAATTTAAATTTATAAAACAAAGTATATTCTAAGAATTCTAGTTTCTACGTATAGATGTATGTTTACCTAAGAAAGAAGTGAGCGTGTGTGTATATATATACATATATATGAAGTATGCATTTGTGTAGAGCAAAGAGTAAAGCAGCAAAAGGACTATCCATTTTTTCACAGTTTTACCAGTGTACCCTCAGGATAGTCTCCTCAAAATGGGGTTGCTCAGCTAAAGCACAGAAGTACATGTAATTTTGCTAGGCATTGTCAAATTTCCCTTTTTGGAGGTAGTGCAATTTTGCATTCCCACTAGAAATACATGGCAGTGACTATTCTTCCATATCCTTGCCAATAGAATATGTTGTCAAACTACTGAAAAATGTCTTTGCCCAAGAAATTGGGGAAAAGATGTGAACAGACAACTTAAAGATCAGGAAAACTAAATGGAAAAATAAAAACGTAAAAAACTGATCAAAAATAAACAGAAAAATGTATATTGCAACTACAAAATAGTACTTTTATACATTTATTAATATTATATCAGCATCAATTTAAAATTCTCACCAGAACAAGTATGGCAAAGTTATGGAGCCACAGAACCTTACTGCTGTGTGTGTAGATACGTTCCATTTATTGGTATAACTATTGGCCTTATGTAGTCAAGTGAAGATGCCTCTAGCTTTAGAGTTAACATTTCTTTTCTAGGTATGTACTACAGAGAAATCTTCTTATACATGTACCAGGAAACATAGATACCAAATTTATTTCATCATTGTTTATAATGGCAAGAATTTATTAACAATTTAAATATTTATTTACTGGAGAATAAATAATTATAGATCCATGGTATTAAATGTCATATAACAACATAATGAGTGAGCTAGAGTTCTAAGAATCAAATTGATAAATCATAAAACCCTAATTTTTTGCAAAAATAAAGAAAGCAAATTGCAGATCAATTCTTGTACCATTTACATAAAGGTTGGTAATATGGAAATAACATTAAATGTATATACTGCTTATTTAAAATATATAGGTTATATATGATAAAATATATATGTTTATGCATATAACGATATATAGAAAGTATGTAATATATATTTCTGAAGTTATATGAATACAGAAAGTATATAAAATATAAAACATATATTTTATATGTCAAAAGTACATATAGTAAATATATAAAAACATAGAATAATTAACAGTATATTTAGGCTAGACATTATCTTTAGGGAGGGAGAGTTAATTCAAGTAGGTGATACCGTCTTTAAAAACTCTAATGTGGCAAAATATAATATTTAAACTGAGTGATAGACATATTGGTGCTTGTTGTACTATTCTCTATACTTCTCTTTGTGTGTGAAATATTTCTTAATTACATAAATATATCTAAATGCATGCTTACATGCAATTATATAGTAGTCCCAAGGCCAAGGCTTTTTATCACCCTGTGAAATTAGCAAAAATTTTTAAAAGTTATTTGAAAATAACTTCTTTTTTTCCACACAACAAAGCCTTGAACCAACAGAATTCAATTGAACTGGATCCTCAATTAGTGAAAAATTATTTGGCTTGTGTTAAACTTTAGAACAATGTCATAAAATATAACAAAAAAAGTGTGTGTGTGTGTGTGTGTGTGCATGCCCGCACACTTCATGGAAATTTTAAGCTTCCCAGCTCAATCTTAGAGTGAATTAAATTTGTATTAATCTTTACATTTACCTCTTCAGGACAATACAATATTGAGAATTTAGTTTCAGAAAGAGATCCCCTCTGGGCTCTAAGAGATACTCAATTATTAGAGATTCAATTATCCTCATCTATGTTTTACTTATTAAAGTAGTAAATGAACTATCGAATTTGAGCAAGAAAAGAATTCTGACAACATTTTGAAGGAGCGGAATTCACTTGTAAAATGTAATTATTAGACAATGCAATTAACCAGAACAAATTCTGGTTAATCAGAGTGTTACTGTAACAATGGTAAATTCCATTATGTCTAAATTCATTTTTCCATGAAACAAGCCTTTAGAATTTTTGATATAGTAATCTTGTAAAATGTACACCATGGATTGTGAGCTAATATTTATTAAAGAATTAAATAAAGGTGAATGATACCAGTCAACATATATAATAGTTAAGGTGCTTAACTGTATACTGCAATAAGGTATTCAGAGAAAGGGGTAGATCTGTGAGAATTAGAAGAACTATGGGAAAATGTGCAATTTTATTTTCTGACATTTTGAACGTATTATCCCAGTCTCTCCTGGCCTACAGGGTTTCTGCTGTGATATCTACTGATAGTTATATGGGGACCCCTTTGTATGTGACATGTTTTTTATCTCTTGGTACTCTCAGAATTTTTTCCTTGTTTTTGATTTTTGATAGTTTGCTTATTATGTGTCTTGATGAAATTCTCTTTGGGTTGACTTCATTTGTAGACTTCTGTACTTCCTGCACCTAGATGTTGGCATCTTTTCCCAGATAAGAGAAGTTTTGGGCATTATTCTTTTAAACATATTTTTTGCCCCTTTTCCCCTTTTCTCTTTCTTCTACTTAAATTTTTATTAGGCATATGTTAGGTTTCTTGATAGTGGCACATAATTTCTGTAGATTATTCTTTCTCTTTTTTTTTATTTGATTCTTCGATTGAATAATTTCAAATGTTTTGTCTTTGGCCACAGATTATTTTTTCAGTCTGATTGAGCCTGCTGTTGTAATATCTATTGGATTTTTTCAGTTTTGTCATTGTATTCTTTATTTCTAGAAAATCAATTATTTTATTGTTTCTACTTCTTTGTCAAATTTCTCATTTTGTTTGTGCATTTTCTTCCAAATTTCCTTTAATTTTTTATTTGTATATTTTAGTCATTCACTGAATTTAAGATGATTATTCTGGATTCTTTATCATTCTACAGATCTCCATTTCTTTAGGGTCTGTTGTTGGAGGTTTGTTAGTTTCCTTTGGAGATGTTACATTTTCATTAGGTCTTGGTAATCTTTGTGTCCTTGAATTGGAATCTGTGCATTTGAGGAGACAGCCAGCTTTTTCTGCTTTTATAGGTATTCTTTATCAGGGTTAGATCTTCACTATATAGTTCAGCCTGTGATTCTAGATAGGCCACCTGGTAATCCTGGGTAGGCAGAGCTTGCTTTCTGATTCTCTAGATGGCTGGACTGCTGCTATTGCTCTGAGTTTGGATGGGGTGTCTGGCTGGGCTCTGCAGTCAGGCTGAGCTGCTAGTTGGATACTGCAAATGCCTCAGATCAGGTTGGCCCCCAGAGTGTATTCCCTGGCCAGATGGTGCCACTAGTTGAATTCAGCAGTTGGACAGGATTGTAGGAGAGTAACTCCTGAAGTTAGCTGAGGTTACTGATCAGAATGGACAGAATCAGCTGCTTTGCTTAATAGATATGCATGGTTGAGGTTTGCCTCCCTTCCTATACAGGGCCTTGGGGTGGGCTTTAAGGCTGAAATGAGCACTGTTTAAATCCCTGGATGTGGCATAACTAGCTCTTGTTTTTTGCCATAATTCACTGTGGCAGTTGTCTCCGTCCCTGGTCAAGGTCTTCTGAGGATGGGCTTTGAGGTTATACTGAGCACTGTTAAACTCTCAGGTTTGGCCACCTGGCCCCAGCTCTTTGCTCTAATTTGATGTAGTGGTAGTTTTCCTCCCTGGGCAGGGCCATGGGTCAGGATCTAAGGCTGATCTTGCAGGTTATCTGTCTATGGATTCAAGCCAGGTAGAATTTTTCTCCCCTTCTGGGAGTAACCAACTCAGTGTTCTGGGTGGGCTATACTGTTAGCTGGTACCCTGATTGGGTACCACTGCTGGCAAGTACACATAAATGCCACCAAGATCTGCATGCTGGTCACTGTGGGCTCCACCTTTATGCTTTGTTTCTATCTAAATTAAAGGTGGGCTAGCCATGCCATTTCCCCCTGTTTTCCCGTTAAGGTGAGATGAGAGTGGGCTTCCTGGGAAGCATGTTAGGGAAGCTGAGTTTCCACCTCTGGTTCTCTTTTCCCTCTGTAAAAACTATGGTCCCTGGGAAATTCTGTATGAGTGGTACTCTGCAGATTTGTGAGACAGGGAGGGGTGACAGAATCAAAGTGAGACTGTTTCTCCTACTCTTTTCATGCAGTGTATTCCATTCTCTGGAGTACAGAGGACACTCAGGCTTATTGCCATTTTGGGGGATTCACACTTATCTGTGGACAGTTGCTAGTTGAACTTTATGTTGGGGAGTGATAAAGCCTGGAATCTCCTATTTTGCCATTTTACTGACATCACTTTCATCTTTCTTTAACTATACATTTCGTAAATATTTTATAGCATACTATATGTTTATTGTAGAAGGGGAAATTGAAATTTTCAGACTTGTTTCATTTCAATTTGTGGCAGAATTTGCTCCCTTAAAAGAGTCTAAAATCTCAAAAAAATACTGATGGATGTCAAATAATATTTGAATATTTAACGTACTACCAAAATTGTGTGTCATTTCAATAATGCAACATATAATGAAGTATCTAGGAAAATGTAAGATCTTCCAAAATAAAAATCTTCCATAAAGAACAGGACATGTTGTTTTGACTCCTTCTTATTAACCCCAATGCATAAATCCATGATCCCAACCTCTCTCCCCTTCCTCTTTGGAAACTCTGATCTGCCTTTGAAGTCCACTTGAGGGCAAACTTGTTCCTTATCTTACCTTTGTAAACTAAAACAAAAAATTCCTTATAAATTTGATTTAGCTCATATTGAAAGAGATGCATCACCTTTTGAAATGGATTACTCTCTCAATAAAAAGACCAGTCACTTTTAGAACCAGACATATTTCCATCGCTATTAAATCAAATACATTATTCACTTAGTCATATCTATCACCTGTTAATTAAGAACTACATTTCTGCCTTGGGCTTGAATCAAAGCATCTATTAAATATATCAATATTGAATAAAACAAAATGTGTGCTAAATGAATGTTTCAGTAAATAAAACTTCTTATTATAAATTATAGCATTAACATTTTAGTAATTTTCAATTTTAGCTTTTTTAAAAAAGGAGATAAGTTCACAAGTAGTCTGTTTAGGTTTTATTTACTTACTTTATATGTTGAAGATGGCAAATAATACAACAAATTATTTTTTGAAAAAATTGCAGGAGCTATGATTCTTGGTTGTTATTTTTCTGTCAAACAGCAAATCATTCCAAATGCATTTGACTTAAAATAACACAATTTTTGAAAATGTCCTCATTAGGATTTGAAGACATTTTATATATGGGATATTGGAAAAATTAACTAACTGGCTTTTTTGTGTCATGAACAAAATTAGAATGCTATCTTCCATGTTTGTTGCTTTTGTATGAACTTTATGGTACTTTCTTTTAAATGTAACCTGGTTTCCTAGCTCTTCATAATAAATGCTCAACAAGTTATGTCCTGAATACAAAGTGTTACACTAATTAAATTCTTTGCCAAATTTTCGGATTACATGCACCAAACTATGAAAAGCTAGGTGTCCTTTACTCTGATATCATGACAAACTTTTAGGTTTTAAATCATTCCCTATATTTTTGTTTTTTCTTTTCTTTTTTAACATTCAGTAATTTAAAAAAAAATCCTGAGTTTATACCCTTTCTAAGAATTTCACAATCACTGCAAATCTTAGCTGCCCTCAAAAAAGACCACACACAAATATTTTACTCCAGCTCAAGCAAAAGTGAACTCAAAGGCATTTGTATTTGGAGAATCCCATTGGGGACCTTTCTCACAGAGATGGAGGAAAGAGAAAACCAATTAATTTTTATAAAAATCACAAATCCTTTTTAAATAGAACTCTGTGAAGCAAACTTCAGATTTGCATTTCTAAATGTGCATGTCCTTTTAAAATCTAACAGCACTAACAAACACTTCCAGTAGCCCACTTTAACACTACTTGAGATATTTTTCAAACTGTATTTTTTTTGTTGTTGTTGTTCCAGGTTTATTTGGAGAATATTTGTCATTTCTCATAGACCTCTGAAGTTTTCTATTTTTTTTTTCCTTTGTCTTTGCTCCCTCACTACCAGTAGAAATTGGCTTTGTTGAGTCTTTTTTCACTCACCTCCAAATTTGCATCTCTTTCAGAATTCACTCAAATTCTGGTGGCCTAATAAGTTCTTTTCTAAACCCTGCTTTGCTTCAAAACTGTTTCAAATCACATATTCTCTCTCTCTTTCTCTCTGTATTGTAATTTGTTATTTTAAAAACACTTTCTAAGTGTGTATTTCTACCTTGCATGTATTCTATAATATACTCTTTATCTGTTAAATTTCACAGTTTTTAGGACACCTTTTTTTGTCCCTCTCAGCTTCTTGGTTTAATCAACAGAGCAATTTCACATTTATATTTTCCCAACACTTTCATCTATATTTTCTTCTCCAATTTTTTCAGAGGCACAGATTATTCTCTGGGTGGGCATATGAATATGAGTTAACTAGAATATCCTCAAAAACAATTGTACTTTCTTAGATTTTAAAAAATGCAAAATTATAAATTATACAAAATGTGGCTAATAATTAATTTATATTTTTGTATGGTTGGTGGAGTTGGCCTCATTATGTTATAATATCATTAAACATGAGGACAGACATAGCATTGTAAATTAACCAATAAGTACTTAATTTTCCATGGATATCCAGATTTTAGGCAAAAATAAATGGTTTGCTTAAACCAGATTAGAACTTTATGAAAATGAATTATTGCAAATGAAACTGTGGAATTTATTGGTTATATATCTCCCATACATAATATATGTTATTTATATACATCCTAACATTCCCTTCAGAATTTCTCCACTACTGCCAACTTAGCCTTCTGAACAACCTTCTGAAATTCTGTTTTCATATCTGAAATTTACCACTATTACTCTGGATATATACTGCAGAGGTTTCTTATCTCCCATTAATGTAATCATTCCAGAATATCTTTCTTCACATCAATATCCATCAATACTACTAGGTTCTTTTATCTTGTTCTAAGGAAAATAATTATACAATGACAAAATTACTTTATATTTTCTAATTTTTTATAATATTTTTTCAAGGCTTAACTTTTTATAAGGAGGGGGAAAAAAAACACCACACCATTGCAGAAGGCAAGGAAAGAAAGATTAGCAAAGCCAAATATGTCTCAAAGAAAAATGAAAATAGGTCCTAAATAAATATCCCTCAATTTGGAGATTAGAAACCACTTGTGACAACTTGTATCATGGTGGGAGGTACAGTCTCTCTGGAAAGGTTAAGCAAGAATAAGTGGCATGGGAGTGGAAGAAACAGGTTAGAAAGAAGGCATATCATTTCTTGTTGTTGTTTTTTTCTTTTTTTCTTAAAATTTTAATTAATACAGAAAATGCTTGACTGATAAATGAAAAGAAAAATAGTTTTAAGAAATAGTAATGCCAAATATCTGGTAAATATAGCAAGAGAGATAATTGTCATTCAAACATAACTGAAATATGTTTTTCAGAAAGAAGATGAGAACTAATAGAATAGTTACTGATGACTTACAATAATAATAATAAAAACTGCTAGAAAAATATATTCATTTATTTACTCATTTGTTCATACATGCATCCAACTAGCCTGTATTCATGTATTGATATACCTGAAATTGCTATGCACTGGGGAAGGAAGAATGAGTAAAAGTAGTTTTGGCCTTCAAGTTAACACACCTATGATGTAAGACAAACATATAAGTAATAGAGTGGTAAATGTGTTAAAGACTATAACAAATTTATAAACAAAGTATATTGATGATGAAAATCATTATGTACAGTGAGGGGCCGGAGATTTCTGGCACAGCTTTGCAAAATAAATATATCTTAAGTTGGGATCTGTAAAATGAATACCAATGTATTAGGCAGCAAATGGGAAAGGATATTACAGGCTTAGGAAAAAGTACAAGAAAAAGGCAGAAATAACGTAGCTTTAACCATTTGGAAACTGTTGCATGTAACTTACTTTAATCACTTTGAAGTCCATAATGGTTGATGCGTATTATGAACTTATAAATTTAGAAAGCATCATTCAATATTTTATTTCCACCTGATTACTTCCCCCATTTTTCTTATTAATAACAGTGAAAACCGTAACTGATTATAACCATTAATATCAACTGTTAACTGCTTTGATGACTATGCCTAGTACTTTTAGTATATTAATTCATTTGATCTTTGAAACAACCCTATTATGTGGGGATTATTTACCTCAATTTATAGATGATAGACTGCAACTTGAGGAGTTAAAGTAACCTACCTGAAATATTAAGCCAGTGAATGACAGAGACAGATGGGAATCCCAAACTGTTTAGCTATCACAAAATCTTACCTCTGTTAATATAAAATAACTTGTTCCTATTAATATCATCAATACGAAGAGAATTTGATATAAGAAAACCAGTTCAATATGCTTCTAAGGACAATATCTAGAAAAAGTAATCCAAATCTAGATTTTATATGCCATAAGGAATAGGGGGTATGTTCACCTTTATTCTGTTCTCTAATTATAAAAGTTATGCATACTAGTTGTAAAATTTCAAATAATGCACTATACACATAACATATATTTTGTAAATATGTGTTTGTGTTTGTACGTGCACGTGGGTATAAACATGTTATATGCCAGGGCCCCTGTTAATGAATAATCACTTCATAAACAAGGGCTTAAAATATATGAATAGTCTCAAAGTTTTAATCTTAAATTCATGTGTATATGCAGATATATGATAATTAGAAGCTGTTCTTTACATTCTTTAGAAGGATTTGAACAAAAGCAAGATTTTAGCAACATCAAAACTACCTAGGAAGCACTGGAACTTAGAAGAACCTCAGAGAAAAACGATTTACTTAAATTCCTCAGCAGCTAGAAGTATCTGCTTAGCATGTTAAAAATGCAGAACATGTCAGGGAAGCAGCAAAATGACTAGTTATGTCAATGGATTTAAGAGTACTGGGTTGACTAGAGCAATGCAAGTCTTAGAAACTTGTTCAGTTTCTCTCCAGTGCAACGCCATTAAATTTAATTACAAAGAGAAACTTATTTTTGTTATACAAATAATATCCCCACGTAGCCTAATTTAAACTAATTGCCTACACAGTTTTCATTCCAAGGGGGAAACGAAACTAAAATAAGTGCTGACTTATTGAAAACATCTTTAATTATATTATCACATTGAATTCTGCTTTGACCCTTCTTCGAAAGTTACTTTTAAAATAAAAACGTTACTACAAATTGTGACATACCTGTAATTTGTGGAGCTTCACTCTTCCCTGACCTACTTTACCAGTCATTTTCCTTCTAACATAGAAAATACCTTTTTGCGGAAAAAAATCTCCAAGTGTCTACGATAGCACATGAGTAGCTATACTATTTTTCTACATTTTCATTTCTTGTTATCTTATTATTTGTCAGGAGGAGAAAAACCTACCTATGAATCTGGACATGACAGAATAACCAATGTCTGGCTTGGAGATTAAGGGATTTTTTTTGCATACAAGCGTACATTGTCAGATGTACCTTCCGTAGAAACCTGTGGTGTAACGACACCAGAACAAAGGGCTGGGCTCCTGATTTCTCTCACAGCGTGGAAGAAATAAGATTTTTAATTGGATTCCTTGATGGCCTTACCAGAGCCATGTCACTATCTTTTACAGGGAGATAACTTTTAAAAGACATCAGTCAAGCTGGCTGGAAGGCATCCGAACCCATCATTAACTCAAATCTTGATGACTGGCTAGAAGAAGGGCTCCTGAGACGTTAATTGAATGGAGAAAACAAAGCTGCCTGCACAGACAGTTACAATGTCAGACATTCCCCTGGTTTCGTTTTCAATGTCCTTTTAACTCCGAGTTGGAAGAAAGGGGACCCAAATTTTCTCACTCCTGGTCCTGGTGCCAGAATTATAGCTTCCTTGAAAAGTAATTATTTAAAGACTTGCATAGTAATCTAACATACTTAAGACTCTGCAGAATTTTTATTTCTCCAGCTCTGTGATGGAAATATACAAAAGGGTGAAAATTTTAGGAGACTTTGGGGAGAACTCTTGTAGTACTTTGTGAGCTGTACCTGGCAATGTGCTTCCTACACTGCTTTTAAAAAGTCAGGTTAGTTTTTAAAGTTTGCTTCATTGAGATACTATGATGTTCAGAATTGCCAGACATTATGTTCTCAAAACCTTCCCTTTGTAATATGCTTTCTGAAAGACCAACATTTTTTGTGTAATAGACAGGGAGAAGTTTCAAATTTGAAGTGATAACAAGGTTTCTCAACCTCAGAAATAACAACATTTTAGGTCAGATAGTTCTTTGTTGTAGAGGGGTTGTATTGTGCATTGTAGAATGTTCAGTAGAATCCCTGGCCTCCACCTGCTAGATGCCAGTAGCATTCCCATCCCCTAGTTGAAAAATCAAAAAAGAGTCCCCAGACATTGCCAAATGTCCCCTGGAGGCTAAATTTGTCCCCAGTTAAGAACCTTAAAGATAGTTATAGGTCTATAAAACCATCTCCTTTTTTTTTTTTGTTTTTTTATCTTTCAAGTCACTTAATTATAACCTGTGGAAAGGCCAAGTCCATCAATCTTCAGCATAAACATCTCCCATGACCAGTCCTAACCTGTATGGTCTGTGTGGGGAGAAGAGAGCAGTTTAAGTGGAGTGAAGTACTTCCACTTGGTGATTGTGTGTAAGGAAAGGAAGAAACTGATTCATAGAAAATGATCCTGAAAAGGCAACAAACAATACAATCTGAATAGTTTGTCTTCTTCCTGAATTTTATAAGCCATTCACAAAATTCTACGGTGATTACACACAATGATTTTATGCCAAATGGAAACTATGAAACATCAATCATTCATAGGTGTTTGGCGCACTGTGGAGCTCAAATCACAAGACAAACTACGGTGTCTAGACGAATGGACACATCTAAGAGTCACTTCCTTTCCCACATTTCAAAACTTCAGTTAAAGTACTGTGAGAGATGAACAAACTAGATATAGAAAGACATTTTAGTAGCAAAAATAAGACAGAAAAATACAAGTTATATATTTTTGTCAATATGCAATAATTACTCTCTCATTATCTTTTGTGTTTGAAGAGGTAAATGTGAAAGGTAAACACAGAGAGTTTAAACAACAACAAAAAAATCAATTGCTAAGAAATTTTTAAAAATCTGGACTCTAAAGATGTGCCAGAGAACTAGGGTTATGTACCATCTACACTGTTAAGAGATTGCTTGAATCTTTACATTTAAAGGAGGCTTCTATCTTTTCAGTTGAAAAATGAAAGTAGGGAATGGACTATCTGAAATCCCTTCCAGTTCTAAATTATTATATTATATTATTTATTCATTAATGAGGAAGTTACTTTTCTGCTCTCTATTATGTTTATGTGCTAATTTCCTAAATGCAATCTGAAAATAATATCTATCCAAAATTTCATAGTTTTTGTCATAATTGCCCAAAGATAAAATGGTCAATGATAAAACAAACAGTTTCTTTTGCCAGCCAATTTTCACATTGTTCTTTTTTCCCAGACTTTGTCAACAAACACATGGAAATACTTTTTCAGGGAAATAAACACACAAAAATAGAAAATGTTCATTTTAGTATTTAAAAAGCTTATAATTTGCTTTAAAAATTATGCAAAGATGAATTTGTCATTTTCCAGGTTTCATTTTGCAAGCAGAGTTGTTATTTTTGTTGATGTTTTGTTTTTATTTGTTCTGTCACTAGAGCCAAGATTTTTATTTTATTTTTATTTTTGTTTCAGCATATTAGATTATGGGGGAACAAATGTTTTGGTTACATGGATTGCTTTTGTACTGCTTGATTCAAAGTTATAAGTGTGCCAATCACACAGATAGTGTACATTGTATCCATTAGGTGTGATTTCACCCATTCCCTCCTCCCCGCTTCCTCCTGCATGATTTCTGTTGAGTTTTACTTCCATCCCTGCACATGAGTGCTGATTGGTTAGTTGCAATTTAATAGTAAGTATATGTGGTATTTGTTTTTCCATTCTTGTTATACTTCACTTAGGAGGATGCTCTCCAGTTGCATCCAGATTGTTCCAAACTCAACCTTTTATGGCTGAGTAGTACTCCATGGTGTGCATACACCATATTTTATTAATCCACTCATGAATTGATGGGCACTTGGGTTGATTCCACATCTTTGCAACTGTAAATTGTGCTTCAATAAACATTCTAGTGCAAGTGTCTTTCTGCAACAATCTGGATGCAACTGGAGACATACATGTTGCTGCAAATGACATTATTTCATTCCTTTTTATGGCTGAGTAGTACTCCATGGTGTACATCTACCACATTTTATTAATCCACTCATGAATTAATGGGCACTTGGGTTGATTCCAAACTTTTGCAATTGTGGATTTTTATTAATAATTTAATTTTTAATCAGAAAACTCATGACTATATTTGAGTACATGATCAAAACCTAATTCCAGGCCGGGCGCGGTGGCTCACGCCTGTAATCCTAGCTCTCTGGGAGGCCGAGGTGGGCGGATCGTTTGAGCTCAGGAGTTCGAGACCAGCCTGAGCAAGAGCGAGACCCCATCTCTACTAAAAAAATAGAAAGAAATTATATGGACAGCTAAAAATATATATAGAAAAAATTAGCCGGGCATGGTGGTGCATGCCTGTAGTCCCAGCTACTCGGGAGGCTGAGACAGGAGGATCGCTCGAGCTCAGGAGTTTGAGGTTGCTGTGAGCTAGGCTGATGCCACGGCACTCACTCTAGCCTGGGCAACAGAGTGAGACTCTGTCTCAAAAAAAAAAAAAAAAAAAAAAAAAAAAAAAAAAAAAAAAACCTAATTCCAGTGTATTCCTGAGACTTAGACATACATGATGAGTTACTAGTGACTCAAAGCAACTTCATCATAAATTTGGTCTAATAAAAAATTATCACAAGTATGACAGAAATTCAATGGATTATTATACTTCTAAATTTTAATTTTGTAGAAAATTTGGCAGGAGAGTATGATAATGTGATGTTGAACATTGTTCAATTTTGATAATGACTGTCAGCTTGGCTTTTAGACAGTATGATGTGAAAAGTTCTGTTACAAGAATAAGCATTCTGAAAATGCAGAAAAAGTAATGTTCACAAATTTGCTAGCTGATATTATGATATTGCTCTGCAGAATGATATTCAGTGTTTATCCACAGATCCTAAGGAGCACAGGAAATAGTGGAACTGTGATCCTTAAAGTGACCCTGGCAACTCCAGTCAGCTTGGATGAACCCTAACCACAAGAAAATATACTTAGATCAGCAGAAACAGTTGAATAGTTTGTCTTACTGCCAAGAGCATACCAACCAAGATGTTGTTCTTTGTGTAATGATGTTTTTTACTTTTGTTGTTGTAGATAATAATATTACTCCATGCACAGAAGAAAAATTGTTTTGTTTTTTGTTTCTGGAGGGAAACAGCTTTATTAATGTGCTTTATCACAATGCCTTTATATACTCTCTTAAATGAGCCATGTCTCATGTAACTACTCTGTATAATTAATATTGTGCCCCTAATGGTGATGAGAAAACTGAGGCTTAGAATAGTTGAATACTTCATCCAAAGACTCATAGCTAATACACTAATAAGATAAATTGAGGTTTTGTAATTGGATTGTCCTTACTGCAAGCCACATTGTGAGCTACAGTGTTAGAAAACAAAACAATTTAAGTATATATACACTATACATATCACTTGTCTAAACTAAACCTGGCCTTGTTCCTTTTATCCATCTATATGTGAGATAGAAAGCTGAAGTAGAGACCCTCTTGTTACCTGAGTAGTCAAGGTAATTGCCACAGCTCCATTTAGAAAGCTTTTAGTGACATTGGTTGACCCAGGCAAGAGTAACTTTTAAACCTGTGGGTATTTTAAGTGTTATGTGTAAATTGCCATCACCTTTTGAAGACTAGAAAATAGTTTTGTTACAATGGATATTTACTATAATGAATATTCTGCTACAAGTCATATTTCCAACGTTTAAGAAATAAAAATGAAACAAATATTATGTATAACTTATCTATTTTACATTAGCAAGGGCAAGAGGAAACTGGTATATATTATCATTCCTGGCCACTTTCTGCTACACTTCTTCAGAGATCTTATTTACTTGATTTTCTTGTTTTTTTTTTAATAATTAAGAGAGGATATTTGGGATGCTTAAAAGAATTTGAGCTGAACAATACTGAAGAGTTCATGAGAGTGTGAGGTGTGGTTAAACTTGGGCTTTGAGGCCAGACAGAGCTGGATTTGAGTTCTGATTCTGACTCCTGTCCGGTAAATTATGTTGAAGTATATATCTTATAGATTTTAGTTGGATAATTCTGAATATGAAACTGTTTAGCTGAGTGCTTGGCACATAGTACACACTCAGTAAATGGCATTAGGTGTTATGACAGGACAATTACAAAGGACTCACTTTTAACTTAAATTTCCTCTCCTATCCTCATTTCTAGCTATAGTATCTAAAGAATATATTTCAGGTTGTAAATAACATGGATAAAGGCCAAAGATGATTGCTACACCTTGTGAGGGTTTTTGCAGTGTTCTATTATCTCCCTGCTTCTATTCCTCGCCTCTCTATAGTTTGTTCTCAACCCAGCAGCCAAAAAAATCCTTTTAAACACAAATATGATTATGTTATTCCTCTGCACAAAGCCTCTGAATATTTTCCTGTCTCACATGGAAAAACAGTCTAAAGTATTCTGTTGGTGGAAATGTAAAATGCTACAGCCACTGTGTAAAACAATATGGAAGTTCCTCAAAAATTTCAATATACAACTACTATATGACTCAGCAATTCCACTTTTGGATATTTATCCCAAAGAATTGAAATTAGGATCTCAGAGAGATCTTAACACTCCCATGTTTGTTGTGGCCCTATTCACAATAGTCAAGATGTGGAAACAGCCTAACTACCACCAATGGATAAAGGGGTTTTTAAAAATGTGTTACACATATATGATAAAATAATATTTCGACATTAAAAGAAGGAAATCCTGTAATATGAGACAACATGGGTGAAACTTGAGGACATTATGCTGTGAATTGAAACTAACCCAGTGGCCATTGTGAATGAGAAATGGGGAGTCACATCCATTTTGTTCCCAGAGATAGCAGCTCCAAAGAACACATCCTGTTTATACCTGTGAGCTAAGACAGTTCCTGTAACCTGAACAGAGACTGGCCAAAAATCTCTTCCCATCACTGCCTGAAAGGGGAACCAACAGAGACTTCTGGTTTCAGCTTGGAAACTACCCAGTCAAGAGTCAGCTGTTTTCAACCAATTGGGACTGAACAAGTCTAAATTCTTCATTTGCATTTAGAGACTTGATTGAGGACTGGGGTGGGAACCTTCCCTATTTAAACCAGACCTCCTCTTTGTTCTCCTGACCATGTTTTCAATTTACATTGGAAGGTGCATCTCCTGATCTGCAGATGGTTTTTTTAGAAAATAAAACTCTCCTTTGTTTTTCCTCCACAGCCCTCATGGTCTTTTGTTAATATCTTCCTGGTGATGAGGATGGGATCTGAAGTGCCTACCTCCTGCCCAGTGACATCCAGAACAATGCAAAGGCTACTGCACAAACTTCTTTCCATTCAACTGTTTCCTAGCTTGAACCAGGGAGGACACAGTAAGCCCTCTTGGATCCAACATCTCCCATTTTTAGGCTGAGATCTCTGAGCCTTTTTTTCCTCCAGGGAGCCTGTTCATCTGCTCCATGGGCTCTGTGGGGTATGCTCACACTTTGTGGGGTATGTTTGTATTTTGGTAGGTATGCTTGTTCTTCCTGGGGTATGCTCATGTTTCAGGTTTTGTGGGGATGTTCACACTTAGGATGCACTTGAAGGGATGCCTTCATTAGATAATATGTTATGAGTAACTATTGTCTGAGGGAATGATCTCTGAGCAGCTGCCTTCTTGTATACTAGTGCTTTTTATGTTTGAAAACTATGGAGAAAATTGCTGCATCTCTTTAAGGCTCTGCATAAAATTAACCCAGGATGATTTAAAACTTTTTTTGGCCACAATGGGGAACTTTTGAACAATGTCTCTGAGCTAATCATTTACTAGAACGAAGAGGGATTCATACCTCTCAAAGAAAATGAGAGACTTCTTTAACTGGTATTTTGCAAGCTCCAAATGCAATCTTAGAATCTCTCATGCCTGTTTAGCTTGGAACTTTGGGAGGCTGAAGCAGGAGGATCGCTTGAGACCAGGAATCTGTGACCAGCCTGGGCAACAAAGTGAGACCCAGTTTCTACAAAAAACTTTTTTTGAAAAAATTATCCAGGCATGGTGGCACCTCTCTGTAGTAGCAGCTACTCGAGAGACCAAGGTGAGGGAATCTCTTGAGCCCAGGAGTTTGAAGCTGAACCGAGCTACTATTGTGCCACTACACTCCAGCCTGGACAACAGAGCAAGACCCTGTTTCTAAAACAAACAAAAAGAAATTAAAATCTAAACAAGGAACTCTAATTGCCTCCTTGAAAGAAACTAAATTTAATAAACCCCTCCAAAATCTTAAAAACCCTTCTAGACCAAGTCCTGCTCCCAAGGATGATTCTGAAACCCTTTTCTCTCCTTTTACTCTCTCTATACTCCCCCCGCCCCCATCCTCCCTGCTACCGCCCTCTTCTCTTGATGAACTTCCATTTTTTTCCCCTCACCTTTTATTTCAGGACTGAACCCCGTAACTGCTCAACTCCTCTTATTGCCCCATTTAAAATAACAGAAAATGCAGAGAGAAGTCACATCATTTTTTATACTCTTTTGTCCAAATCTGAAACTCTAGGTCATTGCTAAAGATTTTCTTGGTCCTAAAACTGACTTCTTTGACTTTGAACTTCATTTTGGTTTAACTGTTTTCACATACCAGCCAAGACTCCATGACATCCATTAGTTATTAATAATTCATATGCTGGTGGGGAATGTCCTGACTCAAAAATGGATGCATCTGGCTGACTGGATAAAACTTTTTTAGAGGACTTCCATTTCAAGGGTGAAAGAGCCATAATGAATGGGAAAAAAAGAACTGCTTATTTGTTAAAAGACATTCCTGTTCTTGTTTCCCCCCCAAATTAATTGCAAAGCCATTCAATGATGTACTCAAGAAAAAAATGAGCCTATCTTAGGATATTTTGACCAATTTGAAAAGTCTTTTGAGCATAATTCTGGTATCAAGGACTTAATAGATGATACCATTGATCTTTTTAATTCCACTTTTCTTTCAGGGCTTAGTGAAATTTAGCGCATTAGTGCATTAGTCAAACAACATTACCCCAACTGGACCTCAGAGAGACCCCACTACCTTGTGTCCTTGGCAAACTCACTCTTAAACTTTGGAAAGTGATAAAGCAGAATAAATAAGACATTTGATTATCAGGAAAAGAACAAAAATCTCATGACCCTACATATTCAGCAATTTAAAAAGCCATTACAGAACCCAAACATCCCTAATACCATGAGAAATAAGATCTGTTTCTTTTGCAAGGGCAATATACAAAAGACTCTGAAACCATTCTTTATAAAATTAATAAAAGGCCACAACATGGGAACTGTGGTAGGGGAAATATATATATAACCAGCCATTGTTCCCTAGCTTGCTTTCTTATAATTGCTTACTATTCAGGAATCATATAACTGCTGGTCATAACGATTCTTAGTTTTCTTCATTGCTCCCATAGATAACATCATCCTTGTGAAACCTAAGGTTAGTTTTTGAGACATCTCCCAGCTCCTGCATTCTGGTAGAATGACTGACCCACCCAGACCAGTGGCTCATACCAAGGAACTAACTCAACTGGTTTGTGACCCCTCACCCAAGAACCAGCTCAACAAAGAAGACAATTTCTGCACCTCTATGGTTCCCCCCTTAAACCAGCCAATTAGCCTATCCAACTTCCTAGCCCTTTGCCTGCCAAACTGTCTTTAAAAATCATTTTCCCCAAATTCTCAGGAAGACAAATTTGAGAAATTTCTCCTATCTCCTTGCATGGCACCTGTGATATTAAACCCTTTCTCTGCTGAAACTCCTGTTGTCTCAGTGTGTTGGTTTCCTCTTGAGCAGTGGGAAATGAACCTGGTAAGGCTGTAACAACTGTATGTGACTGTGAGAAATACAAATGATAGCTTCAGGTAAAGCCAAGAAAAACCAAGCTTTTCCTTCACTACAAGATCAGGGGTGCTCCAGGAAGTTAAGAGGGGTAATCCCTCTCCTTTCCATAAACCAGCTGGGGAAGTTAATTTGAAAATAATATATAACAATCATTTTACTTGGCCATTTTACTGGACAAATATTAGCAAAAATTTGTGACATTTGGCTCATTCTCCAACATTTTCATTCTGCATACTACCCCAATCTTCAGGACTGGTTGAATGGATAAACAGAATTACAAAAACCCAATTGGCAAAGATCACCAGTACCTTTAATCTGTCCTGGCCTAAGGCCTTTCCTAATTGGCATTATTAGTTTATGATCTGAATCTACTGGGAAACACCGTCTCTCTCTTTTTGTCGCTGGTCAGCCCATGTACCTGGCTGAAGAAATGTTTTCCCCTGATCAGTTATAGGAAGACCTCCTATCCTCCTGCCAAGGTTTTGTCAAAGCTCTAAAGACTAAACGCTGCAAGATCACGGAACCCTTTTACAGTTATGTATATTGAGATAGACACCAACTGACCAACTGAAAGACTCCCTTTAGCCCCATTGGAAGGGCCCTTTTCAGGTACTGTTAACCAACCTTTGAGCTACCAAGTTACAGGGCGTTGACTCTTAGATACATATATCTCACCTAAAAGGCTGCTGAACCCTATAGAATCTTGGACATTGACACCAGTATCTGACACCAAACTCAAGCTGACTAAAACCCCATAGCTAAGCTGAGAAGAAGACAACATCCGAGCTCAGTAGCTAACTCAAGGTGCCAGACCAGGTCTGTATGCTTAATATGCTCAGACCTTATATTTACTTCAGTTTTGCTTTGATTATCATAGCTTTGGGAATTCTCAGTATTATAAACATTTTTGTCGTGCTAGAATAGTTCCTTGTACCCCTATATTTACACACCCATAGGTTACACAAAATTATAAGTTCCCATCTTGATTTTATTTTTCCCCTTCTTGCTTTCTTCCCTAGCTGGAGCCCCCCATGTCCAGAAAGGAAATTCCTCCTGCAAACCTACACCCTGGAGCTGTCTGATGTCGCTTACTGGATATGCTTCATTCCCTTTTCCCCATTTGCTCCTAGCTTCTTCCTCACCAAGCCCCTCTTTACCCCAATTCTTATTTCTTCAGGCAGATGGAATGAGACCAGAGTTTTTCCTTGTAAGTCCTTTCCTCTTCAGGAGCCAGTTATCCAGGATATTATAAAAACCTGACTTATTTTTCTAATCCTCTGTCTCTCCATTACCTGGTGGGTCAGTGCTTTAATCAGATTGACTGGAGCCATGAGACTTCTATATACAAGATGAAGGAGCTCAGGAAATTTCATGCCAAAATATGACTCCTTGGTATAAAGAGTATTTTGAAATACAAGCCCTTCGAGATAAAAAAAAGCATTGGAAGAGGCTTTCTCTCTATCTGCATAAACCAGACAGACAGATCAAAAGAACAATCGACTTCCCTTCCCCTCCCTGTTATCTCAGTATGTTACAGGAAAAACAATGCAACCAGACCTGGCCTAAATCATTTTAAATATAATCCCTGTCCCTCCGGTTAATTTAATTTGCAAAGAGAATCATTTATAAGTCAACCTATTTCCCCAATCCATTCATCCCCCCAGCAACCATTTATTGCCCCTAAACAGAATTACCTATGCTTCTCATCTCCATCCCCTGCTGAAAAGCAGGTATAAAAATATCTGGACCCCACTGGGATACTGAGTAATCACCCTGTGGTTCTCCCCATGTGCATAGTAAATAAACATTTCTCTTATTAATCTGCCTTGGTTGTGAGTTGATCTTTCAGTGAACTTTCAGGGCAAAGGGCAAGTTTCCCCTCGCCCCTACAAAGATAATCTGCCAGAGCAAAACCTGTCCCCATGCTCCTTCAAACCAATTCCTGGTTTCAAAACTCACTGCCTCCCTGTCAATTGATAATTCCATAAATCTCAAGAATGGGTCAGTGATCCTTTGGATCCTGATGGGCTACCTTTTTGTTTGTGGACACAAGGAACAATCCTGGGACGTGTTCTGCTTAGACGCCTGGCAAATGGGAGGCACTTCTTTGCTGGGCTATCTGACTGTACCCCTCATCATCCTGCAAAAGGGCCACATTTTTCAGTATGGCCTACATTCTAGACTCAAAAGAGTACTCTCCATCATAGACGATCATCCTGAGGATAACCACTCAGATTATGAAGATGATAGTTGTGGACACTCCCAGGGCTGTGGCTTCTCTGGAGGGGCTGGCCTCAGTGAAGGTATGAGGTTTTTCTATATAATAGAATCCATATTTGGGTTTCGTTATGCTGCAAATGATATTATGATTAGAAATCTCTCTTGAACTGTCAGTAGGCTTGCCCATTCTACTGCCCAAGCCATTAGAGCTCAACAAAAGTCCTTAGATTCTCTCTCCAGAATAGTACTGGAAAATTATATTGCACTGGACTACCTACTTGCTGCACAAGACGGTGTCTGTGCAATTGTCAACACCCTGTGTTGCACACATGGATAAACATCTCTTAGGTCAAATGTGAAACTTCTAAAATTCTGGCACTAGCTAAGTCTTTACAGGGAGTTCCTTCTACAAACCCACTGGATTGGTCCAATTTCAAATTCTCTGACATTTTCAGTTGAGTCCCCTTGGGCTCCTTGCTTCTCTCCACCCTTCAATTTTTAATGGTCTGACTTGTGCTGGGTCTAAGTATTTGCCTCCTTTCAGAATTAATTCTTGTTTGTCTTACCAGATGCCTTAATCAGTCTCCAACCTAAATTATGATTAGTCAGGACGTACAGATTTTTCTGTGCTGTCCCTAATCAACCAGAAACACTTCTAGATATCTGACAGGTGTCTGCTCATCTTTTTTCACCTTGCCTGGTCAGGGTTATTTAAGTTGGCCATAAGTCTCGGCCACATGACTCCCTCTGATGGTTTAGATGGGCCCAGGGTAGGTAGCCATACCACCCTGGCAACAACATGGGACAAAATATAACATCATATATTGGTCGTCAGTGTTGCCTATGGCAGGTTTTTACCAAAAGGGGAAAATGTGAAATGAAACTAACCTAGTGGTCACAGTGAGTGAGAGAAAGGCAGTCATACTCCATTTGTTCCCAGAAAGGGCAGCTTCAAATGAAGATCCTGTTTGTGCCTCTGAGCTAACATGGTTTCTGTGACTGAAGCTGAGACTCCTTGGGTGGAAAACTCCTCCCACTAGCCTACTGAAAGGAGCACCCAATAGAGACATATGATTTGGGCTTGGAAATTACCCAAACAAAAATCAGCTGTTTTCAAAAAATTGGGACTGAGCAAGTTTGAATTATTCATTTGCATGTATGAACCTGATTGAGGCCTAAAGCAGAAACTTTCCCTATTTGAGCTAGACCTGCTATTTGTTCTCCAGAACACATTTTCTGTTTACATCGGAAGCTGTGTCTCCCAAATCTGTAGTGTTTGTCTTTTGTTTTTGTTTTTTTTTAAGAAAATAAAACTTTCTGTTTTTCTTCCACAAACTTCACGGCCTTCTGTTAACAATGCTAAGTGAAATAAACCAGTTACAGAAGGGAAAGCACTGCATGATTCCAATTATAAGGGGGAAACAGAGTTGCTAAAATTTCTGTAATGCTAGAGAGTAAGTTCTAAAGATTTTCTGTGCAATATCGTGCTCATACATAATAATATACACTTAAAAATTTAAGAGGGTAGATTGTATATTAAGTGTTCTTACTACAACAAAATTTTAAAAAATTAATTACTTAAAAAAAAAAAAAAAACCTTTATAATAGCCTCCAAGGCTATTGGTACATACAGCCACACTCTCAACTTTGGGCCTTGATAATCACTTTCTCTCTGGCTAGAAGTACTGTTACCGAAAGCTTGGGCCATCAGAAGAATGACAGAGGAAAACAAGTTTATTAATTTGCGTGCAAAGGAGGAAAAAATGGTAGACCTTCTCTCATCTCAAAATCGAAATTTCCTGAACATTAGCAGAAATACAGAGCTTTTAAAGGGAGTGACCCTCAGTTCTAGGCTATTGTGGTTAACTATTCTAATCCTCCCATCTCTGCCAAAGACAAAGCCCCACCTAGGCCTACCTTGAGGAGAGGGTGGTGGCATGGCCTGGCATGGCGGCCTGGGATGTCTGAGTTATCTCTTTTAACAAAGGACTTAGCCTGTCTCAGGGATGCAGGACAGACTTGCAGTTCTCAAAAAGAGTGGGGGAAATTTTAAAGAGATAGAATTTTTTTTACTTATTCAGACCATTCCCTCTGTTACAGTACTACCTCTAATACTCTGATGGCTACCTCTTCAGCTTCAAGTTTTTGCTGAAATACCGCTTTCTCAATGAGACCTACTGTGAGTATCCTATATACAACTGCAATGCAGTATCCTACTCACTTCATGCCCTGCCATTCCTAATATCCCAACAAAATACAATCTTTGATTTTTTTTCTATAAAACATATCATAATCCGTATAACCTCTAACATAGCATCTAATTTTATTTATTTTATCTGCTTTTATTGTCAATCTTCTCCTGAAGGCGTAGGTCAAAATGAAGAACTCCAAGATCATGATGGAATAGGCTAAAAATTATGGGTAACAGGTAGTCTTGCTCAAGTAATGACACATTTTCTGAACAAAAATGTAGAATGACATAGATTTGTTTAACAAGAAAGTTTACCATCACTTTCCAAAATAGTGAATATTCATGTTCTTAAAGAAAGGTGCCTGTGCCATCCCTGATTAAATGCTTCTTAATAGCTAGTATTATGTCCTTTTTTTCCCTATATTCAGAGAGTCTAGCCCATTGCCTTGCACATAATGGTCTTATTAAATTAGTATATAAAGTGGATAAATAAATGTTCAACACCTCCTTAAAAGCCAAATACTTCTTATTACATTTCTGTTCTTAAAACTATGCTCTACTGGAAATTTGTAACACATACACATGCAGATTACATAGTAATGTGGATGTAAATGATACACACATACACAGATATACACATTAAAATAAATGAATTAAATGAATGTTTGTGTGTTGCTATAAAGAGTGTTTTTAATTTATATAGCTAAATATGACCTCTTATGAAATTTAAGTAACCATTCTACATCCAAAAAAGCATGCCTATTATAATAACCATCTCTGACACTCTTGCAGTGAGATTAAATCATTGTCAGGCAAAGATAATGGACACAGCATGGTCCTACAAAGTCTTTGCCAAATAAACTGGACACAATCCAACTAACTGATGAAATAATACTGCCTCAGAAATGAGAAAAATCTTTCAACGGGCATAAGTCAGACCATTGGTTAATCACACTCAATTAGGGGATCAAGACCCTGGCCCTGAATACAGTGACCCAAAATCTGAAAATTATATTCATCATTAACATCAATTATGCTTTTCTAAGGACCTCAGGTATTAGTTTAGCTCATTTAAAGATTATCATAAGCCAGAAAGCATCTCTATTTTTATATTAATATAGAATCCTTCTCCCCCAAAAGGAGCTAATAGTGTTATTATCATCAAAAGAAAGTTGGTTTCCAGGTTCTTCTAGATGTTTTTTTATACTCATTAAACTATTATGTCGTAGCCTATATGTTCTACTTGTCAAAATGTTCAATTTTAAATAATAACTGCAGGGTTATGGCTTAATAAAATGTTTACCAAATTTGGACATTTTGTTTATTTCAAGGACTACACTCAATAGAAGACTAAGGTATATATGATTAAACTTCAGGAGCTCTGAGTCCTAATACCAATTAGTATGGGTTATGTGTGACTTAGAGCAAGTGTCTGAGCCACAGTCTGTGTCATGAAGATGAAAAACGCTAGTTCTCAAAACAGCCCATGTGGAATTTATGCTGCCTTAATGGCCAACTTGGTTTAATATAAAGACCCTAATTATATGTACTATTTGAGATGGAAAGAAGTACAGATAGCCAAAGATTGCCTGTATGACCCGACCCTGATAGCATAACAAAAGTTGACTACATATAATCCAGAATGTGTTTTAAAATCTTTTACTAGTTTAAAATGTTACCAAATGTGTATGATGACAAAACTATGCTTTTGTGACCCTAACCCTAATTCCAGCACCAGCCTGGCTTCTGCTCCCAAGCTCCAAGACAACCCTGATAGACTCAGGAACCAGGCCCTCCCTGGTAGATACCAGTGCTGACCCCATGGACTCAGGACAAGGCCCATCATCATGGACCAAGATGCAGTGCCCACTCAGTTACCAGGCCAGCACCTGTGGACACAGGCTCCAGGTCTGCCCCTATGGATTCAGTCTCCAGGACTGCCCACGTAGACACTATTGTAAGATTCACCCCAGTAGACCCTGTTATCAGGAAGGTCCCTGTATACCCAGGATCCAAGTCTATACACACAGACCCAGACTTCCAGCTCAGCCCTGAAACCTAGGTACCAAGCCAACCTACTTGAGGACTCCAGCAGCAAGCCTTCCCAAGGACCCCACCAGATGGTCTGCCCACAGTCTCCAGTTGGGCCGGCTGGTGACATGAAGTGATTTTCCTGCTGAAGACAGTCTATAAAAACTGGAACAGTCACCCACTTCTTCAAATGTGAAGGCATTAAGGCAAGGCCACAAGTAAAATGACTGAATAATTAGGAAAACATGTCACCGTCAAAGAAACACAATAAAGCACCAGTTACCAAACCTAAGAGAGTGGAGATCTACAATTTGCTTCAGAATGAGTCCAAAATAATTGTTTTAAAGAAAGTCAGCAAGCTACAAAAGAACATATAAACATGACTATACAAAAATTAGGAAAACAATACATAAATAAATTGAGAAGTTCAATAAAGCGATAGAAACCATTAAAATGAACACTGAAGAATTTCTGAAGATGAAGAATGCGATGAATGAACTGAAAAATTCCATGAAAATCTTCAATGGCAGAATCAATTAAGTGGAAAAAAATCAGCTAGCTCAAAGATAGGTCATTTGAAATTACCCAATTATAGAAACAAAAAGGAAAAAAGAACAAATAAAGTGAAGAAACCCTATGGGACATATGAGACATGATCAAGCAAAACAGCATGTGTATAATGAAACTCGAAGAAGGAATAGAGAAAAAGGGGGGGCCAGGAAGTTTATTGAAAGAAATAATGACAGAAAGTTTTCCAAATCTGGAAAGGAAAATGAACATCCACATCTATTATATGAAGCCCAAAGAGCCCAATATAGGTTAAATAGGTAGATCTTCACCAAGACATCTTATAATCAAAGTTTCAAAAATCAAAGACAAATAGAGAATTTTAAAAGCAGAAAGAGAAAAGCGACTCATCACATACAAGGGAATTACTAAAGGCTGTCAGTACATTTTCAAAAAAAGTCCTTGCAGAGCGGGAAAGAGTAGGATAATATATTCAAAATGCTGAAACAAAATAACTGCCAACAAAGAATACTGTAACTGGCAAAGACACCATTCCTTGATGAAGAACAGATAAAGACAACATAGATGAACCTGTCAGACATTATTCTTCGTGAAGTAAGAAAGGCACAAAAACAAATATACTGCATGATCTCACATTTGGATTATAGGAAAATTGAATACATGGAAACAGAGAATAGCACTTTGGTTATGAGGTACAGGGAGGTGTAGAAAGTGGGAACATGTTTGTCAATGGATACAAAGTTGAAGTTATATAGGATGAATAAATCTAAGGATTCAATATAGTAGATGATGATTACAGTTGATAATACTATATTGTATGCAAGAAATTTACTGAGAGTAGATTTCAGGTGCTTGTACCACAAGAAAAGGTAATTATATGAAGAGATGGCTATGTTAATTTGCTTGACTGTAGTAATCATTTCACTATGTATATGTATGTCAAAATATCATGTAAACCTTAAATATATAGAATTTTAAAAACTTTCCCAGACAAACAAAAGTTGTGGGAGGTCATCTCTACTGGCCCTAACTTATAAGAAATGCTAAAGGGAGTTCTTCAGGTTGAAATGAAAGGACATGTACTAATAACATGAAAACCATAAGAAGGTACAAAAACTCACTTATAAAGGTAATAATATAGTTAAGTTATTTTCAGAGTACTCTAATACTGTAAAGGGAATGCATAAATCACTTTTACCTCTAGCATAAAAGTTAAAAGACCAAAAATTTAAAAATAACTATGGCTAAAATAATTTTTTGGTAGATACACTATATGTAAAAGATGTAAAATGTTATAGCAAAACAATTTTTAAACTTTCTTTCAGGTTTGTATTCCTTAGTGATAACCTCTTAGCCTTCTTTCATACTCCTTAAAATTAGTTTGAAATGTCTCTCCCTCCATTCTCAATTCACTGCAATCAAATTATCATCTGCAGCTTTTCAATGAAGCAGACAAAAGTTCCCTACAGCCTCCAAATTGCCATATGTAGTGGTCTCCTTTCAGCTCTTCTAATATTTGACTTTTCTAGAAGTTTTAAGACTATTAGTCATTTTCTTCTTCTTTTCTTTCAAAATTATATCTTCTCTTAAGTTCCATGACATAAAGCTTTTCTTAATTTAGGGTTATTTTATTTTAGTTTCCTTCTCTTTATCCATCACTCATTGCATTTTGGTTTCTAGTTTATACTTTGTACATTCTTTTCCTCTCTGTGTAATATATTCTTATGACTTTAATTACCATGATAAATATTTTAATAATTTCAGATATGTATCACTAATTGTTCTCTTTGAGTTCAAGGCCTCTTTGGGTTTGCTTATTAAACATCTATACTCAGATGGTTCATGGATAACTAAGCTCAGGTGTCCAGAAAAAACAATTTTCCTCAAATGTATTTCTCAACTCTATGCTTTATTATGGTTTTTAAAAAAAATACCATCGCCGATATACATTAGTCAGAAATATTTTTTTTTGCTTTTAATTGCTGTGTTTATTTGCTTTTTGTGCTTTATCAGTATGTTTCTGCCCCATTTTTACTCCTGATGTATATTCTATCAGGCCCCAAGTTATGCATGTTCTGCCTCCATTGGATCTTCCAGTCTTCATTTTGTATATAATGTACTTCTTATACCCATTTTTTATAATTGCAATTTTTCCCCAAATAGTCTCTGTGCCTCTAGTCTTGATTCCCTTCAATCCATTCTCAACAACTTTTAAAATAGTTTCTCTGGAATAAAAATCTGATTTTGTGACACTCCTGATTAAAGCCTTTTAATTGTTCTTTGACATTCACATCATACACAAACTCTTTATTATGCTAACTGCTCAGTTAATTTTCTTTAATGTGTATGATATATATTATATAATATAAATAATATTAGATATATTAAGAGAAGATTTAGAAATAATATGGTAGAAGAAAAACTATTGAAGTAATAGGATAAAATGTTTAAAATATTCACAGTTCTAAATTTTTCTAGGAGGTTAAGCATAATAAAAGCCGAAAATAATGTTTTCAACATTATATCAGGAAATTATTGTGGCTCCTTGGGAAATGATGGTGATAAAAACTTATCATCATCTAAGTGCACATTTGGGAATAACATCAATTGGGTATCAGACTGAGGTGGGGGGTGGGGAGAGGGGATGGGTGTATAACTATATGATGAGTGCATTGCGCACTGTCTGGGGAATGGTCACACTTGAATGTTCTGACTTGGGGAGATGGGCAGGACATGGGCAGTGTATGTGGCCTGAACTTTTGTACCCCCATGATGATAAGCTGAAATAAAAAAAAAAAAAAAGAAAAAGAAAATTTCCCCAAAGGGGGGAAAAAAACAACAAAAAACAAATGAACTAGACAGGAGTATCCTCTAAGAGCTTAAAGTTAATAGGACAGAGAGGAAAAACAAACAAACAAACAAAAAAAACAAATAAATCTCTGTTTACACATATGGTAAAAAAGGAAGGACGAGACAAAGGGAAGGTAAGAGGTGCCATGTTCTTTTTAACAACTAGTTCTCATGAGAATTAAGTGATAACTCACTTCAGTGAGAACACCATATCATTCATAAGGGATCTGTCCCCACAACCCAAGCATCTCCCACTAGGCCCCACCTCCAACATTGGGTGTTATAGTTCAACATGAAATTTAGAGGAGTCAACTATCCAGATCATAGCAGAGATACTCAAATTCTAAGACATATAAATATAATCACCCTTCAGGGACTCCAGCCTGCTATACATGTCCAAACATTATGGTCCATCCTATGAACATTTTTTTCAACTGATGGGCAAATTATACCAGGGATATTTAGAATTACTCTTACTGAAAACTTGGCACTTGTCCTCAAGGATGCATCAGAAGAACGAAAACAAATGATTCGAGAAGAAGGAAAGAGAAGTTTATTACTTTGCCAGCAAAGTAGGAAAATGGCAAACTATCACCTCAAAATCCTCCTGAGGCAAGGATGCAGGCCTCAGGTCCAAAAAAGAGTGGGGGAAGTTTTAAAGAGACAGAAAATACCTTTTGACATTTTTTTCCAGGTCATTCCCTTTCTTGCACATTCTCCAATTTCAATTTTACACTTCCATATCTATGGGAGGAGGCATGACTTAGCCATTAGGGTACTTCCTGCTGAAAAGGGGGTAACATTTGGATGGAAGGTTTATACTTATGTATGTCATTGAAAACTTTAGAAGTATATTTACAACAACTTACAATGAACATTAATGTGAAATATTCCAGATGAACAAGACCATTCATCTAAAAAGTGCACTGGAATGTCAACTGCCCTGGATTCAACTCCTCTGAATTAAGAAGAGAGAATGAGATTCCTATTTTAATTGACTTTCAGAAGCCTCAAAGAGTAAACAGATTTGAATATGACTTTTTAAAGATTCATTGTGAAAAACTAATGACTTTATTTTGGGGTACCCATTCACTAGTAATATTTTTTCTCCCATGGGCAACAATTGCTTTTCTGTTTGTCTTATTTTTTCTTTGAACTAAGAACTTGGTTTAACTTTCTGCTTATCAGGGACATGAAGCTTATTGGGGCTGCAAGGTAGACAGCCAATCAAAATTTTGGTAGCCCCAAGAACGTGGCCAGACAGAACAGTGGGTTACACCCTATTTGCAGGTGGCATATGGCCAGACAGGCCAATGTGAATTGCACCCTACTAGCATACTTACTGTTGCCAACTTTCAGAGGTGTTGTCTAAGTCATTCTCTACTTTGCTGTCTTTGAAAGTGGCTTTAGACCATGAAAGGAATGCATATTTTCACTCTCTCTTTGGAGGTGTCTTAGACATCCATGTTTAAAGTCAAAAAAGCTTACTAGCTTTAGTCTTGGGTCACTTGTTAGGTATGCCTTTGGTTTAGAACTTTGGTTTACATTAGGACTATCCACTATTGAGTCCAGGCATAGAAAATGCTTTTCTTTGTTTTATTTGTTAATGGGCTCCATCTTGGAGGCAATAATATAATTAAGAAACAAGCTAGGTTGAAAAGACTGCCTATCAAACAATTAGGTCTTCAAAATACCAGTTTCTGGCATTTTGCTGGCTATTATGAAACTCTTTGGAAAAGAAATTTACATCTATAAAAGAAATCTCCCTTTGTAAGGGTGTCTCCCTCTCTGCACCTAAATCCCTGGAGACTTTTACAGTAGGAAAAGGCATAGGTATAAATCCACATAACAAGCTTCAGCCTTGACTGGGCTTCCTATTTTACACCTTTCTTTGTATTCACAAATAATGGTGTTTATACCTAAATTCTGTGTCTCTGGGATATAACTTTTTTACCTTGTTTCATGTAAGAGTCATCCCTTTGGTAGTGTAAATTTAGAGTTGCATGGCTAACATTTGCTCAGGGTGATGAAACTGGTAATTAAAATATTGATAGTATGAATGGAATAAAATATATATATAAGTACTTATAGAAAAATTTTCTCAGGAAATAGAAACTAACTCAAATACCTTTTAGTTCCTATAATTTGAGATGGACTATGATAAATAAAGCTAGTTTAAAAATTGTTGATGAAATGAAAACAGGAATGCCTTCAAAATTGTCAGCATTAATTATAATACAAGCATGTATTTTTATCCAGATTTACTAGTCAAACTAGCTTATTATGTCCTAGATGTATAAGACCATAAAACTATAAATCCAACCCAAGAGCAGAATACACAATGAAAATAAATTATTTAAGTTTCTTTGCTTCTCAGATATTTTAAACATTTGCCTGATTTGTTAAAAAACCATCTTAAGATGATGGCTAGCCTTGTTTTCCATAAGCAATTCAAACATTATCATTAAGAAGTAAATTAGGTGAATGTAAATGGGATATAATTTTATGGGTGATCTTGTCATAGTAACTTGAAGTTTTAAAGTCATGTTAAATTAAATAATAAATAATTATGAAATGTTGACGTTATTTCTAAGTAGCATTAATTGCTGAACATAGGTTTTAAAATATATATAATTTGGCATCTTATTTTTGTATGGTATAGAAAAGCTATATATATTTGGGTTTATTAGTAAGCATAGAAAAATTGTACTATAACGAGGCACTGTTTATAAAAATTTGAAATATTCATAAAATGTTGATATATGACAGTTTGAAATTGCTTACTTCCTATATTTTCACTGGAAATTAAGGTTACTGAGAGTTAAAAACATTCTAATCAACATATGGTAATTGAAACTAAAAAAAAGGGAAACAATTGCATATGTAAAGAAAGTAAGACATGTTTTTGGTAAGAGAATCTGTGAGATTTGGAAGATGTGTTTTGGTTAGGGGGAAAAGAAAGTAATTTTTCTCCAGATATAAAATGACTGGTTGTTCCAGAAAAAAAAAAAAAAAGGAAATAACTAAAACAATAAGAAATTGTCAAATGTTTGTGGAAGGTGAATTTTGTGAAAAGACTTTTATATAAGATTGAGTTGGCTAAAATTAAAAGAAAATTATATGTTTTTCTAAAAATTTAACTATTAATATAAAAATACACTGATGCAAAACTAGAATTTGATCCTCTCTGTTAGAACAACAAGGTTTTCTTGGAGTATTGATTTGCTTTTAATAGAAAATACAGATGTTTCTGGACTTATGATGAATTTATATTCTAATAATCTTATCACAAATTGTAATTACCATAAGTCAAAAATACATTTAATACACCTAACAAACATCATAGCTTAGCTAAGCTTGTCTTGAACATTCTCAGAATACTTAGCCTACAGTTGGGCAAAGTCATCTGGCAACACAGCACACTATAGAGTACTGGTTGTTTACCCTCACAATCAGATAGCTAATAATAAGTAGGCATAATACCACTGTTTACTGAATGCATATCACGTCTTCACCATCATAAAGTTGAAAACTCATAAGACAAACTGTCATGAGATGGGTATCATCTATAGTATTAATAAAAATTTTTCTTTATCTTTTAGGTATTGGCCTAGGAAACAAATATTCTGTGTTTTAAAAAATATTATATCTTTTGCTTCATGTTTTGTTCTATTAGTTCTTTGCTTGCTTAAGAAAAGTGAATTTCCATAATATTAAAAGAGCTAAGGGTTTCCTACAACCATATAACTTTTCTATATTTGTATTTAAATCTCTGTCATTTTGGAATTATTTCAGAGTGATCTGTGATCCAATTTAATCAATTGTTTTAAATCTTTTGGCATTTTTGACAGACTTCCCAAAATCAAATTCTGGAATCAAGATTTTTTGACCTCCAACTAACTTTGGGACATTCCAGAAAAGCCCCAGAAAATCCAAAAGAGACATATTAAACAAATTAAGCTTATTAGATATATTAAATAATATGGGAAATATAATATCAAAATAAGAAATTATGTTTAACCTTTGATTTATATTTGTATGTATGTTATTATGTCTTCCAAAATTATATGAAATTTCTAGAAATTTATTATATATTAGATATAAATATAAATATATTCTTAGTCATAACTTATTATTATTATGTTAAATTATTAGTTGTAAATAATAAAAATAACCAAATTCCTTGTTAATTGTGTCATTATTATAATGAACTCTCATCACAGTGTTTCTATGGCCATTCTAAGTCTTTGTCATTCTCTGAGTTACGGTTTTGATTCTTCTCTAAAAGTATTCGCAATCAGTTACAATCCTAAATAGCCCTTTCTTCAAAGACATTTTGTTTATTGGAAAAGACACATGCCAAAGTATTCTCCCCAACCTCACTGGAAGGACACATAGCAGGTATTGTTAACTAATGCTCATGCCACCAAGTTTAGAGGGATGGATTCCTGGATACCTGTACTCCATCACTAAAATCTTATTAAACCTGTTCATGAGTTAAAACTAAAAATTTCCAGGAATTGAATCAGGTGACATCTGTGGTAGATAACTTACTCAAGATGACTGGACTAGTCCTGCATATTTTTTTTCACTGTTTTTTTTACTTTTTTCTTTCCCTCTTCCTGAAAAGATATTTCCTTTATCCACATTTTCTGGTCTATTGCCTACTAATTGTTGTATCTGTCACTAGACCCCTAATCTGTCCATGATGTTAGTGACCCTTTAGTTCACCGTGTAATTAACTTCACTGGTATTCCAACACCAAATGACTGTTCCAGTTTCACACCTGGACCTTTTTATAGATTTAAGCTTTCCCATTACCCTTTAATGCTTACACATTGTTTAACTTGGTTAAACCAGAGGCTTCCTAGTTAGGCCTCTGGGATCTGCAATGGAACCAAATTTGCAAACCTCTCCTTAGGGATCGCTGATATTTGCAAATAAGATTATTGGAATGAATTCCAGAGAAAAGCACTATTAATTGGATGTAATAAAAAAAATACACATGGCTTAACTCAACTGTATGTAGAACTCTTACCTCCAAAAAAATCCTATGTACCCCTCCTGGATACATTTGAATTTGTGGAAGTGGAAACCCAATTTGGGGCACTAACAGTTTAGATACACAGGTAATGAGAGGCCAATGTGGACTAGAATATTTGGCCACTTTGTTGTCAGTACATAACAGACCCAAAACTGATCATTGGGGTAATCGTTGGACTAGTTCCCTTTCACTACATGAAAGGGTCAGATGTGAGTTACCTGGTGAATCATTGGACTTTAGATTTGCTTCATTTTTTTAGAGCTTTTGTGTCATGTTTGGTGTTGTTGCAAATGAAGAAATGATAATAAAGCTATTTGTTACTCTAGGAATCATTACAGACTCCATTGTAGAGGTTAGCTCCACACAGCAGTACTCATTGAATTCTATTCCTAAAGTGGTTTTATATAATAGAATAGCTCTTGATTATTTACTAACTGGACCAGGTGGAGTCTATGTTATTGCTAATACCACATGCTATATCTGGATAAATTCTTCTGGGGAAGTTGAGGCTGAATTATAAAAAATAAAAGAACAAGCCACATGGCTACAACAGGTCTCACCCAACCTCCATGGTCGTTTGATTTGTTTAGTTGGTTGACTTTAGGCCTAGATTCCTGGCTCAAAACAATTAAGCAAACTGAGGTTGTCATATTTCTAGTAATTTTGCTCTGTAGTATCTTTTTAAAGCTTTGTACCTGTTGCCTGTCAAATTCCTGTAAAAATACAATTTCAGGAATCTATGGGAGGCAGAACTATTAATGATGAGATAGAATAAAAAATCTACCCCAGAATGAAACTTGCTTTTCTCTGCCATGTTTCTGGTTAGAGCAAAAGAGGAAATATATCTCCCCTAAGAACTCTTCAGTACAAATGCTCACATGGCTTGAAATAGAATTCTCACTATTTACCTCCAAATTGATGATTTGGTTTAAAGCCTGTGTCTCATTAGTGGCCCATGTAGCTGACAAAAGCAAACTCAAACAATCTCTGGAAGAATACTCATTAAACACAGGCCTCAAATAATTTTCACTAATAAGTTCACAATAAAATACCAAGAAAAGCATGAGTGAAAGTCATCAGAAACAATAACCTATTGAATCAGACCCACTATAATACACTAATAATATAAGTAGGCACAAATATAAGAACGCTTTGTATTTTTAAAGAAGTAACAGGAGTTTAAAGTCTGATAAAGAAAAGAGATATTCTAAACTGACATGGATGATGTAATGAAAAATATAATCCATAATGAAAAATATAATAAAGTAGTAATTTGATAAATATACATAAGCTTATTAAATAAGCTGACAAGAACAGTAAACAAATGAAATATGGATCCACAGTAAACTAGAATGTAGCACAGAGTTAAAAATCATAATTAAAAAATACAGTTATGAAATGAAGGAAATTTTAAGGGACATGGAGGATTAAATGGGAATAATTTACCTAAATATAATCAGAGTTCCCTAAGGAGAAAAATATAGAGAATGGTGGCAGGGCAATGTTCAATAAGATAATAAATTTTTCATAAGTAATAAAAATAATTATCAGGTTCAGTAATCCTAGGCCAAAAATTAAAAACAAATCTATGCCTGATATAATATAGTAAAATTGTGACACACTAAAGACAAAAATGAATTAAAAACAACTCAGAAGAAGAATGGATTTCTCACAAAGAAAAATGATTTTTAGACTGACATTTGAATATTCAATGTTAATAGGAAGCTGGAAGCAGCAAAATAGCATCTTCAATGTGTTGATAAACAACTGAAAAATTTGTAATTTATATAAAATTGTTTCCAAAACCTAGCTAAAAAAAAAAAAAAAGTCCCAGATGAACAAAACCAGGAAAGAAAAGAGTTAAAAAACAGTGTAGAGGGGATAAATTGCAGAGCAAAAACAAGCAATTAAATATCAACTCTAATACTATTAATATTAAGCATAATTCCAAGCACTGTCAATGTAAATGGAATAATTAAGTTAAAAAATATTTCATGACAGATTTTTAAAATTTTAGTTATTTGTTCAAAGCAAACCTAAAACATAAAAACACAACTTTTGTTTTGTTTTTGTAAAATTATGTTAAACACATACCAATTTTAACCAAAAGAAATTTGGTATAGTATATTAATCACGCATACAATAATAGTACAAAAAAAAACCACAAAAATTCATCAGCAAACAACTTTTATTATATTTAGCTCAAGTATCTACATGTGAACAGAGGGTCAGCTGATCCATTCTGTTCATCTCCACTAGGCTTCTCTTTATACGTGGGAATTGGCTGGTCTTGGCTGAAGTCAGGTTTGCAACTTGGCTCTGTTTTAGCTGTTTATCATCTTCCTTGTGGGCCCATCAACTCAAGTCCAACTGTGCAAGTCCTCATCAAACTTCAGCTTGCAGTATGTCTGCTAAGATACCATTGGCCAAAGCCTATCCATGGAGGAGTGAGTATAGTCTGATCACATTGAGAAGATGGTATATGAGAAAGGGTATGACTACTTGATCCAATTACTGAGAAAGGAGTGAAAATTTGGAATTATTTCAAAATTTACCAAAAGTCATTGTGTCTATCAAAATTGAGTTCATGAAAAAGGCAGTAGTAGACATGGTACTACTGATTTATAGAACGTTTAATTCACAGGGAAAAAATGATTTTAAAGTAATTCATCAAATAATATACATGTTTATAATATAAAAAGTAAATGTGACTAATATAGATGGAAAAGTAAATTCACAGGGTTGGTTTTAACTCATCTGTCTCAATAATTATGATTAATCAAAGAGAAAGTCAGTAAGGTCTAGATCAGCACTGTCCAAGAGGTATGAGAGCCACATATGTGATCTTAAAGGTTCTACTAACCAGATTAAAGGAAATAAAAAAATGCAAATTTAATTTAAATAACATATTTAATTTATCTAAAACATTATCATTTTAACAAGCAATCAATATAAAATATGTCATTTTGTTTATTGCCTTACACTGCATTTATTTTTATAGTAATAGAATGGAGGAATAAATAATTGGTTAAGGGGAGGTAAAGAATTAATAGATCAGCATGTATCTAAGGCTTTTCAACAAAGATAACAGAAGTTGGGGCAAAGAGAAATATTTAGAGCTGGATGCTGGAGTTTTCATTCATAAGTGGAGTTCACTGGGTGACAGAATATGAGTCTCAAAGAAGCAGGAGATTTGTTTCCTGTATTTTAATAAGTTGAAAAGTTGAGGGAGATTCTGGAGGCAGAGATACAAAGCAAAAAGGATACTGACTGCTCCTGATTCTGTCATAATTGGAATGTGTGAGGAGGAACTTTACCCAAAAGGGCAATCAGACGTATTCACAATATGGCCTGAGAGAATAGCCAAGTTACAGTAAGGGCAAAAAATGGGGAAATTTTGAAGAGATTGAGAATATGATGGGAATTGCCAGTCACTGAATAAGTATTCCAAAAGGCTAAGTGGAACGGAGAGAAAGAGAGAGGGAGGGTGCAGAGGGGAATGGGGGGAAGAGAGAGGGAGATGGAGACAGCAAGTTGAGGAATTTGTTCCATTGAAGAGATGACACAGCAGAAGGACTGTGTAGGAGAAAAATAGACAAGAATGGCAAGGAAAGCTTGGCCTATGTGCCTTTGTCCATGCTTATTTCTATTCCTGTGCTCTCTACCTTCCCTATTTTGAATCTTCATTGTAATCTAAACTGTTATTATTCTGACAGCACAATCATTGGAGTTATTTCTATTCATGTTCTTTTCCCTTTCACAGATGGTAAGCTCCTGGACAGGTAATAGGTATTAGGTCTCATTAGCTTTTAGTTTCTCAGTTTCTATGGAGTGTCTGAGACATACTAAGTACTTAAGATTTGTTTTGGGAATGAATTATCTTTTGACTATGTGCATTTGTATATAGAATAGGGCCCATAGTTCTAAGGGTTGCAAGTATGAACTGAGAGCATAGTTTCATCCCCTTTTCTCTAAAGTGAAATAGTTTGTCTAGAATGATCACTATGATTCTCTCCAGCTAAAAATTTTATCACTTCTAAATGACTAACCCTTTTATTTGTTCAAACATTTCACTGTTGGCTTCAAGTTTCCACTTTCTCTGCCAAGATGTCTAAAGTAGCTCTGAGAATTTTTGACACTGACCTCTATTTTGGGAGTCTTCCATGTCAAACACCGTTATCACCCTCTTCTCTTTTCAGTTTTCAGAAATGCAAAGTTAAATTATTATATTAATTACCTTGAAGAAAAAAAATAAGACTATGAACCATCTAGCTCTAAATATCATGTAGATGCTAGTAAAATATTTCTTAAAACTTAATACCTCTTAACATTAGCCTTTAAATTATTTAAGAAAGTACCTGAAAGGGCATAGCACATTTGTCTTTTATGAGCAGTAAGGAACTGTAGAAACCTAAAATAAATAATATCTATGATAAATTGAATCTCTAGAAAATGGATTCTGGAAGATTTCAACACAGATATTCACCAAACACTTTGGAAATTCAATTAGATAGTGTTTTTAGGATTCTTATGTGTAATGATTAACATATATTATAGGATTGTATACAAGGATTTCTATAAACACATTCTGCAGAAGATAATATGTTGAGAGTCAATATAAACAACACTGTTTAACAAAATGTTCTCTTTTGGCTTAGTTTTTCTTTACTGTTGTTATGTCCTAGAATTCTGCCATGCTCTTGATCCCTGACAGTTTGACTATGAAGTTATCAAGAAGAACATTTGATCATGTTTGAAATATTTACTTGTTTGTTATAAAGTTTGGATTCTATAAAAACACTACTTCTGAAGTGTTTAGCATAGGTGGGTGTCCAAATATTTTGTCAGCAAAAGGGAATTATGAACAAATAAAAATTGAAATAAAAAGAGCTTTAAGGACATAGACTATGCAGAAGCTTTTTAATTTGGTCAGGTCCCATTTATTTATTTTTGTTATTGCTGTGATCACCTTTGGGATCTTCTTCATAAATTCTTTCCCTATGGAGTACTACTCAGCCACAAAAAACAGCAGTGATCTAGCATCTCTTGCATTATCCTGGATAGAGCTGGAACCCATTCTACTAAGTGAAGTATCACAAGAATGGAAAAACAAGCACCACATATACTCACCATCAAACTGGTATTAACTGATCAATACTTATGTGCACATATGGTAATAACATTCATTGGGTGTTGGGCAGGTGGGAGCAGGGAGAGAATGGATACATACACACCTGATGGGTGTGGTGCGCACTGCCTGGGGAATGGACACGCTTGAAGCTCTGACTCGGGTGGGCCAAAGGCAATATACATAACCTAAATATTTGTAGCCCCATAATATGCTGAAATAAAAAAAAATATAGACTAATGAACCAAAGGAAATAATAAATTCAACTCATGTTCATTTGTTTTAATCAATTGCCTATTGTATAGACAGAATTGATACCCTTAACGAAAGGATCAATGAGAACAACCCTCCCTCTTTATTCTATGATGCAAGGCAGGATTCAGCTGGTCAAAAAGAGTTTTGTTTACCACTTGAATGTTCTGTGTTTATCTCTTAATTTTCTCTGAGATACAGTATTACAGCAATGATCATATGGAATAGTTGGTAAATGGCATAGAACAGAGCAGAATGATAAATCTTAAAGTATTGTCCAGGGATTCCTGGGATGTGTAGATGCTTCTTGAATCCAGAAAGTTTAAGAGCTCCTGGAATGGACTATTTCCTGTGCCAAAAATTTCTTATTTTCACATATTAATTTGTCCACTCAGTGCTGGAGAAGAAGGAGCACATGAATTACTTGGCCACAGATAATTTTCTTTTGTATCTTGTTACATCCCAGAATTCTGCCATGCCCTTTGAGTCACACCTTTTGTCCACCCAGTAGTTATTTTACATCATTGTTCTTCTCAGAGCCCTTTGAAAATTTTAGATAGAACTCCAGAAATAAGGAAAGGGGACATCATGTCTTCACTGGGGAAATTTTGTCAAGTTTTCCAACACTAAGGAGCAGCTGGAACAAGCAAATCACATGTTATGATATAGATTATAAAAGTGAAAAAGCTAATACCAGTAAATTCAATGGCTTTCTTATTGAATCATACAGTAGCTGGCCTTTGGTATGCCACACCAGAATTTCAGTCATCATTTCAATGAGCTATTTTCACAAAATCTTCATTTATAGATGTGTTAGTTTCCTAGAGCTGCTGTAACAAATTACCACAAACTTGGTGGCTTAAAACAACACAAATTAATTTTCACGTAGTTTTAGAGGTCAAAAATCTGAAAACAAGCTGTTGGCAGGTCCATGCTACCTTCAAAGTCTTCCAGAGATAATTTGTTCTTGCCTTTTCCAGGTTCTGGTGACTCCAGGCATTCCTTGGCATGTGGCCACATCACTCCAATCTCTGCCCCCATGGTCACATCATGTCCTCCTTTTCTTTCTCTCTCTTATAATGAGACGTGATTGAGATTATATCTTTTGTTATATAAGGTAATATTCACAGGTTTTAGGTATTAGGACTTAGACACATCCTTTTGGTTTGGGGGCCACCATTTAGCCCACTAAAATAGGCATACCAAATCCTATTTTTAGTATAACTCAATTTAAAGATAACATATTTTATGAGAGGAAAATAGTGAGAATATGAAAAGAGTAAATAATTACATACTATTTCTCTTCAAGTGAACGCTTAGAAGTGTGATAGCTTTTAATATTTCCAGTTCTATCAATGTGTGAGCTCATTGCTCTAGGGTCTGATAGTATTTTCAGAATTAACAAAAAAATAGCTTGTCATATATTTTCCAGGAAAACCAGGACTTATTCTAGAAATTGCTATATTGTTGAATTTATAAAATTCACTTCTGCCAAAAATAAACCGGGGTGGGGGGGGCGGCAAATAGGCTGCTTGTATGAAAATGATGACTTCATGTCACGTATCAGTTTTCTTTTGGAGAGGATTCACAAGCCACCATTTTGCCCTGGGGAGACATGTTGCCATTTTCACAGCAAAGTGGTTTTTTTGTACAGTGAAATGACAGTTTTCTTCAACAGTAAAACTGAATTAACTTCTGAGGGAAAAAATGCAGTAAAAATGTCAAACTCATAAAATATATCATATTTTGAACATCTGCACATGTTTTTTACTGACCTGACCAAGAAAGAAAATGTCCTCAAGGTACTTGTGATTGAGGGACTAGGTGGTTGAAGGACAGGTGGGGGTGAGGATGGGAGGACTAGAGATACGGGGGAGGGAATGTAAGTATAAGAAGGGAAACTGTATCTAGATTACAGGTATAGAACTCACCACGTGGAGCTATTTCTGGATGATAATAATGGATACATTTCTTACTGGTGCAATATCATCTTAGTTGAAAATATCTATGCAAGTCTAGAGTCAAAGTAATACAGATTTAAACTAGAAAGGCTGATATGTCTCAGAGGAAAGTCTTCCTTTCTTATTCTTCCTGTCTTTCTTCCTAGCTTCCTCTCTCTCTTTACCTTCCTTCCTTCTCTAATGATTTTCTGCTAGTATCTCCTGGAAAAATATAAATCCTACTTTTAAGAATAAGTGTTTTCATTTAAGTGTGACTTTATACTTAGTCACCATGTTATAGCTTGCTCACTTATTTATGAATTGCATGCTGACTATATGTTCTCTCGGAGAAATGGTTTGACTTACTGAAAACTATATTTAGTCATAGTCATTAAATGCATGGATGCGAAGTAATGTAACCCACAAGAATGAGACATTATGACTCTTTATATTCTGTTAAAAGAAGATTTTAAAGCACAAACGATGCTTCTTTTTAATTTTATAAGAAGAGCTAATCCATCCTTTTCCCTCCTGACCAATGGAACAGAACCAGAGAAATTCCACACACTGCCCCACCCATGCATGACACAAGAGAAGAAGAGAATGAGATATCATTAATAACAATAACAGTTTTTGTGTATAACTGTGTATAATTCTTTATCAGTTATAAAACTATTTCATATTCCTTATTTAATTTTGTCATCATAATGGCCATTGCAATAAATAGGAAAGATAGTCATATTTTTCAGTATTTTTTAGACAGGGATCCAGAATCGACTGGAGCTGTTATGTACTGATACAAAATATCAGGCTCACTGCAGAAAGGGGAGATGTCTGTGTGAACAACCGTGGCTTAATATAGCAGAAAACATTTCAGGAAGCTGTCTCGGCTCAGTCATGCTACTTACTGCTTGACTCAACACTCAGCATAAGTAGCTTCATATTTCCGGGCCTCCATTCCCTTCTTTTTTATAATAAAGAGGGAATGAATAATCTATGATTTCTCAAATTCTTTCAAATTCAGAGAAGCTCAAACTGTAGAAACCCTTTTCAGCAAGAGCCTTGCCTGCTCTCTGTTCATGGGAGAACCCTACCTTTCCTCTTTAAATTTCTCTTACTCTGGCTAGTGAGAGGACATTTCATTTTTGGTGCCAAAACATATCTCAATGTGACTTAAGCCAACAGGATCATTTGGAATAAGAGGACAATTCCAGGGCTCTGAAGTTTTTTTTTTATTACTTAATTCAGTTATTCATAAGGCACCACCTTACCCTCTTAGGTGTTCCTTTTTTATTAGCTATCTTCCACTGGAGGAACCACCTTGTTCTAACCCTTTCAGTGCCATATCCTATTATAACCAGCCAGCTATTCAGATGAATACGTTTAGTTTTCAACCAGACTAATGTGCAAGATATGACTGAAATAGAACTTACACATCACTGGAGTTCTTCAAAGTTAATAATATAATTGCAGCTGGAAACAAATTGAAGTTCATATGTTTTTCACATATCCTTGAGAGAATTTAGGTGTTTCCTAGTTAACACCGACAGAAACATGGAAGAGTTGGCATATAGTTTCAACTTCTGTGCAGGCCTCTGCTAAGGCACCTGTTCAGGTCTGTATTCATGTACGTATCCTGATAAAGTCTCCTAAAGAAATCAAATACTCCATATCCTCATCTACCAGTTTGCCTTTGGGGTTGTGTGAAAGAAAGCATATTTATTCAAAGAAAGTATGCTATAAAACAGATATAATCTCAGAATGAATACAGAGTCAAAGTTTAACAAAAAGGCAAAAATTATTAAATTAAATTAATTCACTAGGTACTAATATTCTTTGAAGAGCTATTTTTCAAAATCATTTAATAAAAGTGAAGTTATAAATTGTTAGGAAAAGAAGTTAAAGTCCTTTCTTAAAACAGTAAGTATTTGCTGTATTTGTCCATCAATCTATTCATGCATTTGAAACTTTTTTCTTGTTCATAGTCTATTCCTCCAATTCCCAAAATGGACACATTTTTAAAAACACTTGAAAAAAGTCAATAAAGTTAGAATATTTTATTTAAGAAATAAATACTGGATGGAAGCAATAAGATTTATTTGTATATCCTTCGTCCCTTTTTCTATAGCAGCTCTTGTGGCTGCCAACCCATATTTCATTTTTGACTTTTTTTGGGGGGGGGTAACAGTAAAGTTTTGGCAACAGTTTCAAGTATTTTCCAATATATGGTGCCTTTTTGAGAAAAGAGAGAAAAGTCAGACTATTGACCATATATTACTCAACGTTTTCTGTTCCATTGTCCCTTTATTTAGGATAAGATAACTTCATTCTAGCATGCATCCAGATTTGCCAAGACTGGTTAGTTACTCAAGCCCAGTGAACTTAGTTATTCTCAAATAACATGAGACTAAACATGAGTTAGATCACTTATTTTCTAAGGTATATAGGCAATTCCCTTTAAGATTTAGTTTTCTCTCCTCTGGGTCCAGCTCTATGCCCCAGAAGACTGAATACCATGAAGCATATTACCCAGGTTCCTGTTCTCTGCTTTCAGTTAGGATCAACCAGTGAAAGACAGTTGAGAAGTGGGAGAGTGGAAAGAGAGAGAACTTTCTGGATAAGCATTTCCCCTCCGCCTTCGTGCTTCATCAAGATGCTAGTTGTGATGCATTCCTAGGGGCACCACTCCTACTGTGAAAATTCTTCCTTCATGGCCCTGATCTTCACTGAGTACTGAAATCATCCATCCCTACACTGGCCCCTACAGACCCCGGGATGCTAACACTTTGCTAGTTGTCTCAGCCAGGTATCTGGGAAGCGGATTCTGAGAGGGATATTTCTGTGGAGGAAATTTATAGTGATGTGTGCTCAGGAAAGACACCTGCTGAGATGGAAGGAAATGAGATTGTGCAGAGAGTAATGTTGCCCTGTTATGCAGCTGCAATATTGGCCTCTGCTCAGAAGTTGGGATGAAGCTTAAGAGAAGTTTGAATCCCATTCAGCAGGCTGGACCTTTGCATTCCCGGAGGACCTGCTTATGGATGTGAGCTGCCCAGGAAGGGGCATAACTTTGGACAAGGTAGCTCTCTATCTCTGGCTGAGGACATTTTTTGTGAGTCCTCAGCCCAATGCTCTCCATAGCTGGAGGAAGAAGTAGATTATCCTGGAGGAGAATGCTGGGCAGAACACCACAGCATGCTCTAAAGTGGCCCCTCTGTTTCTCCAGCTTTTGTTGGTCCTTTAACCTTGCCCAAAACGCTGTAATTAACCCTTTCATTACACTTGCTTTGGTTAAACCTTTTGAGGAAGCATCCTTTTAGTTCAGGTCACTGACTATTAGGTAAAGTATTGGAAGAGACAAAGTAGCTAACATTTGTTACCTACCTGTAACATACTATGATGTAATACAGTGTATTATTTACAAGAAGTTAAAGTTTCTTTAAAAGCTTCTTAGGTAATGTTTTATATTTCTACTTTTGAGTCATGGTTCTATCACTTTTTTACCACTTACTTACTTTGGGAGCTTGGTAGGTTATTATAAATATCTGGGTTTTTGGTTTCTGTCTGTATAAACTGTAGACAATGATAATGCCTATTTCATAGGATTGCTATGAGAACTACATATAATAATCAAGTGATTATACTAGATACCTGGAATATAGAAAGCTCCAATAGAGATAACTTTTACTATTACCTACAATTTTCATTCAATCTCCTAAAGCTCTTTCCATTAGATCTTTTAGCAGTTACCATCCTGGATTTAGTACTGTACTTAATTGCTGTTAAGTTAAAAATTGTGGAAGTCATTCAACAATCTATTTTGCTGCACTGTTTTAATGTAGTTTATTTATGCCTCCATTCTCTTTTATTTGAGTAAATGTTTAATTTTACTCATTCTTAGAGTTCATTAACTGGTAAACATTTTTCAGAAATATACAATTATTTATAGGACACTTTAAATACTTTGTTTCTATGCTACTGATACTATATAGAAGCTGCTAAACATTTAAATGTATCCATATGGGCTTAAAACATGGGAATGTTTTAATTGCTTGTTGTATAGTGGTGTTGATGTTGTTACTGCTATTTTTACCTGATTGATTTGTATCTTGCCTTAATATGTTGTTGCTGTTGTTTTTTTCTAGTAATTAAAGCCATTTCTCTAATACTTTATCCCACCAAAAGTGAACAATGTAGCTCACTGCAACTAATGTCTGTTCAAGATTCACAATTAACAAATTTGATTTGACATTTTCTATGTATGCATTTGAAGTAATTTACCAAAAGTAAAATTCCTTGCCTTTACCCACGTTTTCTTCTTTTGGGAAGATTTTCTTACTGAGTTTAGCAAATGTGAAAATCATATTTACCTAAAGCTAAAATCTGAACCAGAGAAGGGATGTAATTTCTTATTTAAAAAAAATTCAAATGAATCTATTCCTGCTTGCAATTAAGTGGATTTAAGCTTTGCAAAGGTTGAAAATTGTTTTTGATGATGCTATTTATGCTTTTATTATTGGAGGCATTCTGATTATTCCATCTTTAGTACTCTTTTAAAAATGTAAATTGGGGATTGATACTTTACTATATTAGTTTTACTGTTGGCAAATGGAAAAAAATTCAATCATGAGTTTTCTTTGGCTAACTATCAAACTTTACAAAGAGAAGAAGAGATGTTTTTCATGAACATGCCAAATAGCTCTCATCGAGCTTAATGGTGATGAAGAACCCTGTGTTAGACACTGGAAAGATATTATAAGGACTTTAGTATGAGAATGTATTTTCGGCCTATTATAAAGAATTTCATGCAAAAGAATTATATATAACATATAAAACCAACTTAAAGACTCTTCAGTAGGTCATAAAGCATTCACAAATGATGTCAAATACACATGTAGACTAAAGACCATAGATGATCAGATCCACAAAACAGTAGATAAAACTTTGGGTAAGAAAACTAAGCAGTAACTTTATGTGTGGCATTTTGTAACTACAGAGGTTACAGATTTTATTTTCATCATATATATCTTATGAATTATTTATTATTCTAATAAAATAACATAATTTTACAATTAAAAAATCAGAGACAATTTTATAGGATTAAGATGTTACTCTTTAGATTGCATTTGGTTTTCATGAGCATTCTGATCTTGATTTGAATATTAGCTAGCCAACTAGGGCTTGACAAATACCAAAATATATTTAGTTCATCAAGTAATGTGGAGTTGATTCAAATTTTGGCTTCTATGTTGTAGGTATACATATGAATAGAACTTTTGACTTAAAGACTGATAAGTACTGCAAAATGAAAAATAAAAAAATATGCTGCTGATCTAGGCCTGTTTGGGGACACACACACACAATTTTAATCTAAGTGAAATAATAGCTGGAGTCTCCATATCATCCTGTTTCAGATAATGTAAGTTTCAGATAGCCTCTTGAAGAGTACCCCATAGTGTGCCTGGAATTTTATGGCAATATCACTGCTGGGGATTCAAGTTTATATGAAATTGTGCCTCATTTTCCTAATAACACTTTTTCACTCAATCTATTTGACTCATTTGGAAAACATATTTTTTTTTATTTTTGATCAATTTCTCTAGTCTTCTCTGATATATAACTCATTTTTGTTTCTATTTCTTAAGATTTGGGACATAAAATGACAATTTAAAAGTTTAGCTTATTTTTTTAGTAATCCAGTAGCACTTGGATAGGAAACTAGCATAGATTAACAATAATTAGGTATTTGAAAAGAGGAAGTCATAAAAACATGACTGTATTTTGTATGGTTTCAGTCTTCTAAAGCACTTTAATGTTGACAAAAAGAATAATAGATTCAGCAAGGGCTGTCTCTTAGATCTCAGCCTTTGTGGAACTCTTGACCTCATACCATTGATCTAGGATATTGGGTGGCAATTGGGAAGTTAAGAATATGCTGAATTATTTAAATATTCAAATTCATTCAGCAAAACAAATGCTAGGAGAATGAGAATTAGAAGATTTTATTTACTTAATATTTACTACATAGCTACATAAGGTACTTGGCATGGTATCAGGTGCTATCTGTACAGTAAACGCCCTTCTGAATACAAAACACATAACTATGTTTCAAATGCATAGTTGCCTGGATTTATAGTTTGTTTTATAAGGCATTTCTTATGAAATATTTTAAGATCTCCAGAGATGTTTACAGCAGCATTGCTGGTAAATTTACCATAAAACCATAGCCAGATTGATCTTTAGAGTTCAAATTAATTCATCTGCTCCAGAAATATTTGCCTTGATTTGTCTGGTTCTACAACTGGCAAAAATATCTCCTCCATTTCTGAATACTCACTGAATGAAAGGCAATTAAAGCCAAGGAAAGGTTCTTTTTGAGAGGCTGCAACTACAGAACAGTGGTTGGAAAACTAAAACTTCACAAATCAAATCTGCTCCACTGCTTGTTGTTGTGAATGAAGTTTTATTGGAACACAGCCACACTCATTTACTGTAATTTTATGTTGTCTATGTGCTTTTACGCTATAAAGGCAGTGGTAGGTAGTTGCAATATGGCACATAGAGCCCTCAGAGCCAAAAATAGTTTGGTCTAGCCCTTTATAGAAGAGGTTTTCTGGCCCATGTTATAGAAAGTTAACTCTTTCATTTTTAGGGATGAAAATTTTCATCAACTGACACTTAGAGAAAAAAGAGACACAGAGACACTTTAATGTCTAATCCAAGTTTGTTGAATCTGGAAGAGCCACAATATTTCTAGGAAACCAAAAATATTAGCAGAGCATAGAAAATTCTGAAGGACAGATTTGTTTCAGGAAATATGTGGTATCTGTCTATCCTTGTTCTACTCACATGATAAGTATTATTTTTTAAGGTATTTTAAGTTCAATAGCCTGTGTAAATGTGGAGGCTTTAAAATCTTTTCTTCGGTTGTTTTCATCTTGGTGTTTTTGTTAACCTATTGAACCCATTTATGCTACCCATTTTGACTTCCAAGTATACTTTTTTTTTTTTTTTTTCACTAAATGAATAGTAGCATATGGTATCTTCACTGGCTGATTTTTCTTTTGATTCACAAATTCTTTCTACTTCTTGTACTATCTATAAAATGTAAAAGCATGAGAGTCTCTGGCTCTGCATCATTTAATAAAATAGATGCAGTTTTTGGCCATAAATCTCCTTGTCATTTCAAAGAGGAGGACAGCAGGCACCTTAGGGCAAACAGAACCCAGAAAGAGTACAAAACATTATATGTGATATGGCAGAGGATGGTTGTGCCTAATCCCTCCTAAGCATCTGCTACAATGAGAATGACCATTAATCTTTTATGTTTGCTTTCCCCTACTTATCCTCTACCCTTTAGGGCAGTGATAATATTTGAGGACTCAAATTTCTGAGTATTTACAGAGAAGCAAATTGCTTTGTGCCGATCATATAGGCAAGTGGCTCATCTATATTTACTGAGTATAAACTTTACACAAAATATAATTCTAGAAGCTCCCAAGTACTTAAAGTTTGAATTATAGCTCCTGCCCTGGAGGAGATTACAGTCTAAATGGTGTCTTAGAAAAAAGAAAAAAAAAAAGTTTGACAACTGTGATTTTGTGAAAGTTGTAAAATTGGTTTACAGACACTCATGGTTTATTACATCAGAAATCAATAATTTATCAGACATTCGCTTTAGGAAAAAAAACAAAGCAAAACAAAATTGTTTACAAGAAGGAGCCTATATCATTATGAAGACCTTTTATTTCCTGTCATCACTAACCAGGAAGTCCGTAAATTGATGATGGCAACAATAGAAGTTTTAAGCTCTTATGAAAATCACAGTTAAACTTTCATAAAGAGTGATGAAAGAAATGGCACATTCATGCTTTGCAGCTCTGGTCCAGAAAAGTGCTTGAATTGTTACTAATGCTACTGTACTATATTAAGTATAATTGAAGCATAGAAGGCAGAGATGTTTGAAAGAGTCTTTTAAAATAATCTATAGTTCCTCCTAGGCTTTTCTAAATTGAAAACAACGTGGTTACCACTTCATATTTGCCACTGAGTATTAAGGTCTTGTCTCTCAGAAAATGAGATAGCAGTTTGATGCTCATAAATCAAGAGGCATCTGTTTTAAAACAAATTATGGTGTCTCGGTGAGGGAGCTTAAAGGTACAGAGTACTGCATCTGAAATTACAGAACTGGTTGTGGCTCACACATTTTCTTGGCATTCCAAGAAATGCCAAGTTTTTAAGTATCTAATTTTGTCACTGCCAGTACATTTGTTAGATCCCTTGGAAGAGATCTCTGCTTGGCTATTTCCCCTGTGATCCACTCCACACACACGCTCTCAATATTGGTTTCCCTTCACCTTTCCAGTCATTTAGGGCAGTGGTCCCCAACCTTTTTGGCACCAGGGACCAGTTTCATGGAAGACAGTTTTTCCACGGGGTTTTGGGGGTGGTGTGGGGAGCTCAGGCAGTGATGCGGGGCTGGTTCCTAACAAGCCGCAGACTGGTACTGGCTTGGGGATTGGGGACCAAAGATTTAGGGCACAAGTTATTTCTGTCTGTATGATCCCAAGTGGCCACAAATGGTCTGTGGAAAGCAATGACCATTTATGTAATCTATAATAAGTGAAAACTTTAGTTTTTTTCTAAACATAGTTCTCTATTTTTTCTCTTATCTCATTACTGAATTTCAGGTTTTTTAAAGGCATTAATCAGGTGCCATGCCCCAGATCCCCTAATTTCAGGGAACATACATGATGCTTGTCATGCGGTTCCTCTGAGACCTCTTCATGGCTTCCGATACAGTACTTCCTACTTCCCTTGGTGATGAGGAAATGAAGGAGCTCAGAGAATACTTTCCATAAATAAATTAAAAAAGAAAAAGTTAGCTTCTATTATAGCCTGGTACCTTAGTGAAAACTGTGTTTTAACATTCAGTTTCACATGCATGTTATGATTTCTCAATATAAGCAGAGGACACCATTCTTCAAATTACACTTAAGGATCAGCATCACAGGCATGTGACCTGTGCAGCCAAACAGGGCCCCAGGCTCAGATGGGTTCCGTGCTTAGCTTAATGCTCTGTTATTTCCTTCTTGATATTCCTAATAAGTTTATCTTTGAGCTCATGTTTTATAAGTGAGGCCTGAAGGGACAAGAGGCCTGTGCAGTATGCACGTCCACTGTTCCTTGTGCCCCATTGATTTATAGCATTGGCAATGCCCTGTAGACCCAGGATGTTGGTGAACCCAATGAGAGTTCAGAGGGATTTAGAGCCAGTCAAGGTAGGGCTGTTACCTATATGACTGAGTAAGCAGTGACACTGATGGCCCTGAGAGGCCACACTTGCCATTCAAACTGCAACTTTCTTCAAATGCAGAAAGGCAATGTTGATCTAAGAAACAAAAATGACCAAGAAATCCTATCATAGCCTTTCTTGCTCGTGGTGCTTTGTCTATGAGCCAAGCACCTGAACTGAAAATTATGAGACAAAAAGACAGGGAATAGTAGTTCCCCTGTAGAACCCAGTAGCAGAACCCAGAGTTCCCCTTCCCTTCATCCCTTCCGTACTCAGTACAGAGCAGGTAGAGAATGTTGGTAGGATGTACACATACCTGGAAGTGAAATAAAAACAGTTGAAATAGTTTTGTATATTTCCATTGTTCTGTTAAGAAAGAAATACATGTTTATGCATAAACTACGAAATAGGAATTATATAATTTTGGTGATTCCTATGCAAGTCAAATGCTTTTATATTTGCATTTAAAATTGGCATTGTGCCATATAACTATGAATGGTACAATTCATGCTAATAATTTAAAATTTCAAGTTCTTTTAGAATAATATTAAATAGCAAATACAAAACATGACAAGTTGAGAGAAAGAATGTAAAAGTAAAAGCTTTATATTTCTGAACCATTAACAATAATGTTTTCTAGGCTTTTAAAGAGGGCTCTACATTTTCATTTAACATTAAGTCTCTCAAATTATATAGCTGGCCCTGTTCAACAATTATGCAAAAAATTAAGATAAACAAAAACAAAGTAGGAAAAAGATCATATGGATTCCCAAAGATGATCACTGTTGACTTTTTCATATATAATCTCTTGGGATTTTTCCTTACGCATATACAGTTCCTCTTCTTCCCTTACTTTTCTCTCTCTCCATCTTTTAATGAAATTATCTATTGTTAAAATAAAATTATTCTTTGCACCGAGAATGTTCTTCGCTCAATATCTAATGGTTTGTTTCTTTAACTCTTCCAGGTATTCATCCAAGTGCAACCTTCAGAAAGGCCTTGCCAGAGCACACTGTCTTATCGGTGTACCCTCATGATGTTTATCCATCCTTAACAACCATCTGACATGCTATCTAACTTTGCTTAATTATTAGTTTATTTTTGTCACATGGAGCTCCGTGTAAATTGCATGATGACAGGATTATCATCATTTGGTTCACTGCTGTAATTAATTATTGGGTCTAGAGCAGTTTACTTAATAAAAGTTTATTGAACAAATGAGCTAATACAGTGCTTTATTTTAACTTTCATTTTTTAAATAGACAGTGTATTATGAACACTTTTGAGAGACAATAATATTATTTTACAATATTCTGATAAAAAGGCAAACTTTATACAGATCTATATATAGTTTATTTGCTATATATCAAATAGCTGATATAATATGTATTATACAGTTTATTATAGATATTTATATAAATGATAGAATTTAATGAACATTGCATTATTTATTATAGTAATTCAACAAAAAGTACTGTAAGAAACTATGCTTGTTCTTGTTTTTGTATTCAATAATAAACACTTAAAATATTTCAATTTTTATGAATAAAAAGGCTGTCTTTTTAAAAAATAATTGACAGATAATTTCCTGAAATCATTGCTGCTGGGTTAAACACATTTTAAGGATTTGCATATACATATTTTATACTTGTCTTCTAGATGAGTATAATATACATTTTCACAAAAATTCATTAATATATTTATTTTTCCTGATCTCTTCGTATAATACCTAATATATTAGATACTCCAATTACTTTGATTTGATTAATTCACATTGTATGCCTGTATCAAAACATCATATGTTCACTATAAAGATATACAATTATTCTCTGTAAAGTAATTTAAAGAGGTAAAAAAAAAAGCTATACCATTATGTACCCATAATAATTAAAAATTAAAAAAGTTAAAAAAATTCCTAATGGATTATCAGGTATTAAATATTCATTGCTAATTTGATAGAGAAAAATTATTTTCTTCATTTTATTTTGATTTGCATCCATTCAATTATCAGTGGTTAACAAACTTTTATATGTTATTTATCTTTTTTTGAATTGCCTTTTCATCTCCTTTGCCCATTAAAAACTTAAAGTATTTAAATTTTTCTCATGAACTTCTAAGAGTTCTTAAAAGCTCTTAAAAACAATCTTTGTCAGTTTTATAGGATATAATACAAATTTTGAATTTGTCTTTTGGTTTTAAATGTTTACTTAAGGTATATTTTGAGGAATTTGCAAAAATACTTTATATTCAAATTTCTATTTTTTAAAATTAATTAAACTTTTCTGCATTTATTTCATGGTTTAAAAGGTGTTCTCTAGGCCAATATATTATAATTCACAAATATTTTGTCTATTTCTTTTGTAATTTATTTGCTTTTTATTTTTAGGCTTAATTCACTTAGATCTCCATCTGATGTTTGGTCAGAAATTGGCATCTGTTTTTTTCCCAGTAATATTAGCTCAGTACCTTCATTTTATTTAATAATAGTACTTGTTATGGACCAAGCACTGTGTAAGAGCCCTACGTATATCATTTTACTTAGGCTTATACTAACTTTCTTTACAGATACATTTAATAAAGTATAGAAGAGCTAAGTCTCAAAGTATGTTTCCAGACTAACAACATCAGCATCACCTGGGAAATGCAAATTTTTGCGCCAAATCCCAGACCTACTGAATCAGAAACTATAAAGTGGGACGCAGCAATCTGTGTTTTAAATAGCCCTCCAGGTGACTCTGATGCATGCCCAAGTTTAGAGAACCACTGGGTTAGGTTATTGGCCAAGGGTTGTGCAGTTAATAACAGATGGAGCTGCAATTTGAATTCTTGCCGTCTAACTGTGCACATTCTTTCAAGTAATAGGGAACTCTTTTACTTATTAACATGGAAATTTCCTTTCACCTGGAGTGAATCACTGATCCTTCCTCAATGCTCTCATAGCTGAATTTTGGTTTCATAGTAATGACAGGTATTTTTAGATTTTTATATAATTTATTGATTTCTTTATGTAAATGCAAACTCAGTAGTAGCATGGAGGAGAATGTAGGACATAGTATTAAATATCTGCTTTGGAAATTTCTAGTATTTTTTTCTTTGTAAACAAATTGCGAGATCCTTCAATTATATTCAAGAACATTGTTTCACTCCCATTAGTTGCCTCCAAAACCTGTCAGACTTTAAAACAAAGTTCATGCTATCACAATATTTAGACTTGTCAGTTTTGCAAATCAGAAAGTGATTTATTCTTCTAAGATTAGTTGCAGCTCATCACAGAACCAAATGAATAATTAAATAAGAAAGAGAAAATTGCCAAAACAAGAGTAGCTAAAATTGATTTGTCTTTTGAGATAAATCTGATATTTCAGTCACTTAACTTTTATTGGGTACTTATGTACCAGGTATTGAGAGTAACGGAACTTACTGAAATAAATGCATTTATACATATTTTAATAAATGTTTGGCTATCATTTTTTCAATATACTGATGCATATAAAATGCATATATATTTTTTGATTATTAATTAAATATTTTATAGATATGCAATTTAGGAAAGTAACATAATATTTAGAAAATAGAAATTATAGGAATTTTAGAATATTTAATTCCCAACTTTTTTGTATGCACATATTCTTTATTATTATACCATTTCACATATCATATTATAAACTAAAATTTATACAAATTATATGTAATCTCTTTAATAATTATTTTTAGTACTCACAAAACATTTCTTTGAATAGGTATACTATAATTGACTTAAACATATGCTATATATTTGTGAATAGCTGAATTATTTCAATTGTTCTAATTGACATACTATTATATAAATTATTTTTTACTAATCAAGTATTTCTATCTTATAAAGCTTTATATTTAAGTAATTTTTCAATATATTGTAGTGGACATATCCTCAAAATAAAAACTATAGGAAACACATTTCAGCAGATATAAACTGACATCTGAATTGCAATTAATATACCACTTCATTTGGTTAACCAGTGATGAAACTTATAACATCATACCCGGCCATTCTTTTATTAATACATAACCCAGTTTCTATGTTGGAATAGAGATAAGGAGATTCTCCACATATATTAAGAAAAAAATACAATCATTAAAAATAAAAAATTAAAAGTGAAAGAAATTGAACCTCTTTTTTTCTTTTTCCTTTTTTTTTTCTTTTTTTGAAATAGAGTCTCACTCTGTTGCCCAGGCTAGTTTAAAGTGGCATCATCATAGCTCACTGCAATCTCAAGCTCCTGGACTCAAAGGATCCTGCTGTTCAGCCTCCAAAGTAGCTGGGACTACAGGCGCATGCTACCACATCCGGCTAATTTTTCTGTTTTTTGTAGAGACCGTTCTCATTTTTCCTCAGGCTGGTCTTGAACTCCTGGACTCAAGCCATCCTCCTGCCTCAGCCTCCCAAAATGTAGGATTACAGGCATAAGCCACCGAGCCTGGCCATCGAACCTCTTACTACAGCTGTTATAACATCTAATTTTAACATAAAGTTTTAGAACTTCAATTATTTTTTTTTCTTTTTTCTTTTTTTATTAGTTTTTTTATCATTAATAACAATTTAATTTTACAGAATCAAAGAGTCTAACAGTATATCTTGTTAGATACAGTATGTCCTCATAATGTATACATTATTTCTTGTACAATGATATGAAATAATATGGAAAATATTCATGATAAATTATTAAGTGAACAATGCAAGTTAAAAACAACAGTTTCATATTCCCCCCCCTTTCCCGAGTCAGCACCTTCAAGTGTTACCACTCCCCAAACGATGCATAATGCACTCATTGTGTAGGCATACCCCCATCCCCTCCCCCACCCCCCACCTCAGTCTGATGTCCAATTGGTGTCGTTCCCAGATTTGTATTTAGGTGATGATCAGGGAAACCAATTTTCTGGTGAGTACATGTGATGCTTGTTTTTCCATTCTTGGGATACTTCACTTAATATAATGGGTTCCAACTCTCTCCAGGAGAACCATAGAGATGTCGCATCTTCATCATTCCTTATAGCTGAGTAATATTCCATGGTATACATATACCACAGCTTACTAATCCAATCATGTATTGATGGGCATTTGGGTTGTTTCCACATCTTTGCTATTGTGAATTGTGCTGCTATAAACATTCGGGTACATGTGTCTTTGTTACAGAATGACCTTTTTTCCTTTGGGTATATGCCCAGTAATGGGATTGCTGGGTCAAATGGCAGGTCTACTTGAATCTGCTTAAGATACCTCCATAATGCTTTCCACAGAGGTTGCACTAGTTTGCAGTCCCACCAGCAGTGTATTAGTGTTCCTGTCTCTCCACATCCACGCCAACATGTGTTGTTTTGGGTTTTTTTGATAAAGGCCATTCTCACTGGGGTTAAGTGATATCTCATTGTGGTTTTGATTTGCATTTCCCTGATGATTAGAGATGTTGAACACTTTTTCATATGTTTGTTAGCCATTTTTATATCTTCTTTTGAAAAATTTCTATTCATGTCCTTTGCCCACTTTTTGATAGGGTTGCTTGATTTTTTCTTGCTGATTTTCCTGAGTTCTAAATAGATTCTTGTTATCAGTCCTTTATCTGATGTGTAGTATGCAAAAATTTTTTCCCATTCTGTAGGTGGTCTGTTTATTCTCTGGACTGTTTCTTTGGCTGTGCAGAAGAACTTCAATTATTTTGCAACGTAGTAACAAATCATTGTCATTGAAGAAGGAACTTTTTGATGTATAATAGCAGCTAAAATGATAATCTTAATACTTATTAATGCACATATGTGTCTTATTTGTGCTTTTGATAGCACTGTGTAAATACTTCTAACAGCTCCTTACTTTCTTTGATCCAAAAATGATGTCACTCTGAAGAAAAATATATATAATAGGTGTGTGTAGATCTATACATATATTTATTTATGTATATATCTATGTCTATAAAATCATAAGAAAAAGCACCTTTGAAGATTATATCCATACACTTAAAACTTTTACAATTGCAACCAACTCTGGATCTCTGAATCTGTTTTCCGTAGAAAAATTCAGAAAATAAATTTCGTATTGGAATTCAAAGGAATAATTTTTATCTTACTTATGTATTCATATTTGTTTTAAAACACATATTAAAATATTAGACCTGTCAAAATATGATTTTCAAACATTATAAAACATAACTCTCATACAAATATGTAGTAAGCATATGCTAAAATGTATTTAAATCATTAATGAGAGACCAAGAAGAATGGTAAAGTTGGTTTAAGAAGCATTTGAAGGCCGGGCGCAGTGGCTCACGCCTGTAATCCTAGCACTCTGGGAGGCCGAGGCGGGTGGATCGTTTGAGCTCAGGAGTTCAAGACCAGCCTCAGCAAGAGCAAGGCCCCGTCTCTACTAAAAATAGAAAGAAATTATATGGACAACTAAAAATATATATACAGAAAAAATTAGCCGGGCATGGTGGCGCATGCCTGTAGTCCTAGCTACTTGGGAGGCTGAGGCAGGAGGATTGCTTGAGCCCAGGAGTTTGAGGTTGCTGTGAGCGAGGCTGATGCCACGGCACTCTAGCCTGGGCAACAGAGTGAGACGCTGTCTCAAAAAAAAAAAAAAAAAAAAAAAAAAGGAAGCATTTGAAAAGTATAGTCCCTCAGAAAAGGCATCCTCAAAAAATTTGGCTATATCAGAGACAAAAGTGGTCAATGTCCTAGAAGCTAGTAAAAATATAACATTTAAGGTTACTTTTTCTGCCAGGTAGAAATAATTTCTCTTCTTAAGGGATAAAAATCTATAAATTAACATGCAACTTCTTAGACTTTAGTCCCTAACAGTAAATTGCAAATCAGAGGAAAGCATATCAACTCAAAATAAAGCTGTATATTGTTTGGTTTTTAAATTTTTATTTTATTGTGATAAGAACACTTAGTATGAGATCTACCCTTTTAACAAATTTTTAAGTGTAAAATGAGGTATTGTTGACTATAAGTGCAATGTTGTATAGCAGATCTCTAGAGCTTATTCATCTTCCTTTGCTAAAACTTTATACCCTTTAATGAGTAATTCCTCCTTCTACCTTCTTAGCCTCTGTTTAATTCATATTTTACAACACTTTAAAGATGTCAAAAACGTTCTCAGCTTGAGGGTAATAAAAAAGTAGGCCATGCTGCATGAGAAACTGAGGTGGGAGGATCACTTGGGTCCAGGAGTTCAAGACCAGTCTGGGTAACAGGGAGATCCATCTAAAAAAAAAAAGTGTTAAATAAAAAATACATATAGGACATGAATTTGGCCCATGTGCCACACTTTGCCAACCCCCGTTCTAGAGAATTAAAATCTAGTTAGATAATGTGACATTCAAAGAACACTTAGCCATCCTCTTGCCTTGTCTACATAATTTGAATAATTTTCCTTAACAATCTTTAATTGCTCTTATAAATAATCTTCAAATATTTTCACAGAAAAAGGTTAGGCTTGTTTGTTTTGACCTAAATAATTTACCTAGGGACAGCAAAAATGTTAGCCATACAAACCTCCATGTGTCAGGTTTCAGTTTGAAATGTCAGTTCTCAGTGCGCTCATGGCCGAAGAATGACCAGGCACACCAAAGTAAGGCAAGCATGAAAATGAGGTTTATTGAGGAGAGAAAAATAGGATTATAGAGCAAGAGCAAGATACAGGTTCACAGAGTGTGATACATACGCCACAGATGATGACCAGAACCATTGTCGCAGCAAAGGGAGAGCAAAAGGAAGGGCACAAAAAGGGGGTTTGTTATGGTCTGCCTCTTGTTTTAGAGTGCCCAGATTGGGACCTCCCTCGTGGCTCAGACGTCACCATGGAACCACTTTGATTGGACAGTTGGAAGTTGCATGACCTGTCTTACTACACATGCAGGTTGTTCTGGGTCAATTTCCAGACTCTATGGTACCTATGCTGCTTGGCCAATGGGCTAGAGTCCTCTGCATTCTTTTGCAGCTGGTGGGCTAAGTTCCGATTGGCAGATTTGTAGGGTATTCCCTCCTTCCCCAGGTATCCTCAGGAGAGGATTAGGGTGGGGCAGACCAAGATTGGGGCCTGGGGCCCACCCTTGTCCTTCTTCTCAGGTGGGGCAATTGCACCAAGGCAACAGCACCCACTTTGGTCCCTAGGAGACACGGAATCCCTCACTATCTACCTAACACATGCAGTGTGGTTAGCAAAATCTAGACTGATTCAACCTTGAGAGTAGAGAGTCACTTTTCATTTGGAACTTTTATAAAGAACCTAGGATTGCATTTTTAATATTTTCTGTTATTCCAGCGATTTCTTTCTAATCAATCTTATTGGCTCTTTATTTTGGAGTCTCAGAAAATAATTTCAAAAACATTCATTTCATGGATTTCATTTGCAGTAGCTATAAAAAAGCTAAAATTCATCTCACCTCAAGGTCCCCTAAAGTCATGGTTTTCAGCCTTCCAGGAAGTGAAATTCTGTATGACCTGTAAGGCCTGGAACTGTAAACCACAGAGCAGGCACTAGACCTGTTTCCTAGGAAGGTTTTGTAGAAATTAATTCCATATATAAAGTAAAATATTTTTTCTTAATTGTAGGGTTATAATATGTGAACAAAGAAAGTATGAAGCTGCCGTAAATTACTTTGGATATACATTTTGTGCAATTGTATTCTTATAACAAGGATGATAAATTCTTGTTGATCTTACAAAAATAATCACATTGCCATTGAAAATAAAGGGACCTAATAAAAGTATTGTTTGTGAATTCCAAGCAGTTAGGGAAAAATACATTCTTTAAAAATATTTTATTTCAATTTACAAAAGCATAGTCTATTAAATCCAGGGTTAGAAATGGATCCAGAAGAAAATCTTCCTCACCTATTCATCAAAATAGAACAGTAAACATGGTAGCAACAATATCATCACACTTTCAATGAAAAGCTACACAATTAGATTTTTTTCATTGGTTCATTCATTTCTTAATTATTTCTTGTTCTACTGGATCTTGGGTCAACAGGCTGCTTTCATAAGTCATCTGTTTCTCAAATAAAGAGAGAAGAGAAAATCATGGCTCAGTTCCTAGTTTAGTCTGACAGTTTTCTAAGCAATGTCAGTTCAAAAGCCCATTTACATGAATCTTTTCCTTGATGTAATAGTAGTTAAGAATACCTGGCACAGTTCTTTTTTTTCCCCTCACAAAGCCTTAAGACTGTCTTTCTTTGTTGAAAACCCAACAAAATCTGTGGCTATAAAGCCTCAGGCAAGTATTAGGGGGAAGTTGCAGCAACCTGTTGATAGAACTTATCTCATTACAATAACCAATGATATTAGAATGGAAGAGAAGTTTCTTTTGGGGTGAAGTGTTAGTACCCTCTAGCTAAGAACATACTATGGAAAATAAAGGTATTCATATATCTCAGGGCAAATCCAATATATCTTATAAAGAATACAATATTTAAAACATTTATATTCATATTTTCATCCATATAGAATTAGCCTAAAAAAGTCTAAACTTTACTTTTCATCTGATACCCTTTCTCTTGTAGATCTCACAGTAGTGTTATGTTAATTAATAAGTGAGGAGCATAAGAAACAAGTCTAATTATTTCTAGCATCTTCTTCCTTTGGAGGTTAAAGAAAAAATGATTATAATGTTTCCCAAAAACTATTTGGGAAATCTCAAATATAATTTTAGGCATAAAAAACATCTTCAAAATTATATATTTTTTCTGGATTTAAGATATGATCTTGGGATGGCAAAATCAAAAATGTTTTTAATGAAGTTATGGTCATTTGATTAAGATAGGTACATAGATGCTTGAGAAAAATAAATAGATTTAGCTTAACCATGTATTAGAGAAACAATATAACATTTTTAAAGAAATATAAAAGAAGATAACACAAACCTAAAGAATCATAGCTCTTTCTGAAATGAGAAATACTCATTGTTTGTTTTTATTACATAATCAAAGATAAAATGAACTCATTATAAAACACAGAAAATTATCCTGGCAAAATACAGAATCTCTATTATATGAGAAGATTATCCAAAAGGTAAAAATTACCTTATATTACTATTTGTTAAGAGCAGATTAAATACTTTAAGATGAATTAGTTATTCTATCCTTGAGAAATCCAAAATTTTACTTTTGCTTTAATAAAATTTTTAGCAGGAGAGAATTCACAATTTTTTAAATGAACAAGCTTTCAAAACTGAGTCAGCTTTGATGTTTTAACATGTTTCATTGTTTCTTTTCAGATGCATATTTATAGGATTAAGTATTAATTTTCTAGGGCTTCCATACCAAATTACTACAGCTAAGTGGATTAAAACAACAGAAATTTATTCCCTCACAGTTCTGGAGACTGGAAGTCTTTAGGCAGGGCCATACTCCTTTCAAAGCTTCAAGGAGAGGGATGTTTCCTTGCCTCTTCTACCTTTTGATAGCATCAAGCATTCTTTGGCTCTGGCGGCTTAACTCCAATCTTCACTTCCATCTTTTCATGGCCATCTTCCTCCCTCTGTTCTCTATGTCCTCACATGGTGTTTGTTTCTCTGCCTCTCTCTCCTCTTGGTATAAGAGGTATAATATCTTGGTATAGTATCTGTAATATTAAATGATGACTTCATCTTAACTTGATCATAACTGCAAAGACTATTTCTACATAAGGTAACATTCATAGGTACTGGGCTTCAGGATTTCAATATATCTTTTGTGGAGACACAACTCAACCCAGAACAACTCGTAAACCAAGCCAAATAAAATTTACTTCCTTTAAACATCCTACAAACTGCATTACTCACTTAAATTCTAATCTACAGAACTGTGAAAGAATAAATTCTGTTGTTTTAAGCCACTCAGTTGTGGTAATTTGTTATGGCAGCCCTATAACGAGCTAACATTTTATTTTAGGGCAAAACTACTTTTCCTTTATCCCTCAAGGTAGAGGAAGAGGAGAAAAGAGGGAAGAGAGTGACACACCCCATTACCTTCAGTTTATTTTGTTGCCATTATTGTTCCTAGAATAGACTAAATCATCATTTTAATCCTAACTCTTAGACAAGTTAATTAATTTCTATTTCACAGAGAAAACTGAGAAGTAGACCATTAGGAATTGTGTTAATATACAAATATTTTAACATACTAGCAAAGTTCACAAATATACATAGGAGGTTCTCCTATAGCTGGAACAGATCCCTTAACACTTTCTTTTTTCTTTTCTTTTTTTTTTTTTATTTCAGCATATTACGGGGGTACAAGTGTTTGGGTTACATATATTGCCTTTGCCCCACCTGAGCCAGAGCTGCAAGCATGTCTATCTTCCAGATGGAGCGCACCGCACCCATTAGGTGTGTGTATACCCATTCCCTCCTGCCCGAAACCTGAGGAATGTTACTAATATATGTGCACTTAAGTGTTGGTCAGTTAAGTCAGTTAATACCAATTTGTTGGTGGGTACATGTGGCAAGATGGCAGATGAGAAAAACTGCCAGCCAGAGTGTCTCTTAACATTTTCTTAAATGGGAAAAAGGATGTATTTATAAACATGAACAAAAGGTTTAGTCATTCTATGAAATTTTAAATTAGAAAGCAAAGTTAGATATCTATTAACTGAGTAGGAATTCTGAATTTTTTCTTACTTACAAATTATCCATGTGTCCTAAGATTACCATTAATTCAATTTAATTTTGTTCCAGGATTCTAAATTAATCAAGAATCTGGGAAATTATGTTTAAGCTGACATACTAGAGGACATAATCACAGTTGATATTTTAAAAATCTGGTTGAAATTATAATTTAATGTATTTGAACAGCATTATACATTCTTGATAATCTTAAACATTAATGTAGGAGTACTGTTAGCTTTTATGATCTGTATACCAACATAAGAAATTTAGAAAGTTCGTATTAACTAATTTTTTTATGAGAAAGAAGCCCACAACTTATTTAAAATATGATGTATTCCTGTATCATTATTTAAATAAACAAAATCAGAGAAAAACAAAGTAGTCTTTTTTTTTTAACAAAAATTATAAAACCAGTCAGACTTTGCCAAGGATTCACCTTGATTGTGTAAAAATAGATTCTTTTTAACATGGTTCTGAGTTAGCAGATTTTGAAAGAAGATTGTTTGGTTTGATTTTTTTTAGAATAGCACAATCAAAGTGTGAGAAGTTTTCTTCCTCATCACTGGAAATCTTATGCTCCTTTTTATTACTGTCTCCCTTATTTTTTCTAAGAAAAATAAAAATAGAGCTTCCTTAAATGTACACAAATTAGATTTGTGTACTTTGTGTACACTTATGAGGCACCAAAATATTTCAAACTCATACAACAAATGGTAAAGTCTTTTCTTAATTACAGATACTGAGAGACACAGAAAACTTGCAGCTTCAGGACTGTACCTTCACCAAAATCAAATCCAAACAGAACATAAAAGCTTACAGATCCAGACCTTGAGGTATATCTCCTTATCAGCAGGCATAAAATATTTTAATTGTTTAAAACTCACTATAGACAAAGAGCAAGATGAAAGAAAAGACTAACAAGCAAATTATTTTATTTCCAACCTTAGAAAGATTTTCATTATCCCAACAGAGATCAGACATAATATTAAATTCTTAACCATTGCTGTGCCCTATGGTGAAAAACGACTTAGCATAAGCAAACCAGAACAACCACCAAAACCACAAAGTGAGAAAGAGGGCAGAGATTCAGAGAAAGAGAGGGACTTAGTAAAGGTAAAATTCTATTTCACCTTGGCAATTATTCCAGAGTCCACAGGAGTGGAGGGAGGTAGAGTATGAACAGGGATTTATTTTATAGATTATAAGGTGTAAGGTGCATTTCTTTAGACATAAAGCTTAATTGCCTTAAGCAAAAGAGTCTACTTGAAGGATTCATTGGAATCTTCAAAACTGTCAGGTATAATTTTCATTGTTAAAATCATTATTCTCATACAGATATATATTGAACACATATCAGAGATGTATTGACTAATTAATGAGGGACCTAAGGTTGATTCAGAGCTTTTGAGGCACAAAAAGTTTTATAGCTACTTGGGAAAGTCATGCTGAAATAAATTTGCTAAGTTAGAAACAAAACTGCTCAATGTTCTATAGGTCAATAAATCTGTGAATTTTGTGGTTATCATTTCCATCAGATAGAAATCATTTGCTTTTCCTCTGGGCAACAGCATACAAGTTAATACTAACCTTTACAAATTTGGGGCATCCGTCAATAGTAAACAGCAAGTTAAACAAAGGTATATTTCTCTAGTGAATTAAACAGTACTGAATGGGCCTCTTGTACCATGCTATGGCATTAAATAGACATGCAACCATTTTCTCCCTTGCTTCCATGTTTGGATTATTTTTCTTAACAGATTTTGGGATTTACTTAGAAACTATTTGAAAGCTTGTCCCTATTATTTGAAATGTGATAAATAAATCAAATTCAAGATCTTTCTGTAAGAAAAAGAGAATAAATAACTCATTAGAGCCTTGGATATTGATAAAGAGATTATGTTACTGTATAGCTGTTTATTATGCATGATGTATAGTGTTTCATACTTTTATTTGAGCTCCTCATTTTTCTTTCACTGTTTTACATATGGTTTCACAGCTAATTGAATATTTAGGTGTCATTCCATGCAATGAAAACAATATTAAAAATGATAGTAATATTAACAAAATCTTAATTTTTTAGTATCTTCAACTTACTTTAAAAATAAATACAACAGCATTGAAGAGGGTATGTTATCAATATTTTAAACTGATTTTGATAGCAATATTCATGTAAGTTCTTATTCTCTGTGTCTCCATTGTGTATACACAAATTTTTAAGAATAATTTATATCAATACAATGTAAAAAACAATAATAAAAACCACTTTTAACTTACACTTTCTATAAACAGAGTAGGTGCTAGAATACTTACTGCCAGAGTTTAGGCAAATGGACTTCTCACCTTATTTTGCATGTGAATCTAGAAGCAGGGTTACTAGGAGCATTGATACTAGAGGCATTGATCCTAGAGGCAGGAGCTGAAACCAGAACACAGCGCTGCTCTTGAGATGCCCAGCTCCTGAGTCTCTCTTAGGTATTTTCTGTTTCATCTGCAGGCTGTTTTCAGGCATGGTCTAAATTTTAAGTGCTCTGAATCATATATTCCAAGAGGGAATAAATGTTGTATCTTTTATTTATGTCTAATGGGCATCCTACTAAGCGTTTCTAACACACATATGCCTTTATATCTGGAGAATTAATCCATGCAAAATCATCAGGTTTTACGTTTTACTTTTTTAAACCTAAACATATTTGACCATGATCCAATCATACAAGCTTTGAAGTAACCAATTTATTATACATATTGTATAGATAAGAAAACCAAAGCTTGCAGCATTTAAATAATTTGCCCAATATCACCACGCTTGTGAGTTGGATGAGGCTTCGACCAGGAGCTTACTCATTTCTTACTATTTTTAACACTATCCTAAACTACCAATAGCTGCACTACTGCAGAACCTCTTGAAGGTTCTCTTTGTTTCTCTTCACTGATCACCACCTCCGATGCCAACCCTACTCCAAATAATAGCCAAAGAGCGTTTTGTTTATTAAAAATTACAGCAGTGCCCAGTTGTATTCAAAATATAATTTAAATATCCTATTATGGCCTACAAGGCAATACCTAATTGGGCTTTTGCCTATCTAATGGTTCCATCTTTTTCCATCTCTTTCCATCTCCCCTCCCCTCAGCGGGTGTGCTCCCTGAAAGCCTTCTCTTACTTCATACCTAACTCTTGGCTGCTAAACTTGCTATTTGCCTTTCAAATTGCCTTCTCCCAGATCTTCACATGGCAATGGCTGTTTGTCATCTCTCACCAGACACTTAAATGGCTCTCCTGACCACACTCTCTGACATAACCCTTAACCCTCATCAATCTCTGTCCAATTAACCTAGTTTATTTTCTTAAAAATCATGACATTATCCATTAATTCAAAAATATTTAGTGAGTACCCATGGTATCTGCCACTCTTCTCAGCCATCAGAATATAGCAGTAAATAAAATAGACAAAAAAAAACCCTGGCTGCATAAAATGTACATTCTAGTTGAGTGAAATAGGCAACAGACAAATAAATAAGTACAACAAATTATATATCAGCAGTGATAAGCGTTACTTAGAAAAAACAGAGCAAGAAGATAATACAGAGTACAGGATAGTAGAAACAGTGGTGTAATTTTTAATAGATGCTCAGAAAGAATCTCTTTGAGAAGATGGGATTTGAGCCAAGTCCTAAAGGAGCAGAGGAAGTGAGCTATGCTTATATCTGCAAAAAGAAAATTCTAGGTTCATGCTTTGACATTCCGGAGATATACCATTATTAATCTTTCCCCTACACTAGGTCCATGAAATCAGGACCTTGTCTGGTGCTGCATCCTTAGAACCTAGAAGAGTCCTTGTCACGTTAGATACACTTGCATATCTAAAATTTTCTTATGTTTGCTTCCAGTGCATTTCTCAATGGTGAAATAATTTTTAATTTTTTAACACAATAGCCCATTGGATCATTGTCATCAGGGAAATGCCACCTAAATTCTTTTCTTGGTCTAACTGACCTCTTACACATACCTTCTTACTATACTTCTGTACTCATATTATCTTACACTTCAATACATTCAGATTTCTCTGTCATTTTTCTAGACATCTCTGCAGCCTCATAAAATATTTCTAGTTTAAAGCCATTAACTTGAGATTTTGCTACCTGCTCAGAATTTTAGTGTTGTTTTCTTTTTTTCCATTTTTTTTTAATTTCTATAGATTTAGGGCATACAAGTGTTGTTTTGTTACATGGGTGAATCATATAGCAGTGAAGTGAGTGTACCTGTCACCTAAATAGCATACATTGTACCTGAATCTTACCATGTATTTCATTTCTGTGTCATTTATATAAATATTAAATGAGATGCTTGTGCATATATCTCTACCTTTTATCTCTAGTTTCCACACCTCATCCATGGAAAAACAATACCTCTAGACTCTAGGTTTCTTAATTTTTTCTAATATTATCTTTTGTGTGCAACTTTGGCAAAAATTATTTGTGTGATTACTACATATATTTCTTTTCTCTTCACTCCCCAGTCCCTACTATGCTAATTTATTTTAATTCTTAATATTGATGATGTCTCCCACGCCCACTTAGTTACTCCCTCCTAGCCTCCTCTCTTCTGTTTTAGCTTTCTGTTTATTATATTATTATTTATTATTTCAGAGTATTACTAGGGTATACACATTTTGGTTACATAAATTGTTTTTGTACTATTTGAGTCAAAGTTATAAATGTGCCCATCCCCAGATAGTATGCATTGTACCCCTTAGGTGTGAATTTACCCATTCCCTTCTCCCCCTTCCCACCTGCTTGATTTCCGATGAATGTTATTTCCATATGTGCATATAGGTGTTGATCAACTAGTTCCTATTTAATGGTGAGTACATGTCGTGTTCGTTTTTCTATTCTTTTGATACTTCACTTAGAAGAATGATCTCCAGCTCCATCCACGTTAATACAAGAGATATTAGTTCACCATTTTTTTATGAATAAGTAGTACTCCATGGTATGCATATATGACATTTTATAAATCCACTCATGTATTGATGGACACTTGGGTTGTTTTCACATCTTGCAATTGTGCATTGTGCTGCTATAAACATTTTAGTGCAGGTGTCTTTTTTATAGAATGTCTTTTTGATTTTTCTTATTCCCATAGGTAGGATGAATCCAGCTACCCTGAAATTCCAATTACGTCAAAATAAAAATGTTTCAGCACACAATGATTTCTGTATTTATATGGTAAAAGCCTTTCATGTTTAATGTGATTATAGAGAAACCTGAACATCAAAAAGAGTACAGAGAATTTGAAATAATTATGTTGGATTTTGTCCTCCTTTTCTTTTTTCATCTTTGTGTGGGCATTTCCTAGAGATAGTTTTCTAATAATTTTCATTTTTTCTTCATAAAGGTAGCAATACCCTAAATCAGGAAACTATTTTCATTTGCTGGATCCAAATAGGTCTTGGTTACAAAAAATAAAAAAAAAAATTCAGACAACTCAATTCAGAATATTTACACAGACCTGGCAGGAAGACAAATTTCCCATTTTGCGTTGAGTGAGGACCTCTGCCTGGCTTGCAGAGGTCTGGTGGAGATAAAGCAAGTAGCTGACAGAGCCAGCAGTCTGCTGGGTGTCTGTAAGTTACCTGCAGAGCCGGCAGTCTGGATCAGTCTCCCAGCCACATGTGCGTATGTTACAGATGCCGCTTCACATGTTTTCTGGAGTCCTCAGGAGCGTTTGAAATTTAGAGGCTTGGCAAAGGCACGCTTATCTGATGCTTTCTTATTTAATCTTGCCGAAAGGGGTGATTCTTCGTAAGTGCGAAAATACCTTATCAAGCTACATCAACAGATGTATAGTATCTGAAACTCATTTTAAATACCTAAGGGGATTCATTCTCCTGACATATATTTAACTCCCATTATGATTAATGGGAGCATTACTTGATTTACAAGAAGCTCCTGTCTTTGGATGGCTAATGTCTGCAGAGCAAGGAACCATCAGCAAAATTATGAACTCAATTCATGGTTCAACTATTTGTTAGCTTAAGTTTAGACCCCATGAATTGATTATAAGCATCACCATATTTACCCATATTGACAGAACCTCAGTTTTATACCGCAATAAATTAAAAAAAATACTAACCTAATTAAGAATTTTCTACACAAGATTATTCACTGTCAAATACTAATGACTGCAATAAAGGAAGAAAATTTTAGCTAAAACAAACAGATGATTAGACTCAGCAACACAATTAATGGCTTGACTAATTTGTCTTCCCTTCCTTCTACATTAACTTTTATATGAACTTTAGCTGGGATATAGTTACCTAATTCTTTATATAAATAGCATACATTGCCATTTATCATTTATTGACAGATATCATATATGAATTATCCAAGCATCAGAAACAGGTTTAGTAAATATTAATTACGATCATGATGAAGTTACCATGAAACCATATAATAATGTCTTAACACAATGTATATGGCTTTAAGTAGTAAACCATACTTTTATACTTTATGATTTCTATTCTCTCTGCTACTTGGACCATCCTGCTCTGCCTATAACAAGAACAAAGATAAAGACTCAATGTAAACTGTAGATTTATTTAATTTTCAAGATGTTAATTAGATTATTACTTATCGCTCTGTATTCCACACAAAATACTCTGGAAATTCTCAATATTATATTTTTATGTGACTTTTTTTCTAAGTATTAGTGACTACAGACTTACCAGAAAACCTCTATTTGAGAGTTGCATTGAAGAGCACAGGATTGGAGCTTTCCTGGTATACATGCTGAATTCAGCATGCCTGTTTAGTCTTGTTACTAGGTGTAAAATCAACAATGATGGTTCCAAAATATTGTGCTTAGAATAATCAATTCATTTGTATGCCCAATCTTTGATATGATGATTTAGTATTAATACATGTGGAGTGAACCAGTACTGGTGATTCTAATGCCATTATTTGTATCATTGATGCATCAACTATTTATTGAACACTTACTATATCCTAGCACTGTCTATGCACTGTAGATATGCAGTGAACTAAGGACAAAAACTCCTACCCTTTTGAAGCTTACATTCTAGAAATACTAATTTAAAACATCTCTTTGTTCTGATGACCTGGCATAATCAACAAGAATGGCTGTGCAGATTATACATTGCACTGCTCAGGAGAAGGGATGACCACTTATATTGTTGTCTATATAAACAGTACATTTAGGAGTTGTGCAGTGCACAGCATACATGGCTGTTTTCAGTAAAACTGACTTTTGTTTTAATTCTACATTGTGTATATAGAAGACAAAAAACTCCCAGGTCTTTATCACCTTCTGCTGTTAAATAGATACACTGTAGTGATCCCCAAAACTGAAATATGTTCCTTTTTTTTTTTTTTTTTTGAGGCAGAGTCTTGCTTTTGTTGCCCCAGGCTAGAGTGAGTGCCTTGGTGTCAGCCTAGCTCACAGTAGCCTGAAACTCCTGGGCTCAAGCAATCCTCCTGCCTCAGCCTCCCGAGTAGCTGGGACTAAAGGCATGCACCACCATGGCTGGCTAATTTTTTCTATATATATATTTTAGTTGGCCACATAATTTCTTTCTATTTTTAGTAGAGACAGGGTCTCGCTCTTGCTCAGGCTGGTCTCGAACTCCTGACCTCGAGCGATCCACCCACCTTGGCCTCCCAGAGTGCTAGGATTACAGGTGGGAGCTACTGCGCCCGGCCAATATGTTCTTCCATAGCTAAATATATAAAGAATTTATGGTAACTTACCCTGAGTTTATTTCCAGATGCCTTATAAATACCCCAAAGACTTGCTTTACTGAGTCTCTTCCTTATAACTTCGTTGTCAAAGTGAAGCATAAAAAGGCATTAAGAATAGAAATAGAATAGAAATAGAGACACTAGGTAATCTGTGCTAAATACTTAAAATTAGACACTACTGCCATTTTTTAAAATTGTTATTCAGCTGATAATCAATAAGTCTGCCTGGCAGGTGCTAGTTCACATGTTTATTCAAAATCTGAGTGGTAGTCTACAGAGAGTTTATAGGAATAGATGCTTCACTAAACTCACATTTTAGAAACTGGGCACTCGTCAAGGATATCAGAATTGAGTCAATTTGCCATATAATTCAGTATAAAGTGTATTCACTTGGAAAAAATATTTTTCACTATGTATTTTGCTATGTCTTTTGGTGAGGCATACAAACCTTTTTGAATTTTTTTTCTCTCTCTTTTTTTTTTTTTTTTTTTGCTAATTGACCTTAATAGATTGTTTGTTATCTTTACTGTAGCTGTTTTACTCATGCATTATTTGGAAGGAGGAGAAACTCATACAAGCTTGCTCAAATTAAAAGGGTATTTTTTTTAAAAATAGGAATTCTACAGTAATTAAAACTGGGCTTATCCAGAAGTGCGAAATTATCATCTAGCTGTGTGGAGACTAATGGATTCTGAACTTATTTTCCCTGAGTATTTTTGTTTCTGTCTCTTCCTGCTGAGAGCATACCTTTGCCTAAGATGACTTGTTCAAGACTTCATCTTACCATGACACTGGTTCCTGCCCATATTCCACAAGACCTAACTGGTGCAGCATCTAATTGTTTATCTCTCCGTGTCCTAAATGCAAATTTCCTGGAAATGGAATATAATCAATTCTCTTTAGGCGATGATTATGTTCCTCTCTTTTCACATCCAACCCTAACAAATCAGGTGAATATAACTACAGCCATCTAAATCTGTTACTTCTGCAGGCACTATGAGTTTGGAACAATTCTAAATAAATAGGTATGATATTGGCAGGGACTCATGGGTTGGAAATTTTCATTTGTCCTAGGAGGCTGACAATATCAACAGACTATCTTGTTTTCTAGCTTCCCTTTGGGTTCAGGCAACAGATTGGTCCAAGAAGTAACTAAGCAAAGAAGAGCAAGATTTTTTTTTTTTTAATTCTATTTGATCATCTTTGTGGAGTCAACTTGGTCTGAGGGTTGAGAAGCAGACATAGATTGCAAGGATTAAAGGATAAGGAAATAGAAACAATAATGTTTAAATCTTCTGAAGTTTGGCTGGTAAAGGAAGAATGGAGAGAGGTTGCTAGTCTGAATGTGCCTTAGAGTTGAGGCTGATTCTTTTCCCTCCTTAGTTAGAAAATGAACAGAATGGACATGTTTATATTTGGAAAGGAATAATCTGTTGTGTATTTGTAATCTACCTGTCAGAGAAGAGACAGGGTGTAATTGATAAAGAAAAATAGTTGAGAAAGGAATTGCCAAGGCATCTTGCATGCAGTTAAAGGGATTAAACTTGGATAAGAAAAGAAATTCCTCTCTACCTGAATCAATAGAGAGAGTCAAATAAGGATGAATTAATTTAACTCTAAATCAAATTTAAATGATTATTGAATTGAGTGAGGTTTTCAGTTTTTAGTTGAAGATACTTTTGGTGAATTTGAAAACATTTTTGTGGATTGATAAACCTAATTTTTTTGAGTGAGTCAGTTACTGCTACTCAAGTAGACTAGGTAAGAATAGTTAGCAGAAGTGTGAACTTGGCTAATTTGAACTATAATTCTAAATTGTACACTGTTAAGTTATAGGCAGTTCTAGGTCTACATGAGGAACTGAAGAGACAGGCCAAATGTAAATCTATTTTGTTGAAATCTGAAGATTCACATGGGAGGTAACTCATTTTAAGAGAATGAGCTAAACAAAACTTGACCTAATACAAAAATCTAGGGTTTTAGCTCTTAATAGAACATGACAACTTTCACTTATCTTTGTCTACAGCCTCATAGGCCCCTACCTGCATCTTAGGAAGAAAAAGGACCAAAGGCACCATTTCAATGGACTCTGTGACACCTTCACACCCAGGCAGCACAGTGGTGTGTTGCTCTAATGTCATGTATCTGCAATCAGAGGATATGAGGATATGTTCATTCGTATTCCCTACAAGTCAGTGCAAAATTTCACAGCTTCCAGTCATCAGGAGAGAATTTCTGAATTGGACGTGGCATTGAAATGGGGAGACTACAAAGGAGGTGGAGTCTTCTGGAAAGGCCATTACATCTGCATTCCCTGACAGAGAAGCAGCAAGGTACCAGTTGTGCTGGCAGAGCAGGGGAATGCCCTCAGAGATGTCAGGTACCCCATACAACAGAAGGGGAATCTATGGCTCCATGGTAGCATTGAGTAACAGTACTACCTGTCAGAGTAGCATGAATCTGGAACACACTGAGCACATATCACAAATGCTCTCAGAATTCTCAGAAATAATTTACCGAAAAATTCGTAGGGTGCTGAGGATCAGTAGGTGAAATTAATGAGCCAGAAAACAACAACAAAATATGGGATAGTCTAGTAATGATTCTTTCAGGTCCCCAGAATATCCTTGAGTCATATTAAAGTACTTCATGTTCAGAATGTGATAATGTATTTCAATAAGCGGCTTACTTAATGCATGGGAGTAAATCAAACACTGGGGAGATATTCTAATTCTGAACCACCAAAAACTCTCCAAGATATCAAACATAAGTAGATAAGCTTATGATTTTCTTTATATACATTTGGTCATTGTCATTTACAATCACATCTCTTGGTATTAAAGTCACCACCAACAATGCCAAACTGTGCCTTTTCTTTGTCACTCCTTGAAATATACATTTAATGTGCATACACATAAGTGCATATGTATGTTGTTGCATTCCATATAGATTCTTTTGCACCCACTATCACAGATAACAAATAGTATTAAAAAAGATTTAATGAGTGATACGTGGCGCATGGCAGACAGGTATAGCAAAAGCAATTTTAAGCAACAAAAACAAAATGGGAGGTATTAATTTACCAGACCTCAAACAATACTACAAGGCCATGGTTCTTAAAACAGCCTGGTATTGGCACAAGTGCAGGGACACAGACCAGTGGAACACAACAGAAAATCCAAATATAGAACCATCCTCATATAGTCACCTAATTTTTGAGAAAGCGGGAAAGAATATACTCTGGGGACAAGAATCCCTATTCAATAAATGGTGCTGGGAGAATTGGTTAGCCACTTGTAGAAGACTGAAACAGGACCCACAGCTTTCACCTCTCACAAAAATCAAATCACGGTGGATAACAGACTTAAACCTTAGGCGTGATACAATCAGAATTCTAGAAGAAAATGTAGGAAAGACTCTTACAGACATTGGCCTAGGCAAAGAATTTATGAAGAAGACCCCCAAGGCAATCACAGCAGCAACAAAAATAAATGAATGGGACATGATTAAATTAAAAAGCTTCTGCACAGCCAAAGAAACAGTCATGAGAATAAACAGACCACCTACAGAATGGGAAAAAATTTTTGCATACTACACATCAGATAAAGGACTGATAACAAGAATCTATTTAGAACTCAGGAAAATCAGCAAGAAAAAATCAAGCAACCCTATCAAAAAGTGGCCAAAGGACATGAATAGAAATTTTTCAAAAGAAGATATAAAAATGGCTAACAAACATATGAAAAAGTGTTCAACATCTCTAATCATCAGGGAAATGCAAATCAAAACCACAATGAGATATCACTTAACCCCAGTGAGAATGGCCTTTATCAAAAAAACCCAAAACAACACATGTTGGCGTAGATGTGGAGAGACAGGAACATTAATACACTGCTGGTGGGACTGCAAACTAGTGCAACCCCTGTGGAAAGCATTATGGAGGTATCTTAAACAGATTCAAGTAGACCTGCCATTTGACCCAGCAATCCCATTACTGGGCATATACCCAAAGGAAAAAAGGTCATTCTGTAACAAAGGCACATGTACCCAAATGTTTATAGCAGCACAATTCACAATAGCAAAGATGTGGAAACAACCCAAATGCCCATCAATACATGATTGGATTAGTAAGCTGTGGTATATGTATACCATGGAATATTACTCAGCTATAAGGAATGATGAAGATACGACATCTCTATGGTTCTCCTGGAGAGAGTTGGAACCCATTATATTAAGTGAAGTATCCCAAGAATGGAAAAACAAGCATCACATGTACTCACCAGAAAATTGGTTTCCCTGATCATCACCTAAATACAAATCTGGGAACGACACCAATTGGACATCAGACTGAGGTGGGGGATGGGGGAGGGGATGGGGGTATGCCTACACAATGAGTGCATTGCGCACCGTTTGGGGAGTGGTAACACTTGAAGGTGCTGACTCGGGAAAGGGGGGGTGGGGAAAAAATATGAAACTGTTGTTTTTAACTTGCATTGTTCACTTAATAATTTATCATGAATATTTCCCATATTATTTCATATCATTGTACAAGAAATAATGTATACATTATGAAGACATACTGTATCTAACAAGATATACTGTTAGACTCTTTGATTCTGTAAAATTAAATTGTTATTAATGATAAAAAAAATAATAAAAAAAAAAAAGATTTAAGTCAATATTGACAAACCAAAGTTTTGAAATAGATAAAAGCCCTATTAATTTTAAATTTCCTTCTGTAGGGTTTTGGGAAAGAACCCAGATTTTAATGATCCATGTAGCTTATTAAAATCCTACTAAAATCCATCACTATCTCTACCTCTACGTTTCTTGCTGTTTAAAATATAATACTGCTTCTTCCTTGCTCAGGGACTGAGGCATCTTTATCCTAATATAGCCCTACTCAGTGCAAACATAGAATGAGAGAGGGTAAAAGCTGATGCAGACCTCATGAGATTGCCTAAAGCAAATAATAATGGCTTTAATGAGCCGTTCGGGTGTTGCTTACACTGCAGCCACAGACTCTACAAAGTGATGAAAGAAAACGCTGAGAATGTGAGCTCCCGGAGGAATAAACTAAGATTAGGTGGTTAGTTGAGAGGGAAGAAAAAGATCTTTCTAGTGGAGTGCCAGATTATGTTGCTGAGATTGCTGCTGCCTATTCTGTCCAATTACATGCATGCGATGAGTGACTGTCACAAGGATGAAAGGTTCATGTGGGATAAGAACCCCAAAATATCCAACCTCTTCGACCTCCTCCATCTTCTTAAGGGTGGTGAAATTCCCAAGCCCAGACGGTCCCCAATTCTTCAATGAATACTGCAGTCCCCCATTCTTTAAGAAATAAGACTTTTAAGATCCACAAGCAAATTCCAATCATTTCCACCCTCAGCTCACATGGGAAAAGCCAGGCTAAAAACAAAGAGCTAAAAATGATAAAAACTAGGGCAAGAAAAGACTATCTGACTGTAGAATTTTTAGAACTGGAATGAGATCATATAGTTGTCTTTAAGTCACATGCTTTGTGTTTGTCCCTGCATGCGCACATTAAATGTTTGCTTTTTTATTTTAACTTCAATTGTTGAACTGAATAGATCTCGGTCCATTTACTCATTTTCTTTTCTTTTTTTCCTTTATCAATTAGAATACTTTTTAAAAAATAAGAAAAAAATCCACCTTGCTTTAATAAAAGATATTTATTGGCCTAGGTAATTGAATCAGTCCTGAAATACTATGAACTTCAGTATGATTTGATCAAGTTGTTCTCATTGTCACTAAGATTCGGGATTGCTTTCTCTGTAATTTACTATGTCATGCTCAATGTATCAGTTTCATTCATAAGCTGGCTTCATTATGATATAAAAAAATGATTGCAGGATTTCACTTTCCAAATCAACACACTGGAGAGGAAGAGAGCCTGTCTGTCCAGGCAAACCAGGCTAAATTCTCCAGTGCACTCTGTTTGGACCTCATTAGTCTCTTGCCCACTCCTTAATGTGCCCGTTGGTATGGAACCAACTAGTTCTTTTAGTTTAGTTCACAACTCTCATTTTTGATCTTTGCGTGGACTCAGACTCCTTATCATGGCTTTGGAAGTAAAGATGCAAGCCATTCAAAGGGGGAAGATGGATGCTGAGGAGGAAACCAAAAATGCCCTATTCATTTTATTTGCTTTTATAAACTGTACATCATTCTTAAAAATTTTTCACCCTGTGTATGGCTTTACTTTCAGCATGAAACATCAAAATTAACTGGTCGAACCAAGGACCTATCCCACTGCTCTGGGTTTCTTTTTCTCCACGCACTAGGCAATGAGCTAACCTACCTTCAATACATTTCATAAATCTTTCACTCTTGAAGAAAATTATTTAAAATATTTATCCTTTGCAAAGCGACTTCACTATCTAGCTGTCAAAATCTGAGATAATAATATGTTCCTATCAGAATCATTATCTTCCCTTATTTGAATGTCCTATTGCCTTCTGATTTTCTTTTATCAATTTGTTATGGTGTAAGCAAATTTTAGGAACATTTTTAAGATGTTTTTAAAAGTGAAGTTTCATATAAGAATTTAAAAGAGAGTCAACTAGGAGAGGCAGTACTTTCAATTTGGTAAAACTTTTTTTTTTCTGATTCTCTTTAGTCTTACAAGATATTTTCTTTCACCATCTGGAATTAAAGTTATTTTCCTATTTCTCCCCATTTTTTTTTGTATTTGAGAAAATATTATTTCAGGATTTTATTTTACTTATCCCAGCAAAATTGACCACTTACATGCTCCACATTTTCTACTAGGATTAATTTCTGCTGTTGTGGAAATAGTGACAAATTTTGCCACTGACCCAAAACCTGGCAGGTTAAAATTTAAGTAGTGATGATGTGGTATTAATGGAGCTTGTGAATATTTATTATTGAAAGATCCAAGGTGGCTTGGCCACGTGGAACATATTGTTTCTGTGCTATTCTACAGCATATGGAGGGTTCACATTTGCATTTTAACCTAATCAAATATCAAGTATTAATACAATAAGAAGGGGTCTAAATATTTTGAGAGTACTTTTTAAATTATAAAGATGAATAATGGACTTGGCTAAGTTACAAAACTTAAATATAATCAGAGCTTTGGGTTTTTTTTGTTTCTATAAAAACTCTTCCTTTGTGCCTGTCCTGAATATAATTAATGTTTTTCTAATTAAAAATGTGCATTAAATAGAGAAAAAAATAGTACCAGGCTATTAGTTTTTATCCAAATCTTTGTCTCCTTATATTGAAAAATGATATAACTGAATTTAATTCAAAATTTTTTTCTTAATATTTTGCATTAAATATTTAGTAGTTTATAAACAAGTAAGACCATGGCCAGCTCCTCTTGATTTGTATTGTATGTATTAATGCAGTTTGAATATATGTAATCTTATTGTTTGTTATTTCAAATACTGATTGAACTTATATGAGAGAACTGTCATATAGGAATATTTTCTTCTGATATTGGAAATGCTATAAAAAGCATGTGAAGTACCTTACATTCAATTATACCATTGCATTGTTGACAGAATGTATATTAAAACAATTGATGAATAGTGTATCCTATTAAGGAGTCCTGAAGTTCTATTGTAGCAGGCTATTTCTTGAAGACTAATATTGATCACCACTTGACAGGGTTTACAGTATTTTTTACTCACAGAGGAGACATCAAGGAAAAAGTGACATATAATACAAATATTATGGACTGCATATAGTAAAGTAATAAAGAAAAAAGTCAGCATATTTTAGTGTTGGATATAGACAATATACTGGATTTTTTTTCATTTCACAGTTTTGCTTTGAGTAATCATGGTGAACAAATCCAAGAAAAATATCTTGGCACCTCTATCTGATATAGTTTGAATGAGACATGATCAATATTAGATCTCAGAAAACATCTCCATTTTGTTTGACATAATAAAACAAACTTATGGTTCCAAAAATCATTATGAATATAATAGCTAAACCCCACTATAGGCACACGTGTGAAACTATGAATTGGAAACTTTCTTCAATTTTGGTAACAGAATTAAGATAATGTAATCATTATTTCTGAATGGTAAATAGTTTTAAAATAATGTAATCAAATATAAGGCATTTGATTTCCACATTGGCCAGTGCAATAAGAAAGCTGTTGGACTCTAGGATTAAAAAAAAAATAATCATATAATGCTAACAGAAAAAAAAGCAACAAACTTTTAGAAGCAGTTTGACATAAGCTTAGTGAATATGAGCACGGGCTCTGGATAGATGGTTAAATTCACTGGCCAACTGAATGAACCTGGACATTTTCCTTAACCTCATTGGACTTCAGTTTCCCAATGGCCATTATGATAGCATGAAATTTATTCATAGAGATGTTCTTGATACACAGACATTACTCAAAGCATTAGCTGGTATTTAGTCATGGGAAAAAGAAGGAAGTTTCAGTTTTTGGTAGTAGTCTTTGTTCTTGGCATACCACTTATACTAGAATTCAATTTTCTATTTTCTCTTCTAAATAGTTAGAACTTGAGGAAAGCATAGCTTTATTTTATTATTTTGTCTGCCCAATCTCATTGGTTTTAGTGGTAAAATGCTGCTCCAATCTAAAAATAGGTAGATAAACTTAAAATAATATAATTAAACAATAACCTAATTTTTTCTAAATGGGAGGAGGCAACAGACTGAAGCTGACATTTAACTCATGTCTCAAATATTATGAAAGGTATATAATGTACACTTGAAATCAAATACAAAAGAATAATTATTTTTGTATAATCTTATTTTCCCCATGGGCTATGTTGAACTTCCCTGCTATTATGAAAATATTTCAATAATTACAGGCTAACTGCTTGACTGATATATTGAATAATACTTTTAAAATGCCAAGTAATTACATTCTAAGATACGTCATTAGGTCCAAGAAGCATGAGGACAGTAGCCACCCTATTATTTCAAGATTACCATAGACATGGAATCAGGCATTATATAGGAAACCTGTTGAGGATTCGGAATACAGGCTCAAAATAAATTTGATACTAAATGAATTTCAGTTTTGTTAAGAATCTTAACAGCCATTCCAGTTAATTCTTATTTTTCATAAGAATTTCTTACAATACCTTCCAAATTTTAAATTCTCCAAAACAAAACTGGTTTCAGAACTTCTATTCCTTATCCTCCTGTGCTAGTATTAAAGTCAGGCTCTATAAGTTTCTTTTGAAAAAGTTTTCAGAATATTGAGAAATAATGTGTAATTTTATTCAAATTAATATTAATATCACTTTAATTCCTAAATCTGCTCTAAAAGCATGTACAATAAAATCCTGTTTAATAAATATAAATGTCAAAAAAGGTGCAAAATCTTAATATTGAAAAACCCCATTAGAAATCAAGTAATCGTGTATTTTTAAAATCGGAAATTAGGTATATTTTATATTCAACCTGTCATGAGTAAGACAAGTTTTCTTATGTACAATATATCATGCTTTGTGTATTTTTCATTTGTGCACTTGAAAAAGCATACGTTTTAAATAAGTAATCATTTTTAGGTGCAATTCAATGGAACTCGCTAATTCATTCAAAATTGTAGGCATTTTTTTTTTCTTTTTTTTTTTTTTTTTTTGAGACAGAGTCTCACTTTGTTGCCCAGGCTAGAGTGAGTGCTGTGGCGTCAGCTTAGCTCACAGCAACCTCAGACTCCTCGGCTTAAGCGATCCTACTGCCTCAGCCTCCCGAGTAGCTGGGACTACAGGCATGCGCCACTATGCCCGGCTAATTTTTCTATATGTATTTTTAGTTGTCCATATACTTTCTTTCTATTTTTAGTAGAGACAGGGTCTCGCTCTTGCTCAGGCTGGTCTCGAACTCCTGACCTTGAGCGATCCACCTGCCTCGGCCTCCCAGAGTGCTAGGATTACAGGCGTGAGCCACCGCGCCCGGCCAGCATTTTTTAAAATAACTAATCATATTCAAAATGTAATTTTATTATTGGATTACTTTTCTCCATCCAAATACAATGAATTTTCTCCATCCAAATTTATGTGATTCAGAAAATATTTTTAATGTATATGTGCTTAATACTATTAGAAATTCATTTTAGGAAAAGCATCAAAGAAATAATACTGCTAAACTCCTTTAGCTTATTTATAGAATTTATAATGAACCTGAGTGACTATAGATGTTTCATTAGGGGTTGACAAAATATTACAGTTTCACAAAAATAGAAGACCAGAGCTCAAGGTGAATGGGCTCCTTATTTACTAATGAAAGTTAAGTATCATAATTGAAAGGTCACTTTTCTTACCTGGAAAATATGGATAACCCTCCATTGACTACTTCACAGAGTTGGTATGAATATTAAGTAAACAAATATTTGTATAGTTGTTTGAAATCATGCACAGTGCTAGATAAGTAAAGATATTAAAATGCAGTTGGCTATCATCAGTCTTGATCAGTCTGCATAATGGCACAACATACATACAAAACATTCAATTTTGTGTCAGTCTCTCAATTCTTGTGACTATCCTCATTGGCAGTGTGAATTTAACTTGTTGAGTTTAGGGTTGACCTAATATGGTTATCACTTTCAAAAATCTATTATTTGCCCTCTCTACCACTTATGGAACATTCAGCCTGAATCTATTTCGGTTCATGTTCAAGTTTGTACTCAATTGCTTTCAGATGCAAGGCAGCGGAAACTTATCTAGAAGGAAACCTAGGGGGATTTCAGTACTGCTGCATTCTTGGCAATTGGAGGCATATCTAATTTCAAATTTTAGGCATGTGTAAGAAAAAAGGGTGTCAGAGGGAGATTCACAGTACAGTACTCAATTTATCAAAGAGAGGAGACTATGGTCACAGCATTTTGATACTTCATTTACTAAACAAGCTGTTTCTTATTGATATATTTGGGAAGTCACTTCAGCTCTCTTCTCTAAATTTTAAAGCATAAATGTAAATTTGGAATGTGCAATATGTTGTATGAAAAAGTCAGAATCACAATGGACTTAGGCCAAAACATCTGCTCTCCTTGCCAATACCCCTGCAGACACACCCTTCGGCCTTACTATTTTTAGATGGCAACAGATCATGGACTATAATGATATTTCTAAAATATACAAAACCACTCTCTTTGGAAATTTGGGTCTACTCATTCTCTTTACGTAATTCATTTAAACCAATTAAATTGAATGTATTTATCAAGGTTACGAGTTTAGGAAAGTATGATTTGAACATATTGAAGGTATTCTTTTATCTGCTATGATTGCATTTCACCAATTGAGAAATCTGAAAGTTTAATCGAGGCTAACTTCAAACATCTGGAAAAAAATAATATTTTTATATAATTTGCATGGTTGTGAAAAACATCTTAAAAAGCCCAAATTGAATAGGCTGTCTCATTTTTGGTCATGTTAATGAAATATTGCGTGTGGTTATAACTTTAATGTTTAAAAACATATAATAAGAAAAGTTTAAGCTAACAAGATTCATTAATTGCCGAATAAATAATACTGCTATGGCATTTATTTAGGCAAAGCAAGCTGAGAGGTGAACCAATTTATACCTTTTCATATGGATGTTTTGGCTGTATGTAGGTATAGCCTGCATCTTTACTTTATTTTGGTCAGAGTTTAATATACCTTTCCTATGAATAACAACAATATATACTATGTGTTGAATAACATTGAACCTAGTCTAACAGAAACAAGATTGTACCTTGAGGGGGATAGAAATCTTCTCGAGCACCTTAGGCTATCAGGTCTTCAGGATTAATTTATTCATTAAATTTACACGCGAAATGTACAGGAAAATGGATTCATTTACCTGGATAATTGGGGCCTTAAGCTCAAGTTTTTCATTAACTATTCAGATAATCAAGGCGTTATTTTTTTCCTCTTGAATTATATGGATAATTGGTTCTTCTTCACTTGATTTTATGTGGGGAAAAATAGACTAGAAAAATGCTTTATAGTCCAACAAGTATTTTTCCTATTACAATTTTTGCTCAAAATGTCTTTTCTATATCCTATCTAAAATTGAATGAATGATAATCAGTTACCTGTTTTCTTCCAAAGCATGCTTTGATAATTGATGTTGTAAGGAGATTATCTGTCATCTATTTATCTATCTCATTTGCGTGTGTATATGTGTGTATGTAGATACGTATGTGTTTATATATTGCATATACATACATATATATCATATTACACCTATATGTGTATTTATACTCATATATATACATATGTATGTATAAATTCCTTCCAACTGGAAGAATTTAATCTCTATTGGATTTGACAATCCCACTGATGTCCCCATTTAGCATATTATTAGCTAGTCGTATAATCATCACTAAATGTACTGCACTGTTCACTCTGAGCAATCATTCAGTTGTTGGAAGAGTGATAATGTAATGTATGCAAACAGTTTGGTGAGAAGCTGATGACAAGGCAATTTATATGCATGGCTCTTGTTTGAGGAAACTAAATATTATGATACTAGCAAGGTTCCTAACAAATCTTTTCAGGGAGGCCATGGGTGGACCTGGCTGTGTGAAAGAACCTGAAATTATGTATGTGTTTATCTGAGTACTCCATTCCTCATTGTCCCAGACATTTGAAACTACTTCCAGTTTTTCAGAAGGATCATGCTTTCTCCTAGGCCTCTGTGACCTTGCATCCTATGCCTTCTCTGCTTGGAACGTCTTTGCCTCCCTTCTTCTATTCCCTTGCATATATCTTACTTACCTTTCTCTTTACACCTCCCAGATCTTTTCAAGTTTTCACCATTATATGATACTTTTCCTTACAAATTCTAGTTGCTATCACTTATACCAAAGTTTTCCCCTCAATATCATCTTCTCTCTCCTCCTGTTACCACTTTTGAGAAGCTTTTGCCCTCTTTTTAAAGACTAAATCAACATCATAGCTTCTTGGGATTTTATTCTCCTTGTCTACAATGATATTTCTTTCCCTCTGCCTGTACCATCCATCCCCAACATGGCAATGTGGACCAGCACTGTCCAATAGAACTCTCTGCATTGATGGGGTTATTCTATCTCTGTGCTATCCAGTGAAACAGCATTGACCACATGTGGTTACTGTGCACTTGAGTTGTGGCTAGTGCAACTGAGGGGCTATATTTGTAATTTTATTTAATTTTAATTAATCAATATTTAAATTATAATAGCCACAGTGGCTAATGGCTATTATATTGGACAGTGTAGCTTTGGAACTCACCATCGATATTAATTGCACATGATTCAAGATCACAATGTAAACCATTCTACTCTTGGCTCATCATGTCAAGCTCCCATAACCTAATATTTTTACTTAAATATTTGTTAAGGCTCAACAAACATTTTAGTCTTTTACCTTCATTTGCTTCATAGCCTTACTTCTCTCCTTAGCTAGTTTGCATTTCTTCATCTATTACTATAATCACTCCCTTGTGCCATTTTTCTTATGTTATACTTAATTGGCAAAACTACAGCCCCTAACCTAATTTGTTGAAAATTTCATACAAGAAAAGGACTAATTAAATGGCCTGGAAGGAAAAACAAAGCAAAATATAGATTGACATATTCTATCTCTGCAGATGTGCTGACCTGTCTCATTTTAAATCTAAGATCATGTATTGTCAAAAAATATTATGATATCTTCCAATTATTCATTTCTTCAAAATGACCAGTTCTTACCATATATTTTCTCAAGCGTCAACATTCTCTCTTTTACCCTTAATGACACTTGATGATATTACCTAATATTTCACTTTAGGAAATCAGATAAGACAACTTCATTGTATTACTGCAAACTTTATCTCCTACCTACATTTGTTCCCACAGTCTTATTGACTGTCCTCCTTTTTCCTCACAAATTAGTTCCAAACTTAAATATTTTGTACTTACTGTTTTCTCTCTCTCCTACAAATTGTACCATGTTTGGCTTCTTCAGGTTTATGTTCAAAGAGCATAAACTATTCAGGTTTCTGTTCAAAGAGCATCTCCTTAGTGAGGCCTTCTTGGACTATATAACACATCCCCTCCCTCTACTGAAGCCTCCAATATCCATCCCAATCATCCTATTTGGTTGTCCTTATAGTATGATGACTCTATGAAATTATCTTGTCTATTGATTTGCTTTTATAGTGTCTGTCGCCCCTCAAAAGTAAATTAATCTCCTTTTTAATGTGAGCATCACGTGTATTAGTTACTTTTTCCTCAGCAACTGGAATAGTACCTGGGATATTGTAGGGCTCTAAAAATTTTTATCAAATGGACCAATAAATGAAGAAAAGAAATAATAAAATTGTCCTTTCCAACTCAGCCAAGCTACCATCTCCTCTTGAATTTTTCTCTTATTTGCAGTTCTAAAAAAAAAAAAAGATGTCCATCCATTGTCTTCTCCTAGCAACTTATAGCATCTATTAGTGCTTAAATGTCTGTTTCCTTCACTCCTTCCTAGACTGTGAACTTGTGGGGAAATATATGAATAGTATTATTCTCTCTGCCATATCTAAAACAATAGTAACCATCTTATTGGCACATTTCTCATGAACCTTCTTGATTTTGGAGTTCCTCAAGATGCCATCCTATTATTTTCCTTACTCTAATGTCATTTGCCTATTGATTTATCCATAATAATGACTTATTGTCAGTGTACAAAAAGGAACTTTAATTTCCTATCTGTGGCATAGATGTTTCCTTTGACCTTCCTTCCTACTGCTTACCTACATCCCAGAACCAACCATAGTCCTCCTCCAGAATTCCCTATAGCAATAAATAAGACCATCAGACACTGAGAACTTCATCAATAAGATGTTATTATTGACCCTTCTCTCTTTCTTACTATATTCAAGCCTTCACCATGTCTTGACAATTCTACCTCCAAAATAGATTGCAAAACCTTTCACTTCTCTCCATCTCCACTGCTGTGCCTCTTGTCCTATTATTTCTGGCCTGGAATTCTGAAATAACCAAATGACCCACACTTATGGTCTACAACTGTTCTCCTCCAGTCTATTTTCCAGATTACTGCTAGTCATCTTTTAAAAACTGGCATCTGATTATATCCCTCCACTGCTTTAAATATCCCCTCTATGATTTCTTATTATTGCTTAGGTAAGAAACTGTATTTAACAGACTAACATGCAGTGAAACCTACCTGTCTCTCCAGAATTGAATCACACCACTCTCCTACACCCTTTCCCTACCTCAGCCCCAGTGGCTTCCCTGTATACCTCCATTCCTTGTACCTACTGGTGCATCCACTTGGAGGCTATCCTTATTGCTGATCTATTTAATTGTTACCTCTTATACACTTTCAAGTTTCCAGATCAAATGTTACTTTATGAAGAACAAAAAGTATAGTCTTTATACAGAAAGTAATATTCCTGTGTACTCTTATAGCTCCCTGTCTGTATGAATTTCTGAATGAATCATGATGATTATGGTAGACTAAAACTGAAAGACTAAAATGATAATTTTCCTGTGCACTGATTTTTTTTATTTCCTATGCATCCTTATAATTGTATCCTTAAAATTCTATGAACATAAACTTTATTTTATGGCACCCTCAAAATTACTATGTGAGTTAGGCAGTCTAGACATCATCGTTCATACTACACAGGTGAAGAAACTGAGACTAGGGTTGTTAAACGCTTAATTGTTAAGTAACAGAAGTGTACTGGAAGCCAGGTGTTCTGACACCTAACCCCATGGTATTTCTTAAGCCAGGCCAGCCATGTTTGTTGGTGTAATCATAATTTATATCTATGCATATGTTTTTTGGTCAGACCTCAAAGTAACATATAAAAGTAACATGTTTCGGAATTTATAGTATTACGTTGTTTACAGAATTTTTTGTTGCAGTTTAATGGCCAGATTTTTACATAACCTGACCCTACATTGTGTTCTTGATGATAGTTTGTACCTTTTATTAAAGAGAGGGAGAAAATACTTCGCTTTTAGGATTCTGGCTTCAAACTGTTGCAAGAGCAAATTATTCTATGCTTACAATTTATAGTATAATGATAAATATTTTTTAAAAGAAAAAATACATCTGATATTCAATGAGGAGTATTGTTTTCTCAGAGAATTATAAGCAACAAGAGTTTTAAAACAACTTTGCTGCATATGACTCATGAATAAATTCTCTCTTCATTGTAGAAGGCACCGTCTTTCCCCCATTATTAGATGAAATAAACCCAAGGACAAAGGAAATCAAGAGGTAATCCTTTTGGCAATCTTGTCATGCAGTTTCTGCAAAACATTCCCTGCAGTGCAGGATTGTTCAAAGCTTCACATGCTGAGTCTTGCTTGCTGTGTGAAAAAACTAGATGCCTCTTGCTGAGAAAGATTTTCTGAAAAAGAAAAGGAACTTAGTGACTTGCTATACCTGTATGGTCCAAGATCTTCACAGACCACTAGTCCATGTGTCGGTGATTCCTTATATTCATTTCACATCTTGTGTCTTGATTGGTTGAAACTACTTAGCTTTGAGAAAGGAACATCTCAGTTCATGTTACCTTCTTTTTTGTAAGGATGATCTCTTCCTACATGAACTCTTGTTTTTTACACTTTTGTTTTCTCTACTTATATCTATGTTTCCTTAATCCCATTAGTTCTTGATGTCAAATTCACAGCATTATAAAACAATAAAAATTTGTATCTCATGTGATATTTATAATGCACATAAAACACAGATACTGAAGATTGTGCAAGAAAGTTCTATCTTATCAAATTTCCAAACTCATTAACAGTGTATCAGAATTTCACATTTAGGGGAGAAATATTTGGAGAGTGACTCTTTTCCACTGTCGCTCACTTTGACAACTTGAAGATATAGATTAACATAGAAAGTGCTTTAGGAGAGAATGTTGCCAGAAAGAAGACAGAAATTTTCCTATGTAAGTGTGAAATTGAAATGTCTAGTATATGTAGTAGACTGGTCATTTCTTAGTCAATTACCATCTGTCCGTATACTTCAAACAAACCTTTATCAGTTGGGCATTAATGTAAACGGTAGAAAGAAGATACACAATAGAAATCCACAGATGCTATTCTTGTTTTAATATATGGCTGTGATTTTAATGGTATATTATCTGGCTAAAAACATTACATAAAAATAAGACATTGAAAAGAGTAACCATTATTTTTCCAGACTATTCTTTGCAAAGAATTTCTCTCCACATGATGGTATTACCAAGAATTTATAATTGTAGAAAGAAATTGTATAATTTTATAAATGTAGAATTCTAATGGTGCTCTTAAAGATTATATTTTCTTATTTTTCATACAACAAAACAGAACTCAGAGTGGTAAAAGTTTCCCAAAGAGGAGATGTTGAATCATATCAGGCTGGTGCCTTCTATATTCTGTTCCATCAGAATGTTATATCATATTTTATTTATTTGATTTCCATGTTTCATATATGAAAATTCCAAAATATCACAGTTTCAAGTGGAAAGCATAAAAAATTAAAACAATAAATAAAGTAAACATAATCTTCAAATTTAACTTTCAATAGCAGTATTTCAATTCCTGCGGTTGAAATTACTCATCACATAGATGGGTACTATGAAATATTTCTTGAAATACCCGTGAAACAAAGGGTTATTTGGCTAAGAAATAATTATTATCTGACCTGTTAATTTCTTCAAATTTGGGTTCAAAACATTAACGTAAATTGTAAATTAAAACAAATGTTCAGAATTATGTTAAGTATATAGTAGGTATAGCTATATTTTGGAATCTTTTAAGAATAACAGGTGCTTTATAAATGTTTGTGGAACGAACAAATTTTGTGGGATCTCAGATATATTCTAGCTTATAGAAACTTTTGATGTCATTCAATATTTTGACTATATCTCCTACAACAAACTATAGTGTAGTGAAAAAATTAGGCAAATATGAAAAATATCTTGTTTCCACAAAAATGTGGCTTCTTTGCTGCCTTTTCAGATAATTGCTTTTAATTCTGGTTTTATTTTTAAGATAAACTTTTACACTTTGGAATAATTTTAGATTTGTAGAATAGTTGCAAAGACAGAATAGATAATTTCTAGGGTGGGGTAGGGAAATAAAAAAAAGATTATTTTCATATACCCATCACCCAGTTTTCCCCTGCCATTAACATCTCATATAGCCATGATACATTTATCAAAACAAAGAGCTTAACATTAGTAAATGAGTGTTAACAGAGAATTTCCCAGTTTTTACAAGAATGTCATTTTTCTGATAGAGGATCCCATTCAGGATAGCACATCGTATTTGGTTGTCATGGCTCCTTAGTCTTCTCTGGGTCTGTGACAATTCCTCTGCCTTTGCTTTCAAATGACATTAACTGCTTTGAAGGGAAGTAGTCAGTTGAGATGTAGAGTACCCCTGAATTTTGATTTGTCTGCTATTTTTATTATGCTTAGAATGGAGTTATGGGTTTTGGAGAACATCACAGAAGTGAAGTGGCCTTCTCATTACATCATATCAGAGATTACATGATATAAACATCACGTATCCCGGGTGATGTTAACCTTGATGAAATTAATGTCTGCCAAGTGTCTCCACTGTAAAGTAACTTTCTCTGTCCACATTTTATTTTTTGAAAGTGAGTTACTCTTCTATCTCACACTCAAGGAGAAGAGAATCAAGATCCATCTTCTGGAGGGAGGAGTGTCTATGTAGCTTATTTGGAATTCTTCTGTAAGGAAGATTTGTCCCAATTTTATTTTGTAAACTAAGATGCAACAATGGTGCTATTGTATGTGTTTTAAATTTCATTTCATGATTCTAATTTTTTAGTTTTAAACCTAACTGGCTCATCCACAATGCTTTCTTTGAGAACCCAAAGTGAATGTTTGGGAATAAAGAAAATATTTATATTGTTTTTAAAATTTGTTTTCATATGTGGCCTAATAGAATCAAATACCAGAACAACCCTTGTATTGTAGGAAATCATGATGGGAAGAAGTTTCATGTCCCTTGGTGGACCTAGAAAATGAGCAGTTTTAACCTTAAAAAGTTGAATAAGGCATATCAGTATACTTTATTTAAGATACATATCTACTGACTAAAAAATAGAGATATGACAGCTAAAAGTAATATTTTTAGATGCAACCAAACACAACTGCTTCTTTTTGCATGCGGACAGATGGAATATAATGAATCGAAATTGCAACTATATTCCACAATCAGGGAACATATTTTCTAAAAGCCTCAGCATCAAGGGATTTGAGTTTATGCTTTGGAAAGACCAAATAGCCTATTCATTGTGACCTCAATGGGCATCGAGGGACATCTAGTGACAATAGATCTGGCACGCATATTGGTCTATGGCCATTAAGTGCCTTATAAGTGATTAACAAAACTTTAAAATCAATACAGAATTTTATGGGAAGTCAATGAAGAGATTTTCAAATAAAGGGTAATACGTTCAAACAGATGACTACCCATAAGGGTATGGCTGGCTATGTTCATCAGAGAATGTGTTTTGGAGAGAGCATGGCTCAATTATTCCATAAGTAGAAAGTCTGCATGATCTTAACTTTATAAAATGTATTTCTAATATCACATGGAATACATCATATCATAAGAAAAGTTTCTCATGGTAAGACAATGGATTAGGAAATATTTTGTAAGCGGTAAAATTCTTACAAATGTTAGTAATGATTATTAGAGTTAATACATAATAATTCTCAATTTACTGCTTAGAGGAGGTGTCAGTTCAATGGCAACTTGTGCATAATAACCCTGACAGCACTAAACTATGATTTCATCTGTATGTGAAATATTTGGCTTTGAAATATTTCCCATTTTTTTCTTCCCTCTGTAATAAGCTCTGTTTAGATGAGACTATCATTTTTCAACAATTAAATTATTCTTGGCTCCATGTACAGTTCAGCGGCAACATGCCAGTTCACCTGTGGCCTATAGTGTGTTTTGACTAGAAGTGACACATTGATAGCAAAGCAGGAAGTCCTTGCACTGAACATTCCTCTTAACCCACCAAAATGTGCATAACCTCAACTTTAAATAGAAAGGTAGAAGAGACCTAAAAGAGAGATGAAGAGATTGACTTCAACTTTTATAGATTCCATCTACGAGTTTCTCATACCATTTGCTGTTCTCCATTCTCACTACCACACTGGTTCAGATGTCATCAGCACTCCTGCTTCCCTGTGCCTGCCTGCTCCCACTGGGTCCCCTTCTCTGCAGTGTGGCTGCTGCAAATCTGTTCTCTACGTCTCTGCCAGATTTATCTTTCTGAAATGTAATCTGGTCAGCTACCACCTCTTCTTAAAATCCTCTAATATTTTCCTATATCTCTCATAATAAAACTATCTTGGCCCATGAAATCCTTCATGATCTGGACTTTGCTCACATCTTTACGCTCCCCTGACCCAGCCTATATGCACTTGAAATGATCTGCTTCCACTTTTCAGTTTTCAGATCTCGATTCCTTGATCCCCTGCCTTACTTGTGCATTTTGCTCCTTCAATATGGAACATTCTTATCCAAGAACATTTTTGTCTCGTCTTTTGTTAAGGTTTTCCTATACTATAAAGTGTTCTGAGTGCCCAGTAGGTGTCACGATAGCCACTCTGTGCATATCTCATTATTGCATCTTTGTACTTTTTTCTATCTGTCTTCTCATCTATTCACTCCACCAGACTGAAAACTGCTTAATCACAGGCTATGCTGTTAATCATATCTCCAATATGTAGTACAGTGGCCAATGTACTGTAGATATTCATTGAATATTTGCTAAATACATGTTGAAGCTATGTTTGCCAGTATGTTACCAATCAAATCATGTACTTCTGTTAAATAGATATGCATTTGAAAAAGAAAACATTTCCAACTATTCTCATATTGTATATATTACTTCAATTTAATAAGCAATTCAGATTTATAAAATCAAAAACTATACTGTCTGTATTTGGAAAAACTATAGATCAGATTCCATAAAAATGTCCATCAGCATTTCCTTTTCAATTTATGTTTCACTATCTTTTATTGAAATTATCCTTTATGTCTGTAATTTTATCATCTGATCTTGCGAATCTAATCAAATTTTGTTAGAATTTTTATGAATATCTGTTGAGTGATATTGCAAACATACAAAAATAACTACCATTAACTTTTTTATTAGAAAAAATTTCAAGTTGGGATTTCTTGCACATATACAATTCAAAGTGGATGAGACTAAAAGTAGTATGTTCACATTAATGAAACGTAATAGACATTCACTAACGAGGCAAATTCAACAGTAGAGTTGTTTTATTTGAGATGGAATGAAGGTACAAATCAGAGCCAGTCTGAGCATTGCTCATAGGCCATGAAGCATAAGGGACACCACAGAAGAGGGAACAGTGATTGAACAATCACTGTGGTATTGTTGGGAAAACCTTATTTTATGTAAGCCAAGATTACAATAATTGAGGACACTTAGAATGCAAGGCTAGATCAGTAACTGGCACTTTTTACTAAATCTCTACCTTTATTTTAGCTCTTCCAGGGTCGAGCGGGGAATCATTGGAGTGGTTCACTTCCCACTGAAAAGACCTGCAGGGTAACTTAAAGAGAAAATTATCTCTTGCTGTCAATAGCACTACATTTGAATAACAATAGTTTAATAACCACTAACATCAATTTACTACCAATAAGACAAGTACTTTACAAGTATTATATTACATAACTATTAGTACTTTCAAAGAGAAGTGATGTCACATTTTACACAAATATACAAACACAGAGGTATAATGGCATGCTCAAGGTAACACAGCTAAAAAATGGCAGGGCATGAATTCAAAATCATGTCCTGTTAGCTTCATAGCCCAAGATCTTAACCAAGGAAAATAGTACATTTTATCATCAGAAAAAAGTAAGTGTTTCAGGGTACCCTTATTTTGAAAAAAATACAACTCTCCTCATTCGTTTGACTTTGTAAACATATTTCTTTCAAAATAAAATAGGTTATTTTACTTCGAAATGGGGGCATAGGTTTGGGAAACTTCATTTTCAAGTTAGGGGATGTTTTGCTCTGATGAGGTCTCTGAAGGTGGTTTTGACATTTAAAAGTGATATCAAGATAAAGTAATTAGAGCTGCCAAATGGTACTCTGACTGTAAGAATGTAGTAATTTTATCACCTTCTTTCACTGTTTTATATATGCTGTTTAGACTAGCATTTTTTTCAGGGGCATATTTTTGTTTTTTAAGGCATCGTGATTGACAGAAATTACTGTAGGATCACAAGTAAACCAAATTAGGACTTGTAACCCAAAGGAAACAGCATATACAGCTGAAAAAAAAAATATCAAAAAACCACAGAGTCTTGAAAATACTATCTATTGAGTGAGAACAGTATATTAATATTTCTTCTGTGAATTAATATTTTCTAATTATATAATTTTTATTTTTCTGAATATAATACACTTCATATAAAGCTGTTGTTAGCCTTTGGTACAATATAAGCACATTTCTCCTGTTTTAGTGTTTTATTTCTCTGGAATTATATAAGGTCTATTAACTTCAGAAGTTATGTTCACAGACTATTCAAGGAAGTAGAAAGTTGCCATGGTATCTAAGTCAGATTTCTCTGGAGCACAAAGAATAAGTGTGAAAAAATATTTCCAGTCTTGTGAAAACCAAAGCAAATTATTGTAACACAACATTTCTGATTTTGTGAAAAACATTGTTGAAGTTGAATGAAATTGCTGTGTTTCAAGGGAGGCAGAGCTCTCAGTGTATAAAACTATATGTCATCATGTTGCCAGGAACCTCTGTTTTACATCATAGTTAAACTTCATGGCTGAAACAACAGACTCTCTCAAATATTCTTATATAAATATCACATTTCAATAAGTTAGTTGGTTTGAATGGTCTGAGTATGTAGAGTATAAAGTACCTGTTGTACCTGACTACTTTAAAGTCCATGGTAATACTATAAAGTTCCAGGTCTAAATCTCAAAATGTTAAGGTTTACTATTATGTTAAGAACAGCAAAAGGGAAAAAATCTAACAGAATACTAATAAAAAGGAAAAATCTGAATAAATATGAAAGCTTGTTTTTTTTTTTCTTGGTCTAAACTTGTTTATCACTTAATTGAATTGATTTAATTATTTCCATTTATCATACAAATTTTTATTTGTCTCTATAAGTCTCTTTAGCCAAATTCCCCAAATTAATGTATCCTACATGAATCCATTAAAGGAGAGAAATACAGACAAGGGTATTTTTGTGCCTGGGACTGCCTCTAGATGAAAAGAAAAATATTTACCATGAGACTTCATAAATATAGCCCTTCCCTCCTGCTCTCATATGGAATTGGGGTTTAACATTAGCATTAACAAAAATTGGTCTCCCAAAAGCTAAGTCTCTATAGAATTCCTATAGATAAGCTCTAACAATTAAAATCTTAAAATCCAAAGTTACAAAACACACAAGAAAACAAGTCTCCATAAAGAAGAATTAAGAAACAACAAAGAGATTTGGAAACCAAACCAATTCAAATATTAGAATTGCAAATAAAGATTATATATTAAGTATATTTATAATATGAAAGGAAGAAAAATATATAAGAAAATAAAGAACAAATTAATATCTTTTAGAACAGATAGATTAGTGAAGAATATAAATAGAAAAATAAATAGTATTAATAATATTAGTAAAGGACTTATATTAAGTGCTATTAATAATAAATGATCTAAATAGAAAAATAATTATTATTACTATAACCCAAGTGATCAGGTAAACAATAAGCTAGATGCAGGGGAAAAAAGAGTTAATAAACTGAACATCTGAAAATTCCCTATAATGAAGCCTGAGGCAAAGATAAATAAATATGAGAGTGCTAAAGAGCTACGATAGAAAGAAAGTCTAACATGTATATAAATAGAGTCCCAGAAGAAAAGTATATAGCGTATAGAGAAAAACATGCTTTATAAATTTGTACCAAGAATATCCTAGATCTATTAAAATAATGATTTTATAGTCTCAGTAAAAACAACAAACTCCAAACAACATAAATACAAGAAGTCCACCCTGGGCAGTATTGTGGTAATTCTATAACAGAAGAAAGAAAGAGAAAAATGAAAGGCTACTTAAAATGAGATTACAATTAGATAAATGTTAGATACTTCAATAGCAACAATAGAACCTGAAAGATAAATAAATATATGCCAAGTCTAACTCAAAATAAGTTAAAATTAGAATTGTATTTCTAGTAAAAGAAATGCAAGACACTAGGTGAAATGCATTTTAAAACAAACAAAAGTTGAGTTTGCCGATGACAGATTTTCACTTATAATTCTACAAGATGCAGTTTAGGAAGAATGAAATTGAACCTCAAGGAAGGACAAAAAAGTCTGTCAGGAATGGTGTGAAAAAATAAGTAGGCATAATATGCATAATAATTGTCTCCAAGAAAATGTATAAAAAAAGCAGGTCTCATTGTTAAAAAGAAAAAAATAAGGCACAAACACCAAGGCATAGCATCACACTCTACATTAGTGACACATTAATTATTTAATGTATTAACAAGTCCAATTGTAATAATTGAGGCTTTGCCAGTTATTAGGTATATGTTTCTCATTTGCCCTCTTTTCTCACATGTTGAAAATAAATGTCAATTCATTTTTTCTTTGGCATATCTTTAACATCAACCTTCTCCTTTGCACTATCATTTATATGAGCTACACTTTTATAACCCCTTTACAAATATTAATAATAACATCTTTGCTTCTGTTACTTTCCTTTCCTAATACAAAACCACATTATTTTAAACATAATTCTACCTGAAGATCCCTGAGAAGCAACATTTTTTGTTAGTTTTGATGCAAGTTTGGTCTTTCCATTATTTCAAAAATATGTAGTGTGCCTGCGTAATTAAGTAGGGAAAACTTACTAAAGAATTCAAGTTTTTCCGTGGTAAGCAGGAATGAAAAGACATGGGCTATAGACTGAAGCCCAAATTCAAATCCCTCTGAAACCCTAAGCATTTTCTGTACCAGTATATGTTTTATTACACTAGCTGCCTTCTATCTTGTATTTGTTTTATTCCTTTCTGTGAGTTCTAGTCTCTATCATTCATTCTTGTTTCTTCTGTTGACATTGACTTCACTTTTTTTATAATCAGCTTGGTGATTTTGGTGTTGGGACACTGAAAACTATATTGTCATCTGTCACCTGGCTTCTTGTTAGGTTTTGCCAAATGGGGGCGCTAGGGAAGACTGGAAGGGAGGCAGCAGGAATAAAGAATTCACTCCTTTCTCTGTGCTTGCTGTTCTTTTCAGCGTCACATCAGCAGTGGCCCATACCACTGCAATAGCACTTGGTGCCAGTTTCCTGCTTTGTTTAGCACTCCCATAACCAGCATTGTTCGTAATAGCAAAAAATAGAAAACACGCAAAATTGTGTATCAATATTAGGATAGGTAAATATTTCATGGTCAATCATAATGCAACAGTGAGAATAAGTGAATTAAAGTAACATGTATTAACTTGAATGAATCTCAAAAATATAATATTGAGGAGGCAAGACAATGGAATATGTACAGAATGATTCCATTTATATAATTTTCAAAACCATGGGACAAATGCATGGATGTTAGAAACTATGAAAAAAGAAAGAAAATGATTATCCCAAAATTTAGTGGTTCTCTGCGGAGGAAGGAAGGAAATGTGATTGGGGAGAGATATCTTCTGGACAATTATATAAGTAGTAGTACCTGTGTTTTTGTGCTTTAAACTTTATGTGGATTATGTCTCAGATAATCTTTTGTGTTTAAGCTATTTTTTATATTAAAATTAAATAAATATAAAATAAGTAAAACAAAATTTCAAAGCAGAATCAATAGGACCTTGGTAAGATAAACTGGTGTTCATATAAATAGCAGAATGTCACGGTTTTTTCCCCAAGCAAATATGGTAGAGAGAAAATAAACTTAAGTTTTAGAATTGTTAATGTACCAATGATATTTTCAAAAAAAGAAAGAAGGAAAGGGTGTGGAAGGAAAGAGGGAAGGAAGGATGTGAACAAACAAGGGAAGGAGGGAGGGAAAAGGGAAGAAAAGAGAAAAAAGGAAAATAGTCCTGTCCTCTTCATAATTTCAAAGAGGAGAGAAAAGTTCCCAGCAACTAGAATTGTGTTTATGGAACTGTAAAATGAACTGTAAAATGCAAGTCATAATTGTTTTTGTTCTGTGAAGGTACAAAAAGTGTATTTTTCCTTACAATAAAAATAAAGATAAAAAAGAAAAACATGACTATTATTCAGCTGATTATAGTATTTGGATAATGATTATGCTACTTAGCTCTTATTCAATGTAACCATTGTCACAAATGTTTGTTCAGGTAGACAATTGCACAATTTCATGTAATTTGGCAGATAATTCTTAATATTCTTTAATATTCCTATCTTGAAGTTATTGGATGTTGTTTCCTTAAGGTAAATTTAGCTATTTAACATTAATAAAATATTATTAATTTTATTTATTAAATATTAAATTTATAATAAATTATTTTAAATGAATAAAATCATATCTCTTTAAACTCCTGTAAACTCAATAACTTTCTTCTCCATCAGTCTCTGTTTTTATTCCTTATCAGTTCTATCCCTTTTTTCTTTTTACCACTTATCTGTTTCAGAATGCATAGAAGAGTTTGGACAATTTTCATATAAATCATAAGGCTTGAAAAATCAAACTTACATTAGTAGGAACGTTGGTCTAAGCCCACAGACAGTCATGTTTCCTATGCTTACACTCCTTCACCCCTCACTACATTTTTTTAAAAAAAATTGTGGAATCCTTTTGCTGGGAATTGTTCTGCTGCTGCTCTTAGTGGAGAGGAAGCTGAAAACAGTTGATCCTCATTATTAATGGATTCCATATTTGCAAATCTGTTGCCTAGCTAAAGTTTATTTATAACCTCAAGATCATTACTGAAAGCACTTTTGCAGTTATTTGTGGACATGTACAGAGCAGGGAAAAAGTTGAGTCATTCAGTGTGCACCTCCATAGCTGACTTGGAACAAGGAGACACTCTGCTTTCTTGTTTTACCTGTCTTACTGTAAATAATAAAGTGTCCTTTTCTTGGTCTATTTAGTACCACTTCTTTCTTTGTATGTGCTTTTTGTTGCTGATTTTGCTGTTTAAAATGGTCCCCAGGCACAATCTATCTAGTGTTCCTAACTGCAAGAAGGCTGTGATGTACCTTATAGAGAAAATGCGCATTAGATAAACTTTATTCAGGCATGAGTTATATGCTGTTGACTGTGAGTTTAGTGTTAATGAACCAACTATATGTATTACATAAGTTGTCTTTAAACAACAACAAAAAAAAAACAGATAAGCAAGGTTATGTATTGATTAATTGATAAAAATACTGTGACCAGGGGCTCACAAGAATCTAACCTTGTATGTTACCTAGGGACAATAGCTAAAAACATTAAATAGATAGGAACATTACATACTAATTTAGTGATCACAGAAATTTTATAAAGTATAACTATAGTAAATAGTAAAAATTGATCGTATACAAAAAAATAACTAAGGAAGCCCATGCATAACTGCAACACATAGGAAGTGAGTGAAAGGATAAAAACATCATATTTATGTATGGGACTAAACTTCTTTTTGTTTGACACCATACATATAAACTAATAAACTAAGCAAAACAAATTTATAAGTTATCAGTTTAAAAATTAGAGTTTGGGAATTAGCATGGAGTTATCAATGGACATTAATTTTATGACACATACTTTTACTATTTTATGAAAAATAAGTGCTACTGATAGTCTTGTCATATCATCTGTATTGGAGTTATTTTACCAAATACAATATCATATTTACATGGGCTATTACAACTTGTCTTAACTATATTCTGACAGTAATAAATTATTCAATTGCACATTCTAAAATGGGGATTTTCGAGAGCATAATCTGTATTACATATAGCTGTTAATTCATGCTGATTGCTCACATTTAATAATAGGTGCTTATTAGGTATGAAAATTAGAGGGTAGTTCAGCACTGAAATATACATTATTAAGAACTTTCACTTTGTAGTAGTCCCCCTTATTCACAAGACCCCTAGTGAATGCTTGAAACCATTGTAGGCACTGAACCCCATGTATACTGTGTTTTTTTCCCATACATACATACCTATGACCAAGTTTAATTTATAAATAAGGCACAGTAAGAGATTAATAACAATAACTAATAAAAAATAGAACAATTATAAAAATAAACCGTAATGAAAGTTAAGGGAATCTGGTCTCTCTGTCTCACTCTCCCAAGATATCTTATTGTGCTGTACTTGCTTTTGTTCTTGTGATGATGTCAGATGATAAAATGTCTGCATGATGAGATGAAGTGAGGTGAGTGGTGAATGACCTAGGCATTGTGATGTAGTGTCAGGCCACGATTGACCTTCTGATGATACATCCAGAGGCTCATCTGCTTTGGGTGAGCCTGGATCATAGAGCCATGAGGATGTTTGAGGCTGGATGTCAGGAGCAGACAATGCCTATGACTAATGTGCAGGTAGTGTATACAGTGTGGATACCCCGGACCAAGGAGTGATTCATGTTTTGGGCAGGATGTAATGGAGTGGTGCAAGATGTCATCGTGCTACACAAAATGGCACAATTTGAAACCTAAAAATTGTTCATTTCTGAAATTTTCCATTTAATATTTTCAGACCCCAGTTGACTACAGGTAACTGAAACCCTGGAAAGCAAAACTTTGATTAAGGGGGACTATTGTAGTAATTAAGTATGTTATTTAGTTTAAAAGATATTGCCATTGAAATATCTTTCAAAGACGAAAAATTTCTGAATATAGTTAGGATATTACTTGATTTACCAAAATCTACTTTTCACCAGGCCTTTTGTAGAGAAATGACCTGTTGTCCTGATTCATTTTTGACTTCGTTATTGTGGCACTTTAAATGTCTCCATAAAGAGTGACATTTGTTTAACTAAATCCATAATTTGTTTAACCAAATCTAATTTGCTTAACTAGATCTCTGAACACTATTTATTAAACAAGTTCAGATTATCCCACTGTCTTTGGCCTGATAGTTTTAGCTAAAACACAAATGAGTAACAAGAAAGGGCAGTCAATTAATATTGTTCTGGTTTTTGTTTTAGTTTTTTTTTTTTTTTCTCCAATCTTCTAGACTTACAAAGTATTCTCTATCAGTAAAAGAGTTTCTAATAGGAAGGATATAGATCCATACCACTTGCCTAATACATTGGTCTATTTTGAATATTCAGAATAAAATGGAATGATTTTTCCTTAGCTAGAACTTGTGGCTTATGCTCAGTGGTATACTTTCTTGAGTTCTCTGTCTTAGGCTTGATTTAATATAGGTTTACTGCATATTTAAACTTTATATAACTTTGATTGACTAATATTTACAAAATTCCTTTGTAAAAACTTATATCTCTTCAGCTTACTCCTAGTCATGGGAATAATACTTTGGTGTTGTCCATATTTATAGTGGTAAAAACACATTTTGTTACCATAATATTTAATCTTTTGACCTTGTCACAATCAAAATGCTGAAGAACCATTACATTATTCAACTTAACCATCTTTCTGGAACTAATTCATGAGCAATTATGGGATGCAGCAATGTTAGATGAAGTCTCTTTATAAATTTTGAGTATTTGAGCATCAAAGTCACTCTGGGATACATGGCCATTATGGAGGAAAAGTAAAAGAAGACTACAGTCTTGCAAACTGCCGTATTTTTGTGATAGTTATGTCAGTGTGATAGAAACAGAGTTGACTATAGAGATTCTTATTAGCAAGCCTAAACTTCAGTGTTTTGAGTTTTATAACTTAAGTGATGTAATTGATGGTCTGCATTCCAAATAAATGCTCAGAATTCCAGCAAACTGGGGCATTTTGCTGTACTGATTTCTGTTTCTCAAATGTGTGAAGTTATATTCTAACTATTTTCAGATGCACATGCACCTTGAGCATAATGTGGCATTTTTCGGAACTATGAATTACCATCAGGTGTGAGCAGAAGGTACGGGAGGAATCCAGATCAGGCAAATGAAAAGGAGAATCAGAGGAGGGGAACAGAAATCCAGAATAGTTTAGAAGGGCAAGGCTATCAAAAAATGGAAATAGTCCCTGCTTAATCAAAAAGGGAATAAAAACAGTGAACTAAATAAAAAGTAACCAAAAGTAATTTTTGATATAAATTTTTTTTTACACTTCCTTCCATTCTCTTGGATTATTTATACTGACATCTGAATCCCTGAGTACCCAGGAGAAATCTAATTAAAACAAAATAAATGTTCACCAGCCACCTTTTCTGTCTAAGACACAACTTTTCTCTTGAAGTACACTCACCCCTAACTTACTTCATCAGCTATGCCACATCTTATTAGTGCCTTTAAAACACTCCCACCTACTGACTTCTTTCAATAGTTATTTGACCATATTCATACCACTTCGACTACTCAAAACGACAATACCCCCTACCTTCATCTGGACATTCCCCTCAATTATTCTTCCTGTGCTTTTCCTCACAGCCAATATTTGTGGAGATATCTTTGGAACATTATTTTGCTATTTTCAATTAAAATAGTTTTCTCATTTTCAGAAACTTGCAATTTGCCCTGTGCCCCCATCAGCACTGTTCCTGCTGTCACTCAGTTACCAGGGACTGTTGTGATGCTAATCCATAGGCTGCTTTCCAATGTGCAGCTGTCCTGACTTCTATTAATACACTCCCTCTTCTCTTGAAATTCTTCTCTTGGCTTCTGGAACACAATTTTCTCTAGTTTTTTTTGTCAGCTTCTTTGCTTGTTTTGTTTTCTTTTTTTACTTGTAAATTCAATCCATGCCAAACCACTTAGAGCTCTAAATGAATTATAATCTCTCTAACCTTTAGGTAGGTTAAATGTTGCATGTCAATCCGTACAGGTATTTTGTTGTCCTTTTTTCAATTGCAAGGATATTATAAATCCACCTACTCCAGCTATTTTTTCCCCTTCTTGAGAACAAAGGAAATATTTGGCTACACTCCAACTAGCAGCGAGCATGGGGAAATTATGAAAGGCTGTCAAAGTCCTTACTGTCTAGTATCTTATTCATTTTTTACTGTTCTTGACACACCATGCAGAGAACATTACAAGGTTGGGTGAGGGGCAATTATGAGGTTTGGCATTACCCTAAAAAGAATTGCACAAGTTCCCTATGACTTCAGATCCTTTCAAAGCCATTTTTGTTATGCTGTCATTTTTACCTTCCCCCAAAACTCTACCTAGAGATAGGGGACAGGCATGGGGGTCCTGCTGAGTGCCCTTTCATCTAGGGTTCTTTCTTACTGACTATAATTTGTCTCTACATCTCCCATCCAGAGACTCTTTATTTTCACTGACTCTTACATTGTCTTATATCATCCCAATATTGTTCACTGGTTCTGCTGTGACAGTACTTCCTGGAGACATTAGATGCTTGAGAGATGAACTTGATTAGTTGAATGAACACAGGGGGCTGGGAGCAGAAAAATTTCTACACTGACAACACAAGAGTTAATATACTACTTTGGAAAATGAAGTGGAAATACTACGTGTAGATTAATATTTTTGTATATTATCTTTCAAGTTTTAAATACTAGTACATTTTATATTTTAATATACCAAGTACACAATAATAATTTGACCCTCTACAGCTCTTCGTGCCTTTCTTATTTTATGGATAGGGCTTTGTAGGTGGGGCCATTGCTGTATTCCTGATCATCTTTTTATCCTTGAAGGTATTCTGTGCTTAATTTCACAGGTCACATATTTTTTCTCCCTTTTGAAACAGGCCGATAACATTGAATTATTTGTAAGAAACATTGGAAAACACCTTGACTACATTTTTTAATCTGATGGTAGATATTTGGGCTCAGATTTTCAGAACTATGTTCCTTCTAATCTTAAAAAGAACATTTCAACAAAATGGTAAATATATATATGGACATTTTGCCAATTATCAAAAATAAATAAAATATCCTTAATATCTCATAAAAGTTGAAACAAAAGTATGTTATAAAAATGTGAAAAAAATGAAATTTGGTCAGACCTAGTGAGGTGGCTATTGTCAATATAGCTAGAAAATTATGAAACATGATAGAAACAATAGAAGATATGACCATGTCTTTTAGGGCTTGTAGCCTTTACCTACAGATGAAGTTATATGAGTCCCATGTATAGTACCATGAAATTCCAACGTTGGAGCATCTCTAGCCTAGCAACATCGATTGTTCAGCCTGCCCGTATTATCACACTCCTGCAGGAGAATTGCATCCTCCCCCTGTCATTGGGTTCTTCATGCTGTTCCTCTCATCCAGTTTCTTTACCAAAGATTACCAAGAATCCTTGCTTATAATAAAATATTTCAGTAGATCTGAAATTTTCAAATGTCATGTTGAATGTTTATCTTGTTTGTTTTTTCCTAAATGAAAATTTTCTGATGATGGATCTGCAAGCTGGCTGCAACAAACTTCTCTGCTTTTCAGTTATAGGTCTGCTTAAGAAAACAGATGATTATTTTATATACTAACAAAATCCTAATCTTTCAAATAAGGAAGATCTGAATGGAGAGGACATTTTAGGTAGGACTGTGGAGGGGCTGGTTTTCAATAACATTGTACAATAAGAAACATTTTTCTCTTGATTTGTGCTCATCCTTCCTCTCCCTGTCTCCTTTCCATTCCCATGTTTCTGACACTAATGTAGTTTTAATTTAAGATGATGAATGGTCCAAAAGATACAACAACATGAATCACTTGCAGAAAATTGAAGACAGACTCTGCTTAGTTCAATTTTATATAAAATTTATTTTATTGGTTTACCATGGTCAATTATGAATATTATTATAATATATCTATAATCTTGCTCCAAGAAGGAGAAAATTACTTCCCATAGAAAAAAGAAATAGTTGCATACAGTGCAATACATACAATGGAAATTAAAGGTGATAAAGAAACAAATACATAAAATGAACTCTGCTCTGCTTAGGGAATGTGAAAGTCAGAATGTGAATTAATTCAAGAAAGTAAGAAAATGGACTTAAAAAAATCACAGAACCTACTGTTCTATAGTTTACATAATATAAAAGGGGCCAAACACACAGACAGCCTGTAGGTTGGCATGGATTTTGTACATTCCCGTGCTTGAGGGAAAGCAATGATCCCATCTTTCTGCCAAATCAGTCTTGGTATTACTATCAAGGAGAGTCCTGTCATGTGTGTGGAGATTGTTCAGGCCTGGCTCATATGCTGAAAGAGATAGATTGGCACCTTCACAAATATGAAAGCCAAAGAGAAATCAGCAGAAAATGCTGAAATGTTTGTATGATAATTTAGACTGCTTAGGGAAGGACTGGGAAATTATTTCAAGAAGGACATCAAAATATTGCAATATAGCGATGGAGTGATTTGCTGATTCTTTGGAAAAATATTCTTTAACAAAATGTCTACCTGGCTGTGGAAGGGGATGGAGACCAGTTTCTTTTTTTTTTTTTTTTTTTTTTGAGACAGAGTCTCACTCTGTTGCCCAGGCTAGAGTGAGTGCCGTGGCGTCAGCCTAGCTCACAGCAACCTCAAACTCCTGAGCTCAAGCGATCCTCCTGTCTCAGCCTCCCGAGTAGCTGGGACTACAGGCATGCACCACCATGCCCGGCTAATTTTTTCTATATATATTTTTAGCTGTCCATATAATTTCTTTCTATTTTTAGTAGAGATGGGGTCTCGCTCTTGCTCAGGCTGGTCTCGAACTCCTGAGCTCAAACGATCCGCCCACCTCGGCCTCCCAGAGTGCTAGGATTACAGGCGTGAGCCACCGCGCCCGGCCGAGACCAGTTTCTAACTCCTTTACTGAATCAAATACAAAGGCAAGTGGAGAGAAAATTATTCCTTCTATTTTTAATTTCAGTTATATGAAACCTAGTCAAAATTGATTCAGCTACATAACATAATCCATTGGGTTTGATATGCCACTCACTTGGAATTAGCTGAGTAATGTCTAGTTCACAAACATGTAGGTTAAAGTCACTTGACAAGGAATCCTCCCCAAATATGTAGCTGTGCTAGAATACTTATTTCTTTCATGTAGAGGGAAGGGAGGCCCAGTGCAAAGAAATCTATACCCTGGAATTATTTTTTTGTTCATTTTATATTATTTCTATTTCTGAAATAGAATTTATAATAACAAAGTATAAAATTAAAATGCAATACAGTGCAGTTTTTAGGAGTATGGGCTTTTGTATTAAATAGAGCTAAGTACAAATTCTTTCTTTGTCATTTACCAACTGGACGAACTTGGGGAAGCTATTGAACTAATTAATCATCAAATTGTCATTAGTATACCAGGAATAATATAAACTTTATAGTTTTAAGAGGACAAAATGGGAGAATGTATGCTAAAAAATAACAAAAGAACTCACATTTAGTCAGATTCTGAAAGGTTATTTTATCCACCTAAACATTTAAAAATATTTATTGAACACTTTTGATATGCTAGACGGTGATTCTAGGGATGTAACAGTCTTTATTTTGAGGAAGCTTGATGAAAGGAAACACAATAAACACATAAAAAAATAAATATATGTCATATGAATGTGGTATGTAATGAAAAATATAAAATGCTAAATGGTAGCCATTGATGGGCTGAGGGCATGATTTTTATTTTTAAATTTTATTTATTTATTTACTTTTCAAAGTGTCCTTTTTATAACTAGCTAATTTCATTTAGCATAATGGTTTCAAGGTTCATCCCTGTTGTCACAGTTGTCAGAATTTTCTTCTTTTATTGTTTTTCGGCTTTACTGCAGTATAGTTGAAAACTAAAAGTTGTATACACAGGCATTCAAGGTATACAGCATGATATTTTGATATACATAAACATTGTAAAATGTTTACCACAAGCAAGCTAATTAAACTATCCACCACCTCAAATAGTTACCCTTTTATGGTAATAATACTTCAGATCTACTGTCTTGGCAAATTTCAAGTATGCAATATATTATTAACCATAGTAACCATGATGTAGAATAGGTCCCCAGAACTTATTCATCTTATAACTGTAAATTTGTTCTCTCTAACACCTCCCCATTTCATCTACCCCCTAACCACTGGTAACCACACTTCTCTCTGTTTCTATGAGTTCTGCTTTTTTAGATTCCACATGTAAGTGAGATCATGCAGTACTTTTCTATGCCTGGCTTAGCATAATGTCCTCCAGGTTCATACATGTTGCAGTGGCATAATTTCCTTCTTTTTATTAAAAGGCTAAAACAAACATTCCTTTGTACACACACACACAGAGATCAAAATTTCTTTACCCATTAGTCCATTGATTTGATAGACATTTAAGTTGTTTCCATGTCTCGACTAGTGTAAATAATGCTAAAATAAATGCAGGAGTGCAGATTTCTCTTCATAATAGGAATTTTATTTCTGTTGGATATATACTCAGAAATGGGATTGCTGAATCATATGGTAGTTCTATTTTTAATTCTTCTGAGGAAACTTCATACTGTCTTCCCTACTGGCTATACCAATTTACATTTCCGCCAACAATGTATTAGGTCTCTCTTTTCTCTACATCTTTACCAACATGTACTATCTTTTGATTGTTTTAAAATAGCCATCTTACACAGGTGTGAGGTGGTAACTCACTGGGTTTTGATTTGCATTTCCCTAATAATTAGTGATGTTGAGCACATTTGTATGTGCCTATTGACCATTATATGTCGTCTTTGGAAAAAAAGCCAATTTGGGTCCTTTGCCTCTTTTAAAATTAGGTTTTTATTATCACTATTATTATTTGCTATTGAGTTATCTGAGTTCACTATATGGTTTGGATACTAACCCTTTATCTTAATCTGTTTTCTGTTGTTTATAACAGAATACCTGAAACTGGATAATTGATAAAGAAGAGTAGTGTATTATTTATTACAGTTATGGAGGCTGAAAGGTCCAAGGTGGAGGAGCCACATCTGGTGAGGGCCTTCTTACTGGTAAGGACTCTTTTGTGTGGAGTACTAAAGTGGCATAGGGCATCATATGGCAAGAGGGCTGAGCATTATAGTTCATGTCTCTTCCTCTTCTAAGAAAATCAGCGGTCGCACTCCCATGAAAACCCATTAATCCATTAATCATCGATCCATTAATCCATGCATGGATCCCAATCACTTTCCAAAGTCTTCACCTCTCAATACTGCCACTTGGGAATTAAATTTTAACATGAGTTTTGGAGGCAACAAATATTCAAATCATAGCATCCCTTATTGGATATATGTTTTGCACATATTTTCTCGCATTCCATAGGTCATCTTTACATTTTGTTAGTTGCTTTTTGGTTGTGCAAAGACTTTTTAGTTTGATGTAGTCTCACATATTTTTGGTTGTTCCTTTGTTTGTTTTCTCTATTTTTGCCTGTGTGTTTGGTGTCATATGGAGAAATCATTACCAAGATCAAAACACTTGTTAAGGAGCTTTTCCCCTATGATTTATTCTAGGATTTTTATAATTTCAGGTCTTACATTGAAATCATTAATACAGTTTAAGCTGATTTTTGTATATGGTGCAAGATAACAATACACGCTCATTTTATTACCGGTGGATATACACTTTTCCCAACATCATTTATTGAAGAGACTATTTTTCCCCATTGTATATTTTTGGAACCTTTGTCAAAGATTAGTTGACCTTGTATGGATGTGTTTATTTCTGCATTTTCCATTTTGTTCTGTTGGGCTATGTGTGTCTTATTATGCCAGTACCATATTATTTTGATTTCTATGGCTTTGTAGTATAATTTGAAATCTGAAAGTGTGACGCTTCCAGCTTTTCTTTACTTGCTCCAGCTTACTTTAGCTCCTTATAGTCTTTTGTGGTTCTTTATGAATTTTAGGGTTTTTTTTCCCTATTTCTATGAAAAATGCTATTGGAATTTTGATAGGGATTACATTCAATATTTATATCTCTTTGGATAATATGGACATTTTGATAATATCGATTCTTCCAATCCATAAATATGGTATATCTTTTCATTTATAGCTGTCTTCTTCAATTGGTTTCATCAATATTTTGTATTTTTCAGTGTGATCTTTCACCTTCTTGGTTAAATTTATTTTTATGTATTATTCTTTTTGATGCTAGTAGTAGTAGTGTAAATAGGATTGTTTCCTTAAATTCTTTTTTTTTTTTGATAGTTCCTTGTAAGTGTGTAGAAACACAACTGATTTTTGTATATCGATTTTGTATCCTACAACTTTACTGAAGTTGTTTCTTAGTTCTGATAGTGTTTGATGGAGTCTTTAGGTTTTCCATATATAATATCATGTCATATGTAAACAAGGGTAATTTTACTTCTTCCTTTCTGATTTATTATTTATTTACTTATTATTTCTTTTTCTTGTCTAATTTCTCTGGTTAGAACTTCAAATGCTATGTTGAAAAGGAATAAGCATTCTTTTCTTGTTTGTGATCTTAGAGAAAAAGCTTTTAACTTTTCACCATTGAATATAATGTTATTAATAGTTGTAAGCTTGTGATATATGGCCTTTATTGTATTGAGTTATATTTCTTCTATATCTAATTTGATGTAAATTTTTACCAGGAAATGATTTTGAATTTTGTTAAATGTTTTTTCCACATCTATTAAGATAATCATATGATTTTTATTTTTCAATTTGTTAATATGGTGTATCACATTTATTGATTTACCTATGTGGAACCATCCTTGCATCCCAGGGATAAACCCGACTTGACTGTGGTGAATGATCTATTTAATGTGCTATCAAATTCAATTTGCTAGTACTTTGTTAAGAACTTTTACACCTATGTTCATAAGGGATGTTGGCCTATAGTTTTCTTTTCTTGTAATGTTCTTGTCTGGCTTTGGTATGGGTATAATGCTGGTATTGTAAAATTAGTTTAGGGATGTTACATTATTTTAAATTTTTTCTTAGAGTTTGAGAAGGATTGGTGGTATTTATTCTTTAAATATTTGGTAGAATTCACCAGTGAAAATATCTGGTCCTGGGCTTTTCTTTGATGAGACATTTTTGAATACTGACTCAATCTCATTATTTGTTATTGGTCTGTTCAGATTTTTATTTCTTTATTTTTCAGTTTTGGCAGGTTGTAGTATTTCTAGAAATTTACCTGTATTTTTCCAGTTTATCTCATGTTTTTGCATATAATTGTTCACAGTAGTCTTATGATCTTTTGACTTTCTGTGGTATCAGTTGTGACGTTTCCTCATTCATTTCTGATATTATTTATTTGATTCTTCTCTTTTTTTTTTTTCTTAGTCTGGTAAGGCTTGAAAATTTTGTTTATCTTTAAAAGAACTCTGCTTCATTAGTCTTTTCTGTTGTTTTTCTAGTCTTTGTATCATTTATTTCTGCCTTCATTTTTGTTATTTCCTTTCTTCTACTAACTTTGGGTTTAGTTTGTTTTTATTTTTCTAGTACTCTAAAGTATAAAGTTAGGTTGCTTATCTGAGATCTTTCTTTTTTATTCATGATCACTATAAACTTCCCTCTTTGAACTGTTTCTGCTGATCGTAAGATTTAGCATGTTGTGTTTCCATTTCCATTTGTCTCAAGATACTTTTTTTTCCTTTTGATTTCTTCTTTGACCATTTGTTGGTCATGACTGCATTGTTTAATTTACACTTATTTGTGAATTTTCCAGTATTCCTCCTATCATTTAATTTTTTTATTGTGTACATTGTTCAAAGGTACTTGATGTGACTTTAATGTTCTTAAATTTGTTAAGCCGTGTTTTGTGGCCTAACATCTATTCGGGAAAATGTTCTGTGTTCACTTTAGAAAAATTTATATTTTTCTTCTGTTGGGTGGAATGTTCTGTTTATGTCTGTTAGGTCCATTTGTTCTAAAGTGCTTCTCAAGTTCACTGTTTTCTTATTGATTTTCTGTCTCAATGTTCTATTCATTTTTGAATGCAGAGTTTTGAAATCCTCTATTGTTATTGTATTTCATGTTATTTCTCCCTTCAGATCGATTATAATTTGACTTGTATATTTAGGTGCTTCAATGTTGGGTGCATATGTATTTACAGTGGTTATATCCTACTCATGAATTGACTCCTTTAGCATTATATAATGTCCTGCTTTGACTTTTATGGTAATTTTTGACTGAAAGTATATTTTATCTAATATGAAAATAGACATACCTGCTGTCCTTTGGTTACTATTTTCATGCAGTGACTTTATCTTTTCCTTCACTTTTAGTCTGTGTGTGCATAGAGCCGAAGTGTGCTTGTAACAGGCAGTAAAAAGTTGGCTTTTTAAATTCATTCAGCCACTCTATATTTTTGATTAGTTAGTTTAACTCACTTACATTCAAAGTAATTATTGATAGGTAAAAACTTACTATTGCCATTTTTTAATTGTTTTCTTGCTGTTTTGCAAATAATCTTTTGCTCTTTTCTTACTCTCTTGCAGTCTTTTTTGTGATTCAATGATTTTCTATAATGGCATGCTTTGATTCCTTTCTCTTTGACTTTTGTTTGTCTACCTTGGGTCTTTGCTTTCTTGGTGCCATGAAGCTTACATAAAACATCTTGTAGTTATTACAGTCTATTCAAAGCTGATAAAAACTTAACCTAACTAAATACAAGCATTCTATACTTTCACTCCTCCTGCCTACATTTTATGTTTTAGATGTCAAAATTTCTAACTTTTTATATCATATATGCATTAACAAATTACTGTAGCTATAGATTTTAATAATTTTACCTTTTAATCTTTACACTTTTAAAGTTATATGTGATTTTCATTCCACCATAACAGTATTGGAGCATTCTGAATTTGACTATATACTTAGTTTTACCAATAAGTTTTATTATTTGGTATGTTTTTATATAGCAATTTTCATCCTTTTATTTCACATTGAAGAAATATGTTTAGCATACCATCCCTTTCTCTTAGTCTGCAAAGTTTCTGATGAGAAATTATATCATAGCCTTATAGAGATTCTTTTGTATGTGAAAAACTTCCTTTCTCTTGCTGCTTTCAAAATTCTTTTTGTCTTTGATTTTTTTGACAATTTGATTATAACATGTCTTAGTAAAATCTCCTTTGGTCTGAACTGAATTGGAGACCTTCCATCTTTATGTACCTGCATGTCCATATCTCTACTCAGATTTGAGAAGTTTTCAGTCATTATTTCTTTAAATAAGGTTTCTTCCTCTTTCACTCTCTATTATTTTTCTTGGAATATTATATTAAATAGTAAGAAAATAAGCTCTCTGGATGGTGCCCCCTAAATACCATAGACTATCTTCACTTCTTTTTATTTTTAAAATTTTTTTCAAATAACGTATCTTCTACTTTACAGATTATTTCTCTTGCTTGATAAAGTCTGCTTCATTTTTTATTTAATTATTGTATTCTTCATCTCCAGTATTTTTTTGATTTTTTAATGATTTATATCTCTTTATTGAACTGCTTATTTTATTTGTATATTTTTCTCAGATATATGTGTTTTCTTGTAGCTGACTGAGTTTCCTTAAAATAATTATTTTTAATTCTTTGTCATACCATCCACAGATCTCCATTTCTTTGGTGGCAGTTACTTCAAAATTAGTATTCCTTTTGTGGTATCATTTTTCCTTGATATTTTTTCATGTTTCTTGTTCCCTTGCATTTATATCTGTGCATTTGAAAGTCCAGTCACCTCTTCCAGACGTTACAAATTATTTTTGGTGAAGAAAGATCTTTACCAACAGGTTTGTGTGAGGGTGGTAACTGTGTGGGGTTCAACTGTTCTGGCTTTAGTGGGGATGCAGGGGCATAGACTCTGTATAACTCCATCAGTTGAGGTCAGTGTTAGTGAAAAGTGCAAGAGTCTTCAGCCGCCAAGCTTGTGACTGCCTGCAGCAGAACTGAGGGCTGTTGAGGTCTTTGGTGGAAAAGGCTACTGAGGTCCTTCTTTACTTCCCCCCCCTTCCATTGGGGAAGACTTGGCCAAGAATATCTCTCTTGGTGCTGGGTCTGGCTTGTAGGCATGTTTGCAGTGGCATTGGCACTAGTGTCTGATGAGCAGTGCTACAATGTTCACTGTGTGGCTGCAAAGCCAAGGTTTGGTGCTTGTGTATACACAAAGTAGTTGCACTTCTGGCATTTGGTGTGAGTAAGCGGTTATGGGGATGACAACCCTGGTCCTAGGGCAGCACAATAGCATCTTCTAGGATATGGGGAAGCACACCAGAATCCTCTTCTCTGGGGAATCTGAGGAAGCAGTGGCTGTTGGTTACTCCAATGAAGAAAGCTGCAGATGTCCTCTGTGGGGTAGGCTTCTGGGAATCATGCTGATAAGTACCAAAAGACCTCTATGGGGAATCCACAGCTGCTGCAGGGGATATTGAAGTTCTCAATGGCAAAGGCTGACATGTCCTCCACAAAACAGGCTACTGGAGACCACAGTGGCACACCAGTTATTTGTCTGATACTGATAGTTCACATCCTTCTTTGTTCATAACTATCTCTAGATAAGTCAGGTATGCCAGTATCCCCAGAAATTCTTTCTGCTTGCTTATTCTGTTTTCTGCTCCAATGTGTTGCTGGGAGTTCTTACTTGGACTCTTGAACCCTCCCCAGGCTATTTTTATTTGCAAAGTGCTAAGTCATGTGTTTTGTTTTGTTTTGTTTTGGTAGGGAAATAAAGGCTGTTATCTCCTACTCTGCTATCTTGCTAATATCATTCTCTGATTTTTATTTTTAGAAGAGGTAGTTAAGAAAAGTTTTATGAAAACAAGATACTTAACCATATGCCTAATATATTTGAAGGAAAGAGAACTATGTTGCAGGGAACAGTAAATACAATTTTCCTGAAATAGCAGCATTGCATTTGTGTCATCCTTTTTTACTAATACATTCTCTTTATTGACGGGAAAACAAAGCTATGTATATGAACCTAAACACATGCTGTTCCTTTGGCCTGGAACAGTCTTCCTGGCACATTGCCATTTTCTCTAGTTAACTTCTCTTAATTCTTCAGATCTGGATCAAATCTTCCTTTATACATCCTTATCCCCATAGGTGGGGTTAGGTTTTTCTATATATATTTTCAGATCACCACACACATTTCCTTTTCAGTACTGCTTGCCTTTGTCACACTTGTAATTTTATATTCATTTTTGAGTTTATTTGAATAAACTTGGCTTCTGGCAATAAACTCTAAGTTTCAGAGAAAAGGATACATGTCAAGTTTTGACTGTCACTATATATAACTCAATGCCTAAAACATTGCTTAGAACAGAGTAAATTTTCATTAAATGTTTATTGAATATGTGGATAACAAAGGAATGAGTAATAAATAGAAGCATTTAAATGCTGGGATGCAATTCTACATGGAATATGAAGTAATAACTTAGTAGGAAAAATAAAATAAAAGGAAATGGGATATTTATTTCTTCTACAGAACAAAAAACTTTCACTGATTTGTATACTTAACTTCAATTATCTATATCTATAGTATGATCTATAGTCCAAAACTAAATGAATAACAACTGAAGGGCTCAAAAAAAATCTATCTATCCCCAGAAAATAGTATAAAACAGATGCTCTTTGGATGATAGCTTAATAGGAAACCATGCTCAAATATTTAAAGCAGCATATTCATTAGCCTATAATCATTTCTCTCTATGAAAGGAGTAATTAATGTTAAGAAGTTACAACATGTCAAGTTCTTCATTTTAATGACAGCTACCTCCATTGATTTACAGAGCAAACAAAGTAAATCTCCATTTTTTTTTTAAAAAAGAAATTTAGCATTTTGTGTCACAGTAGATGCATAAAACATTTATGTTCTGGAGAAATTTAAGTCACCTCCAGGTGACTAAAGGGAGAGAGAGAGAGAGGGATTTGTTTATTTAGCCATTGGTAGATAAACCACATAGAATCAGTACCATTATATCTCATTTCTTTGGCAAAACAAATTGTATTGATCCATAAGTAACTTCCTATTAAAAGTGTAGACATTTCATGGATCACTGGAAACTTTTTAAATGAGCTAATTTAATTCTCTTACATGGTACTTCTCCAGTAGAGCTATTTAAATTGCATTTTCTGAACATTTAACAGATGTAGTCAAGGGATTTTATAGGTGGCATGCTATATAGAGGAAATAATCCATCATGGAGTTTAAAAGTCTAAGTATTAAGTTTTTACTTGCTCATTTTATACCAGCATGAGTTTGGCTAAATAAATTAATCTTTGTAAATCATGGTTTCCTCTATTAAAATTGATATATTACCTTACATGCCTATCTACATATAAGAACCAAAATATAGATTTAAAAAAGTGTGTGTATACAGATACACACACACACACACACACCCATCCATTTTGTATAAATGTCAGCTATTATTATGCCTGACAATACCAGTGTTTGTGATGTTGGATGTCTACTTATATCCAGTCTTCAGGGATTAGCATTCTTTTATTTTACTAATTAAGAGGGGTTATGGTATTATTGTAATTATATTGTTTTATACCTTATAGATTTGTTAATGGAGAGCTAGTGACATCCATTTTTCTATCTATCAAGCTATTGACATTGCTATAAAAATAAAAAGTAAGAAAACTTGGAATTTACACTACTAGAAGCATGAATAAAATCCTAAAGAAACTATCAGAGTCACTCAGGAATATTCTATGTATAACATTCTAAGCCCCACTGTCATAGGTAAGGTACACCTCAGCTTATCTCTCTTCCCTTATACTACATACTAATTTTGTTATAAAGTATTTTTACAAACCAGTTTGCTACTGATTCTTTCCAGATTCCTTTCAGGATTTCACTTCAAGAGACATGACCTATCCCTGGGAATAGATGAGATAGATCTTTTATTTTCTGGTTTCTATTGATAGCATTAAGGGGAAAAAATCATGTTAGGAAAGCAATAAAAGTGGCATGCTCTGGTTCTGAATTTTCATTTATTGGAAAGTAAGGGATATAGTAGACTGCTTTAGATAATTCAGTGTCTTTTTTTTCCTCTTGCAAAACTAATTCATTATTCCTTCAGAGACAAGCTTTGTAAATAAATGTTCCACGTAGAAATTTATCTGAAGTCTAGAGCCATTTGCGTAAGTTCTCAGCTCTCAAGCTTAATATTTAAGACAACAATAGGTGAAATAGATAACATAATCATGTCGATAATGGCAAATACCACTCTTGAATATGTTTAATTGCCTTTATATATAAAAGGAAGCTATACCTTGGAGAAGTCTATAAGCAATTCTGCAATATGAAAAATAATTTAACATTCACAGTGAAGAACTAATTAATGAACATAATTTATATTTGAAAATATGCTGAAAATTTACTAACAGATTGTTGACAGCTCAATACAATTCATATGCACATGGTATTTAGAAATATGAGATAATAAGACATAGACTGAGACTTTTAAAAACATAGCTGGATGAAAGTTAGATAACTAGACTTTATAGAGAGTTTTGAGAAAAAGAGGAAAAGAAACTCAAAAAATAGATTAATAACAGAATTTTGAAAAGCATTAGATTTCAGAAAGAACACCCCTGCATTGCCAGTCATGGAGTCAGTAATTCAAAAGACAAACTTGAGAATTTCTTCCCTAAAATCAGCAGAAATGTGTGATAAATTGGTGGAGAGGGATGCAAAAGAAAGCATCCTTTAAGTCTAGTATGCTGTAATAAGTGGTTTCTGAAGGAATGTTGCCCAGCAATATATAAGGTTTGGGCTCCACAAGGGACAAAGGCACCACTGCCTCATTGACTGCCCTTAAGACTTACACTGATCAGTAAATACGGTCCTTTTCTCAGACAGGTAAAATAACGGTGTTACAAGGAGTGCAAGTTGGGATAGGTAGACCCAAAACTAGGAATTTTCTTATAAGGGGTTCAAGACCTGCTGGGGCCTTGGGCCCCAAAGGATATTGTTTAACATGGAGATATCCCTGCTGTGGTTTGAGATGGACCATAACTGGCTGGGCTGATCCAGCAGGGCTGGGGGAACCAATGTCCCAAACTACTGCAGGGATATTTGCCTCCTAGTCCTGTTGATACTGGCCTAAGACTTCCGAATTTGTTAAGAGGCCTACGAGGCTGAGCGTAGAAAGAAACCCATGCTTGCAGTTTAGAAAACCTCCATCCTAGCAGGTTGACAGGACAATTAAGAGTTAACCAGAGATGAATGTTCAATGATCACATCCTCCCACAAACAAAGCAAATGGAGAGTAAAGAATTGTTTGGTAGGGACCCCAGAGACTCTGGTGGCCATACAGGATTGAGTGCTCAGTTTTCCAGAGTAGGTGAGAAGGACAGAGTAGGCAGCCCTGGTATCAAGAAGAAAGTTTACTAGCCTACCTCCCACCAGAAGGGTTACCCTTGGCTCCAGGCCAGTCATTGTTATCTGCCAGAGGGCTGACAGAAGTGGGCTCCTTCATTGTTGTACCATGATACAGTCTGGGGACTGACTCCCCTCCTGAGATGATCCCATAGGACAGAGTGAAGTCCAGACCTGTTTGATGGCACCTATGACAAGAGTCCTTGGGTGGCCTGTCTTTATTGGGGCAGTCCTTGGCCCAATGCCTTTCCCATCAGTAGATGTGGCATCAGAGTTCCCTTTCTTTGGTGGAGGCTTTGGCCATTGGTCCCAATGTGGGTGCCAATGCTGCCATTAACTGGGCATGCCTAGCCTCCTTCCTCTCCCCCTTCTCCTGAGCCTGAGACTCGAGCTCAGAGGTTCTGTTATAGAAAACAGAATTAGCGGAGGCCACCATGTCATCCAGGGAGGCAGTAGGGTCCTGGACAAGCTTTTGGAGCTTTTTCATAACATCTGGTGCTGCTTTGATCAAGAATTTGTCTTTTAGTATCACTCATCCCTCACAGGAGTTAAGATTGAGAGTGGTGTGTCTCTCTATTGCCTCCCAGAGCCAATCCAGGAAGGCTATGAGGTTTTTCTCAGGCCCCTGGGTCCATAGTGGGCACCACTGTTTCACACACTGGAAATCTAGGATCTGAGAAGTGTAATCCAGTGGCAAACTTTTGTGCCTCCATTAACTTTCTGCACTTCTCAAAATCATTTAAAATCTGGATTAGAATAACATGTACATTTTTCCAAGCCAAGTCATAGGCTAGACACAAATGATGGAATGTCTCCACATACCTGTCAGGGTGATCATTGTAGCTCCCCAGATCCTGTTTTATTTGTTTTAATTCTACTAAACTGAAGGGCTTATGGACCAGTGTTGGTCCCAACTCTCCCACTGCTTCCATCAAAGGTAGGAGCTGAGCTGCCTTTCCCTCTGGTGGAGGTAGAGACAGCACCACCTTCCCTTTGTAGGGCCCCTTTAGGCCTCCCTGGGTACGGAGGCAGCTCAAAATAGGTGGGAACCTGAGGAGGATCTCTTAACACTATAGTTTTACTTGGCTCCAAACACCCCTTGCACCACCAAGGATTTTTCCATAAATAAAAGAAAACCTGCATATATAGTATTTTGGTCCATTTTCCTTCCCTTTTGCAAAACAGGTCCAATTGTCGGATGTGGGGTGATTTAGAGTCCTGTGTGGCAGCCACTATTCTCCACTGTCCAGCTTGTACTGTGGCCAGATGGTTGTGCAAAAACGATTAAACATTTCTTCTTCAGAGTGTGTGGCTCAAACTTGTCCCAGTTTGAGAGAATGTACCCCAAAAATGTGTTAGAGGGGATTTTTGATCCCAGTGCACCCATCTGAAAAGTAAGGAGGAGAAAAAAGGGGGAGAAAAAAGGAGAGACTTTGACAGCTGGTGTCTGTTAGAGCTGGGTGTCCCCAGGTAACAACCAGGGTCATCCAGCCGAGGAAAGAAGCAGGGAAAGGCCATACCTACTGGGGTCTGTTAGAGCTAGGCATTCCCAGGTAACAACCCAGGTCATTTGGCCAAAGTAAGGACTTCATCAGATTGAAAAGAAAAGTACATTATCAAAACCAATGCAATGCCTGGAAGTACAAGAGTTACAGCCCAGAGCCCTCTTCCCTAGAGTGAAACAAAACAAAAAAATTCCCCCCTACTGTGAGGGACACATCCCCAAACTCCTTATCACACACCTGGGTTTAGCTGAGAACTCAACTGTGCAGTCTGAGAAATGGCTGGGGTGGAGAAGCGAAAGCAAGCACCAGCGCCCCCTCAAGTGCTGGCTGCAAGGCGGGAAGATCCAAAGCAAGGGCATTTTCATGGGGGAAAAAAGGCCAGCTGGCTTACCTAGACAGAGTGATAGGAGTCACGGCACCAAAATGTCGGGTGGTTGTCTTTCCTCATTTCTTGCTGTGCTCTTGGCCAGAGAATGACCTGAAACACCAAAAGCAAGTCAAGCATGAAACTAAGTTTATTGAGGAAGGACAGGGCAAGAGCAAGATATACGTTCACAGAGCAATAGCAAGGTACATTTGCCACAGACAATGAACACACCCCTGTCATAACAAAAAGGGCCTTGGTTATGGTCTAGGGTCTTGTTTTATGTTTTATAGTGTCTAGGTTGGGCCCTCCTCATGGTTCAAATGTCACTATCAAACAACTTTGATGAGCAGTTGGGAGTTATATAATCTGAGTCTTACCACCCATGCAGATTTCCCATGAGCCTCTCTGAAAGCCCATTTGGGGTGAATCGCAATGTAAATTTAAGCTAATGACATGATAATTAGCCTTAGGTTGTTCTAGGTCACCTTCCACACTCTATTGTACCTGTGCTGCTTGGCTTGCAGGCTAGGGAATCCTCTGCCCTTTTTTACAGTTGACATGGTACTAAGTTATGACTGGCAGATTGGTAGGGAGTTCTCTCCTCCCCCAGGTGTGGCAATTGCTCAGGGCACCCACCTTTGTCTCTAGGAGGGGCCAGAAGTCTCTCACTGTCAACCTAACAGAAAGAATAGGACAACTGAATCTTGCAGGAGATGAATATGGAGATCTTTACAAGGAGAACAAGGGCTGGAGAGCTAACATGCAGGGAGACTTTAGAACAAGTGAAAAACAAACAGTACTCAACACGTAAAAGAAGAAAATTCTCCTGAAATAAAGAAAATGTTAAACTGCTGGTTGAAAGGATAACTTGACCAAAAAAAAAAATAAATAAATAAACACCTCAATTCATTCTTAAATAATGAGGACAAAGAGAAAACTGGAACATTAGACAAAAAAGAAGGTGTATCTACTCACATAGCCCAACCACAGGAAAGGAAAAGACAGAACAAGGAGGAAGGGTGTGGCTCTCTATTTTTATAGATGATGCTCTCCACACCTTGGCTATGTTCCCTCGGGCTCACTTTATGAGGCAGGGACCGATGATCATTTCCTGCAGGACTGTATTATTTCCCTTGGTTAGTCCAAACACCATCTAAAAAGTATTTTAGAAGAAAATTATTAACCTGCAGCCAGATGCATATTTACTTTCCAATGAGACACTCTAGACATAGAGGTAGGAAATCTAAAAGCAGGTGTCTCTCATTGAGGCCACTTTTTAGAGGTGGGGGGCTCATAGTGTTCATTTAATGTTTACATTACAAAAACCTAGAAAATAGATAAAGCAATGACAAAACTTTACTTTCAATGTAACGAGGGAGAAGACATTTAGGGAAAGCCAGATTTTTCTTTAGTTGGAAAGGGAAAGTATAAGAATATCCATTCAGTAGTAATTTTGTCCTATAGTAATATGACTGATTAAGAAAGAATACAAATAGAATTCTGAAAATACAACATGAGCAAATATATGAAAAAAATAATCCAAATTTTCCCAACTATTGAAAAATATTAAGAAACACAGCTACAAGTGTACATAGGAGTAGAGAATATGAATATTAAAATGTGATGTTCAAACTGGAGTCATTAAATAATGGAAAATAAAGAAAACAATGGAGAATATTTTAGTAAGTTTATTACTTATAATGTTCCTAGAGAGATAAAACAGTAATTTCTTTATTTTCCTTGCCCATTTCTCCTGAATTCATGCTTGAAAGGCTCAGCTACCCTAAAAAAGAAATAGACAAAGAAAATAGAGTAGTAAAATACTGAAAATAGGGGGCAAAGTAGGCTTAAGTAAAAAATTAAGTTTCGTTTGATATAAACATTTAGATGCAGGTTTATTTTATTATAAAATGTCCTTTTTTCCTTTGGGTAAATATCCAATAGTAGGGAATGCAGGATCAAATGGTAGGTCTACTTTTAGTTCTTTGAGGTATCTTCATACTACTTTCCATAGAGGCTATACTAGTTTTCAGTCCCACCAACAATATAAAAGTGTTCTTTTCTCTCCACATCCATGCCAGCATCTGTTGTTTTGGGACTTTTTGATAAAGGCCATTCTCACTGGAGTTAGGTGATAGCTCATTGTGGTTTTGATTTGCGTTTCCCTGATGATTAGAGACGTTGAGAATTTTTTCATGTGTTTGTTATCTATTAGTCGATCTTCTTTTAAAAAGTCTGTATTCATATCTTTTGCCCACTTTTTAAGGGGGTTGTTTGATTTTTTTCTTGATGATTTTGCTTGAGTTCTTTGTAGATTCTGGTGATTCGCCCTTTATTAGATGCATAGTATGCAAATCTTTTCTCCCATTCTGTAGGTTGTCTATTTACTCATTGATCATTTCCTTGGTTGTGCAGAAGCTTTTTAATTTGATCAAGTACCATTTATTTATTTTTGTTATTGCTATTCACTATTAAATTGTAACTAATTGAATAACACTTATGTGCACATATGAAAATAAAACTCATCAGAAATCAAGCAGGTGGAGGGGGAGGGGGATGGGATAAGTAAATTTACACCTAATGGGTAAAATACACACTATCTGGGTGATGGGCACATTTATAACTTTGACTCAAACTGTACAAAAGCAATTTATGTAACCAAAATGTTTGCATCTCTGTGATACTCTGAAATAAATTTTTAAAAAATTTTTTATTTGGAAATTTGTGAACTTGATTAGACATCTAGAGGAGCATAAAGAAGTGTATAGGGTTTAGAATTTAAAGCAAAAATAAGTACTAAAATATAGTTGGGAATCACTGAATACACATCATTTAAAGCCTATCATTTCATTCACCAAGCAAAACTTTGCTTAGTCAGCGCTTGCCACTAAGGGCATAAAGATAGCCCATTTCTCAATGATAAGAGTGTTTCAAAATTTCTTCGAAAAAGTAAATAGATATAAACTCTGGACTTCTCAAGAGCTTGGCCAGTATCTTGTTTATTTTTGTATATTCAAGACCTTGGACATTACCTGACCAAAATAAATAAGAAAGTAGGTACCAAATAAATTTTGAGCCAGATGGAATCAAATAATCTGGCCTAAATACGCATAATGTTTGGTTACACATTTTTTTCTGATGCTATAGTTACAAAGATATTATATTTTTGATCTCCAAGAGAGTTACATGATCTTTTATCAGCCTTTTCAAAACTGTCTTTCATCTCATTTTCTATTCCACACTTTGAGACAGTCTTATGGTTTAGTTGACTTATTGATCTTTCATAAAGCGAGCTAATGTTTGTTCTCACTTTGTAGCTGTTAATTCTCTCTAAATTATTGACTTATCTATATAGTCCAAGCTTTCCAGCAGTATTAAAAAATATAAAAGACTAGGATTCTCAATTTGATAGCATACCTTACAAGCAAACTAGATTTGGGGAGTGATAGTTAGCATATTTTATTATTCTGGAAAACCACTCAAGAACAATTTAAAAGTACTTCTGGGAAAGATGGTGAGATGATCTGAAGCTGACTCCTCTCCACCTCCAGAATTCTTAATGAAAGTTTCAAGGGAATATGCAAAATGAAACAAAAAGAATAAGCTCTGAAATGTTTTGCAACTATAGCCTTATTTTATGAAAAAGTGGTACATTCACTCATGAGTAGATAGAATTTCTTGCAGATTCATTTAAACAAGCAACTGTAAGGGATGGGGAGTGGAAGTGAGAGTGGTTGAGGATCTCTCAGGAGACATACCTTGTAGACACCTTGCTGCTGAAGTATAGAAGTTCACCCAAAACCATTGTGAGGAGGCCAAAGACTGTGTGTGTGTGTGTGTGTGTGTGTGTATAAGCTTACACACATATGTACATACACATATGCAATGTAGAGTCTAGTCAGGGACAGGATAGTTGCAAAACCAAGAACTGGACCTGGGGGTGGAGATGTTTCTCTTATCAGTAGAGCAGAGAACTGACTTATTTTGGATCCAGGCCCTACCATCACCTTCCAGTGCCCCCACATACCTAAGTCTCAGGTGGATAACCTATCACAGGGTTTTGCAATTTGCCTTTTAAATGAAAATATATATATATTTTTTAAATTCACACTTATCCACTAATGTACAAATACATGAAAATGCACACAGACATACACAAGAACAGAGAAAAATATTCCTAGAGCTAATGAATGCAAACAATTTGATATTTGCCTCAGATATTAATTTTAAATTATAATCATTGTACAGATGTAGCAAAACACTCCATGCAGTACCATTTCTTTCTCAATCGTGTCAGAGACAACTAAATTACTAATATGAATTTGGCATGCATGTAATTTTCAGTGTTTTTGTTTAAAGAATTTTACTCAGATACTAGCATACCTAATACATCATTTTTAAATTGTTTTGAAATTATTTTGTGATGTGAATATTTATATACCTAGGTCAATATTTGATTACTGCTGAGATTCTAGGCTATGAATATTCCATGTTTTATTTATCCATTTCACTATAAATGGATAGTTTGGGATTTTGTTTGTTTGTTTTTTAATATATTAAAAGGCCCTACATGATCTGACCCACTAGTACACTTCTTTGATCACATTGGCTACAATTCTCCCACTTGCTCATTTTGCACCAGCCTCCTTGAAATTCCTTAAAAGAAAGAGGAGAGATTGTTATTTTAAGACACTAAGTTTCCAGGTAGTTTGCTATTCAGGAATAAATAACCAGATAATATGCTCTTTCAAAATCTTTAGCTTCTTTGTTTACATAAGAATGTTAGATTTAGCGATCATGAATAGACTCTATCAATTAGCTATTGCTGGTAGCTCAAAATGTTACTGACTTTTATGTTAGTTCTTGTGTCATGTTATCTTGTTAAATTATCTTTTTTATTTCAAATAGATAGTGTTTCTTCCTGGATTTTCTATGTAAATAAGTAAATACATGTCTGCAAATAGTAGGATTTCTACCCTTTCCATTCTTTGTATCTCTTATTTATTTTTCTTTTATTAGCACACTAATTTAAACTTACATGCAATGTTGAATACTAGTAGCAGCGGCAAGCATTCTCGTCATTTTCTTGACTTTACTGGGAAACCTCGTAATTTTAGAATTAAGAACCTAGTAAGTTTTGGTAGATTTCCTTTCTCATGTTGTGGTGGACCATCCCCAGCTACTGCACCAAAACCTCAAATTAGTGAGAAAACATGACAGTTCTCAACCACAGACTAAAAGGGTGTCAAAAACAAAAAGCCTATTTTCTGAGCCTCTTCAATAGGCCAGGCAATAGAGGCCACCTAACATAGTGTGCCTACATGACAAATAAGGGGAGTAGGGACATTGGGTTGCATCCACCTGTAATATGTATTTTTAACTTCATGTGTATTCTTTACATCACTTATTGGTAAAAGTGAGAGTAAAATAAAATGAATGTTCCTATAGATGAGATCAAGTTCTCATTCTGTCTAGTATTATATCAGGATCAGCATTAGAATCTACCTAGCTCACAGACAGGTTAAAGACGTCTTCTCTTTCTAGTTTGCTAAACACTTGCCTTGAATTATTATTAACTTTTGTACAGTATTATATGTGCATCTTTTGTTATATTATTATTTTAATAAATAACATTATTTAAATAAATGAGAATATGTATGTACAAATAGATAATTTGGGAAATTATATTAATATATTTTTTCTAATATTGAATCATCTTTGCTTTACTGAGTTAGTCATTGTCAAACTGTAGCCAATAGAAGGAAATCTATGTATTTCCATGCTTATACAATTTTTACAGCTAATATAGGCTTAAGAGCCATGTAAATTTTAGAAAAGAATAAGAGAATACAGACACTCTCCTACTTACAATGACATGACTTAAGATTTTTCAACTTTATGATGGTGTGAAAGAAACACACATTTAGTAGAAAATCAATAAATTACATAGAATATTCAACACTTTATTATAAAATAAGTTTTGTGTTAGGTGATTTTGCCAAACTGTAAGCTAATATGAATCTTCTGAGTATGTTTGACATAGTCTAAGCTAAAATATAATGTTCATTAAGTTAGATTTATTAAATGTATTTTGGATTTAAAATATTTTTAATATGTGGTTTTATCGGGAAATCAACCATCATAAGTCGAGGAGCATCTGCATGCATTTTGGAAGAAATCGAAAGTATTAATAATATAATTTACTTTTTTACTTGCCATATGATTCACTTTGTAATAACTCCAGTTTTCAATCATTTAGCCCCAGTTGGAAGTTCTCCACTTACATTAAGTTTGCTATCATTAAAATAAACACATTTGATTTATAGGCATCTAAAATGATTAAATTCTTTCTTATATTGGGATGAAGTATTTTTTTCCTACATTCAATTTAACTCAATCTTCTGAAGTTATTCAGGATAAGCCTAATCTCTCAACTAAATGCTAGTTTATCAGATATGAGAGACAGGTATCATAGCCTCTTAAATTGCATCTTTTCCAATCTAAATACATAATTTAACATATATCACTGTTTCTAGACGTAACTATCATAGTTGTTCCCCTAGACTCTCTAAAATTTTGATGCCAGAATAAAATTCAGTGGTGTAGGTACACCTTGACCAGGAAAGAATAGCATATGATTATATCAGTGTTTTCCTTAGATAATAAAATTATAATGATGCATCTGCAGGTCCATTAGATATTTTGGTAATCATGTAACATTGTTGACTCTTGTATAACATAGCATTTATAGATTGCTTTTGCCAAGATCACCAATAATTTTCATGTTACTAAAACCAGTAGAACTAATTCAAATGTTTTCTAGTTTGACTTCTGTGATGGGTTGAATTGTGTCCCCACCAGATATGTTGAAATCCCAACCCTGGTACCTGTGAACGTGATCTTATTTGGAAATAGGGTCTCTGAAGACGTAGTCAAATAAAATGAGGCCATATTGAATTAGGGTGGGCCCTAATCCAATATGTTTTACATTCTTTTAAGAAGTTGAGAAATGACTCACACAGACAGACACACAGAGAGAACACCCTTTAATGATGGGCAGAGCTTGGAGTGATGCATCTATAAGTTAAGAAACACCAAGGATTGAGGGTAACAGCATAAGCTCAGAGAAAGGAAGGGAACAGATCTTTTAAAGCCATGCAGCCAGAGTACCCCTTTAATTGCTCATTTAACAGTCCAATGCCAGTAATTCTGGTCATATGAAACTCCTGTATGGCTATCTTTAAAGTAGTGATTCAGAGACCCAGATTCCTGACATCTTGTGGCTCTCCCATTCTATACAACCACATAGAAAAATGAATTGATGGGGAGGGAATAAAGAGTGAGAATGAGAGATCATGTATTGGAGAGTCTCATGGACCTGACCCAGAAGTCATGCACATATATCCCCTCACATTCTATTGAATAGAATCCATGAATTCAGTGACACCCCCAAACTTTGATACAAAAAACCTAGAAAACAAAAGCCAATTTTGTATGCTGGAGGAAGGAGATAAAGATTCTGTGACACTTACAGGTGTCTCTACTACAGTCCACTTTACTCTTCACCAAATATGTGCTGCACTCATTCTCACATACTTAAAGCACTCGATGCCTCCCAAGCAATACTGCCAGTCACAATATTTAACTCAAAGTTCAGATGATCAGTCATTCAGATGGTGAACAACCCTCTCTATGAGATTCAGTAATGGCTCTTCCAGGTACAGGAACCTACGCACAAAAGAGAAAAGTTAGCCCCATCCCTAACACACATACTCTCTATTGTACACTGAAGCCGAGACATGGAAACACCAATAGTAACTTCCACATAAAATGGGAAGAATGAGAAACATCCTCAGGGTCAGGACTTGTTAAGATCTTTTACCCTGAATATGGGAAAATAATTTAATTAGATAATGATCCTCATGTCTGGGAAGAAACATTTCCTTTGTCTTCTGGGCACTAGATCTATTTTTTGGAAGGCTTTTTCTTGTCCCTTATTCTTTATATGTACATCACCAGTGGGTGTTGGAAAAACATCTTTACTGAGGCTGAAGAGACTTTGCACATTGCTTTCAAATGGTAAAAAAAAAAAAATTAGTTTCTAATTATAGTTTAAGAATTGAACAAAGTTTTTAGGAACAGACTCATAGTTTCATTGGCAATATATTTCTCTTAAAAACTTAGCTGAATGTGGAGAAAAATTAAATGCATGTTATCAACTGAGAGAAGCCAATTTAAAAAGGCTACAAACTTTGTGATTACAACTATGTAACATTTTTGAAAAGGCAAAAGTATGGAGGAGTAAAAAAAATCAATCATTGTCAGAGGTTGAGGGGAGGGAGGAATAGGTAGAGCACAGAGGATGTTTTTTAGGTGGTCAAAATATTCTTTATGACAATATGCAATGGTGGATACATGTCATTATATATTTGTCCAAACACCTAGAATATAAACCACCAAGACTGAACCCTAATATAAACTGTGGACTTTGGGTGATAATGATGTGTCAATACACATTTGTCAATTGTAATAAATTTACCACTCTGGTGGGAGATGTTGATATTGGGGGGACAATATGTATGTGTGTTAGTAGGGTGTATCTCTGTTACCTCCCTTTCAATTTTATTGTGAACCTAAAACTGTCTCTAATAAAGATAATAAGATAAAAAAAAAAAAAACTTGGTTGGCATGAATCTATTTCTTTCATATACCAGTAACTTTGTCCAAGGACTTTGTTATACATAACTCCCAAGCCTAATTCACTTCTCTTTGCTTCAATTCTCACTTGATACCTTCTCTCAAATCAAATGCTGGCTATCTTGAGGATGCCTGTGACAATTCATTTTGTTGTGAAAGTAAAACCCTCACTATCGTATTTGGTATTAGGTTTGGTCACTTTTTAATGAGAAATCTTATTGGAACTTTATCACTGAAGATTTTTCTAGATTTCTCTTTACCGCTGATATTTTAAAATTAGCTTTTCCAATACTCTAAGTCATGCCATTTCTAGACTTTCTCCATTATTTTTCATTTATGCCTAAAATCTTCCAATTCTTGAATGATTGTAGCACCTTTGTCAATGCAGCAAATGGCATTCTATACACACTATAACCTGGATTCCTTCTAACTACTTTCCATAGAGCGCCAGAATTAATAGGAATATTATTCTGTCATCAGTTATTGAAGTTGACTCTTTTACCAAATTTTTTTCATAGACTATCGGAATTCTCTATCCTTCTAGCTTTCTATATCTAATTTTTCATTGTCTTACCCCAAATGATAAGCCAATGTTACATATATTAAATTTTATTTTTATACCATGTACTCCACCACTCCATTATATCATTTTTTATACCAAATATTATATCAATCAGAATTTAGTTAGGAAAACAGAATGGGATTTAATTCAGTAAATTATGTAATTAGCCAACTCTCTATGAAATTAAGGACAGGAAAGCTTATACATAAAGAGCTTTACTATATTTTAGGGAATCAGAAAGTTGCAGAAAGCACAGGAAACTGCCAACAATGATCATAGTTACTCCAATATCAAAATGGGTGGGTGGAAGGAAAGCCCACAAGGGTACTGTGAAATATCACATCTGACAAAATTCGCATGTCTGCTAGAAGGAAAACTAATAATGGCTTCTGTTTCACTTCCACTTTTCAAAGTTTACACAATTGCTACACAGTGATGGATATGATCCAGATCCTTGGTACAGGGATTCTGGGAAATATAACACTCAGTCATCCAACCCCTGAAATAAAATTTTAGGGCGTAATGGTACAACGTTGTGAAAAGATCTTGTTTCAGCTACCAACACATTCTGAAATCTTAAACTTGTTCTCAGTGTCCTCATTCTGCCTCTCATTTGCTAAGCCTCAACCATTTTGGATTTTTTAACTGAAATATACAATGGTCTTCTTCAAATATAGATTTTTCACATATTGTTTTCTTCCTGAAATATTTTCTCTTATGCACTCTCCCATTTTCTGGCTAACTCATACTCAGTTCTTCAAATCTCACATCAAGCAACACTTTCTAAGAGTTTCTAAGAGTCTTTTTTGAATTCCTAATATAGCTTAAAGCATATTGTTACATGTTCCTACTGTACCACATTCTTTAAATTTCTTAGTTCTTAATGTGTAGTAAGTACACTTGGTAAATTATTGAGCATACATTTCCCTCATTAGATTTTTATTTCCATAACATTATGGAATATATTTATCTTATTTACTACTATTTCCCTAGGAACATTCTCTAAAATGTTAACCTATTTCAAATTTATTTAACTGTATATTACATAAGAATGTTTTTTAAATATTTTCAAATACTCTGCTTAAATTTATTATTACATTCCTTTCATCTCTCAAAAACAGGAAGTGAAGTTAGTCTAGCATGACTTTGAGGTAATTATGGGTTTAAAAAATAAAATAGAATCAATTATATTAACACTATAATAATTGTATACTAGTAGATGTTATCTAGCAATGGAATGGAAATTGAGTCAGATTAAATAGTATTTACTGAATGTATAATACATAATGATTAAGTATCTCTACTCATTACTAAAAAAGGCAAGGATGAGTAAAAAAATCTCCTTTCTTCAAGAATTTAAGAATGCATGGAAATAGGATACAAGCAAGAAAATAACACAAACAACTAAAATATTAAAAAACCTCAGGTATTGTCATTTTACCCAGCTACCATTTGGAATTGATTTTGTAAGAGACATTTTGTCAAATACATTATGTTGGTATCTACGTATTTTATATGAATCTTTTGTGTGTGGGTATCAATGAGGTGATATCTTTTTCTTTCTTTTTCTTTCTTTTTGGCCATAAATCAACTAACCAAAGAGGAGGAGCCCATCTTTAATTAACAAAACAAATATTAGGAACTCGGGACCTCTAAGTTGACAGCAATGCAGTTTTTACCAAAGGCTCATAATTTGAGACATCCAATGTTTGAGAGAGGCTGTCATTTGGACAGGTTAATTATCTCTTTCTCCAGATTCTCTAAGTTCTACCTGTTTCAAGTTAGGTTTTTAGGAAGCAACATATTTGGATTTCATGATCTTAGCACCCTATAGAGAGGTCTTCACTGAATTACTTTTAATGTTACAACTGCACCTTTTATAGCTTAACGATGTCCATGTTTTATAAGATTGTGTGAGGACCTTATCCATTATGTTCTTCAGTGTCCCTAACATAAGAAACCACATGTTAAAGTCTCCATTCAGCTTTGAGTCAAGAAAATGTGTATTCAGGCAACCTTAGCAGAGAAACATTTTTCCTTTTTGCCTTGGCTGCCAAGATGAACAAACATAAATTCAGTGTTTATCTTCAGTGATTGACTCATCACAGGTGTCTGATAACAGCAATTCTTCTGTTCCCTTAAAGTGCTTTTTTTCTTGGCAGGCCCTGGAAGGAATGTTTAACAGAGTGCTTTACACTGTATTGAAGCTGATTCAAATTCTTTAAAAAAAAATCAAAACAAAACAATAAGGCTGTAAGTATAAATATTAAATAATCAAATAAACAGAATAATTACATAATCATGTTATCAATCGAATAATGCATGAAGTATCAGTAAAGACTAACCTTAATTTTTATAAAATGAAGGGAGTTACTTCATTTTATATATTTTCTTCATTATGACAAGAAAAAAGTTTCCATGTGAGCTAATGTCCTGGGGAGACTTATTTTCTTTAAGAAAAATATTGATTGATTCATTCAAATATCTTTACATTTTCATTTATCTATTTAAAAGCATAATTTGAGCAGTTATCATGCATTAGTTAGTATACTAGATATTGTTTATAATATGAATAGTGGCAGGTCTAGAGAAACAAAAATATAATGAAAATATTAATTTGAGTAGGAATAATACTTACTCTTGTCTTCAAATAGATCAAAATTTCTCAGGAAAAAATGTGGATCAAATTATAGTTGAACAATAATACTACTAGCTATTACTACTAACAGAAAATATATATGTAAAATTTGGGTGTTATCATGTAATAAGAATATTTTAATCACTTGTTATCATTTTGAAAATATGATTTACTACAGAATATAAGGAGGGATTTTTAAAGTTTTTCATTTGGCTTTTTGTTTGTCTATGTGTTTTGAAATAATAGCACTGTTTGATAAGCCAGATTAGTAAATCTGGTTTTAGTCTTTCTTAGGGTAGTGAAAGAATGAACATGAGAAACATTTTTTCATTCTATTCTCTTCATTTGAATGACTATGAAAGTTGAGTCATCCTGTTAATTCATATGTCAATAAAGTCTGTATATGTCTTGCTTACTGAAGTAAAATAAAAGATTAATGACTTATAGCTCTGATCATTTTAAAAGTGAGATTTTTTTTTTGCTAATTTCCAGTAGCTAGCATTCCTCTTACTCCTGAGTTAGATCTTATGAATGTAAATCTGTTCATATGCAATTTAATATTTGAGAGCCCAGGTATTACCGGAGGAAATCTAGAATGGCCAATGAAACAGCTGTCATTCAACATTTTTATATAGCTTACTTTCCACTATGTTTACATGAAATAACTTTTTTCAGCTAGGGAGGTACCACTATAAAAAAGATACATAATGCAAACAATAATTTGAAAATTCAGGAGTTGATATAGTTATATTAGATAAAGTAAACTTCATAGCAAAGAAAATAACCATAACAGAAGAATAGCATATAATGATAAAAATGTCTGTATACCAAGAATGCATAGCAATTCCTAAATGTTTATAGACCAAACAACAGAACTACAAAATATGTGAGACCAAAACTGATAAAAGTAAATGTAGAAATTGACAAATCCACAATTATAGTTGGGGATACTAGTATGCCTTTCTCAACAATTAATAAATTTGTTGAACAAAAAAATCTACAAAAATATAGAGAATCTCAACAATACCATAAACTATTAACAAAAATAGGATCTAGTTGACATTAATAGAACACGACATCCAACAAGAGTGGAATACACATTTTTCCATATGTCCATGAAATGTACACCATGGTAGCCATAAAACAAACTTCAATGGATTAATTAAAATCATACATATTGTTCTCTGATAAAAATGAAATTAAACTAGAAATCAAAACTGGAAAGATAAGAAAATACCCACACACTTAGGAATTAGACAACATACTTCTAAAAAACTCATTTTCCAAGCAGAAATTATCAAGAAATATTTTTAAAAAAACACAACTGAATGAAAATGAAAATAAAAACATATCAACATTTTTGGAACACATTAAAGCAAGAAAATGTACACTACTAGATTCACACAGTAGAAAGAAAAAATGTTTAAAATCAATAATTTTTTCTCCCCCCTCAAGAACTTAAAGAAGAGCAAACAACCCCATCAAGCACAAGGAAAGAAATGAGAAAGAGCAGACATCAATGAAACTGAAAATAGAAAACAATAGAGAAAGATCAATAAAACATAGAGCCAGTTGTTTGAATAGATTAATAAAATTAACAAACTTCTATCAAAATTGACAATAAAAAAAGATACAGGCTGGGTGCGGTGGCTCACGCCTGTAATCCTAGCACTCTGGGAGGCCGAGGCGGGTGGATCGCTCGAGGTCAGGAGTTCGAGACCAGCCTGAGCAAGAGTGAGACCCCATCTCTACTAAAAATAGAAAGAAATTATATGGACAACTAAAATATATATATATGAAAAATTAGCCGGGCATGGTGGCGCATGCCTGTAGTCCCAGCTACTCGGGAGGCTGAGGCAGTAGGATCACTTGAGTCCACGAGTTTGAGGTTGCTGTGAGCTAGACTGATGCCACGGCACTCACTCTAGCCAGGGCAACAAAGCGAGACTCTGTCTCAAAAAAAAAAAAAAAAAAGATACAGATTACCAATTTCAAAAAAGAACAAAGGATATTACTACAAATGTTAAGTCCTAGCTACTGAGGAGGCTGAGGTAGGAGGAGCTCTTGATTGTTCACAGCCACAGTGAACTATAATTGCACCACTGCACTCCAACCTGGGTGACAGAATCAGACTCATCACAAAAAAAAAAAAAAAAAAAAAGAGTTCATCAATTTATAAAAAGAATTACACCATGAATAAGTGCAATTTATTTCAGGGATGTAAAGCTGTCTCAAAATTGCATTGGATCATCAATATAATCTATCATATTCATGGGCTAAATAAGAAAAATCACATGCTTATATAGTTGATACATTTGATACAAATTTCTGGAAATATAGAAATAGAAAGGAACCTCTTCAATACAACATCTACAAACAACCTAGAGCTACCATCATATTAAATTGTGAAAGACTGAGTTCTTTGTATGATCAGAAACAAGGCAAGAATGTACTTTCTCATAATTGATACTCAACAGAACAGGGTACTGGAAGTTCTAGCAAGTGCAATAAGGCAAGAAAAAAATATATAAGCACACAAATTGGAAAGGATGAAATGAAAATATTCCTATTTGCAAAGGAAATGATTATCTCATAGCAAATCCTAAGGAATCTATAAAAACCCTGTTAGTACTTATAAGTAAATTTACCAGGGTCACAGAAATGAATGTACAGAGACCAAAATTAAAATTCAGAACTTTTACAATCACTCAGAAAAAAAAAGAAAACCTTAGTGTAAGTCTAATAAAACATGTACAGGACTTGTAAACTGCAAACTACAAAACTCTAATAAAAGAAATTAAAGAAGACTTAAATAAACGGAGAGAGATTCTTTGCATACAAATTGAAAAACTCAAAATATAAAAGATAATAAATTGTTCCAAGATTGATACACAGGTTTAATACAATAGCTATTAAATTCTCAGCCAATTTTTAATATAAATATGATATACAAGCATTTATATGTAAATATGTACATATAAGATTTATCTTTTATATATAAAGTATACATATACACATATATAGATACATATATTTTATATATAAAACTGTAAGTACATAGTTTACAATAAAAAACAGAAAGAAAGCACATTGTAGTCAAATTGTTGAACAAAGAAAATCTAATACAAAAGCTTCTTAAAAAAAGCAGTGAGACTTATGGATGACTGATCAACAGAAACATGAAATCAAGAAGAAAATGGAATGCCATATTTAGAGTGGTGAAAGCTTGACTTCTATGACTACTGAAAATATCCTATAAAGATGAAAGCATGTCATTTCAGACAAGGCGAATTTGAGATAATGTGCCATTAGTGAACCTGCAAAAATGAAATTCGAAATGGACAAATGTATAAAGAATGGCATAAGATATTACACTGTGATTTATAGTCACTAAAAAATTTGAAAGTAGAAACATATCTAACTCTGGAAATTGCAGCATTGGCATTAATTGCTTTTGAATGTGGCTTTGAGCGCTTGTTTGTTTAGATGGAACAGTTAAGTAAAAACTATAAACTCCCTTTATTCATAATATAAACATAAAATGAAAACTACATACAAGCAAATAAATTATACATAATGAGAAGCAAGAAGTTTGTTTACTGAAAGCTACTATTCCTATACCTCACATGACATTCGTTCTTTTATACACAAAAATCTATTACTAAACTGTAAAAGGCTTGGGATTGTAAAACCATGCCTAGCACAATGTAAGTAAGGAGTAAATGTCCTAAACCTTTTTTTTTTTTTGAAATGTAAATATGATTTCATCAGTGCACTTCTAATTAATACTATATTATCAGTTCACCAAAGTGAAAATGGATAAAAATGCATAAATACAGAGGTGTCAGAAGGTTTACCTTGGAAAGTGAATTGAAAACCAACCAGGGCACAGTCTAGTGGCATTTAGCATTCCTATCTCCCATAAATGACTGCTTTATGTGACATAATTATTATCAGCATTTACCCTGGAAACAGTTAATCCATTATTTAATATGTATTTGGAATTGAGTCAAGGAAAATATCAGATGGAAAGAAAGAAGTTCTGTGGTGATTTGCAGTCTTTGTGAGTAACTCATGCTTGTAAACCCAGCTGTATGATTGCCTCCATTTAATCCGTCTTTTTCATTTTTAAAAAGCCACCAGTTATCTTGAAAAAAAAAATAAAATAAGCCTCTTTTTCGGAGATAGAAAATTGTATCTTAGTGTAACATTAACATAATGCACTGATGCTGATAACAAAATGGAATAAAGAAAAATTAAAGACATTTAGAGCCTGGCTCTTACAAGATGCATTCACGTTCCTTTAACTGACTTCATATAAATGAACACAAAAGAAATAATACATTCCAAAAGTCAAGAAAAGATTATAGCAGGAGGGCTGAGATAGGAAGAAATGTGGAAGGAGGATGGGTGGTGCTGGACCAAAGGCAGGAAAGTGATAAGCTGGCAAGAAAGAGCAGAACAAAATGAGCATGGAAGGAAGGAACAGTGTGACTTTGGCACGGGCAGGCCATCTCGGATGCTGTATTTGGTGCTTAGGTTATGTTCAGTTAGCTGTTTGTGGATTTGTAAAATGAGGAGAACAAGCAAAGTTCCTACCAGGATGGATATGTGAGAGGTGAGAAACAGATTTTCAGGCTTCTATCCCATATTTGTCCTTAAAATTCACCACATACAAATTATGAAAAAGGAAGAGTCTGAAATATACTGCAGGGTACAAAAGAACCATGTGCTGTGGTCATGCTTGCCAGGACCTCAAAATTGAGTCCCTCTACAAATTCTTCCTCCAGTGACACAGAATTAGATAGAGACATGTATCACTTTCCAAAATTATATCTTATGATAGAATCAAGTTTTGTTTCTCACATTATGATAATCTGAATTGAGAATCAGGGTCATATTTTTAGTTCTGTTAAATGTACATTTGGTCCCAAGAATCATTATACTTCCTTACTTGATTTTATACAAATGCACACACACAGATACACAATAAAAAGCCCAAATACTAGAGCAGAAGATCCTATTTGGAGCTAGGCAAGAAGTAATACATTCCAAAAGGATCATGTTACTTTCCTGCTAAAAAAAAAAAAAAAACCACAACTCCTTTATGGTTCCCCATAAGTAGTCTTATAGTAAATTCCAAATTCTTTAGCAAGGCACATAAATGTTTCACAATCTGGATCTTGCTTAGAGACACCACTCTCCTCTCACTATAAGGTATATACATGATAATATAATAAAAAGAAGTAACACTTATTGAATACTGACTATAGATGCCAAGAACCCTTCTAAGTTTTACACATACTTGTTTAATTATTAAGCCATATTTCAAAATATGCATCCTTATTGTTCCTACTTTGTAGATGAATAAATTGACAGAGGGGTAAAGTAGTTTGTCCCAATTTACATTTAAAGAACCCAGGTCCTTTAAAATTTTCCAACAGTGACGTGCTTTCTCTGACCTCTGAACCTTGAACATGAAACATCCCTCCTACGTGCTCCTATAGCACATTCTAGACTCTGTAAGTGAATGTAACAGTGATATTTTTGGCTTCTTTGACTTCTCACTATAATGTAACTCTTTATTGATTATAGCACTTTACATGTATCCTGTTCACCTCTGTATTCCCATCATCTAAAATCATGGTTGGTCCATACTTGAAGCTTAATAAAGGTTTGTTACATGAATGATGATACTCATATTGACTATTTTCTCTGTTCCACACATACTGTTAGATTATCAGTACTTCTCCATGAGCAATGCTGATGCAATTCATAAATGAGTGAGTCAACTGAGTAGTTAGGTCACTTCCAAGCATGATGTGACTAGAAATGGACTAAAGCCACAAATTATAATTTCTGTTGCTGTTTGGTGATTCTCAGAATTTCTACCTTTAAATTATTTTCTTTAAGCTAAAGAATGTTTCCAAAGATAGCTCCATTCAAGGTACTGATCAATCTTTTAGCCTTTGAAATAATACTTCATTTTTTCATCATTTGGGTTCTTTCTCTCTCTCTTCACAGTCTGCTTGAGCAGCAACTTTGCCTTCCCTGCCCAAATTGGAGATGTGCCAAGTAAAGAGCAGGTATTCCCTGAAGAGGAAAAGTTACAGCCCTGTTACCTGTTTTAGAAATTACCGAGTTATTTAAATGTAAGTGTTGAATTAAATGCCTTCTTACCCCTCAGGAGGTAATGCATTCTTACAGAGGTGGGATGTTTCATGAAATGAAGGGCCTGGTCATGGAGCATTTTCAAGGCAGATAGATCCAGGATGGCTCATAACTGGAGGTCCGGGGTTAACAGATGAAAAGATGATGCTGTGTAATACAGTGAAATGAAACAGAGAATACCTTTTTAAAAGCGGGCCAAACACCCCTATTGGTTACAGAAAAGGCCCAAATTAAAGCTCCTCACTTTAATTTAATCTGTCACCTGTGATAGATGCAGATTTGGGAGAAATTCCTCAATAAATTGTAGCTTCCGTTTCTTTACACACATTGCTTTGTAATGGTTTGAACTATAGTTCATGAGGTCTGGGTGAGTGCTATTTATAAGTCTAGATGATTGTATATTAATGCAAGTCTAAAAGGATCTCAGAGAAGGAGAAGAAGAAAACAGTGTTATCTAAAATTCAAAGCATGATGTGGGGACTGAGGCAGTGTAGGGGCAAAGAATGTGCGATAAGGAACTAAGAGACAATCGCCTGAAAGGTGGGGCTTCTGAAATGCAAAGAAGATGGGGGGGGAGGCCTCCCCAGAAAGATGGGAAGAGCAATCCCACCATGATGTTCACCAGATGGCTCTGTTCATCAGGCTCCTGACACAAGCATTTGATTTGCCAAACTGTGTCAAATTGAGGATTTCAAAATATCAAATATGCTACTCAAAGAAAGAGCTTCACAGGCACCCTCTGCCTTAGAATTTCCTACTGTCTCCTCTGCCGGTGAACTCCCGAGAGCTCAGTTGGCTGATGAAAACAGGTAAGAATCAGCAAACCAAGAGTCCTCTGCATTTTCTCTCCATACTCATTTAGAACCTTTTTATCATTTCCGTTCCTCTAGCTGTATTCATGGACTTGCTATTTTTAAACATGTTATGCTTTTTCATCTGTGTGTGTATATGTATATATAATTTTTTTTAATTTCACCATCTCCCTAAAATGTCCTCTCTTTCTTGATCCATTTGCTCAATACTTCTCCCTTATCAAGTCTTAGTTTTAAAGTCATTTTCCTTTTGAAGTCCATTTCAATCACTTCCATGAGATAGAATTGTCCATACCCTTTCATATATCCCTTCAAAACTAAATATTGGCGAGAGGGGCAAACTGGAGGATGAGAAAAACCACAAGCCAGAGTGTCTCTGCTAGAAAGACAGATTTTAGAAGAAAGTGAAAAAAAAAATAAAAACATAGACCAGATGAGGGTTGGAAGGAAGGGTGACTAAAACTACAGAAGACTCCATGAGAAGAAGTTTCGGAGGAGAACTGGAAGGAGAAAGGCCCCTGAGAAGCTTGGAAACCAGCGACAAGGGTAGGTGGAGTGGTTACATTTCCCCTCCCTTGCATCTCGGACTGCTGGTGGGCTCCTGAGCGGTTGGAGAGACCTGCCAACAGCAGCCCAGAGACAGCCAACACCCATGAGTGGTGACCTTCTTGCGGACAGGGCATCAGGCTCCCAGCTCCCTCAGGCCACCTCCTTGTGTGCAGACCTGAGTTGATCAGCAGGCGCCATATTGCTTCATTCTCCCCTCCCCCTCCCTTATCCTACCCGTGGCTGCCGAGAGAGACAATTTAGCCACTACCGGAGACATTTGCAGGGATTGGGACCTTTCCTTTTGGGGACCTACAGCAGACTGAGGGGTACTCAGACTGTGAGCTGCCAACCCGCCTGCCCTCCCAGGTGCTGCTTGCCTGGTGACTGGAGGAGAGCAGGGCAAATCCTGAGCCAGAGAGACATTGATCCAGCTTAGGCACCCCATGGATGACTTGAGACCAGCACTCCTCTCCCTGGCAGGGTCAGGGATTGATGTCCAGGGCCCAGGGGACAGGCCTGCAGACCAGATCCTGTATACTCGGGTCTCAGTCACATTGCCCCAGGGCACAGAAGGGATATTTGTGAACGAGACTACTGAGGTGTGTGTGTCCTCAGCAGCAATCAGCATGTTTGAGGGGCACCCTTCTCCCACAAGAAGGCCATGCACCCAGCCCAAGCTGTGATCCTGGGCAGGGAACCTCCAGCTCCCATCATAGCCAGGGGAGATCCTCTGGCTTGAGGTCCTGCATACTGGCAGAGGCCTGGGAGAAACTGCAGAATAAGGGACGGTGGAAAGGAGCAAGGCATGCTCCAGACTGCAGGTCTCAGAAAGCCCCACCCTGGCACGCAGACTTTTCAGCTGAGTGGGGCCATTTCAGCCCCTCCATGGCAGCTTTGCCCAGAAGCAGAGAACAGACCTTTGACCCCTGCTAACAGCATTTGTGGAGCTTGAGGGCAGGCTCACCCAACCCAGCTCTGCCCAGATTCATTCCCTGACCTGCCCCCACTGAGGTGCAGAATAAGGACACACCTGGAAGTCCCAGGGCCCCATCCACCACATGAGGCACTAGAGTCTCTCTCCAGAGGAACGAGAGGTGATTACAGGACCCCAAAACAACACTGCAGCCTGCTCTTCCCAGCTAGCACCACCTACTGACAGGGAGGTCATTCTGCATACGCTTTTACTGCATCTACTGACCTACCATAAAGGATGTGGTCGAATCTCACCCACAAACACCACCTACTGGCTCAGAAACTAAACATGGTGTGTCATTATCCAAATGAAAATCTAAAGGTAAAAAGCAACAGCTGATCCAGATTAGAAGAAATCTGTGAAAGAACTCTGGAAGTATGAAGAATCAAATGGAAAGCAAACTCCCAAAGGAGAACACCCAATGAATAAATGATTTCTCTTTAATATTTTAATTTCTTTAGTGAATTTTTCTTCCAAGTCCTGGATTTATTTTGTGGTTTCTTTGTGTTGGTTATTCATTTATTCTTGCATATCATCAAATTTTCTTACAACCCATGTCCCTTATAGCTATTGTTTCCCTCTGGAGTTTAGTTTTTCCTCACCAATTGTTCTAATGAAATATTAAAATAATTATTTCTTTGCTTACTTTTTAAAAACATTTGGATAAATATAAAGGAATACATAAATTATAATTTCCTATCAATGTAATAAATATGAGTAAAAAGTATGTGTCTTATCTTGGATAGTTACTGTATAATTATGAGGATTAACTTTATCCACAAGGCTTTGATAAGATGAACATGTGGGAAGAAATCACCCCTTATTCTCTCTGAACGGTGTTTTATCAGCTTTCATCAGACCACATAGACAATGAAAACAAATGAAATTTCAATGGGTTCTTTACTGAAAACAGATAATCCTTTCATGGTGACAAATAGTGTGCATAACTGTGGTAGTGGCTGTGATACTTGTTTGAAGCCTACTTAAATCACTCCCTGTCCAGACTTGAACAGCATCTCATACTCTGGAATTTTAGGACTGTTCCATACAATGCTCCTCCCTGTGCTTTCAAGGAATCTCAAATATAATACACCAGCTCTCATCTAGAACGCTTTCATCCCTCCTCAATTCCAATAGCCCCATGCCCTACTTTCTCTACTTTCTCTAGGATTTACCATTCTTCCCCATAAAAACAACCAATTTGCAGTATTTTCTTGGGTTGAAATAACAATTTTATTATTTTTTATTTTACCTGGTAGCTCTACAAAGGCAAGGTGTGAGCCCTGGTTTAAAGCGTGTGGATCTACTGGTGGAGAGGGAAGGAAGATCTTTTATCCATTGGGACTGGGCAAGAGAGACAATGGTGGGGGGGGGTGCAGTTCCTTCCTGAACTAGTCTGGTAGGGCTGCCATAACAAGACTGGGTGGCCTAAACAACAGAAATTTATTTCTCATAGTTCTAGAGGCTAGAAGTCCAAGATTAGGGTGTCTTGGAAGGTTTGTTTTTTTCCTAAGGCCTCTCTCATTAACTTTCAGATGACTGCCTTCTCACTGTGTCCTCACATGGCCTTTTCTCTGTCCACACCCCCCCTCCTCCCGGTTTCTCTTCTTCTCATAGGCATACCAGTCCTATTGGATTAAGGCCAGGACTTATGGCCTCATTTAACCCTAATTGTCTCTTTAAGGGTTTTATCTCCAAATATAGCCACATTGGAAGTTAGGACTTCAACATATGATTGGGGGGGGGGGGGTTGGCACACAATGGCACAATTTAATCCATAACCCTTCCCTTTTGGCATTTGGAATTCTCCTAAAATACATATAATCTTGTACACTTTACACCTCTAGGATTAGAATTTCAGAGAGCTCTTGACTCTTGTTATATGGATTCATATTCCTCCTATTAATATAACTTTTTCTTTTTAATGTCTGAATGTATATCTCTAGTTTTATTTGGCTTCATTTCAATTATTCAAAAATGATTTTTATTTTTCTTCTTCAGTGTGGTACAATACATATCCAGAGCATAATTAATTTTAAAGGAATACCAAAATGTCTGGGGGATTCATTGAATTTTTCATATGACACCATTTCAATATTGAGGTAGTAACTTTTCTTCTTTCACTTAGTATAGTACTCAGAAAGCCTGTCAATCTCCTAGAGATTGGTGTGAGTATTTACATACACAGATAATCTTACCTTTTGACAAAGTGTTGAAACTGTTGGATACTAAAATATATTCTGAAAGCTAGGATGCATTTCAAATAGATTAAAAAAAAAACATTGTTACATGTTTTTTCCCTTGAAAATATATGGCAAATATCTCAAACAGGGAGTTCAGCAATCAAACTTCACACACAAATTTGTTTCTTGTTTTATCATTTTTGTTTTGTTTTGTGTTTGTTTCTAATAACATAAAATGCTTTGAGGCAAGGATAAACTTTGCAATTCACCATAGTAACCATTACTTTCTGGTGGCTCTATCACATCACCTGCCTAGCCTATAGTGACATGTGAGGCTTGCATTCTCTGATTTAAAAGACAAAAAGTATGTAGTATAGGAATATTTATGGCACAGCAATTTTTTCCCTATTACTAGGGTCTCAAAAACATCAGAGTGGATGATTGGGGATGAGCAGTTGGAGGTGAAAAGTAATTTTTAGATATGTTTTCCAGTTTTTCTAATGTGAATATATATAAACAATTATTTGCACATTTTAAGTAATTGTATACAAAATCATGGACTACTACGAGTTGGCCAAGATAGATGATGCATTTTATAAAATATCATTTATCACTGGAACAACATTTAGCACTGGGATAATATGCATTGTTAGGAATTCAAATTTGGAAGACTTCGTATTAAAGTTCATATCTTTCTCTGAAGATCAGAAAAATTAGTGAAATTGTCTGAATTCCCACAATCTTTATTGGAGAGCATCAGTGTCCACTGTAGTCAGTCACTCACATGCCTTGTTGTTCAACCCAGTCCCAATTAGTCCCTGTGGCTTTATACGCTTTTTAGTTTTTCACCCCTTTTATTCATGTGATGTTCCTAGTCCCCATAGCTTTTGAGTATGTGACTACTATTTTACATTCCTACTTAACTTGATGACAACTGAAAAGAATCAAATCAAAGAAGTGTAAGCAAAACAAACAGAGTTTATTGGCTCACACAACTAAAAGGTCCAGGGATGAAGTTTTCATAAGGCACAAAAGAATGCAGGGACTCAAATAGTTATGTTACGGCTCTAATTTCCTCTCCCCTTCATTAGGCTTGCTTTCCTCTTTGACTTTATTCTCGGTTTAAATAATATTTAACCTAAATTGTTTGTATAGCTAGAAGTTTTGGAGGCAAGAAAACATCTCTTGCTAATATCTTAAACAAATGTTTCATTGGCTTAGGTGAAGCCATAGTCTGTGCTCTTAAGGAATATTGTGGCTAGTGTTTGAAGTTCTCCAATTAGGCTTTGGTCATGTGCCCAGCCTAGATTTCATTTATCACTGGAACAACAATATCCATTGGGAACTGTGCATGTAGAGATTCAGGTCAGACAGAACAAATTGCAGATATTCACCAATGTCTTACTGCCTAGAATTTACATCTTTTACTCAATATAGACAATTTTAAAACATCTTTTCCTAACATGGTACAATTATACCATAAACCAACGTAGAAACATTTCAATTTTTTCCTCGTATGAGACTTAACACCTCATATAATTACTACACAAAGCTCCTAGTCCAAGCCATCTGGTTCATAAGCCTTTCTTTTCTCAAGATCAGAAGTGACTTCTTGTGATATGGAACCCGCCCCCATCATACTCAGTGTACAGTGGCCAGTATTATTGACTCTTCAATAATAACTTCATTTGGACAAGAAGCTGGGGAAAGAATGTATAGTAGTCATCTGTCCACACCAAGAATAATGTCTTTTATGTAGATATAAAAAGGACCCCCTGCTCTGAAGTGAGGAAAGTCCCCTGGTCAGGCTATCTGGCTGTTACTAACTGCAATTTTGGAAGCTTTCACTTTCATATTTTCCCATAACATCACATTTGAGAAAGAGATTTAGAAATTATCTTTCTGGGAACTGTTGTGGCTTGACATCCCTTCCCATCGATACAAGTTTGGAACGTGGTGCCCGGGGATTACACTAAGTTGTTAAACAATCATACAGTTTTGTTTCCTAAACTTGGGAGTTTATCAGGCAACAAAACTAATTCCATTTAAACTTCTGTTTGCTTCCCATCAATTTGTATTCACTCTACTCCTTGAGATAATTACCAAAGCCAATGATCTAGAGGCTTGTAATCTGTACCCCATCCTAGGTGTTTGTCTCTTGGCAATAAGCCCTTGAAAATGTTTTGCTCACATCTCTGATATTTAGCATAATAGCTTCTGCCTGGATCTTCACCTTTAAAACAATAAGGTTAATGTACCCCTGCCTCAAAGTGACTCTTAGTAAACTGCTTTTTCTATTTTTGGTCTGGACTCAATTTTTATTATTTTTAGGCAGTTTGTGTAAATCCAAAAATACCTCGGAGTTATCCATGGCTAAGATTTAGCTCCCTTTTGTAGCTTATCTTACCTTCTGTCTTGTGTAGGCTTGGAATGTGGATTTTTCAGCACTAGATATACATGACTATCTTATTACCAGGTATCTTGGATTGAAAAACACTGGCAAAAAATCTTCTCCAAGTCAAGCTGGTTTTTTTTTTTTTTCCCCTTCAATTTTCTGGTTAGATCAGATTCTCACTTATTTGTGAGAATTTACTTAAAGTCATAAGTAACCAACTGATTTACATATTCTTTTGTTTTTACATCAATTCTCCTATAGTCCAAGCCTATATAAACACATGGCCTGAGTCCCAGTATCTAACAACTAAGAATTTACCATGTGAGAAAGATTGATCCCTTTTAAACTGAGGCATATCATCCACCACTTCAGCCTCTATAATTCCACACTTGAGGGTATGTCATTTGCAAAACCCCTTTTGCTCAATTTTTAAGTTACCATATGTCATTGTTTCTATTTGACCAATTTTTAAAATTTTAACAAATCTGACAGATTCATTGTGCACTTAATGTTTAATTGACAAATTTTAATTTTTCTTTCCTAGTTGGCAGATAAAGTATTGCAATGTTATTCATTACAAATGATGGCATTTAAAAATTCATAGTATTTTAGCTATCAAAACTCTCTTGCAATTGACAAAAACCACCTAAGTATTAGCTTGATAAGGGAACGTATTTGCCCACATACTAAAAAGCATATGGAAACCATTTGCTTCCAAAGATTCCAATTACATCATTGGGAATGTTTTACATTTTAATTCTCAGCTTTGGTTTCTTCTGCACTGGTCTCATTATCAACCAAGTTTTCTTCATTTGTGGTAAAGATGGCTGCCTTTGTTGTCCTTATAGCCTAATTCATAAGAGCTGAATTTCCTTTACTTATCATGGGTCATGGGCCACTCACTCCATCCTTCCACACAGTATAGATGGAATGTACTGCATAGTCTGGCCTGGATATGGTGCCCCTTTATAGTGCTGGGTGATGGGATGAGTCTCATTCAAATCCTTGGACTAAAACCAGGAGGGGTCCCCAAAAAGTAAGTAAGAAAGATAGACAGTTGTCTACCATAGTCTACAATGCATTTTTCCTCCCACATAAGAAGAAACTTGCATTACAAATTGTCACAAAAAATATGGCCAAACTCTTGTTACTTTATGAAAGTGATTAGGTCAATGATACCATTATGTCTTATACTTACTCAAAAATTAAATGAAATTGTCTGATTCAACTGACACATTGTCGGCTAAGAAAAAAAATGGCTACATATATGCCAGTTAAATTAGGATAGAAGTAACTAAATTAACATTTCTAATTTTCTTCACAAAAGTAAACTTTATGGATTAAACCCAGTTACAATTCTTAAATATAATCTCCCATTCCTTCTGTCACCTCACTCACTCAATCTGAGGACACCCTGTTACAAAGGCTTTTAATGCTGGTTTCAAGTGTAGGAAAGAAAAAATTCTCCATTATACTCTTAGGGTCTCCAGCTTGGCCTAAGCATTACACTGACATAGGACCGATTAGTGGGATAAAAGCATATGCATTTCATTAAATTTTACTTGGACATAACACTCCCCACAAGAAAATGAAGACCCCCAAAAAGCAGAGTTGAGTTTTTATAATGAATTCGACAAAGAATAGTAAATTATAAAAATGTGACAAGACAAAGGGGCTTGGGATAGGGTAGTTCATAGTAAAAAGGTAACAAGGAAGATAAAGATCAATTTACAAGGTGTGTTTGTACAGATTTCTCTCAGCCTGAACTTCCCATCTCTGTTCATAAGAATGTTACTTTCCTCCCGGTATAAGGAGGACATCTTCTGTATACAGACTTTATCTTCCTCCTTTAGGGAAAAAAAGGAAGTCAGAGCATCCTTTTTACACTTCCTGTTTTTTATTTGTCTTTGGCTCAAAATAATCCTTATGCCACGGTGGTATACTTGGGGTGGCAAGAGTATTGTCCCCACCCACAAGATATTATCCAGGCTTTGCTGTTGTTGACTACCTGCCTTAACCAACTGAAACTGACTGATTTTATTAAAAATAGATTAGCATTCACTAATGTCAGGAAAGAGCTGAAAGTAAGATAAATATATTCTTAAGCATAAAACGAGAAACATGAGAAAATGTTTGACAAACCAGCATACTTTTTAAGAATTTCTAACAGTGCAAAAATGCAGATTAGGAAATTGTTTCCAAAGTGTCTTATAATGGTCAAATTAGTTCAGGAAGAGCACTCTGCTATTAGCTGCAGTGGTTTTTTTTACCTCGATAGGCTGTTCTTCTAATAAACGCCAATGTAGGTCAATCATAAAAATGAATTTAAGGCATAGGGTGCCACACATATATGATAAACGCTAGTAATTTTCAACCACTGATGCACATTTGAATCTTCTGGGCCCAGGCCCAAATCAGTGAGATTTTTTTTTCACTAAATCTGGGATATTTAAAGCTCCTCCAATAATTCTGATACCCAGACAGGGTCAGATACGTTGGTTTCGTTGGGCATGCTAGGACATCCACATTTGCTAGTGAGAATGATAACACTTTTAGAACTAGAGACAGTAGAATCTCTAGGTAAATAAACAATGTGCTTATTAGGTAAGTACAAAGCTATTTTAAATTACTTCCATTGAAATACACAAGAAATCTTTGTAGTAATACCATGCTAAGTCACTGCATGTTTATTTTACAGAATCAATTTATTTTTTAGTTAGAAAAACTATTGGAAATATACCACTTTCTTTCCAAAGTATGTGTGTGATGGGAGGAGAGGGAAGTTTTTTACTTTAAAAAGCACATAGTCTTCAATATATCAGTTTCTTCTTTAAAAATATATATATTTACTGAACACCAGGTAGGCATGATTATAGACACTAATCTAAAAATTAAGGATACATTGGTAAGATTAACAATCCTACTCTCATCAATCTTGAATCATAATTAATATTATATATAACTTTATCCTCCAAAAAGTGAACATCCTTTTTTTTAATACTTTTCTTACAGCATAAAACAAATGTTTGCTGTATTTGAATTTGAAATAAATTGCCTTCTTCTCTGTGACCATTGAACATAAATTTTATGTACTTTAAAACAACTAAAGGAAAAGTAACATGTAGATTAGTGAAATAAGCAGAGAGAGGAACACAAAGATTATTTGTAATGACAAAGGGGACATAACTACACATTTGCAAATTGTATTTTCTCAATAATAGGAGAAAACTGTAAACAATATTTGCTAATACATTTAAAATTGTAGATGAAATGCACAAATTCTCAGTAAAGTACAAAATATCACATTTATTAAAAATAAATTAAATATTTGAATAGTTCAAAACCATTGCAGCAATTAAACTGGTAATTATAAATATCCCCCCAAACAAACACAAAAATCCTAACAAACAAATCAGAAACCACCAGTCCTAGTTCATTTTAAAAATCATACAAGACAAAATGTTCATGAGAATGGAAAATTGATAGGTTATTATCATTTAGGAATACGGATGCAAAAAATAAAAAAAATAATATGACACAGAATCTATCAACATATAAGTGTTGCTATTTATAATAATGAAGGTAGTGCTAAAATAATTTAAGGATAGACAATCTATATACTTCATTTATTAAACTCATATACTAAAAGTGAAAAATATTAATATAGTAGTAGATGTAACAAAAAAGCATTCAATAAAATCAGTTATCCATATATGTTTAAAAATAACTGTTAGGAAACTATAAAATATCAGACAATGCCAAGTGTTGATCATGTAGTATTATGTGGTAAGTTTTAAGATTTATGAGCTATGACCCAGTCATATAGTATTTGTCCCCCTCAAAATTCATGTTGAAACTTGACACTCAATGTTGGTGATGGGGTCTAATGAGAGATGTTTGGGTCACAGGGGCAGATCCCTCATGAATGGCTTGGTGATGTCCTCACAGTAATGAGTGAGTTCTCACTCTGTTAGGCTGGTTGTTAAAAAACCCTCCCTCCCCCCACCGCCTTGCTTCCTCTCTTGCCATGTGATCTCTTCACACTGCAGCTCCTCTTTGCTGTTTGCCATGACTGGAAGCAGCCTGAGACCCTCATATATGTTCAGTGTTGGAACTTTGCAGACATCAGAATTGTGAGCCAAATAAAGCTTTTTTTGTTTGTTTGTTTTTTATAGGTACCCAGTCCGAGGTATTCCTTTTTAGCAACACAGGACAAAGACACCCAGCAATTCCTTTTCTAATATATGCTCTATACCAGTGGTTTTCACACTTAAATGCCCATTGAATTCATCTGAAAACATTACTAAATGCTATACCCCACTCCCCCCAGAGGATTTGATTCAGCAGGTCTGAAGTGGGGCTGAAGAATTTGCACATATGTCAAGTTCCCAAGCGGTGCTGCTGGTCAGGAAAACAAATTTTGAGAATCATTACTATGAAGATACGCTTGTATTTGTGTAACTAGAGACATACATAAAACGGGATACAAAAAGAATTCCATGAGGAGGAGAATGTATATGTAAAATACGGTGGAGTCTAGTACCAGTGACTATGAAAGAGCTACAGCTAATGCAACACCTTGGATGAATTTCTGATTTAACAAAGCAAGTTGCAGAAGAATACATACAAAATATCACTTTGTATACATGTCAAAGCATGCAAAACACAAATAAAGAGATGTATAAGTTTTTGGTAAAACTATACATAAAACCAAAAGGAAAGTATATACATAATTAAGAATAGTGTTCACCACTCCTGGCAAATGAAGGAAATAATCGGAGCAGAGAATATGGGCCTTCAGAGGTATGTCTTAAGATGAATAGTAGAAAAGTGGATGTTCCTTTTTTTTTAATTCTTTATAATTCACCTGTATATTATAAACTCTCAAACATATTAAGTACTCTATGATAAAGAAGCAATCCCTAATTGCTACTAACCTTAATTCAGGCTGCTAATCTCTATTTTCATTGTCCTTAATAGCTGATTTTATAAAACTGTCTACATAGTGGTTGACTCTAAAACAATTTCTGAAGACAGAAGTTTCTCCTTTATCTCATAAACCTCAGAAGATACTCAGTTTCTTAGTCTTTAGGCCTATATTTCTTTGTGGAATTATCACAAAGTTCTTTTTGCCATCTAGATAGGCTATTTCTCTGTGACCTGACTTAAAAAACTACTCCTTCACTCACATACTTCTTCACTCACATGCTTCCAATATCCTGTTTTATTTTGTTATCAATAATTTTATAGCAACCCACAGCACTAATATTTTGAACTGGGATTCAAAGTTATTATATCTAGTTTAACCAAATATTTGTTCCATGACTTTCCCTTGTAATGACATGACACCAAAAAATGGCTGCCTAATCTCAGATTGAAGTTCTGTCATTATAGGAAATTGAATAATTAATGAAAGCATTTTAAGGATGTATAATTACAAAACTAAAACAAAAAGTAAATCTTTAGAAAGAAAAATTTCCCAGACGTCCAAACTCAAAATACAAGTTCTGAATATAACTTTTGAAAGTAAACAGAATAAGTCTCACTCAAAATTATATGAAAGTCTTTTAAGTACTTGTAAGTTTCCCCTAGATATTCTCCCCTCTAATCTCAATATCTTCAGATCTTTTTTATGAACTTCTTTCCAAACAGTCTTCTTTGGACACATTAAACTTTATCAGTGCTTCTCTCGGATTATGACATACCCACACCAAAATACCACCTAACTTTATTAGAAAATAAAATTATATTAAAATTTGCTATTATAGTTTTAATTCATTTTGGGAGAAGTATGACATCGTTAATGTGTGTTGAGGTTATGTCAGGCTAACAACCTTCAGTGTTTTGATAAAGCTTCCAGTTAATTCACATTTTTTATTTTTAGGCTTAATTCATGGTCTCTGTAAAAGTTGTGATTTTTTTCCCCTAAATATTAAGGTTTAAATTAACTTTTATCTCATCAGTTTTACTTTATTAATCTACTATTCTGGGATTTATTTTGATCTCAGTTATGTCACCCAATCTATCATCATTCCTACAAGTTTTCTATAGCTGACACATATCACCAATCTATTCTCAGTGTCCTCATCCAAGACACTGAAAAAAAATTTAAATCAGAATCTACAACAAAACCCCAAACACCTCCCTTGACGTTAGTATTGATATGTTAATCAACATTTTCTGGAAAGATGGTTTAAGTAGTTACCATTAATAAAATGGATACTTAGTCCAAATTTCATCATGTTATCCACTAACTTATTATGAAAGATTTCAAGTGCATTATATCTATAAACTCCTTTTGATTTACCAGTCTGGAAATCCTATCAAAAATGTAAATGAGGATAGTTTGATATGTCTCATTTGAATTTCAGTAAACATCCAATGGCTTCTCCTAATTATCTCTGACATTTTTTAATGTCCACAAAACATCTGTGAGCTAATCTGTATAGAAATCTTGCATAAGATCAATAACAACTTCATGTGTGGTTAGTGTAAAAAATCTCTCCCACTCTCTGGAATGAACAGTTTATTTCTGTTTTCATTGCTTCAGTAGCCCTTTCATTATTTTTCTGGTAGCAGAATCTTGTTTTTTTTTTCGGTGATTGAATCCATACCATGTGTTTTGGGCAGGACTTTTCTATGAATAGTCTTGTGACTCTGGCCAGAGTGACTGGCTCAAGGATGGATATACCAACAAAGCTGGGTAAATCCTAAAACTTTTTTGATGAAACTTTTACCTCTTTCTTTTGAGGTTTCTTAGGTGACAGTACATGCTTTCCTACTGGGTCACTAAGGTGAGAGTAATGATGGCGGTTGTCTGTTTCAGGAGGAGGATATTGACCGTAACCAGAGGATTGTATCTAGAGATAAGCAGAGCTGAGAGATAGAGAAACAGATCTCTGATGACATTGTTTGTGTCCCAGTTATCTCTTAAATCAGCTGCATATTTAAGTTTCCCAGTGATGTGAAGCAACAGATTCTGAAGATAAGGGTCTAATATCATGTTCTCGAACCTATCCAAAACTGTGTGGGTGCTGTAGTAGCTGGAGTCCTTAGAAATAATACAGATCTCTGCTTCAAAAAATCAAGGCATTTGCCTGCAGCTCCTCAGTTTATAAGTAAATCTTCTGCTTTCTCACAGAGATCGTGATCTCTATGTTGGCAGAAAGGAAAGTCAAAAGTTGAAGAAAGTTGAATATCTTAGTGGACATTTATTTCATAATTCTTACTATGCTAAAATTCTTTGTCTCCTTTGTTACTGTTTCTTCCTTTCCTCTATACTCACAAGAATTTTAGGGCACATTTACAGATAATGTACTTTGAATTTCTTGGTTTTTAAGGAAATTAATTAAATAAAATTTTAAAATATTATTTGCATTTTAAAAATAAACTATTGTAATACAAGCAGTACTCTTCAAAAAAAAAAAGCAGTTGCACACCATTATATTTTTCCTAGTATCATACAAAGGCATTAAAATAAAATTGGACATGTTAGTTGCTGTATGATGTGTTATCTGAAAATACATTTTTATGTCTTTTTCTTACTATAAGGTTTTTTTTTCATAAAGCATGTCAAACCTTAAGATAAAATGTTTTGAATTGGGCAGAAATTATCTTATTATTCTTTCATGTTTTTTAACTTATATTCATGGGAAATTAACTTCAGAACTTTTACATTTTCTCTGCTAAATATTTAATGTTATCAATCACAAGAATTTGTTTTTATAGATGGTCATTTCATGTGTCTTTCTCATACAAATACTGAGAAAACACACCACAATCTAATGGCATAAGACCTCCCTCTAGACATTCCTTGATTGAGGCTGCTTTCTGCAGTATCCAAGATCTTCATTTTTTAGAAATTGAGCTTCTAGGCATTCTAATGAGAACACCATTTGGAAAATGAACCAATGAACTACTGCAATTTAGAGGGTGCTATAAGTATGTGACAATGGCACTAAGAGAGGTAAAAGGTGGCAAATTAATCTCAATGGACTGTTTATGGTCACTTAAGTGTCAGTGTTGTTAACTTTTTTCATTGCAATGAAAAGAGCTAACTACTCTGCTTTTCTAGGCCAGCTGAACACCCACCATAGCAGGAGGTGGCATTCATTTGAAATAATATGCTATAGGAAGAGCCTTTATGAACTAGATGTGCAGAAACTTGAATATTATTTTGATTAATTGGTTAATTGAAGTGCTGCTACTACTGTCCTTAAAAATAGAATGAAAGTAATGGTTATAGTATTGTCAGCTAAAAAGTGCCTGGACTCCAACTGTGAAGTTTATAGGATTCTGTATTTTTTTTCTATGAAATATCATCCACCTACAGGAAAGACAGTTTACCTTACTAAGGCAATAAATATTTTTGAAGAAATATACCTGTATCTTATAATACTACCTGATATTAAAATCCAAAAGAAGGCTCAAATAAAGTAGTGAACAAATGATAAATCCTTACTCTCTTTCAAAGGATATTTCCAAGTTTCATGTTTTAAATAGTGTTCATCACCACCTTCTGTTTGCTGTTAGGCTGTGGAGCACACAAACTACAGTGACAAAAATGAAATGATAGAATGGGAAAAAATATTTGCATACTACACATCAGATAAAGGATTGATAACAAGAATCTATTTAGAACTCAGGAAAATCAGCAAGAAAAAATCAAACAACCCTATCAAAAAGTGGGCAAATGACATGAATAGAAATTTCTCAAAAGAAGATATAAGAATGGCTAACAAACATAAGAAAAAATGCTCAACATCCCTAATCATCAGGGAAATGCAAATCAAAACCACAATGAGATATCACTTAACTCCAGTGAGAATGGCCTTTATCAAAAAATACCAAAACAACACATGTTGGCGTGGATGTGGAGAGACAGGAACACTCATACACTGCTGGTGGGACTGCAAACTAGTGCAACCCCTGTGGAAAGCATTATGGAGGTATCTTAAACAGATTCAAGTAGACCTGCCATTCGATCCAGCAATCCCATTATTGGGCATATACCCAAAGGAAAAAAGGTCATTCTATAACAAAGACACATGTACCCGAATGTTTATAGCAGCACAATTCACAATAGCAAAGATGTGGAAACAACCCAAATGCCCATCAATACATGATTGGATTAGTAAGCTGTGGTATATGTATACCATGGAATATTACTCAGCTATAAGAAATAATGAAGATACGACATCTCTATGGTTCTCCTGGAGAGAGTTGGAACCCATTATATTAAGTGAAGTATCCCAAGAATGGAAAAACAAGCATCACATGTACTCACCAGAAAATTGGTTTCCCTGATCATCACCTAAATACACATCTGGGAATGACACCAATCGGATATTAGACTGAGGTGGGGGGGTGGGGGAGAGGATAGGGGTATACCTACACAATGAGTGCATTGCGCACCGTTTGGGGAATGGTAACTCTTGAAGGTACTGACTCGGGAAGGCGGGGGTGGGGAAGGGAGGGATATATACCTACATGATGCGTGCAATGCGCACTATCTGGGGAACAGACACGCCTGGAGCTCTGACTTGGGGGGAAAGGCGGTACATGGGCAATGTATGTAACCTGCAATTCTGTATCCCCCATAACAATAAGATGAAATTTAAAAAAAAATAAAAAAGAATGATGACAAAATTAATATAGTGAAATATGGTTACGTTTTAAATTTGAAAAGAAAAAATCTGCATCTCATAAGACAAATTTTGATTTCAAGATTTCAAGTTAATATGCTCCACTTATAAAAACTCTTAAACCATATTACCATATAAATTATGTAAAATCATATAAATTATATTTGTAAATGTGCATCCTATATGAAAACTTGTCCTTATAATTTTGTGTAAAATCACATAACTTTTTAAAAGAATACTCAATGAAGTGTTTATGCTTTAATATTCTGTTAAACAGAGCAGCTTATTCCCAAATATTATTTTTAAAAACTATTTTAAGTAAACAAAGGAGGAGTCTGGGACCATAAAATAATCTTTCTTTGTTACTTGAAATTACTGTCTCAGAATTCTCTAATTTAAAAATAGATTAGAAAAATCTGAATTCAATAGACTGTCTTTTGCATCATTCATCATTCATGAGTATAATGGAAAGAATAATTTTTGTCATTTTTGTCTGTAATTATAATCAGGCCATTAAAATCCTAAATTTTGATATCAAAAGAACAACTTATTAAAGAGTATCTTTAATTTACACAAAAGTAAGTATATTTTTAACTACTTATTCCAGGCATGATGAGGCTGATGAGTTAGCTTTCTCTCCAAATGTCAATACTGGGATACCAAAGGAGAGAGAGAAAGTTGATGGCCTTTAGAGCTTTGCTCAGTAACTAATACAACTACTGGCAAATCAATCAAACATAATTGTGAATAAAATCTATGAAATGTGCTCAAAATAGTACAGTAAATATAAAAATTGTTTAGAGATATTTGCATGTATAATAAAATTCTAAAGTTAAGCAATAGAATGATAAACACAAAATCCAGGATAGGAGAAAAACAGAGTTATAAGGAAGGAGAACACAGGGATCTTCATTAGCTTTGGCAATGAACTTTGACAATAGTGGAGAGGTGGGTTCAAGTCGCTATCTTGTTATATTTTATAATTTAATTTTCTTTGCGTGTATAATTTTGCATTAGAAAAATTATAAAATACTCCATAGATGTGCCTCTATAGAAACAGCTTATATTATTGTTGGGCATTCTATATTTTTAATCTCAAAATTTGAAAGACTAAAGAAAGCTAATATTTTATTTTTGTCATGTATGTGTCTGCTCATTCTAGAATGTTCTTTCAGTGGTTTGTGGACTCACAGGAGAACAACTGAAAAGAAGTAGGCAAATTTCAATCCTTTGTTTATTTCACATTCACTAATATTGCTATGACTACAGAACATCTGTATGCTAAGCTGAAAGTCAATATGACTGTGATACATATTTTGCCTATTATAGGGGAAGGTAGCTTTCAACTACCAGATAGCAAAGGACATGGATGCATATTATTCACTTAATAAAAGGAGGAAGTGAAGAATTAGGAACAACAAACCAATCTACCACATTATTAAAAAAAATTAGTGAGCTGGAAGATAAAGTCTGGAACCTTTTCTGGAAGTCATCAGGAAAGCACAAAAGGTGGAAGTATTAAGAGAAGAGTTCTGAAACTAGATTTCAGATGATTCCAATATAACTTTGCATGTAAACAGGGATATTTGCTAAATAATAAAAATAGAATCTATAATTTAAAAACTATAAATTTTATACCTTTCTAACATAGGAGAAAATAGTATAAGAAAAACAGTATTATAAAAATAACAAATATAGCATATGGCATATATATTTTATATATAATTTTATATGTACTTATATTAAGAACATAAATAGAATAAGAAAATTTAATCTAGAAAGCAAAAGATAAAAATAGAAAAGAAAAAAACAAAAGAGTTGTGGAAACATTTGATAATATAAAAAGTGTTAATGTAATACCAATTACAATAAAAATAGATTAAATTATAATTCAAAGCACAGAAATGTTATTTGTACAGATATAATATACAATACATTGTCTAACTTTAAAATAAAGCAATACAGAAAGTTTGAAAATACAGAAGTAAAAAATATATGAGATAAATAAATAAGAAAATCATTATTATTGATGTTAGACAAAATTAAAATGATAAAGAATGATAAAGGGTAAAGAGAAAGAGTACATCTTTGAAAACAGAACAAGAGATTAATAAGATATAATTAACACAAATTTGCATATGCTTAATAATTTGGACTTATGCAATACAAAACTACTCTCAGAAATATAGGAAAAAATTAAAAATTCCCAAACCTGTAGTTTCTGCATTTAACAAATACATTTCAAAATATGCATTTTAAAATTTATTTATTTATTTGTTTTTATTGTGGCAAATAAAACATAATGTAAAATTTATCATCCTAACCATTTTTAAGTGTATATTACGGTAATTTTAAGTACATAGGCATAACGCACAGATATTGCAGGTTTGGTTCCAGACCACCGTAATAAAGTGAATATGCCAATAAAGCAAGACACACAAAAGTTTTGTTCTCAGTGCATATAAAAGTTATATTTACACTATATTGTTGTCTAATAGATGTACAATAGCATTATGTCTAAAAAATTAAAAATTATGTCTTAGTTAAAAATATTTTATTGATAAAAATTGCTGACAACCATCTGAGCCCTCAGCAAGTCATAATCGTTTTGCTAGTGGAGGGTCTTACCTTGATGTTGATGGCTACTGACTGATCAGGGCAAAGCTGCTGAAGGTTGTGGTGGCTGTGGCAATCTCTTAAAATAAGACAACAATGAAGTTTGCCACATTGGTTGACTAGTCCTTTCACAAAAGGTTTCTCTGTAACATAGAATGCTGTTTCATAGCATTTTATTCCCAGTATCTTTTTTCAGAATTGGAATCAATCCTCTCAAACTCCGTTGCTGCTTTACCAACTAAGTTTAGGTAATACTCTAAATCCTTTGTTGTCATTTCAACAATGTTCACAGCATCGTCACCAGGAGCAGATTCCATCTTGAGAAAACATTTTCTTTGCTTATCCATAAGGAGCAAGTCCTAATTTGTTAAATTTTTCCAAAAGATTGCAGCAATTCAATCACTTTTTCAGGCTCCACTTATAATTCTAGTTCTCTTGTTATTTCTACCACACCTGCAGCTACTTCCCCCACTAAAGTTTTGAAGCCCTGAAAATCATGCATGAGAGTTGGGATCAACTTCTTCCACATTCTTGTTAATGTTGATATTTTCACAACCCCCAATAATCAAAATGTTCTGAATGGCATCTAGAATGGCAAATCCTTTCCAGAAGATTTCCAATTTAGTTTGCCCAATTCCATCCAAGGAATCACTATCTATGGCAGCTATAGCCTTATGAAATGTTTGTCTTCAATAAAGGCTTGAAAGTCAAAATTACTCCTTGATCTGCAGAATGCAGAATGGATGCTGTTTTAGCAGGCATGAAATTAATCTTCTTGTACCTCTCCATCAGAGCTCTTGGGTGTCTAGGTGCATGTCTATGAGCAGCAATATTTTGAAGGGAATCTTTTTTTGCTGAGCAGTGGGCTTTTTCTCAACTGTGGGCTTAAAATATTCAGTAAACCATGCTGTAAAAAGATATACTGTCATCTAGGCTTTGTCATTCCATTTCTGGAGCACAGGAAGAGTAGATTTAACAAAATTCTTAAAGAACCTAGGTTGGAATGGTAAATGAGCATTGGTTTCAACTTAAAGTCACCAGCAGCATTAGTCCCTAAAAACAAAGTCAGCCTGTCCTTTGAAGCTTTAAAGCCAGACATTAACTTCTCTCTAGCTAGGCAAGCCCTAGTTGGCATCTTCCAATAGAAGACTGTTTGTCTACATCGCAAATCTGTTGTTTAGGATAGCTACCTTCTTCAATTATCTTAGCTAGATCTGGATAACTTGCTACAGCTTCCACGTCAGCACTTAGTGCTTCAACTTGTGCTTTTATGTTACAGAGACAGATTCTTAAACCTCATGAATTCTTTTCTTAAACCTCATGAATTAACCTCCGCTAGCTTCGAACTTTTCTTCTGCAGCTTCCTCATCTCTGTCAGCCTTCGTAGAATTGAAAAGAATTAGGACCTTGCTCTGGATTAGGTTTTGGCTTAAGGGAATGTTGTGGCCAATTTGATCTTATATCCAGACCACTAAAACTTTATATCTGCAATATGGCTGTTTTGCTTTTTTATCATTCATGTGTTCACTGGATTAGCATTTTTAATTTCCTTCAAGAACTTTTCCTACACATTTACAATTTTGCTACTATTTGGTGCAAGAGGACTAGCCCTCTCTTAGCTTTTGACATCCCTTCCACATTAAGCTTAATTATTTCTAGGTTTTGACTTAAAGTGAGAGACATGTAACTCTTCATTTCACTTAAACACTTAGAGAACATTGTAGGGTCATTAATTGGCCAATTTTCAATATTGTTATGTCTCAGGGAACAGGGATGGCCAAGGAGAGGGAGAGAAATGGGCAATGACTGACTGGTCAGTGGAGCAGTCAGAGCACACACAACGTTTGTCATTTAAATTTGCTGTTTTATATGGGCACATTTTCTGGCACCCCAAAGCAATTTACAATAGTAACACCAAAGATCAGTGACTACAGACCACATAACAGATAAAATGATAAAGAAAAAGTTTAAAATATTATGAAAGTCATCAAAATGTAATACAAAGACACAAAGTGAACATATGTGTTGGAGAAATGGTACTAATAGAGTTTCTTGATGCAGGATTGCCACAAACCTTCAATTTGTAAAAAAAAAAAAAAAAAAAAGAAAAGAAAAGAAAAAGGAAAAAAGAAAAAAAGCAATATGGTGAAGCACAATAAAGCAAAATGCAATAAAACAAAGTATGCCTGTATACATATTATTGGCAAACAGATCTCTAGAACTTTTTCATCTTGCAAAACTGAACCTCTGTAGCCATTAAATAACAACTTTCTTTTTTTCCTTTCCCCAGCACCTCACAATCATTTCTGTTTCTATTAGTTTAACTACTTTAGATATCTTAACATTAGTGAAATCATAAGGCATTTTTGTTTTTGTGACTGGCTTATTTCATTTAGCAAAATGTCCTCAAGTTTTATCCATATTGCAGCATATGGATTAATTCCTTCTTTTTCAATACTGTACAGTATTTCATTGTATGTAAACATAACTTTTTTTATCTGTTCATCTACAGATGGACATTTGGGCTGCTTCTACCTCTTGTTTACTATGAGTAATGCTGCAGTGAATATGTGTATGTAAATATCTCTTCAAGATCGTGTTTTCAGTTCTTTTGGATATATATCAAAAGTTTGCTGGATTATATGGTAATTCTGTTTTTAATATTTTGAGAAATCTCCATACTGTTTTCCACGTTGTCTACACCATTTTGCATTCCAATCTATAGTGCACAAGCGTTCCCATTTCTTCACATCCCCATCAACACTTACAATTTTCTATTTATTTATCGTGGCCCACCTAATGGATGTAAGGTAATATCTCATTATGTTTTTATTTGCATTTCCCCGATAATTAATGACATTGAGCATCTTTTCATATGCTTATTGGTCATTTTAAATCTTCTTTGGATAAATGTTTATTCATATCCTTTGCCCATTTTCTAATTGGATTGCTTGCTTTTCTGATGTTGAGGTTTTTAGGAGTTCTTCATATATTCTGGGTATTTATTCTAGATATTTACTCTGTATATATAATCCATTTCAAATATATTCATAAATATCTTCTCCCATTGCACAGGTTGCCTTTTTAATCTTTGCTGTACAGAAGCTTTTAAGTTTGAGATCAACCCATTTCTCTATTTTCACTCATGTTGCCTGTGCTTGTGTTGCTTGTGTTACTTTTGTTGCCTGTGTCATATCCAAGTAATCATGGCCAAATCAGACATCATGAAGCTTTCCCCCAGTGTTTTCTTCTAGGAGTTTTATAGTCTCAGGTATTTTGTTTAGGTCTTTAATACAGTTTGGGTTAAGTTAGGTAAGGGCCCAACTTCATTCATTTGCACGTGGATATCAAGTTTCCCCAGAACCATTTATTGAAGAGACAATTCTTTCCCTCTGGTATAGATTTGATACCAGTGTCAAAGATTATATAACCATATGTGTGAGGGTTTATTTCTGGGATCTCTATTCTTTTCCTTTGGTCTTTATGTCTGTCTGTATGCTGGTACCACCCTCTTTTGATTACTGTAGCTTTGAAATCTACCTTAAAATTAGGAAGTCAAGGCCTCCACATTTGTTTACTTTCTCAATATCATTGGATATTTGGGATCCTTGGAGATTCCATATACATTGTAAGATCTTTTTTTTCATTTTTGCAAAAAAAAATGCCATTGATAGGTATTACATTGAATTTATAGATTGCTTTGGGTTGTACGAATATTCAAATAATATTAAGTCTTCCAGTTCATGACCACAGGATGGAAATGTCTTTCCATTTGTCTCTCCTTTAATCTCTTTCAGCAATCTTTTGCAGTTTTCTCTGTACAAGATTTTTATACCCTTGATTATGTTTATTCCTAATTATTTTTCCTTTTTGATGCTATTATAAATGGAATTGTTTTCTTAATTTCCTTTTTTAAATATTTTTAGTTAATGTATGAAAAAACAGTTGATTTCTGTGTGTTGTTTTGTATCTTAAAACTTTGCTAAATTTGTTTATTAATTCTAACAGTATTTTTGTAGAATCTGTAGGGTTTTCTATATCAAGTCATCTGCAACAAATACAATTTTATTGTTTATTCGCAATATGGATGACTTTTATTTATTTTTCTTGCCTAATTTCTCAGGCTAGAATGTCCAGTACCATGTTGAATAGAAAAGTGAGCAGGCAGACTTGCCTTGTTTCTGATTTTAAGGGAAAAGCTTTTAGATTTACCAAATGAGTTTTAGGTTAGCTGTGGGCTTTTCATATATGAATTTTATTATGTTGCGGTAGTTTTCTTTATTTCCTAATTTGTTGAGTGTTTTTATAATGAAAGTGTATTGAATTTCATTAAATTTTTTCTGCATTAAGATGATCATGTGGTTTTTGTTTTTCATTCTGTGAATATGATGTATCACGTGTGTTAGTTCTTTGTATTTTGAACACTCCTTGGATTCTAGGAACAAATCCCACTTGGTCATAGTGTATAATTATTTTTATTGTCCTGTTAAATTGGGTTTGCTAGTATTTTCTTATGGATTTTTGCATCAATATTCATTAGGGATATTGGTGTGTAGTTTTCTTGTAGTATCTTTGTCTTATTTTGGTATCAAGGTAATGCTGGGCTCATAAAATGAGTAGGAAATGTTTTCTCCTTTTAAATTTTTTTGGAAGAGTTTGAGAAGAATTGTTGGTAATTCTTCAAATGTTCAGTAGATTCTCAAGTGAAGGAATCTAGTCTCGGGCCTTTCTTTGTTGGGAGCTTTTGATTACTGATTCAATCTCTTACTACATATAGATCTGTTCAGATTTTTTTATTTCTTTGTGATTCAGTCTTGATAGGCTATAAGTTTCTAAAAAATTATACATTTCTTCTCTGTTATCCAATTTGTTGATGTATAAATGTTTATAGTCTCCTATGATTCTTTTAATTCTGTGGCAAAAGTTGTAATATTTCCTTTCTTCACTTTTCAATTTTTTTGTTCCTCTGACTCACAATTTTAAATTACCTATCTTTAAGTTTACAGACTCTTCTGCTTAATTAAATTTGCTTTGGAACCCTTCTCATGGATTTTTTAATTCAATTATTGTATTTTCTTAGCTTTAGAACTTTGGTTGCTATCTGTTGATATTCTCATTTTGTCCATGCATCAATTTTCTGATTCATTTAGTTGTTTGTGTTCTCCTATGGCTCATTAAGACTTTTTAAAACTGATTTTTTTGAATCATTTATCAGGTATTTTATGGATCTCCATTTCTGTAGGGTTGGTTACCGGAGATTTATTTTGTTCTTTTGATTGAGACAGGTTTCCTTTTTTTTTTTTTTTTGGTATGCCTTGCCATTAATGTATGAAAGAGAAGGGGAGATTTTGGCATTTAGAGGAGAAAAAAAAAAAAGCTACCTCTCCCAATCTTTTCAAACTACCTTCACACGGGGGAGATCTTCACTCATCAGTATAGCTAGGGATTCTGAGGGCTTCTCAAACTATTTCTGCATATGCATCTTCTCTAGTCTTGTGAATATAATTTACCAATTAGAAAGTTTACTATTTTCTTTCTCAGGAGCTGGTAATCTCTCCTTTTCCTTGGTATCCATGATACTGTATATTTCCTTTTGCTGCAACAAGTTACTCAGCTCTTCTTTGTTTTCTGTGATCCCCAACAGTTAAGAAGTGCAGTTCTCTGTCAGCATTCCAAATCAGGTGTGATAGAAACTAATACCTCTGGTAGGCTCCCTCCTCAACAAAGTCAAAACCATGAATGTGTATTCCATTCTTCTCTCTTCTTCATGAGGGAGAAGCTGCAAGTTCAGTGTTTTTTCTCAATCACATCAAGCTATGCTGGCTTGGGGGAAGGGCTATCATGGGTGAAATATAATCATGTTTTTTTTACCCATTTCGATGCAGCTGTTTTTGGCTTGAATTTGACTAGAGTGCTGCAACCTCTTACTTGGTTCTAGAGTTCTCATAAAGTATTTTTGGACTTTATACTCTTGGTAAGACCTGTGGAGGAAAATGGTCTGGGCCGTTTTATTCAGTCATCTTGCTGATGTCACACCAGAATATATATTACTTTTAAAAATATATGGAATACTAGTAGAAATTTATTATGCATTAGGCCACAAAAGAAAGTTTCAGAAAATTTCAAAGAGTTCACAAATTGACTGAGTTCTCAAACATACACACACACACACACACACACACACGCACACATAATATACACATAATTAAATGGTAGCTTTAAAAATCTCTTATTTCAAGAAACTTAAAAAAAGCACACTACCAAATTACCCTTGGTTTACACAGGAAAGTCTTAAGGAAATGTGAAAATTTTCAGAGTTGAATGAAAATGAAGGCATTTGTCAAAATTTGTGAGGTCCATTTAAGGTAGTCATTAAGAAAACACTTTTAATGTAAGGAAACATAAGAAAGCCTCAGTATGAGTCTGCTGTCTGTCAATTTAAGTAGTTAGAAAATAATAACCTGATTAAAACCAAAGATAATCATAGCAAACTAGTAATGAGCTAGTGAAAAGAAATCAGAGCTTAATGAAATTAACAATTTAAAACTATAAGAGAGAACCTATATAATAAATGACAGTTAATACAATAAAAAGGAAGAACATATAATAACAAATATAGAGACAATTGACTAACCCTCAAGACAAGCAATTCTGGAATACTTACCGTTATCCCTAGAATCCTGGGTAGGAGTAATGTGGTGAAGCTGGAATAGCATCCAGGCATTTTTCCTACATAGTCTGCATTTTATATACAATGTTCCTAAAATAAATATCTGTATGTGAATAAAAGGGAGGAAAAAAAAGAAATACAGTGCTCCATACTTTGATTTTAGTGTCAGAACTTGCTTGCGTGTTACCTGCAGCAAGTTACTTAATCTCTCTCTCTGGCTCCATTTTTCCATCTGTAAAATGATGTGTTTGCGGTAGGGGAGAGAGAATGGGGTTTGAGTGAATACCTCTAAGCATTTAGGACTCATTATCAAACACAGGTGCCCAATAAATATTAGATCTTAATTGATTGATCTGGTGAAAGAAATGTTCCTCTATTCAGGTGAGTATGTTTGAGCCTTAGATCAACTACTTGCAAAGTGTTTGAGTTTGGCAATTCTGGTAAGTCTGCAAGACTTTCTTTCATAATCCATTAAGGGGCAACATTAATTTCTACATCCTAGGAGTTGCTTTAAGGAGATAATATATGTGGAAGTGCTTAATAAGAAATCTCAATCTTATAATCAGGTTTCATGACTGATTCTTCTTACTCCTCCTTTAAGGATCATTTCTGGGATTCAGTGTATGAAAATAAAATAAAACTAATTTCAATAAGTGTTTTTGGAAGGGATGTGAACACTAGCATTATAAAGCTAATGTTCAACAAGAAAAATAACTTAGCCAGGTAGATAAATTTTTAGCATGATTTGTTTAGTTATAATTTATCATTCCATTTTATTCTACTTTGAAAAATTATTCTAAAGTAAAAACATAATATTGGTACTAAAACTGGGTTATTAAAAAGAATAAAACAACACTAATGTATAGTGCTATTTGTGACACAATTTTCTGAAACATTAAGTATAATAATATCAGATGTATTGATATGTAGTTCATAATCCAGTTATATAGGTAACAATCCATATCTTTGAAAATTGAGTTTTGCTTGCAAATAAAATCAAGGTCAGGGAATAAAAATTTGATGATGTTGGACAGATTAGATTGAACTTTTCATATACTTTAAAAAATACAAAAGGATTAGGAAAACAATTTGTTTATATGGCATGACTTCAGAACACAAGACATATAATGCTCTGGAGACTAAGGATTTGATTTCCTCAATATTAAAAATGTCACTAAAGAAATCCTAGCCAAGAGATTTCAGTTTTTTTAAATCGTAACAATAAAAGTAAAAGTGCTTGACCTTGTTGCATAGGAATACATTTTAGTTTTACATGAGAATTGACTAAGTTTAGAAGTGGTGTGTTTTTTAGGAAGGTAGAAATTTGCACCAAAGTTGTAAGTCTCTGCTTGTCTCTGGGGAACTCCACTTACTTGAATCAAACTGTCTCAACACATTAAACAGTGTGTGTCTTCAAATTATCTGAAGTGCTATGAGTGTATTAAGTGGAGATCAGAGTAAACACTGTGTTTTCTTTTATTGCACTGTGTATTTTAATGATTTGAATGTGTGATTGTAGTTTCTGCTTGTATTACTGAATAAGGAAGAGTCAGTGAAATAATTTGCTTTAAGACAGTCAAGTACTTTATATTGCAAGTTCTTTATGTTTAGTAAATTCATTACACTAGCCATATTGACTCAGTTTGCATAATCAAATATGTGGTAGAATACAGGCTACTCATTTATATCTAGGCTAAAGTTTAGCACCTCCTGCCCTGAAATTTATTTTAACACAGTAACAGCCAAAATTTCTTGATCAATATATCTTATTCCAAAGGAATGATGGCTACGCTGCTCTTGAAGCACAGAAGTAAGTCAGCTGATTGTTCAAAAGTACAAAAAACAGTTTTTACGAATGCTTCAGTGCATAGTACTATTAGAAATCTATTTTAAGATCGTGGTAATTCTTCATAATTTCTTAAATGTGATTCCAAAAACCTTTAAAAATAAAATATTCATATTTCTGAAAAGATATTGAAGCACAAATTTACCAAAAGACACATATGCCAGTAAACAACCAGAGCTTTGATTTCAAGGTCAGTGATTGTCTTATCTCATTATGATTTTGTTTGGGTCACATAATTTAGGTTTCCTTTAAAAGTAATCTCTTTCATTCTTTACAGAGATTTAAAAAAAGTAAAAAAAAAAAAAAAAGTCAACAACAAAGCAAACAAAAACTCCTGCGAATTCTTATTTATTATATTTGGCTCTCATGTACACACTTTCTGGTGGTTGCTGCATTTATGAAAATAGAATATGCCCTATTTTTTTTAACATATTGACTGTTATGTGAGTTGTATTTAACTCAGGCTAGTTTTAAGCCCAGGGCGCGTGAAGCAAAACCCTGCACTAGGTTCATGAAAATCTTACTTGTTGATGTTCTCATTGTGACAATTAATATTGACAATTTAACTCTAAAAAAGTGGATTGTATTGCAGAAAACAATAAAACAGTCAAAAAATTAACAAATTAGAAAAGATTGTTTTATTTTAATAAAACACCATGACCCCAGGAAAATATTTTTTTCCAGCGTGGCAGTCAGTGTGTTAAATCCCTACTCATAAATGAGTGGTAGATTTTCAGTTCACACAATTTGAGCACTCTTCTCTATTCTGCATTGTACTATAAGCTTTGGTCATGCTCTCTGCTTAAGATAATTGGTTTCTCTTCAGAAAAGTAAAAATATGATCTAGAAGAGTCATTCTGTAAAGTCATTATTGGTTATTAATTCATTTTGGAGGAATTAACTTCTCAAGGTACCCATCGAGGCAGCTTTGAGTCTTGGACAGTTTTCAGAGCCTAATAGAATTTGATGCATAGCCCACGTGTGGCAAATACCAGCTCTGTGGCTTTGGATGGACACTTGACCAAGGTATCTTAATCTGAACATCTATAACAAGGGAGAAAATTGTACCTACCCTCCAGGATTACTTTTAAGATTTGGGATAAATATATATAAACTAATATGCTCCATGCTCATAAAATGGCACTTTAATTAAATATTAACTTATAATTTTGCCTGTTTGCTAGAACTCCATATAGGCCTGAACATATAAAGATTTGGGCAAAAGTAATACAATGGACCTGGGTGGAAGAAAGGGAGTGACTTATAAAAGTCCTCCTTCTAAGGAGGAGGAGACTGACTGAGGCAGTCCAGAACACAAAAAACAAACTATGCAGATTTTAGTTTTAGCACAGTCAGTCCCAGCACAAAGATACCCAAGTCAATTGTGCTTTAGTCCCACTGCACTGGCCCATCTGGGTACCTGCTGGAATTCACACAATCAAAGGTGTTGCTAACACCAACTGTAGATCCCTATGTCTGCCTAACCACAAAGCCAAAAACAAATATGCAAACACCAACCAGAAGCAATATCAAGGTCACGGAAATCAGTGAAACTGCTTATTGTGTATGATTTTGTTGCTGCATGAGTTGTAATGCAGAACATTGAGTTTCAAGATGATTTACACAAATAGTGTCTCTCTTTCAGAATGTTTATTCTAGTAGGCACATGTTTTCATATTACAGAACATTAACATTCAATTTCGTTAGTATATTACAAACCTGCTTGTATAAATTTATCAAATAAAACTGCACAGTTTAGCAAAGTAATACATTGTGACTGCTCAAATTCAAATAAGATCACTTCATAGTCAGACTATTTAAGACCTTTAATTATTTGGGAATCTATAACCAAACTTTTTTTCCACTAAGTGGAGTCATTAAAGGAAAATTATATGCCTCATCTCACACTAAAAATGCAGAAAATAGATTACTACACTGATCATAATATATCTCAATAATTCTGTTTAAAATATGTCATTTTAATATAATTTAATGCAGCTAATTTAGTGATAATATTTAGACGTAACATGGTTAGTGTTCACATAGCTACAATGAAATTCTTACTTTTATTCAGAATATAAAGATTAAAACTTTCTCCATATATATACACACACACATGTATATATATGCATGTGTGTTCAACATATACTTGAAATTAATAGCCTAAGAATTTTTGGTCATATAGACATGTTTGGACCGAAGTGATATGCCCCAGATGACCATATTATCTCCCCATTTTTTTGTCATAATTAGCTATATATCAAACAGTGCATTAAATATGTATATTACTATATCATTTAACTCTAAAGATCCTATGATATAGATGCTATTATAATTTTCACTTTAAAGGCATGCAAGTGTAGCTGATAGAGGTCAACTGATTAACCTACAGTCATATAGCTAGTTATCATTGGTTCCCCTGCTGGCCCTTCTAGAACCCATATTCCTAAACATTATCCTACATCCCCTCTCTGCTGCTAGTTCCACAACATCCACCATGCCTACCTAGTGAAAAGGGAGATTTTGTGTGGTTCACCCAATATCCACAATTAAGAACATACTTTCCCATGTAATCAATACCATTATAGACAAAGAAGCCCCAGGTGAACCATATAACATGAACAAGTATGTATCTTGATGAACAGAAGGATTCTAAGCAACCATAAGTCAGCAATAGGAAAATTTCTTGAATTTATTTTGTACAGAACATTTAATGATGTATGCTGATAGTACATCAATATGCACTCATAAAATGCCTATTGTGTTTATGTATGTAGGACAGTAAAAACAGATACAGATTAATTGCTGCCAAGAAATAGTCAAAATATGTTTGTTATCTTTTACATTTTTATAATGATGAAAAATAAAATTTTAAATAAATTAAATAATGGCTATTTTATTAATAATATAATGGAATATCAAAATATAACCAAACAAAATCAGGTGATCATCAAAAATCAATGTGCTTTAAAATGGTGGTTATTAAAGATGAGTACGAATTTATACAAAAATTTTGAATTTTTTATATTCGTGAATTAAGAATTACACATTATGCCATACTAGTCTTCACAGTTACTATTCTTTTCATAGTCAACTGTATTTTTCTCATGTATGTATTTTTCTCATATATGTATTTAAACTATGGACTAATTTTTTATTAGCATCTATTAAAATTTTCAGAAATACTTCACTATCCTGCATTAAAGATTGAAAAAGTAACTGCATTAGATAGATCAACGTAAAGGAGACTTAAATTATTTAAATCAAGGGCTACATAGACTTTTCAGCTATTTACGACCTAGCTAACACTTGTATACCATAAGACTGTATGCCACTTATATACATTCATTTCAAGCTCATAATCTTCAAAATGAGTTATTTTATAATATTTATTTTGCAGTTTTGCAATGTTATAGTAGGTCATATAAATTATTCATCACAGTATCAAGTACATAATAAATTCTCTCGAAGCAGTTTTTTAATTATTTTTATTGTTTATTTATGTAACCCCATTTCTAAGATGAGAATGCCTTATTACCTGTGCATTGGGAATAATAAAATACAGAAATTTCTAGTTAAAACAAATGCATTGTTTATAAAACCAGCATACGAATTAAAGATAATTCTTACCTCAGTAAAAAATAAATAGAAGCATTCTCTTTTGGTGTCTCTTTATATTTTAAAGTATGCATTTATAATAACTGTATAAAATACTGAATGAGTGTAGAAGTGAGGAGTTGTGTTCAGGAAGTATTGTGAGTAAAAATTTATAAGTCAATGATCGATATTTCTTGAATATATGAGAATATAGTTTCCATTGAGTTGGAATCTTTATTTCCCTAATCTACAGACGAATTTTAGAACAACTTCTATCTTACAAACATAAAAGAAAGATCTTAAGTGATTTCAGCAAAACACCATCTGTAGACACGTGAACAATATTGCAAATAATATTCTCAGTTCAGAAAGACACATTTTAACTATATTGTACAGTGTCAGTTTTACTTTTATGAGATCATCCGCATTAGCACGTAAGCATATCCTAATTTTGCACATCCTATAAACAAAATTCCACAGGAAAACCCCTTCTTGACCTCTGAATCCCCTCCAGTTATCACTTCATGTCTATTGTGCCCTTATAGCCAAACTTTATGACAATCATATTTATTGTGTTTTAGTCACATTGATTATAACACACAGTTAATGTATGTACCAGTAAGACAGGATAAATGCCAATTAAACTATGACCCAAGCTTTCATATCACATAGAATTTTTATTTTATGTATATTTAAAGAGCTTTGTAGTTTTATTTTTATGTAGCAGTGATGAAAATTTAAACAACTATAAAAAAATTCATGAAAAAAAAGGCAGTGACAGCTGCATTGGAATAGCTGCCTAGGTAGTAATAAGCATAAATGCAGTAATTTTAATATACATCCCGATTTCAGAGAATTCAAATATGAAATAGTGCATGTGTTAGAACTGATGACATATAGTGTCTGTACTCACTGTATCTAAGAGCTGTTCTTCTATTTCCTCTTGAATCTTCTTTAATTAGACTTTCATCTATGCAACTCCAAATGAAAATGCTTTTGTCAACCTTACTAGTGATCATATGTTGAAAAATCAAGTTGGCAATTCTCAGTTCTCATTTTTCTTAATCTATCAGCAGTATTTGACACATGCGATTACTCCCTCCTTCTTCAAATACTTTCTTCTCCTTGCTTCTAGTGTGTGGATTCCTCATATTTCTCTCACTTTTCTTAATGCTCTTAGTGTTTTGTTTTCTTTGCTGGTTCGTTTATCTTTAAATGTTAGAACATCTAGGGTTCAGTTTCTGGATCTTTTCTCATCTGCATTCACTATTTTATTATCTAACCGTGTTGTGGTTTTAAAAAACTAACTCTAACTGGCAATTTTCCTCATAGATTTCAAGACATCCAGTCATATACTTGAAACATCCATTTGCATGTCTCAATAACATTTCAAGGTTAAAATATCGATCATTTGTCTGAACTCAGCTCCTCCATCTTTAGTCCCATCTCAGGAAAAATCAATTTTATCTTTCCAGTAGCAGAGGTCAACAAAGCCTCCATTTCACACTTGACTTCTCTCTTCCACACTCTTCATCTAAGTTATGAGAAATTCTTATTGCATCTACTTTAAAAATACATTCAAACTCTGATCACTTGTCATTCCCCTACCACTGCCACAACCCTAGCTCAAGCTGTGATCTTCTGTCACCTGCTTTGTTGTACTAGACACTAGCTGGTGTCCTTATTGCCACTCTTGTTCCTTTACAATCTTCTACTAATACAGAAACCAGAGTGATCTTTTGGAAATGCAGTCATACCATTCTATTGCTCTTCTTAAAGCCCTCTGATGACTTTCTATCCCACTCAGAATATAATACTGTAGTGGGCTCCAAGGCACCTAGAGTTTGCACCATCACCATCACCACCACCACCTCCACCATCACAATCCCCACCACCATGTTTTCTCTGCTCTTTTGTCTCTCTTTCCTTCTGTGTTGCCTTTGTCTTTAGATGCACATGGTGATTTTCTTGATGTTCCATTAACATCTCAGGTAAGCTCTAGCTGCAGGGCCATTGCACTTGGAATTTTTTCTGTATATAACACTCCTGCCTCAGGTATTCACTTGGCCATATTGCTTACCTTTTTTTAAGTCTTTATCCAAAGCTCACCTTCTCAATGAAAAGCTCTGTGACCACTCTCTTTAAAAACGCAAACTTCCACCAACATGGAGTTTTCTGTCTCCTTACCTTGAAATATTTTTCTCCATTGAATTTATCACTGTCTCATGAACAAAGTATGCTATTTTAAGTGTTTCTTTTCCTATTAGATTGTAAATTCCACAAGGGAATTTTCTTTTTTTGTTTCTTTAATTTTATTTCTGAAGTGTTGCTAGTACTAAGAATAATACTTATATAAGCTCAATAAATATTTGTTAAATAAATAAATGAAATATTTTAATTTAAGTTTAGTAATCTTAGAAAAGTAAGTCTAATATTTATGAAACAGAGAACAATTGTCTTAGTCTGTTTGGGTTGCTTTAACTAAACGGCATAAAGTGGTTATAGCTTATGAACAAAAGAAATTTACTTCTCACACTTATGGAGGCTGGAAAGGTCAAGATCAAGGTGCCAGCAGATTCACTGTCTGGTGAGGACTCACATTCTGGTTCATTGATGGCAGCTTTTCACTCTGCCCTCACATGGAGGAGGGGATGAAAAAGCTGCCTTGGGCCTATTCTATAAGGGCACTAATACCGTGCACGAGGGCTTTACAAAGGCACTGCCTCCTAATAATACCACATTGGTGATTAGGTTTTACCATATGAATTTTTCAGGGACACAAACATTCAGACCATAGAAGCAATGCCCCCAGTAAAGAAAATAGAGAGTAAGTAGAAACATTTTATTACCCTGGAAACATTTTTAAACTAAGCTTTATATTCTGACTAACTGAAACTGGCATTTGGAATCATAGCCACTGTATTAGTTGGGAGTTTCCAAAGAGATAGAACCAATAGGATAGATAGATATAGATAGTTAGATAAATAGATATAGATAGATAGGTAGGTAGGTAGATGAGAGAAGATTTAGTAGAGGAATTGGTTCATGCAGTTAAAAAGGATGAGAATTCCCAAGACTGGCTTTCTGCAATCTGGGGACCCTAGGATACTGGTAGCATATGTCAAAGTCTGAAACCCTCAGAATCAGGGAAGCTCATGGTATAACTCTTAGTGGGAAGCCAAAGGTTTGAGAAACCCCGGGGCTATTTTAAGTCCTGAAGTCTGAAGGCAAGAGAGCCTAGAGTTCTGATGTCCAAGGACAGGAGAAGCAGAGTGTTCTAGCTCCAGGAGAGAGAATAAATCCTCTTTTCTCTGCCTTTTTTGTTCTATCCATGCCCACTCATGATTGGATGGCACTTACCATCTGAGATCTGAGGGCAGATCCTTTCCACTCCATCCACGGACTCGAAAGCCAATCTCTTCTGGAAACATCCTCCAAGACACACCCAGAAATAATGTTTTACTAGTTTCTTAGGTATTCCTTAATTTATTTAAATTAACCCCTAAAATTAACCACTACAGCCACAAATTTTGAGGTTTATCAGTCAAAAGTGGTAATAGTTCTTACCCCATTTTCTTTACTTGAGAGAACAAAGATGACATGAATTTATAGGAATCTGTATTCCTAGTATTGTTTCCCTAATTAATTATGGGTGCATTATTCTGTGACACTGCAAAGTGATCAATCATCCCAACATATCAATATTCAGTCTCACTGCTTCTCATAATTTTTATTATAATGGAAATATGTTTACTTACTATTCTCTTAAGCATAGTTTTAATACAATTACTTCAGGTACCAAAAGAAGATAATTTTTAAAAGAAGACCAATCCATTTAAAGAAGACCAACACATTTAGAAGATAAAGGAAAATGAAATATCTTTATTATACACTACAAAACCAAAGTAATGAGAAAGAAAGGAGAGTAAGTCCTATCTTATTTACCAATGCCTTAATAACATATACTTTTATGAAAAATATTGACTTTGTTCATGTTAATGAAATGCAACTTATATGCGTCATGATTTAGCAATTCAGGGTAAAATTTTCTTAATCAATTCTAGGAAAAAAACCTTATATGAGTAGAGCTATAAAGTTAAATTCCTCAACCTTCAGTTTTCTGAATGAAACTGTCTGCATCTTTCTATTAGAATACCTAACTACTCTCACTTTGAATTTTTGGTGTTTCAATGCTTGCTTTTTAGCTGCATTTTTGCCTGCTTAAACGGGTAAATCAACAGAAAGACAAATGTCCTAAAATTCATTTAATTTTATGTTCCATGTGATCTTAATCACAAACATAAATACTAGCTAAGACAAGAGTAACGTGATTTATCTAAATTTTTAAATATTAAATGTTTGATTTTGGAATTCTTTGGTGAATAGGAGTTGAGCTCTGAGCACCACTTTTTTCCCCTGATTTCTACCAAGAAGAACAATGCTAAAAATGCAGAAAGAAAGATACTTGAAAGTAACGGTTGGTATTACTTTCTTTAAATGACTTTTATAATTACATCTCTTAATAACAGTAACAATAAAACTAGAGAAACTTCTAGATCTCATGCCTAATATACACTGGATGCTGTATGGATATCATCTCCAATGCTCCAACAAATATTTCAAAGGACTTCATTATATAGATTAAGAAATTTGAGTGTCACATCGAATAGTAGATTGTATCCCTATTTCCAGTTCTTTAGTCCTTTCTGCATCCATGAACTTTGCCTTGTGGCAGTTCCTCCAAAATAGGGTTGGGGTATATTTCTCCATTCTTTGACCTGGATGGCTAGCTTTGGAAAATAGAATGTGTGCTCTGTTTTATATTTAAAATGTCCACATGATTCTCAGTCTGTGCTAAGTGCTATACCTATTATTTATATTACCTGATTTAATCCTTACTGTAGCCAAAACCAAGCGTGTGTATAAAAATACATTTAAACAACATAATCTATAAACACATATATGTGTATTTATACATTTGTATATATGTATATATGCATGAATACATATGTATTTGTACATGTGTATGTGTATACACACACTAACTTGTGTATATATGGCATAATTATAAACATGTAGACTCAAGAACAATAAAATTTGTGTTTAGCTCCCAGGTAGAAGGGGATCATAATCTGCAATATTCTTTATTTTTCTTTTAGATTATCCTTTAGATCCCAATGTAAATGTTTTCTTCTCTACAAGATTAATTTTTCCCTGTCAAATGACCCTTCTTAGTTTCATCTTAACACTTATCACAATTTTAAATTATTGTGTGCATTTTATATTTATATTTATTTGTTTGTATATCTTTCTCTTCCAAAAGGGCATGGGCCTTGGTTGTCTTTTTCAATTCTATATACCAAGTGTCTAGAATATTTTTTACATAAAAGTGATACTCAACAATTATTTATTGGCTGCTTGAATAAGAAAAGAAATAAGTAAAATCAAGACAGAAGATCTAAAAATTCTTTCGAAGATATCATAGCTTCTTGGGAACCTGTCCATTAACTTTTTAGGTTTCAGACACTTAAATTTGAGGAACTCTGCCATAGTGAATCCAAGAAAAATCATATTATGTTATATTTTCAATTGCTTGTATATCCAAAACTCTTACTTATACAAAATGTCATAAATTTATTATCTACATAAACCTTAGGTCAGCTTTTTTCTTAGACATAGGAATTGTAGGCAGAAAAATAAGACTCCAAGAGATAATATTTCTCAAAATAAATCTATGTGAATGGCTAAAGGAAATGTGTATTTGTTTAGAAAATAAGCCAAATGAGAATATTGTTTGAATGTGGTGGCCTGAACAGTGCTACATACCCTTCAGTCACAATTTTAGTTTTTCTCTGAATCAGATGGCTCCTGTGGACAATGATCAGCTGCATTCAAGAAATGTTTTGAGCTCTAGAGAGTCATGACAAGGAGAGTTTGTGGGAATTCCTTCTTTTTTCCCCTTTTGCTGGGCAAAAGCCTAGAAGGAACTTTAGAACTCTTGAGTAGAACATAAAAGAGACAAAACACAGGAAGATATTGTCTCAAAGATATAAGAGAGGGGGAAGTCTTGGCCTAAGCATATAAGAACATGTCTAATTTTGTTTGTACTAATAGATATATTGGAGTTGAAATGTGTACTGATCCATATTCCTGAGGCTGGAACACTGTCTTAGTCCATTTTCTGCTGGTATAACAGAATTATCACAGATTTAATCATTTATAAAGAATAGAGGTTTAGTTGGTTTATGGTTCTGGAAACTGGGAAGTCCAAGACCACAGCACCAGCATCTGGCATAGCTCATCCTATGGTGGAAGGCAAAAGGCAGAAGTGAACACACGAGAAAGAGGAAATTGGGTTAAATTCACTCTTTTACCAGGACCCCACTGCTGTGATAACTACCCATTCTTTTGTTAATGGAATTCATTCATTTATGAGGGCAGAGCCCGAATAATCTAATATTACCTGTTTTTTTTAATTTAACAGAGTTTAATTGAACAAAGAATAATTTGCATTTACAAAACCAGCAGCCCTCAGAACCACAAAGAAGTTCAGAGAGCTCCACTCTGCAAGGTATGTAGGCAGCATTTATGGACAGAAAAGGGAAGTGAGATATAGAAACAGCTTGATTAGTTACAATGCAGTTTTTGCCTTATTTGGACAAGGTTTGATAACATGGCAGCCTGTGATTGGCTGAAACTCAGCCAACTGTTAACAAAAAATATATGTACTCCTAAATTGAATTTTCAGTTTGTTTATGCATTATGTAAGGCTGCAGGTCCCTACACAGGAAGTTAAGATACATAGACAGCCTCAGGAAAAATTTACTTTAATTTAACACTAATATTTACTGACCATTCTTTTTGTTTTAAATTTCAGAATATTTACAGGAGTACAAACATTTTGGTCATGTAAATTGATTTTGAACCATTTGAGTTGAAGTTATAAGTGTGCCCATCCCCCAGAGAGTGTGCATTGTGCATGTTATGTTTGAATTTACTCATCCCCCCCTCTCCCCCCAGATTTCCGATGAATGTAATTTCCATGTGTGCACGTAAGTGTTGATTGATTTGTTCCAATTTAAGGATGAGTACATATGGTGTTGTTTTCCATTCTTGTGATAATTCACTTAGAAAAATGGTCTGCAAGACCATTCAGGATAATATAAGAGGTATTGGTTCACCATTTATTTTTTATGGCTGAGCAGTTCTTCATGGTATACATATACCACATTTTATTAATCCACTCATATATTGATGGGCACTTGAGTTGTTTCATCATCTTTACAATTGCGAATTATGCCACTATATACATTTGAGTGCAGATGTCTTTTTCATAGAACATTTTTTTTTTCCCCTTTGGGTAAATACCCAGTAGTGGGATTGCTGGATCAAATGGCAGTTCTACTTTTAGTTCTTTGCGGTATCTCCATATTACTTTCCATAGATGTACTAGTTTGCAGTCCCACCAGCAGTGTATGAGTGTTCCTATCTCTCAGCTTGCACGCCAACATTTGTTGTTTTGGGACTTTTTGATAGAAGCCATTCTCACTGGTGTTAAGTGATATCTCATTGTGGTTTTGATTTGCATTTCCCTGATGATTAGAGATGTTGAGTATTTTTTCATATGTTTGTTAGCCATTAGTCTATCTTCTTTTGAAAAGTTTCTATTCATGTCCTTTGACCACTTTTTAATGGACTTGCTTGACTTTTTTCTTGGTGATTTGCTTGAGTTCTTTATAGATCTAGTTATCATCTATTTATCGGATATATAGCTTGCAAATGTTTTCTTCCATTCTGTAGGTTGTCTATTTGCTCTAATGATTGTTTCCTTGGCTGTACAGAAGCTTATTAATTTGATCATGTCCCATTTATTTATTTTTGTTGTTTCTGTAATTGCTTTTGGCATCTTCTTTGTAAATTCTTTGCCTAGGATGATGTCTATAAGAGTTTTTCCAACATTTTCTTCTAGAATTCTTACGGTTTCATGCTTTAGGTTTAAATCTGTTATCCACTGTGAGTTGATTTTTGTGAGTGGTGAGAGGTGTGGATCCTATTTCAGTCTCCTACATGTGGCTGTCCAATTTTTCCAGAAAAATTTATTGCATAGGGATTCTTTTCTGTGGTGTATATTTTTGTCTGCTTTGTCAAAGATCAGATGGAAGTATCAGGATGGTTTTATATCTAATATTATTTTATTTTTTCTAATATATTTTATATCTAATATTATCTCTTAAAGGTCCTGCCTCTCAGCATAGAATATTGTTACAGTGACAATTAAATTTCAACATAAGTTTTGAAGTAACCATTTAAACTATAACAGAGACCTATGAGAATATATAAAAATATTTTAACTATATGGCAATAATTTTAATGTCAAGATATAAATGATTCTTCTAGAAAAATTATATAACACAAATGGCAGACAGAGTGTTAATATATTTAATACAAGACATTTTCTTACATATTACCCAATAAGAAAAAATTATACAATAAAAAAATTTATTCAGTGAATTTAAGATAATTCTTGAAAAGCAAACTCAAATGAGCACAAAAACTTAAATAAGATTCTTAAATTTAACAGAATTGAAGGAAATAAAAAATAAAGCACAGTCATTCCTCTGTCCTTCAGCATCCATAGTGATTCCAGGATCTTCCATGGATAATAAAGCCCATGGCTGCTCAAGTCTCTGATATAAAATGTCATAGTATTTGCATTTAGTTTATGCACATCCTCCCATATACTTCATATCTCTAGATTATTTCTAATACCTAATACAATGTAAATGCTATGTAAATAGTTGTTAAGCTGTATTACTTTGGGCATAATCATGAGAAAAAAAGTCTATACATGTTCAGTACACATGCAACCATCAATTTTTTCCAAGTATTTTCAATCAGCAGTTAGTTGAATTTATGAATGCAGAACCCATAGATATAGAGAGCTAACAGCAAATGATGTATTACTTTATCCTTATCAGAATGATTTAAGAAATAAAAACTCAACTTCTGATACAATGTGAACTTTGTAAGTTTGGGGTAGATATAGTATGTAAACAACTATTAACATTAAAATAAAAATTATTTTTTATATCATAATCACATTCCACAGATTGGAAGATATCCTATCTCTAGATATAGAAGTATGAGCACAAATGATTAAAAACACACATAAAGTGTTGGCTTTTTTTAAATTTAAGCATTGTTTGAGAGGACAAAACACTCAAAATAAGGAGTATGCTTATTATCAGAGAAATGTTGAATAAATTTTGGTACAACTTCATGGAATATTCTAATTTCACTAAAGCTATAGTAGTTTCATGAGATGTTTCTCAGGAAGAAAAATGAGCTCCAGAAACATGTATAAATTTTTTTTAAATTTATATTTGTATATATATATGTCCACCCATCCACACACATACTCATACATATATATACATATATATATCCTCTAACATGCAAATTGGGAGAAAAAGGGTTGTCCTGTGTTGATGTAGGTGGAGAAGAAATTTCATAGTGAGAAGCCAGTGATAAAAATAACATAAAAGTAAATAAAATTAAACAAAATACAATAAAATATAATAAAGACCCAAACACACCAAAAACTGACAAGCATATATAATTGCTGCCCTTATTCTCTACTTTTTGTCTTGTACATTTTTCAAGCTATGGTCAATTTCTTTATTTATCTACAAAGTCCCATCTTTTCTCAAATATGCAAAAGGCACACTACCAATTTTCTTTGTCATGATTTTTTCCCTTTCCCATTCTCTTTAGATACTGCTTCTACCTCCAGCTACACTAAATTTTGTATCCCCATTTAAAGCAAAATTCCCCAAAGAACACTTTATATCTTCTAGCACATAACTGAATATGCTCTTGTTAAACTCAATAATGACTTTCATGTTGCTAAATCCAATAGCCTATTTCCAATCCTCCTCCTTGTTGTTTAATCAATACCATTTAACTTATTAGATAATTTCCTCTTCAAACACTTCCTTATTTCAGTTCCAGGACATTCAATTTTTCTGACTTAGAAAAAACTAAAACTCCTAATGTGTTGTCTTTTGCTTTTGTTACTCCTTCTTCCTCACCTATCTGAATGTTGAATGCTGGAGAGTTCTGAGCTAAATCTTTTTTGCCTGTTTTCTTTTCTACCATTACTTATTCTCTTAGTTATCCCATCTAGTCCAAAGTCTTTAAAGAACTTTATCTCAATCATTGACAGCCCTATCTTGTTATTCTTGATTCCTCTTTTTCTTTCCTTAGATACCTCAACTAATCCATCCATAAATCCTGTGGATGCCTCCTTTGATATATATTTATAATCTGACCACTTCTCACATCTCCACTGCCACCAGGCTAGAATAAAGCAATATCATGAGTTGTCTGGACTGCAATAGCTTTCACAACGGAGTGCCCTTTTCCACACTTCAGTTCTATTCATAACACAACAGGTAAGTTATCAGATGTGTCATTCTCTGCTCAAGTCCCTCCCATAGGCTTCCCAGGTGAATAAGTGCAAAAGCCAAACTCCTGGCATTGGCTTAGAATTTGGTATTCTATTATGTCTTTTCTTTTCTTTCTTTCTTTTTTTTTTTTTTTTGTTGAGACAGAGTCTCACTTTGTTGCCCAGGCTAGAGTGAGTGCCGTGGCATCAGCTTAGCTCACAGCAACCTCAGACTCCTCGGCTTAAGCGATCCTACTGCCTCAGCCTCCCGAGTAGCTGGGACTACAGGCATGCGCCACTATGCCCGGCTAACTTTTTCTATATAGATTTTTAGTTGTCCATATAATTTCTTTCTATTTTTAGTAGAGACGGGGTCTCGCTCTTGCTCAGGCTGGTCTCGAACTCCTGACCTCTAGCGATCCACCCGCCTCGGCCTCCCAGAGAGCTAGGATTACAGGCGTGAGCCACCGCGCCCGGCCTATTATGTCTTTTCATTCTTTCTGTCTTGTCCCTCTGGTTCACTTCAGGTACACTCTGCCTTTCATGCTTTTTATTTATTTATTTTTGTCAGGTATCCTCATGGCTAACTTCCTCACATCCGTGAGGTTTTTTCTCAGATTTCCCATTCAGAGTGAGGACTCTACCATTGACTAACCTGCTTACAATTAAACCCCTGCATCTCCTCCCTATCCCACTTCTCTGCTTTATTTTCTTCCTAGTGTTTTTATTACCATCAATATAACTTGCGTTTTTCCTTTTAGTTTTCTGTATTGTATGTCTTCCACAATAGAACGTGAATTTAATGAGAGTGGGCATTTTTTGTATGTTTTTTCCCCTGCAGTTAAACTGTACTTGATAAATAGTTGGTACTTGATAAGTATTTGTTTAATGAATAAATGAGTCAATAATATGATCTCATTTATGTATCTTCATAAAAAACATATGTATCAATATATAAGCATGTGTGTAAAGAAATGTTAAAAATAAAACAAAAATGAATGTCTATATACATATACTAAAAATAAAATTTGTTGATCTAAGATATATTGTAATAGTTTAGCAATTTTTAGGAATATGAGAAGAGATTGATTTGGAAACTTTTAAGAGATTTGGAACCATATGAAGATTTTATTGTTATCTAAAGTTTTAAAAGGGCAATGTATAAAATAATTTTAAAATATTTTATCTATTTTAAGGTTTGCCTTAAAATATCTAGGAGTACATTCCTTATGTTCTTCATATGCGGTAGAGGTAACTAAAGTTGTTTTCCCGTCTCTAAAAGCTTGAACTATCATGAGTCTATCTAATAAAGGAAACTCCACTTTTATGTATATTAAAAAAATTGTATGAAGTATTTCCCAAAACATACAATTTTCTTATTATGTACTGAAAGCATTTCTATGCAAAATATAAATTTTTGATTTTCTTTTCAAATAGAGAGTACTAAAATTTTTAATTTAAAATGATCAATAGGTAGTAGGAACATTACATCAGGCTTTCACTTCTTAAACTGACACTCAGAATTCTTTATGATTTGTAATAAATGTGAGAACAAAAAAGAGGATTAAACATTGATTCCCAATAAATTGAAAGGATTAGTGTTTTCTTTGGCATAGAAACTTGCTGAGAAACTCAAGATAGAGTGGTACATTTTATAATGGTAATTGATGTCTTAAAAACACACAATGTTGTAGGTTTAAAAATGAAGGCCTGTAGATGAAAAAAAAATAAATTGACAAAATAGCTCCTCTCTAATACCATCTTTCAAATAGCTGAATAAGTAATGCACATTTTTAAAATGGGAATTGCTGATGTAGTGACAATATAGTTTCTACTAAAATGAACTATTTACTTACTCTATTCAAGAAAGAACATGATTTATCGCAAAGCATTTTGAGGCTTCTTCAGAATGAAAGACTGTGGCAGCTGTTGGAATTTTCTCCACATAAAAATGCATAATTTAGGAGGAAATCACCTACCTATACAAGGGCTTTACTTTCTTTTTTGGTATTAAGCCATAGTAATTATGGGCTTGACTTAGAATTATTTGGACTATCAAATCATAGTCAATTCTACAAGTTACTTTATAAATTAATGGATTCTTATAGTGAAGCCTGCTTAATAGATGGGTATTATGACGTGGCTTTATTTAGTTCTCCTGGGTTTACTGGAGATGAGAAACTATTGTAGAGTTTCTGGTTATAAAGCGTGGGAATTTTGGAGAAGAATTATGACTTGATAGGTTTGCAGAAGACAAAGAAGTTCCATATACTTTGTAGAAGATGAAGGGCTTGATTTGAATCCCAGCCCTGCCATTCCACATGCACCTGATCTTGGATAAATCGTTTGTCATGTCTGAGCTTGAGTTTTCTCATTTAAATACATAGGATAACAAGGCTTAATTCAAAGGGTCCTTAGATAATGCAGGCAAAAACTCTACATAAAAAGCAAAGTGTTTATTCTCATATGAATTACCATAATAAGAGACGTGATTAGAAATAGATAAGATAATTGAGTAAATTATTCATGAAGTAAAGACATAAGGAGTTCAGAGTAATGGTTCATGTGTCATTGGTTACATGGCAATAGCTATCATTGAGAATTGAAACGATATTTTAGAGACTAAGAGAGGTACAATTGGTTTTTTGAACTTAGATGCCTGGGGCTATGTCTAGACTATGTCAGGCACTCAGATGGAAATTGAAAAAGAGATAGTTTTTGAGTTGTTTTTTTTTTTTTTTTTCCTGCATCCTAGTTTGGGGCATTTTAAGGATTCCACAAATTTCAGTTGCCTCTCTAACTGGTACCAGCCAACCATTTGAAGTGAATTTTTCACTCAGACTGGTTGATTTTCTGGCCCATTAAGACAGCTGATTCAATTCAAGTGAGTTTAGATAGCTTAATCCCCCAAGCATGTTGATTTCCCTACCATGTGGCAGCAGGCCACAGCTCTGGGTAATTTTTCATGTAAATCTCATCATCATTTGATATTTCTTTGTCTTGTAATGTGGGGATTGGGGGTTAGACCTTAAGTACTTGGAATTGCATCATTTATTCAGATGCTGAAAAGGATAGTTGCAAAGCCAACAAACTTAATGCTTTTTGCTTTTCATGAAGGCACATCTCTGTGAGTGGAGAACTGGCTCAGGTTTCACTACTAGGCTCTGTCTCAAGGAAGTGAAGGTGTAGGGCTCTAAGGCATGCTTTAAAGCACTTTGGATTCTGAAAGGTTATCTTTTTTAACTTTATTGAATTGAGGAAGACAATAGAGTCCATAGGATTGATAAACATATTTAATGATTTGTTGAATCAAACAAGTATGTCCAGAAAAATCTGATTAAATGATTTACAATACCTCTTATCTTTGCTGTGGTTTTGTAGATCTTAGTAAGGAGTTTGGATTTTATGCTAAATGCGAAAGGAAATCATAAACGGGAGACTAATATGATCTTAATTACATTTTTAGAAGATTACTCTGGCTATTATGTGGAAGATGGGCTGTAAAGAGATTGGGTCTTTGGCTTTGGTCACTGGGAAACACTGACGAAGACGGAAAAGAAAGAGAGAGGATATTCTAGGAAATCCCTGACCCATTTCCCTCTTTCTTGGGCTGTGTTCAGCAGTGGCTCTATCTCCTCCATAGCTTTGGCTCTGACCATGTGCCCAACTTGGGCCCTGGAATCTGCTAACAATGTCGTAAACCTGTGTCATGTCAGCTTAATGGCAGTAGCACCTACTCTTTTCTTTGGGTTCTCCGATTTTTTCATCGACTGTGTAACAAATTCATTGGATTAAATTCCTTCTGTTTGAAGTATTTAGAATGGTTTCTTTTTCTCTGCTTACCCAGACTGGTAAAGAGAATATATTGTATTATAAATTGCAGAATTCTGATTCTCTTTTGGTATGAGATGAAAGCAAAGGCTGACTAGAGTAGACAGCAGCTTCATCTAGACTTACAACAGATAAATAGTATTAATGCACAGCTATTTTAAGGAGCAATTGTTCACAGGAACAGTTTTGCTACAATTTCTGCATTACTATGGATTACCAAATATACAGAAATCAGAATTTGCAAACATTTTTATTTTATCACTGATTTTTAAGACTTCTTTCTTTTATAGCTGCAATTTTCATCTTATCTATTATGACGCTTTAGTGGTAATAGCTTTAACAAAAGTTCAGCACTATTATTCTACACTTATTTGATATTTCCCCTAGCATTTTTAATAAAACTCTGTTACCCTTTGCTGACTTCCCATACTTAAGGAAAATTCTGTTTCCCTTCTCATTTAAGTTAGAGCTTATTTTTTGTTCTCCTCATTGTTATTTCTCTCTGAGCATAAAAAACTTAACTATCTGGATAATCTTCCTTTCCAATCACTTTTCCTTTAATCTGGACCACATTTGTCTGAGTATTATAGCAGCTAACCTTTATTCCATATTTATAGCTAACTCAACCTTGCCCCTCTGTTCCAATTAATAGTGAAATGATGAAAAATATTTCCTAATTTCTGCACCCCAGGGATTTGCTCCTAGCTTGAGCAGCTTTGCTGAGAGAACTTTGGAACAGAGATATATTCTTCTATTGTTTATGAACTTTAAGAACTTTTTTGTTTTTAACTGTGGTGCTTGACCAAACATTATAGTGTTTATTGAATACAAATGAGACAGGAAATAATCTCTTTCAGGATAGAACTAGAACCTATTATTAGAAAATACAGGAAAATAAACTTCAGTTTAATATAACAACAAAATTGCCCAAAGACAGTCAGCTCACTGTCGTGACTCAAGACAGTGAGTTTTCACCATTAAAATAAAATACGAGGCATGTGTAAAAGTGCGTGCTCATGTGTACATGCTCTCAAGGGGGCATGTATTGTATTAAAATCGGCAGAATTAATCACCCACATCTACAATGGATGGATTTGATTCAACATGCTCCAAATCTATATAAATCAAATCATCCTAGAAAAATCCAGCCATCTTCCACCCCCTGCACTACATGGTCGTCATGGACCCCCGTTTGTGTGGCCTTCTGGTTCTGATATCTTGGTTCATCATGTCCCTGGCTGTCCTGGCTCACATCCTACTGATAAGGAGGCTGGCATTCCCCAGGGCCACAGATATCCCAGACTTCTTGTGTGAGCTGGCTCAGGATCTCAAGGTGGCCCACTCTGTCACCTTCATCAATAACATGTACCTGTACTTGTTGGTTGTGTTGCTGTGTGTGTTTCCCATCACAGGGATCCTCTACTCCTACTCTAAAATTATCTCCTCCTTAGTGAGGATGTCCTCAACTGCAGGCAAGGAGAAAGCATTTTTCACCTGTGGGTCTCACCTCTATGTGATCTGCTTGTTCTATGGAACAGGATTTGGGGTCTAGCTCAGTTCTGCTGTGACCCCTTCTTCCCAGAGCAGCACCATTGCCTCGGTGATGTACATGGTGGTCATGCCCATGCTGAACCGCTTCATCTACAGCCTGAGAAACAAGGATGTGGAGGGGGCCCTGGGAAGACTGCTCAGCCCAGCAGCCTCTTACCTGGGACAGAAACATCACTGCTTCAGAACTAAGTGGACATTGTGGGTCTTGAAGGCAAATGGGAATATAAATATCCTGGTTCTCCCCCACCTTTAAATAAAATGTTTCTTTTGTTCATTTCCAAAGCAAAAAAGAAAAAAAAAAAAAGACAGTTTTGTAGCCCTGCAGTATGAGTAAATATCAATAGGGTGACTACTTGGCATATGTATTGTAGAGAGCTACCTGTCAGGACAGGGGCAGTAGAAGATTGTGATTAAGACCATAGATGAGCGATATAAAGAGAAAGAGTGAGAGAGAGTGCTATATTTAAGTCCAAGTTAAGACAGTGGTCATGTGATCTTTAGCTAAATATTTGACATCTCTAAGCTTCAACTATAAAATGAGGATAATGACCTTGGGGATGTTGTGAGGATTAAATGAAATTCAATAAGAGACTATATGTTAAATAATTATAGTGACTACCACGTAGTTAGCTCTGAAAAATCAGTAAATGTTTTTTATTACTTTATTATTAGTTGATTTGTTAAATTTTATAAACCCTCTCAATTATGAAGGTCTGTGGTTACATAATTCCATTAGAACAGCAACTTCCTCAAAACGCAAAATTGTTTTTTAAGATATGACAAAAGTAAATTCAGACGTGTTTAACCATTACAAATAAAGTTATGAGGAACATTCTCACCCTCTGTTATGTGTTTCAAGATGCAATGCTCTTATCTATATGCATATCTGGATTTAGGTCTACTTATGTGGATCCTAAATACCCCTTACAGTTTTACAAATTAATATGTAAAACCAAGGAGGGGGAAAAAAATCTCTTTTCATGATTTTATCCCTTAGAGTTAATCAAATAAGCATTAGAAATTTGGAAGTATAAGTTAAATTCACTTTTCTATAGAATATCAAAAGACAGACAAGAAAAATTAATGAAGTTAACACTATTTAATTTACATGTCTTAAAGATAAATTAATACACTAAGAATTTTATAAACACTATGTGATTTATCCTCATAACCACATTATGAAATACATATCATCCTCACTTATAGATGAGAAACCTGATGTTTAGGAGGTTAAGCATGTTGCCCAATGTCAAAAATCTTAATAAATGAATGGAATCAAATGAATTCAGTTCTTACCAGTTAAAGTATAGACTTACATTTATGACCTTCACACTCTGTCCAAAGAGTTGTTCTAAATTTGTAGTATGCATTTTATAGATAAAAGGCTAATTCAGGGACCTGAAAGTCACTATCTTTTACTGTTATTTCACAATTTAGAAGTTGGTAATGTTTGTGACTTTTGGATTGCATCTTCTAACTAACTTCAAAAACATTTGAAGTAAACGAAAGATGAAATGAGTGAATTAGCACTGATTTCTTGCAAAAGGCTTTTCCTTGACAACATTGGTCCCCATCCTCCCCCTCTACACTGCCCCTCCCTCTCCCCAGCCCTGTCCACTTTTTCTTGCTCTGCCTTGGCTATAGGATGAAAATGCATGAAAGGCACAGGGATTTGAACCCAATACAGACATTCCTGTAAATTGTTTCGTGAATATTTTAAAATAAACTTTTTTTATTTTAGAATAGTTTTAAAGTTACAGAAAAGTTGAAAAGATAGTAGAGTTCCCATATATCCCACACTCGGTTTTTTTTTCTATTATTACCTTACTTGAATATGATGCAGTTGTCAAACCTAACAAATCAATAATGATACCTTATTATTAACTAAGGTCTATACTTTACTCATATTTCTTCAGTTTTTGTCACATGTCCTTTTCTCTGTTCCAGAATCCCATTCAGGGGACCACACTACATTTAGTTTTGCAGTTTATGAGCCTGTCTACTGATGTCGCATTGCTCTAGACTCCTCTGGACTTCCCAGACTTTCCTTAGTTCTGATGACCTGGAAAGTTTTGAGGAATACTGGCCAAGTGTCTTGTAGAAAGTTCTTCCATTGGGGTTTGTTTGATGCTTTTTTCATTTTTCAACTAGGTTATGGGAAGGAAGACCACAAAGGTAAAGTGCCATTCTTATCTCATTACACCGAGGGGTCATGCTATCAATGACTTATCATTGTTGATGTTAAATATGACCACCTGGGTGAGGTAGAGTTTATAAAGTTTCTCCACTGTAAAATTACTATTTTTTTTCCCTTTTCCTTAGTATATCCTTTTGAAGGAAGTCACTTTTTATAGCCCACACTTAAGGGATTCTTCTGCATGGAAGATATATCTATTCTCTCCCATTCATTACCCAAACATTTAATACCTGCACTTCATAAAAGGTATGTTTTTTTCAAGACAGATTTTTTTTTTGTCTGTGAATAAATGGAGAAATTGACATCCCCGAACTCTTACAACATTTTCAACAGAAAGATGTGCAGAAACTCTCAGGTTACATTACAAATGCTATGGGTAAAATGTTATATCACTAAGACGCGCTATGAAAATTGCTAAGTGTCCACAATGTCATGCTCACTGTGAGGTAGTATCTGTCAGTGTGCACTTTTCTGGAACACATTTCCATAGTGTCTTTAATGTTTAGATTTTTATTTTTCCTGATTTTGCACAAAGAGTTTTAAATATTTGGAAAACTATTGGAGAAAATAGTGGAGATTGAAGCAAAATGAACAAGGAGAGCCATTATAATGGAAGAAAAGGTATCAGCATAAATATTGATATTGTTAATGATATTATTTGGTTGTCAGTAAGTGGTTGCTTTAATTATTTTACTTGCTAATAGAATTTATTTACATATGTATTTAATGGCCTATTACTTTCATATTTTAGAACTTTGTTGGGAAATCGTGATCAACATAAACATTACAATAATAGGAAATGTCAAAAAGAAAAAGAGAAAGTGGCTTCCTGTTAGCATATTTTCACAGAACATTGAATTTTCAGGAATGGATTGCCAAAGGAAGTGGCACATGTATTCAGTATAATGTCAACTTCTTCTAGGCTTCTAGAAGAGACTATATAGCCATGCAAAAACTGTACCCTGGTAAGTATCAAAGGGATGCTTTCCAGAGTTATTGGACAGGGGAAACTTGTGACCCCTGCAATAAATATTGATCTTCCATCCTGGACATGCTGATTCTTGAGTTTATCTTGGTGACAGAGTTCTCTAAATAAATATTATTTTTAGGCAAGTTTGGGAAACTTCAGTGATTATCTCCAAAATGCTTTTCTGGCCAATACCAGGCTAAGGTCCTAAAAAGTAAATACAGTCAACCAACTCTTTTCAGCAAAATGTTATTCATACAAACATTTTTTTGGGGAGAGGAATAAAAAGATGAACTCTCAAAATACGGACACTAACATTGTTTTAATTAATATGTTTGATTTTTTAGTGGTTTCACATGAATCTAGTCTTTCCAAATTAAGTTTTATAATGAAATAACCATAATATTGAAGTTTTGCAATACATGAGCCAGTCTTCTGAAGTGTGTAGTTCTTGAACATCTGCCGCACCTAATTTCTGGGTTTTTATCCTCTGACTGATTTCTCTGACCTGAATACCTTTTCTGGCTCTGAGCAAAAAACTCTTTTATCTTTCAGCTCTGATTTCAAGCATTATTTTTTCTCTGAAGTCTTCTAATGCCCCCTTACAAAGTAGGTTTGACTAGTCTGTTCACTGTACTCTGACTTTGTAAATATTTTATCACTGTACCTATAACATAAGTATGCACTTATTTTAAATGTCCCACTTATATTTTACTTTATGACATGATTGATTAAAAAAGCAAGGACTAGTATCTTATTTATGTTGTGGCCTTAGTACCCTCTATACTCTTGAGAACAAAGTAAATGCTCAATACTCATTTATTGAATGAATAAAATGTTACAATAACGCTAATATAACTTTAACATTTATTTTTGTTTAATTATTTTATAATTAAAAATTTCACCAAGATCCCTATGACTAACTAGTTAGGCAGTACCTGCTTTAGCAATTTTATTCCTTATAAGATATATAACTATATAGAGTAATTTTTAAAAATACAAATTCACAAACAACACTTAGTTTTCTTTAAAATAAATAATGACCAAGCTATTATATTCTGTTTCTAGTTATTTATGAATTACATTATGAAACTAGGAAAAACAAATTTGCCCTGGGCTTCCTAGATGCTTTCTCTAAACTGTGGATCAAGGATTAATATATAGTGTGACCCTTGAATCTGGTACAGCTAGTATAGCTGCAAATGTTATTCATAATCATATAAATATCTAATCCCTGCAAATCTTGCTGAGCTATTTTCCTCAATGATTTACTTCACTAGTGAATTACAGATTGATTTTGAGTCATATTAAAGGTATTTCTATTAAAATGTAGATTTTAGTTCCCCCAATGTCATCTTATCCTCATATTTTACTACTTATTGAAAAGAAATAGCCAAAGAAGATTTTTGCTGAACCACTTATTAAATTGTGTGCCTATTAATTCTGTGTCTTACTGCTATTGTATTCCTAAACAAATGTAAAATATATTTGCTTACTTTTAATTTAACAATTGAACACATCACCAATTATTCCTTAGTGATTTCCTATAAAGTGCCTTAAATAAATATAACCCAGTAGGAGAATACCATTGGTTTATGTAATTTCATGTTAATAGTTTTCATATTATTCCATATGCTCAACTTAATACCTACAAGTGTTCTATTGGCTACTTTACATGCTCTTGCACATTAAGCAACTTTCTCATTGAACTAGCCATAATGGCTTCTAAATGCTTTCCCTAAGAGGTTCAAGCTAAATCAGAACCCATCAGTGTGCGTGGAAAGTTTAAATTATGTTTTCCAGTATGCATTTATCGGCACTAAATTTAATGTCTTCACATTGCCCAATCATCCAGTTTAATTAGATCTTTCTGGATTTACTCATAATCCTGCATATTTTTCACTAACCTAAACAATTTTGGTGATCAGTAGAAATTTAACACCTCACTATCTATTGCATCCTCCAGATCACCAATATAGTTTAACAGCCCTTAGCCTGTTAGCAGCATCTTGAGCACCCTGCTATGAAGTTGCTTCCTCTGGATAAATATGCACTCTTCATTTCAAATAGCATAATCCATATTTATCCTTAAGAAAGTACACCCTTCTAATTCAACCAGTTTTATGTGAGTTGTCAGTACATTTTTAGGGAATTTAAAATTTATTTCCACAAATATATTTTAAAAGTTTAACCATTTGGGAATATTGTATGAGTGCTGTGTTGGGAAAAGTTGCAGAATTAAAAGAAGAATGAATGAATTCTAAGATTTTTTATCAAGTTAAGAATAGTACATACTTACAGTATTGAGAGAAAGGGAGAAGGAAATGAAGACTTATTGAATACTTTGTAGTAGTTGCTGCCATATATGCCTAGCATTGCCCTGCATGTTTTATGTGTACAAACTCAAGTGATGAGAACAATGTTATTATCACATGATTACAAATAGGGAAACTGAAGTTCAGAGAAGTAGATTCAACTTCACCCAAGATAGAGTTAACCACTCCCACCACCGGACAGGCTCCAAAGTCATTTATAATGGTCATTAAATGTATCCCATGCCTTCTCTTCTTTTCAACTTTTTGATAAATTTTATATGTTACTTACACATAGACAAAATTAGTGTGTTCAATCATTTTATGATTTACCATGTGGCATTATACTGGATTTTTCTGAATATTTATTTCTAGAAAGTATTTGCTGATGGATTTATATTTGCTATGTCTCATAAGCTGTTTCTTTAAATTATTCACTATATTAATAGATATCATATATTTGAGATGAGTGTCCTTGTAAACTTATGTGGAATCAAGACAATGTATTTAATAATAATTACTATATTATATATAGTATTATATACTAATTATTATATTAAACTATCAGAACTCTTTTGGTTGGAAGTGAAGTAAAAACAAACTCAAACTGGTTAAAAATAAAAACATTCTAGTTGGCTTACTCAAAGAACAAGGAAGGTTTAACACAGAGGCTCAAATGAAGTCACTAGAACCCATTTCCCTCCATCTTTTGGTTCAGCTCTCTACCATGTTGGTTTGACGTCCAGGTGCCACATGATAGCACAGTGTCTGTGAGCAGGGCTAAGTCTGTGCTTCCAGGTTTAAGCCCCATGGTAGAAAGATGAATGTCTCTTCCCTGAGCCTGAACTAAAGAGTCATTGTAATCTATTTTCTCTGGTGGTCATGTGTCCAATTCTCAACATTTTCTATGACCAAGGGATAAGTAATCTAAGTCATGCCTCAATTATAACTCTGCACCTAGTGCTGCAGTTAGAGTCAACTATACCAGAAGAACACAAACCAAGAGTGAAGGAACAGGGTATTAGTTTGCTTTAAACAAATACATACAATATCTGGGGAGAGTTCCCCTTCTATCATCAGTGGACACCACATACTCTTGTCCAGTAAAATGCACAAAATATAGTATTACTTAATATTTGTTGAATGAATTAAGAATTGTATGTGTATATAGTCTATATATATATAGACACAATTCATGCATAAACACATAAAATCAAGTTAATATTATAATTTAGCAGGTTAAATCTTAGTTTCTGTTTAGCTTTTCACAATCACTGTCTTTTTCCAAAGGTGGCATAAAAAATTATCGGTAGGTATATGCAATGGTTGTTAACAAGGCATGTTCTGAGCAAATTTGCCAGTCGTATAAAAGCAAGGTGAATTTTTAGGTAATTTAAATACCTTAAAGTTCTAGTTAATTAGGTGAGAATTTTGAAAGATAAATATTTTTAATCTTTGCATTCTTTTTGCTTCTTATTTATTTAAGGAAATAGTTTCTAATTTTGATAAAAAATATGACAATTGAATGAATTAACAGTAGACAAAAATTAGTATTATAGAGCATCCAGTTATCAAAGTAAAGCTAAAATAGTTAAAAAGTTTAGGAAAATTTAGTGTGATAAAAAATGACTTGAAGAAAATTAATAAAAGTTCATTTTTATTTTTCTTAATTGTGAAAAATATGCTACTTAAAAGATATTTTTGTTTGTGAAAAATGTATTTCCATATGTTATAAACCAGAAAAGTATCTATAAGACTTATTTATTAAAAATAATACAATTAGCTGGGCGCCGTGGTTCATGCCTATAATCTGCACTCTGGGAGGCTGGGGTAGGAGGATACCTTGAGTTCAGGAGTTCAAGACCAGGCTGAACAAGAGTGAGACTCTGTCTCTACTAAAAATAGAAAAATTAGCCAGGCGTCACGGTGCATGCCTGTAGTCCCAGCTACTCAGGAGGCTGACACAGGAGGATCACTTGAGCCCAAGAGTTTGAGGTTGCTGTGATCTAGGCTGTTGCCACGGCACTCTACTCAGGGCAATATAGTGAGACTCTGTCTCAAAAAAAAATAATACTAATAAAATCAATCAAAACATACTCAGCAGCTAAGAAGTAGAATGTAACCAATACTTTCAAGATCTCTCAGTGGCCTACCCTAATCACAACAACTCTATAGGTAACCATTATTCTCAATATTGTAGTAATTCTCTTGATTATTTTTCTGTTACATATTAAAATTTCATTGTTTAGTGGTATATATTTTGAAATTTAAATAAGTAGAATCATACTATATTTATTTTTCATGACCTGGTTCTTTTACCTTTTTGTTTGAGGTTCATCCATGTGGATGTAGTTGCAGTTCCTACATTTACTTTGCTTTAAAGCAATTTGTTTATTAATTTATATAATTTTGTTTATCCATTCTTTTATTTCTGTGTTTGTGTTTGTTTGTTTCATTTTTTGACTATATTTTTGAGTGACTATTTAAAAGCTTTGGAGTTGTTACGGCACAACTTAAGGTGTGGCACTCACAAAAACTATATGAATAATACTTTCTGGAGATGCACAATCCTGTGGTTCTATCAGCCAAGTTCCACAAGGAGTAAGTATGCTCAGCTAGGATTTAGAATGGCTCCTTAGTGAAGGTCCAATTATAGAGGTGTGAGCAGAGTTAAGGGAAAAAATAAGGTGTTCAGACACTAAGGAATTAGAAATATAGAGAAGCCATTAGCAGCCATTGGCCTGAAAATTCCTGAGAAATAAAGTTATCAGAGTTGGCTGAGAGCTGGAGCTCTGAGCAAGGAGCAGGTGACAGAAGCCATGGCTCAAAAAGGAAGCAGTCAATGACCAGAACAGGTAAAGCAGGATGGGAGTGGGAGGGTAACTACTTGACCTTTTTCTTCTTTTCTTCTTTCCTTCCATCCCCCCTGAATTGATTTAGGTTTGTTTCCTATTTCCTTTTATTCTCCCCCATTAGCTTGGATATTATACAATTGAATTTTCTTTTTTTGTCTTATTCCTTTGTTCCCTTCCTCTTGCCCCTCCCTCCCTTCTTTCTTCTCTTGTCCTTCCTTCCTTCCTTCCTTCCTGCCTCCCTTTCTTCCTTCCTTTGGTCCTTTCCTTCCTGAACGTAGTTTAAAAATTTAACATGTATGCAGTAGTTGATTTCCTCCCTTTTCGTAGATGAGAGCTTAGAATCTTATTTAGCTTTAAAATTATAACTTAACTAAAAATATCTTTTTGTATTTATGACATTTTTCTAATGCCCTCAATGCAGCCAATAAAAATATTGATGACTGTTTGGAATATTTTTCTTCTCTTTCCTGAAAACTAATAAATAGGCCTCCTTTACTTAACATTTCGGTGTTTACTGTTTCTCTTTCTTGTACACACAAACCTTAAACTTTCTATTCTTAAGAAAATAATCCAGACTTTATATAGGAATATGAAATTGGAGCTTTGCAGTAGGAGGGCTCCGGTTGATGTTCTGTGCTATGAAGCATATACAGAAAGCCTTTCTTTATTGGTCAACAACACAAACTCGCTCTCACAAAGATGTCTGTGTCAGGTATGACTCTAGGGCAGCTAGTGGTATCACTTCACTCTTAGCTGTCCGTGGCAACAAAATGCTGAGAGTGAAGAAATCTAGGAAACTTCCTTGAAGCCTTGTATTTGTTCCTAGGTAGATTATGTTCCTCCTTCACCATCACTCTCCACTTCTTCTGTCTTAGCTACCAAAGTTCATCTGCTACTGCCACTTTTACCTGACAACACCAGTCCTATAGTGCATCTTCTTGATAAGTCTAGGGATATTGTAATAAAATGGCATCTTTATACTTTTTTATGTTTTTCCAATATTACCTGCAGAACTTTTATATCTCCAACCTAGAGTTTTCTCTCTGGGTTCTGAATCTTTATCATCATTGTCACATAGCTAACACATTTACATTACACCATGGTTAAAATAAACTTACATAGACAAAACTTTGATGTTCAGAAACACCCAGATGAACAAAATATTTAACGTTAGTTCTATTGCCATTATTCCAGAAGAAAATTGAGTCTCATGGTTGATAAATACCTAGATTTAGTGTTGCAGTTTATACATCTTGGAGCATGGACTAGAATACAGTTCTTGAAACAAATATAATATAAATAAAAATATAACAAAATATAGTCCTTTCCACTACAACACTCTGCCTTATCCTGTCTATATCTCTCCGAGGTTTTTATTCTACCATTTAGAGTAGACACTGGTCTAGCTTTTTGCTTGCTAATTACCACATCTGTCACTGACTACCTTAAATTAATTTATGCAATTGTTCCTATCCCCATAATATGTCATAATATTTAATAATATTTAACCACTCCTTTATTATTGAGTATAAGGTAATGCCCCATTTTTTGTTCCCATAAATAAAGTCATGAAGGTCTTTGTACACAAATCTTTGCTCACATCACCTTAGGAAAAATTATGTTAGAGGGAATTGCTGGGGTAAAGAGTATGAACATTTTAAAGGTTTTTGAAACATAATGTCAAATTGCTTTCCAGAAAGGTTGTACCAATTTATGTTCCTGCCAGCAGGGAATGAGCATTGCTGTTTTAATTTGCTCTGGGGTGGAGTTGGGATGGGGAATTAATAGTACCACATTTTTACAACACTTTGGGGGAAATTTTACTCCCTCATCTCTGTGTTGCTCTCATGACTACATGCTTTTTTGTGTGTGTGTTGTTGTTGTTGTTGTTTTTTATGAATCCAATGCTTCTAATTCAAAACAATGAAGAGCTTTTCTGGGTCTCTCATAGATTTAATAAGGAGAAAGAATGAAATAAAAGGCAGATTAGATACATAGCTGTACCTAAGAATGGGACTGTTATTTTACTGAATGTTATTTCAACCTTCTCTACTATTTTGCCCACGAGCCTTCTTCTTTGCTAAATAATGTGTGTGTGAGAGATTCCATCAAATTGCTTAGACTGGGGCTGGGCCTTCATATCCACTACCCCTGAGTTGGCTTTCTGCATCAGTGCGGGAAGTGGACAACATGCCAGAAAAGCAATCTTGGCTAACAATATGCACCGTGTTCTGGTAATACTGTGTATGACATGATAGTTAACTTAAAAGGCTATTACTAGAATCCTCTTTACATTTATTTTAATACAGCTAGCATGACCCTCCCAAAAAGCTCATGTTTCTGAAAGTGTTGTCTCAGGACAACCAGCATTCTAATCAATTAGGATGATTGTTCGGTTGCAAGTTCCTGGACAGTCCTGGGGGTTGATTGAATTAGAATCTCTGGGCAAACATCTCAAGAATTAAATTTTAGCAAGCTCTGTTTCTCAGACTTTAATGTACATTCAAATCTCCTGGATATCTTGTTAAAAGTAGATTGTGACTCAATATTTCTGGGGTGGAGGCAGAGATTCAGCATTTCTAATAGGCTCCCAGACGAGGCTGATGTTCTTGGGCTGTAGCTACACTTTAAATAGCAAAGCACAAGAGTTTGAGAACCACAGCTTTAAACCATTATCTATCTTCAACTTGAATTTATTTATCTATTATTAGCCAATCAGGAGGAAATGAAATGAAAATAGGAGATCTTGTGAGTAAAACCTGAGCAGGGATGCCACCAGCAAGAGACCGATAGGTCATGGAACTGGTTATGAAGGCACCCAAAGGTGGGGAAAAATTTATATCAACTAGGGAAGAAGAACAGAGCTAAGAAATTTGTCCTGTTTTGTAATCAAGGTCAGGCCTGGAATTCTTAAAATTTACTCAAGGTCATTTTTCTACCCATTCTTCACCACACATCCAATGCTACCTCATATGCTGGTCTCACTGCCTCCCTAATTTTCTTCTCCTTGATGTGGGCATTTTGCCATGCATGTTTCTCTTTGCTCTGGTTGTTGGAGTAAAATTTAAATTATATTATGAGACAAACTCTGGTCCTGGTTATTAATACTCCCTTGGTTCTCCTTTTACCAGAGTTGAGAGAGCTTCCTAGGCCCCTCTTTTTTTCCACAAGAGAATAGTAATCCTACCTGAGATTTTACTGATTAATAAAGTACATCATTTTATGTTTAAACACCAGATGGGCTATGTTACTTAAATGAAGTGTGATTTTGAATTCACTGCAATTCAATTTTTAAAAATTGGCTGAGAGAAATAAGATCTCTGAAGGATTTTATGAAGGATAAGGTATCATCCATTCCTTTACGTAAGAATGTCCTAAATATATTCTAAGGAACTCTGTTTTCTGAGATACTCTGAATAAAACAGCTTTTGAACAGATACTACATGTAGGAAATCTGTGCACACATACCACAGCTTTCCTGGAATATCTGTAAGTACGTTAGAACACTAAAGGTGCTGAGAATTTAGCAACCAACAAAATTAAGAAATTATTGTTTAGATATGATAAATATTGTTCCAAGCATTTAAAAACTACTTCAATAGTAAGTCAGATCGTCAGAAATCTGAATGCTTATTCTAAGTCAAACACTGTTAACTAGACCCTACTCTAACCACTTAATTGTGTTATCTCATTTGCTTTTTATTTACTTTTCCCAGTAAAAACTAAAAAGAAGGTACAGTTCTTTTCCCAGTTTTATAGGTAAGGAAACTGAGATATGTAGATGTTAATCAGTTTTCCTGGAGGTAAAAAGATGGGAAGCCAGGTTGTCATAATTCAAAGCTCGTGAAAGCAAATGAAATACTTAGATTTATTTTACCTGCTTGTTATTTAGTTGAATGCTATCAGACTGTTCTGTGTTGTATTTTTTAAATGGTTTAGGAATGCTAACAAAAATGTTCATTAAATTACCCCTTGTCTCTTTTTTCACTTCCCAGGAGGAGACATTGAATAAAATTAACTCCTATTTCAATATCAGTAAGAATTATGCTTTTCCTGAATAATCATTTTTATTTTTATCTTATGGAAACTATGAAGCGGGACATTGATTGTGTTTCCATTTTCCATGTTGGCTCTGGAAGTATTAGAACTAACAAGCAAATAGTACTGCATATGCTGTTCTAAGAATACTCCTAGAATACCCAGCCATTTTGCATTGTCAGTACAATAGTGAATAGAAATAAATGGACTGTTTTGGCTTGGATAAAACTATAGTCACCAAACTGTAGCTAAAGGAATAGAAGCTGACTGAAAGGCTGTTAGATGCATAGATTTTAGAGTTGTTGGAGTTGTAGAAATTTTTAGCCTGAATACTTTATCTCATAACAGAAAAATATGAATATTTTATTTTAGAAAAATAAAGGACAGCAACATCACAGCAGAGCAAATCTGTCTGTCCTTTTGCTAAACGAGTATTGTTTGCTCAGTCAGGCAATGTGGTATGTTCTGTCAATGCTCAAATATGACTGGGTCTCGCTCTCAAGGACTTTTACAGTTTATTGGGGGATATAAATAACTAAATCTATGCATAGTAAGAAACAAGGTGAAAAATGCAGTATCTTAAAAGCTAGCAACACAATTCATTTCAACTCTGCTTTTGTTCAGAAAAATACCTAAGTCAGCACCTTAGGGGTAAAGATGAGATACAAACACAGCAAAAGAATAATAAAACAACTACATTAGAAATAAATAGTAATTTAAAAAGTAGGAAGAAGAGAGAGAACAGAAGTGACGGATATGTCTAGACCTTATTAAGTACGGAAATGACTAACAGAATGTTGATGAAATCAGCCTGGAACAATGAATTTAACTTATTTCTCTTGCTCAACCATAAATTTCTTTTTATCAGTTAAGATCTTGCAGGAATATGCCCAAGCAAAGTTTTGCAAAAGAAAAGGAATTTATTGGCTCACATAAACGACAAGCCCATAGATAAATTTCAAACATGATCTGACCCCAGGAGTATAAACAATATTACTAACATTTTCCTCTTTCTCAGTCTGTGGGCCTCCTTCCTTTCACCTGTGTTTGTGCCTGTCCTCTTGTGGTGGCAAGCTAGGTTTAGCAGCCCTAGCTACAGTGTCTCAGATTCAAATCTAGTGGAAAAGAAAAACCCGTATCTTCCAGCTCTTGTATAAATTCTAGGATTTACTCTGATTGTCTATCTCTAAAGCCATCACTCTGAGAAATTTTAATGCTCTGATTTACCAAGGAAACCAAATGTAAAAAGTTGCTTTATTTTTTAAATGGATAATGTTGCTTGAAAATGCATAACGAATGCAACCTGAGGACTTCTGACTTGACTTTAATGCTCAAATATTTGCAGTGGCAATTCAGATACAGTATTATAATAACTTTATAGGAGGAAACTTACATAAAATGGTACTTATATAGAATCTCATTAAAATAACCATTTTATTTTAGACAGGTCCTAAATACACAGAAAAATTGTACAGCTAGCACAGAGAGATTCCATACTTCCCAACACCAGAATCCACTATTATTAACATGTTACATTAATATGATGCATTTGTTACAATAAATAAAACATTATCAATTCATTATTATTAACCAAAGTCCACACTTTAGTTTTTACCTAATGTCCTTTTTTAGGATCCCATCTGAGTACATTACATTTAGTCATCATGTTTCCTTAGGGTCCTCTTGGCTGTGACACTTTCTCAGATTTCATGTTTTTGATGACAGTTTTAGGAGTACTAGTCAGTTTTTTGTTTGGTTTTTTTAGGATGCTCCTCAATTGAGATTAACCCTCCTTGCCTATGTTAATCAACTTTTATACCTCGGTCACAGAAAGTCATACCCCAGTTATTGGGAAATTTATGAGCTTTGTTCCATTGTTACTGGAGGAGACAGATTCCATCACTCTCTGCCTAGGAGGAAACATGAAGCCTTTCCATGGTCAAGAAAAAACACTAAAAATATAGCACCAAAACATGCAGGGAGACAGAGCTGAAAGAACATTGGAAAACAGAAGCCCAGGCTATGATGTTACATGTCTGAAGTTTGAGCCTTCTCTAGACTCTATAGTTATACCACCTGACAAATCCCCTTCACTTTGTAAATTGGGTTGAATTGGGTTCTCTGTTACTTGCAGCAGAAACATTTTAGAAAGACTCAATTACTATCTGGTCCAGCCGGGATTCTGCCAGAAACTAAAGGTCCCTATAAAAACCACATAATAAAATTCCTAAAGCATAGGAAAATAAAAGGAGATCTAAAACCATAAAACATAAACAATATGACAAAAAATCAGTTATAATTATATTTTATGACTCTATAATTGATATATTTATTTGTGTATTTGTTTCTGTGACTGTCCATATTAGTTATGAGTTTTGGAGTCAGACTACTGACGTGATGGAGAAGTACACAGCTCTGAAGCAGAGTGCATAGTTTGGATCCTGGTTCTATCTCTTTCTAGCTTGTGACCTTGCAAACGTTACTTAATACATCTAAGCCTCAGTTTGGCATCCTTAATATGAGAAATATAATGATACTGTCAAAGGGTTATAGTAAACATCAAATGACCTTATGCATGTGAAGTGTTTAAATCAGTGCCTGCAACATAGTAAGAGCTCAATGAATATTATTTATTTACATTAATAACTTGGAATAATATATTACCCTACTGAAAGATAAATTCAATTCTCAAATTGAATTTAAGAGCAATAATAAAATCTCTTGATGCTTACAGGAGACAAACAAAATATCAAGTAAACCTGAATGGTAAACATGAAAATAATATACAAATTCTTATCAAGGAAACCTCAGGGACCTATAAACAGTTGTGTGGTTTTTTTTTGTTTTTTTTTTTTTGTTGTTGTTGTTGTTGTTGTTTTCTGTAGAAGAAGGCATCCACGCAATGAGAAAACAGGGGACTGAAATCTAGCTACTCTTCTGCTTCCAAAGCTCTGGCCCATATTACTTTTACTGATTCAACTGACAGGAATGGGTGCTTTCTGTCATAGAAAGGCACATATATAAAGGTACTATAAGTAATAACCTGGAGATTCATGAAAATCATTATGCTCTAATTGCCTGTCGGTATTTAAGTGCCAATGTAGAACCACCTAAAATCATTTGTTTAAAGTTAAAACAATATAAAAATATGACTCTAAAAGTTGTTACTCCATATTCTAAGATCAGAGGCCCTCCAGGTTTGGGGGCCTTCCAAAGGTTGGTGATATAGTTGTTCCAGCAGAATCATTCACTTAACTACATGAAGAGCAGAGGAGAAGATGGAGGAAGAGAAGATGGTGGCTTTTGAGAAGAATGTAGAGTGCCTGAAGAAAGACCACTGCACGCCTTTACTTTCTGGGATGAAGGAGAGAGGGACATTTCTCCTCTCCAGTAAGTGATCTGCTTCCTCTGGATCTCAGATAAAAGCAAAGAAAAGAACTGGCAGAGCTGACAGGGAGTGTGGCATACAGGAGCCTGCACTTCCACCATGTGGCGTAACAAGTACATATGAAACGTGGTTGGACACAGTGGAAGGGAGCCTGACTTGAAGCATCTTACTATTGCTCCTCCCAGAACCACCGTGTGCAAGGGAATGCTCAATTGGTGACAATGGATCATTTCTGCCACAGTTGAAGGGAGGAGGAAGCTGAGCCTGTGCTGGGAGTTCTATGTCTGAGGTCTGCACCTTTATAAAACCTCTAAATGTTTGCACGGAGTTTGCATTTGGACTCTTAGCCTGAAGAAGAAGGAACAGACAGCAGAAAGTCTTGTGATACTTTCAATATGCTTTCAGTGAGACATTGATAATTGCTACTCTTCCAATAACTTTATGAATTATAAAGTCATGACTTATTTCCATTATATAGCTTTATGAAAGTTCACATAGATAAAGATAATTATTTAAAAGCTTGCTTAATTGGTAAGAATATACAAAGAAGATATTGATAAATAGTTTAATTATATCATAAATCCTTCTGTAGATTAAGAATGTTACTGTTAGTAATTTCTAGACATGACTGGATGGTGAGCACCAAGACCATAATGCCAGCTGTGTTTGGGTAGCATTAGATGTGATTTCCAATGCTGTTGATCCTGGTTTGAGCCTTAATCTTAATCTCCTTTGGTGCTATTCCATAATAAAAACACTATAAGGTTGGTTGTGCCAAAAATGAATGTTTAAACGCTAACGCTACTCAAAGATCTGCCAGCTTAAGCTAACAAGGTTGTGATTTTATTTTTTTTTCCTTTCTGGCATTAGGTTAGGTGGCTTCTGGTTACCCATTTTGGTAGAAGTTCAAGGATCCTTCCTGCCAGAGTCTTTAAATATTTATCTGTTTCCATTGCTTCTTTCAGCCCCTAAACTCTGTTCATCTCATTAACTCTTACTCTTTTTTTTCCAAACCCAAAGCAATAATATCTTTAAAGAAACATCACCTAGCCTTCTCAACACATTCGTGTTTCTAATTTGCACTCTTATAAAACAATGTACTTCTACCTCTCATCTCTTTCTCACAGTATAAATTTACCTTTGTGTGATTTGTTGATAAATATATGTCGCTACACTAGATTGTAAATTCAAGTCAAGTGGAGAAAGGGTCTTTTATTGCTCATGATCATATACACATAATGATGCCTTATCTGACAATTGAATAAATGAACTTCTAGAGGAATGAATGAAAGAGTCTAATGGATATCAATGTTAGTATTAGACACACCAATCACATGCATTGTAAATAGCAGCATCTCAATAAATGTTTCTGGTTGATACATTTGACTATCAGTCTCCCTTTGGCATTTGATTTCTTTCTTTTTTCTTCCCCCACCAGCTTTATTAAAGTGTAATTGACAAATAAAAAATTAAATATGTTTATGAAGTACAATATGATGTTTTGATATAAGAATATATTGTGAAATTATTAAACCAAGCTAATTAACATATCCATCACCTCACATACTTCTTTTGTGTGTGGTGAGAATATTTAAGATCTCCCATCTTGGCCATTTTCAAGTATACTATAAATTATTACTAACTATAGTCATCAGGCCATATAATAGATCTCCAGAACTTATACATCTTGTCTAACTAGAACTTTGTACCCTTGATCAATGTCTCCCCATTCACCTTTACCCCATCCCCTAATAACCTTCACTCTACTCTTTGCTTCTGTGAGTTCAATTTTTTCAAATTCCACATGTAAGTGAGATGACGTGGTATTTGTCTTTCTGTGTCTGGCTTGTTTCAGTTAGCATAAGGTCCTCCAGGTTCATGCATGTTGTTGCAAATGGTGGAATTTCCTTCTTTTTAAAAACTGAATAGTATCTCATTGTGTATATATAGTCCACATTTTTTTTATCCATTTATCCAGCTATGGACACTTAAGTTTATTTCATATCTTGGCTACCGTGAATAGTGGAATGATGCTGAAATGAACATCAATATGCAAATATCTCTTTCAGACCTTGTTTTCAATTCTTTTGAATATATACCGAGAAGTAGAATTGCTCAATCGTACAGCAATCATATTTTTAGTACTTTTGAGAAGTCTCCATGCTGTTTCTCAGGATGGCTCTATTAATTTAGGCATCCACCAACAGTATACAAGGATTCATTTTTCTCCAGATCCTCATCAATATGTATCTTATTATTTTCTTATAATGGCCATTCTAACAGATGTGAGGTGATATTTCATCATGATTTTAATTTGCATTCTCTGATGAATAGTGATGTTGAGAATTTCTATTGGCCATTTGTATATCTTTTTTTTTTTTTTTTGGAAATCACAGTTCAGATCTTTTGCCCATTTATTAAATTGGGTTATTTATTTTCTTGCTATTGAGTTGTTTGTGTTCCCTTACATATTTTGGATATTAATCCCTTATCAGATATATAATTTGCAAATATATTCTTCCATTCCACAGATCATTTCTTCACCCTGCTGATTGTTTCCTTTGCTGTATAGTGCTTTTTGGTTTGATCCAATTCTATTTGTTTATTTTTGCTTTTGTTGCCTGTGCTTCTGGGATCATATCTAAAAAACCATTTTGCCCACACCAATGTCAAGAATAGTTTTCCCTTTGTTTTTCTTCTAGTGTTTTATAGTTTCAAGTCTTATATTTAACTCTTTAATCCATTTTGAGTTTATTTTTATATATAGTGCAAAATAAATGTCCAATTTCATTCTTTTGCATGCTGATATCCAGTTTTCCCAACACCCCTCATTCAAAAGACTGTCCTTTCCTCATTGTATATTCTTGGTATATTTTTTGAAAATTAATTAACTGTAAATAAATGAATTTATTTCTGGGCTTTCTATCCTGTTTCATTGGGTTGGTGTGTCTATTTTTATGCCATTACCATGCTGTTTTGAATACCATAGCTTTGTAGTGTACTTTGAAATCAGGTAGTGTGATATCCTGCACTTTGGTTTTTTGCTGCAGAATACTTTAGCTATTTGGGGTCTTTTATAATTCCATATGAATTTTAGTATTGGTTTTTCTATTTCTTAGAGAAATGCTGTTAGAATTTTGATTGAGATTACATTGAATCTGTAGTTGCTTTAGGTAGTATGGACATTTTGACAAATTGATATCTTTTTATTATATCTTTCTATTATTTCTTCTCAATTTTTCTCTTCAATGTTTTATGGTTTACACTATATGTATCTTTCATCCCTCCTTGGTTAAATTTATTCATAAGTATTTTTTAAATTATTGTAAATGAGATTGTTTTCTTGATTTCTTTTTCAGATAGTTTGTCGTTAATGTATAGAAATGCTACTGATTTTTGTATGTTAATTTTGTCTCCTTCAATGTTGCTGAATTATTTTTTAGTTCTAGCAGTTTTTTATGGTGTCTTTAAGAGTCTTATTACATATAAAATCATGTTATCTGTAAAGAGACGATTTTACTTCTTCCTTTCTAATTTGGATGCCTTTAATTTCTTTGTCCTGTTCTAGAGAGGACTTCCATTACTATGTTGAATAGAAGCGATGAAATTGGGCATCCTTGTTTTGTTTCTGATCTTCAGGGAAAAGCTTTCAGCTTTTCATCATTGAGTATGATGTTAACTGTGAGCTTGCCATATATGGCCTTTATTATGTTTAGGTACATTCCTTTCGCATTTAGTTTGTTCAGAGTCTTTATCATGACAAGCTGTTGAATTTTGTCAAATGATTTTTCTGTATCTATTGAGGTGGTATATGATTTCTAGTCTTCATTCTGTTACTGTGATGTATAATATTTATTGTTTTGCTTATATTGAACCATCTTTGTATCCCAGGCATAAATCCCACTTGATCATGGAGTATGTCTAATCTTTTTAATGTCCTTTTGAATTCAGTGTGCTAGTATTTTGTCAAGGATTTTTTCATCTATTTTCATCAGAGATATTGGTCTGTAATTTTCTTTTCTAGTAATGTCCTTACCTGTCATTGGTGTTAGAGTAATACAGCCTTGTAAAATAAGTATAGAAGTATTCCCTCTTCTTCAATTATTTGGAAGGGTTTGAGAAAAATTGGGGTTATTTCTTCTTTAAACGTTTGGTAGAATTCACCTGTGAAGCCATGAGGTACCAGGCTTTTCTTTGTTGGGAATTTTTTGATTACTGGTTCAATCTCTTTATTTTTTTTTTTTTTTTTTTTTTTTTTAGACAGAGTCTCACTCTGTTGCCCAGGCTAGAGTGAGTGCCGTGGCGTTAGCCTAGCTCACAGCAACCTCAAACTCCTGAGCTCAAGTGATCCTCCTGTCTCAGCCTCCCGAGTAGCTGGGACTACAGGCATGCACCACCATGCCCGGCTAATTTTTTCTATATATATTTTTAGCTGTCCATATAATTTCTTTCTATTTTTAGTAGAGATGGGGTCTTGCTCTTGCTCAGGCTGGTCTCGAACTCCTGAGCTCAAACGATCCGCCCACCTCGGCCTCCCAGAGTGCTAGGATTACAGGCGTGAGCCACCGTGCCTGGCCAATCTCCTTATTTTTTATTAGTCTGTTCAGATTTTCCATTTCTTCATGAATCAGTTTTCCTACATCTTACGTTTCTAGGAATTTGTTCATTTCTTTTGGGTTATCCAATTCCTTGGCATATAGTTGTGCATAATTGTTTCTTATGGTCCCTTGTATTTCTGTAGTATTAGTTGTAATTTTTCCTCTTTTATTTATAATTTTATTTATTTGAGTCTTATCTCTTATTTTTCTTAGACTAGATAACAATTTGTCAACTTTGTTTATCTTTTCAAAAAACAGTCTTCTGGTGCTAGTTGAAGGGTTAGGCTTGCATGGCTTCCCTATAGCTTGGGGCCACAGGGGCAGCCCTGGTGCTGGGGTTGGCCTGGAGGCTTGGTCTCCAGGGGCAGTCCAAGACCCTGGGTCTGCCAGAATGTGTAGCCAAGGGGGCTGACCTGAAGCTTGGGTCTGTGGGTGATAGACCTGAACTGGGTTCTGTGGAGGTTGACCTGTGTTGGGGTGGGCCTAGAGGATAGGTCTTTGGGAAACAGCCTACCACTGGTGTCTACTGAGGTAAGCCTGGATCCTGAGTCTCTTGGAGCATGTGGTGTAAAAGTAAGCCTGAAGTCTGGAGCTGGCCTCCAGCTGTGGCCACAAGTATTGGCCTGGAACCCGGGGCTGTGGAGGCCTATCAGGTGCATGATTTCCCCGGGGAAGGCATAGTGCTGGGATCCACAGTGAAGTTAGGTTCTCAATTCACTTTCCTTCACCTATATAGAGAATATCTCTCTCTGACCTGTGCTGGCCAGGCATGCAGGAGGGGTGACATGGGTAATGTTAAACTGTCCTTTCAATCCTGTTCAGTGTGTCTTTCGTTATTTCTGTGCTACATCAAAGTGCTATAATCTCTCACTTGTATTTCTTAGCACTTTTGGGGGTATTTCCATCCATGAATAGTTGTTCAAATTGATGTTTCTGTGAGGGGACATTGGAAAGTACTATTCTGCCATCTTGCTCTCTGATTATATATATATATATATATATTTTTTTTTTTTTTTTTTATTTGCTACAAAGTGTCACTGTGTTGCCCAGGGGAGAGTGTGAGTGCAGTGGTGTGATCATAGCTCACTGCAGCCTTGAACTCCTGGGCTCAAGTGATCCTCCTGTCTTGGTCTCCTGAGTAGCTGGCCACCATGCCTGGCTAATTTTTCTATTTTTTTTTTGTAGAGATGGGGGTCTCGTTATTGCCCAAACTTGTCTCGAACTCCTGGGTTCAAGTGATACACCCATCTTGGCCTCCCAAAGTGCTGGGATTACAGCTGTGAGCCACTGCACCCAGACTGATTGCATTCTTAATTATATATTTATTTTTCTTTATATTATTCATTTCATAAATATAAGCATTACCTCACCAATAAGTCTAAGTTTGAGAAAACCATATGATTCCCTGGTACTCTAACGAATGCTTGTTGAATTAAATTGATCGTGTTTGTGGCTTTATTTATTTGCTTTTCTTTCTTTTTTTTTTTCCCCCTTTGGTCTCTGCAATTTCAAGTCTTTTACCATGAACATGAATTATTTTACCTAACAGAAAAAGAAAATATGATTGTTTTTAAGAAAAAATACTTCTGCATTTGACCTTTCTGAAAAAGTTATAGGCTTTACGGAACTTTTAAGATTAACGTCATTGTTCTTTTATCCTGTTTATCATTCTTATTCTCTTCATACCCACTATAAAAAAAGTAGAGTTCAACTAAGGAAAGTATGTTAAAGCTGGATTTTGATAACTTTCAGAAATATTCAGGTTAAAATAAATGAATAGATGCAAAATATGTATATATATATATATATTTTTTCTACTTCAAACCCATATTTGGCTCTGAACTCATTTTCTACATTTACAGGCAGTCTAGTATAAGAACTAAAGTTTTTCTAGGTCTTATTCTCTTATGCATAAAAGTTTTGTTTTAATATTCATTCATCTTACTAAAATATAATAAGATAAACATCATTCATTTTTACCATAAATTTTAAATAATACAAAGAGATTCATCAGATATATTTCATAGCTGTAGTGAAAATGTCTGACAGTTTTGCAAGTAAAATATAATGCTGCATATAAATTATATTACTGTTTATGTTTTATTTGAAATATTCATAATATTCATTTTGTAAATACAATATGCAGTACAAGAAAATGACAATATTGTAATTGAACTTCCATGAAAAATCTTGCCTCTGAAAATTTTAGATAAAATCAATCTTGCCTGAATTTTACTGGGGGTTAAGAAGACTAATTTGTTCATCTTCTTTCTTATTCTGGGAAGTGTATTATGTATGAAATTACTGTCACTTTTTGATTTCACTTTAATCAATAACCTGTGTAAAAAAGTATAGCACAATTATAAACAAATATCCTGTACCCTTTACAGACCTCATCATACTCTGAGTAAGACCACACAAGTATATATACTTCAATGTTTTCTTTAGATTGTTATATATTATACTTGCACCTTAAATAAATAAGATGGTTTTAACCTACACATTTTATAAAATATTGTGATATATCCAAAAATTATGTAAGCTTTAAGTTGGAAGACTATGTCATTACTCCATAAATATATATCATCATTAATGATACCATAAAATAATGAAAATATAATTGTAACACTGCCTTTATGTAAATAATGGACTGAAATGAACCTTGGAGCAAGAAATAATTTGGGATAAATATTATTAAAGTGCACTGTGCCATTGAGAGGGAACCAAATTAAATAAGATTTTCAACATTTTCTTTCCTTGCCATTAACAACCCCTTTAGGTCAAGAAGCATGATTTCCAGGCGATAAGTCTGCAAAAAAATGTCCATGTCTGATTGGCAGAAGTTAATTTTTCTTGATTCAGTGAGTCAGGCAATGGTAGCAATACAAGTGCTTTTGAATTTATTTGAAGTTTTTCAAAAGAAAATCTAAAAAACACAGAACAGGGCAGACTTTTAGAAATTAAAACTAGCCTATATTGTTAGACTTTCTTTGTAAGTTTTCAAAATTATCAGAATTGAAGGTATTCTAGCATTTTATATTTTTTGCCCACTAATTCATACATATTTTACAACTAAAATGTCAAAGTGATGAAAATTATTCCCCTTCTAGACACTTAAATTATCTTCCTGAAATAAATGGAAATTTTGAGAATTACTATTTTGTTAGGAAGAATATAGTATTGGGACCTAAAAAACACAAAGATAGTATATCTTGCCTTGAATTTTGAAGGAGACCATTCATGATTTCATAACATATGTAAGAAAGAATTACTACAGTGCTCATTTACTCGGCCAAACCACAAAGAGTTTGAAGCAAGAAGTTATGAAATAATAAGAGAATAATTTGCAGCATGATTTTATATTACCTATGCTCTTTGAGATCAATGAGTTATTACCTTTACTGAGTAAAGTTTATTAATCAACTTATCTTTATATATGAAAGTAAAATACCTGACATAGGAGTGAGTGATGGCAAATAAGACCACAGTCTAGGTCTTTATTTATTTATTTTTTTTATTATTCTTTCAGCATATTGTGGGGGTACAAAAGTTTAGGTTAGGTATATTGTCCTTGGCCCCCCCCCCCTCCCCGAGTCAGAGCTTCAAACGTGTCCGTCCCCTGGACAGTGCGTATCGCACTCATTTTTTATTATCATTTACAGCTCAAGAAGAAAAAAAGGGAGTGTTCAAAAACTGGATAGTTGGTGATTTCTAGAGTCCGGACAGTTAATACAAAGACATTAGAAGATTTATTATACTTTATTACAATTTAGATCCCCCTCCTAGAATTTGCTCATGGTCAGTAAGATACAGGGGCCTCATGATACTCAGGTAATACTCAGGTAAGGGAGAGGAGACTTGCGATACTCAGTGAGAAGGGATGGATGGATCGTATGTTGGTAAACTTTGTAAAAGCTATTGAAGAGATGTGCAGAGAACCTATATTTGAAAGAGTTCAAGTTTTTCAGTGAAATGTCAATGTTTTATTATTTAATTGAAAATTTAGATTTTCTTTCTCTACTAACTCAGAATGGGATGAAAAGTTGATTTCTTCGTCATTTATCTTCCTTCTCCTCAACTGAGAACCTTAAACAGCCAAATAATACTAAGATCTAGGGTGTTATTTCTCTGATACGGTCTTCTTAGCATGCAGATGAAACATAAAATTGGCTTACTGAAATTTGTAGTGTCGCAGAATGGTAAAACAGGCAAGAAACTAAAGCTCATTAGTTGAAGCACCTTCTTTTTACAGATGAGAAAATAACAGTCTCCGTAAATGACATGAATAATACTGACGTCCTTATGAGAGTAAATTGGTTTACCTGTAATGAATTTGTTTTTATTTACCTATCAAATGGAATATAAATTACTTGCTAATATAATGGAGTTTTCAAGATAAAACTAGAAATAAACCCAAATCTTTCTCTTATTATATTATTAATATGTTAAACATTAGGTTGAACAATCCTTCATTCAAAGTAGAAATCAGTATGATTGGCAGAAGATTCTTTTCTTTGCATATATTATATATTAATAGATAATTAAATCCAATTTATCATATGTTTGCAATATCCCTAAAACAACAAAATATATAAACATTAATTCCTTCTGAACAAATAACGCTATGACACTTGGCCATATTTGTAAGTCTAATAAGCATAACCAAGTGCTGAAAAACACTGGAAACAATCTGGTCATTTACTACTTTATGAAACTGTTATTATGAAATTATTTTTTTGTTGTTTAATATTTTTAGAAATGGGCTCACACTATGTTGTCCAGGCTGGACTCAAATTCCTGGACTCAAGCCATTCTCCCACCTCAGCCTCTCAGAAATTCTTATTTTTAAGAGTGGTTTGGAAAGAAGTAAAATTATTTTATTAGTTAAGATTAGGAAAATCACTCCACTTTTAGGCAACAATAAATGAATGAAAAATGTAGCTATTGTTGGATGAAAATCTGGTCAGCTCATACATTTTATTCTATGCTAATGAAACCAGTCCTTGATTTAGAACTTTCTTTCAACCTCTCAAAATCTATGTGCCAAGTATCCTCCTGAACATTGGGATCACAAAAGTAAACAAAAAAGTTTAGAGACTTTGAACTATAAAAATCTATTAATATAATGGAGCAGAAAACATTAATTTAATAATTTAATTTAATAATAAATGAATGTAATCAATTGTAAATACATAAAAATATATGCACATATGTGTAAATCATAATAGGAAATAGTATCTGTAGCTATGACACTATATAACCTGTAGGGGTTAGACTTAATTTATGAGAGGGAGAGGGAGAACTGAGATCTCAATGAGTTGTATCAGCAAAGAAGTGAGAAAAGATAGCAGAAGCAAAACTTCTAAACAAAGAATTGCAGGTGCAAGGTCTGGAAGTTGTGAGACAGTTTTGTACATTGAAGACTATATTAATATATCCTACATAATATTGAACTGCATAACAAGAAGTGTTAATATAATGGGAAAATAACATATATAGGCTTTCTAATCAAACAAGGTATTACTCATCAAATAAATTTGTGTTGATTTTATTACCTTAATTTTGCCACCTCTCTCTTGCTTTTGGATTAGTTACCTTGTGTTGCTATATGTCAGAGTCAGGTTCTAGAAAACCCAGTGGATCTATGTGGAAGTAGACCCTGATTCCTTTAATAAGCAAACATACTTCTCTGAGTAATCAAATTCCTTCTTTACAACAAGATTCTAAGAAGAGTTTTCTTTCCTGGCAATAGGACAGAAAAACTCAAGAAGTCTGAAAAAAATGGATATGTACATTTTTCACCTTTTCCCCCATTTATTTGTAATTTTTTGGCAGACATCAATATTCAGAAGAAAAATGAGGACTAGATTCCTTATATTGTACTTAATTGGATCATAAATGTGTGTTATTTTGCTTTCCTCACTCTGCAAACCATGAACATCCAGAGGAGAAAAAAGCATCTTTATTAATCTCTGTATTCCCCAAGACCTAGCATAATAGTTATTAAAAGTACATATGGGATGGATGTCTAGAGTTTGTTATTTGTCTACATCAAAGATGTGATCATAAACATTATCAAGGGGTAAACATTAACAATTGGGCAAGTAGTGAGGCAACTATTGTATCTAAGAGAAACAGGTATAGAAAGTAACGAAATCTTTCATCCTTCCAGGAAGGAATGCTCTTGAGAACATCCCTTTAAGAAGACAATCCAGTCTCCATTTTACTCCTCACAGGACAGGAATCTTACACCTTAAAAGGCAACTGTTCTATATTGGGCAACAGTTACCTTGATCTAAATCTGTGTTCTTGTATCTTTTGCCCTTAGGTAACACATTCTGCTGCATAATGTGGCCCATAATTGCACATAATGTAGCCTTTCAGGGATTTGAAAACCTCTCGAGTTCTGTCACTGCATTGGCCTGGACTCATTTGTATACTGTTTTCTTATAAGACGCAGTTTTTATATCCATCCTTATTTTTTCCCTCTTGCTGTATTTATTGAATGTTCTCATAAAACAGTATCTATAGTTAAATCCATCAGAATTAAAAAAAGAAAAAAAAAACTGTTAGGAATAGTGAATTATATTAGTGGCAAGAGCCCATATGGAAAAGGGGAAAAAAAAAAAAAAAAGAACAAAACAAAGAGAGGAAAACAACATGACAAACACAGCTAGGTTAGTTTATTACACAAACACTTTTATCAAGCATTTATATATCAGGCTTGGGATTAAAAAAAGAATAGGCACATTATTTTCTCTCAAGAGCTTAGTGTCTAAATGAGAAAGATGGAAATATAAGCAAATAGTTTCAATTCAATGTGATATTTGCCATAAAAGAGTAATGAATTCTGAAAGTGTTACTTTATTTTTAATTCATCAATGTACCCAAATCCAGTTCCCTTCTGAGTTCCAAAATAATGTAAAAAGATCATTCTCTGGATTCCTTCTCTTTTTCTTAGTAATTGCCACACCAAAACTTTGCTGCCTAAAAACTGACCAGGAATCTCTCTGCCACATTCTAACATAAATCTCTACAGTAGCAAAAGAAATTAGAAAATGGAATAGCTATTTCTATAACAAGGTAATGGCACTTCAAAGCCCATAGAGCACACTCCAAACGAAAGTCTCTAGGTTATTTCCTTTCACCTCCCCCTGCTGTTTCAAAAGAGCTAAGATTCCAGGCTCTTCCATGCATAGCTGCCTTCTTCCTCTAGGTCAGTTCCTCCAAATTCATTCTAAATGAGCCTTCAGTGAGCATATGATGTATTGTGCTCCCTAAGAAAGTCAGATATTTGCTCCCATCCCCTTTAGTGAATGGATTCTTTTTGATTCGATTTGCTGGGATTTGGGGCAGAGATATAAAGAATTAATTTAATAAAATTAAAAAGAAAAAAATGCTAAAAGAATCAAGGGACTTTTTCTTCAATAGGTTCAATGGATGTAAGTGGGAGTAGATAAGTGAAAAGATAATCCATATAAACAAGGCTTGGGGTTTTATGACCATAATTGCATTCCCCTTTGTATTTCTCTTCCATCGCTTTCATACAAACGCTATGTTTCTAAGTTGAGTTTTTAAAAAAGTTTTAATGACAAACCTTGAATCAAAAAAATAAAGCTTTCTGGTGATAACTTGATTTTTCAGTGAGGAAGGCAATTTATTCACTCAGGTACCTGTCAAAACTGAACAACTATTTCTCAAGAGTTTTTGACTACCAATTAAAAAATGAAATGTCTTTTTATTTAAACAATACACTCATTTTGTTTAAGACAGATTATAAAGGTATAATACTTCTATTAATCCCTATAGAACAATGGTATACATTACAATAAATCAGATTTCCATTTTAAAAATAATTAGGAAGTTATCAGAAAACATTAAAATTGGAAAAGTGTTATTTATAAACTGAACCTTTAACCTCATCATTTAAAAATTAACACAATAGATATGTTGTCACCTACTTTTTAGAACTTTTCTCTCCCTACTTCCAAATACATACGTTGATATTTTGGGGATAGATACACAGTCAGACAAACCAATTACCTTCGTCCTTGTCTGCTAAGGATAAAACATAAGTTATGAGGTTTAGCCTATTGGTGACTTACACAGCAGTTCAAGGGGGAAGAAAATAACTTTTAATAAACTTTTGAGCCATGTTTGTTTTCCCAAGGCAGAATATAGCTGTTATTTATAGTTTCACTGAAAAAGCTAGTGGTGAATTTTCAGCACTTCATGTAACTAGCTTTTTGCTTGGGAAGCCAACATTACATTTCCAAACTAGCTAAGAATTTGTCTCTGACAGCAAGATCTTAAAGGAAAGAAAAATCTTTTCGAGAAATCCATAATTAAACAATAACAGTGCCAGTGTGAAACCAATTGCAGTTTTGTAAAATATACATTTTTACTCTGACTACTTAGAGAGTGTATTTCTTTATAGTAGTGCAATATCCAAGCAACCCATGTCAGGTAAAATCTTCAATAAAATATTTTCTTATTGGATGTCTGAGTTTCCTTCAAAGACTGGGTGAAGCAATTCTTACCCAGCAAAGCCTGAAGCACTCAGAGGCATGCCCCATCATGTGATTTTATTGAGAAAGCTACTTAACCCAATCCCTGTAACTGTATTACAAATACTATCCATTTGCCACCTGGGATATTTTACTTTCTTTTTCCCTCGCTTATAGTGCATAACTTGTGCTGTTGTCAAGTCAAGAAGGTACTGGCCGCCTGTCGGAATCTTCCAAACTATAATTCTCCAACTTTCAACGTGTTTAGTCTGAACATATGTGCTTTTAAACTTTACCTACAGGAGGTACCTCTCAGCTTTTCTCCCATGCCTAATTGCTAACTGCACTTCATAGCTCTAACAACTCTTTCTTCAAAACCGTAGAGGCCTCTCCCCTTCTCTGAACCTTGAGGCCCTTCCTAGAGACCTTTCTATTTCTTGCTTTTCCTTTACTGGCAATGTCTTTCTTGATTGGAAATGTGATATCTCATTTTCACAACTATTCCCTCTCTAGTATCTCTGAAATTTCATTTTCATTGTTCTAAATATGTACTTTCAAAGATCTCAAAAGATGTCTTCTTATAAAATTCAGTGGCTTTTTGTGACTCAACCTACAAGATATTCCTCAATATGTTTTCTTTTCTTTTCATGGTAAGAGAATCCTTTATTTTTAGCTGTGCTCATGGCAACCTAGGAGACATGTCCCAATCTCCTTTTATTTAGAAGTGGACATCGCACTCATTCTGGCCAATGGGATTTAATAAGAAACATCTTGACATATTTCCAAAACACGTTCTTCAAAGGAGAGGTTATAGCCTGCTTCATCCTATCCTCCTTGATGTTGGCTGTAATGTGCATATCATAGCTGGAGGTCTGGAACCCATACTAAGTCATGAAGCTATGGAATGTGAGGCAGCCTAATAGGTGGGGCCTCAATCCTTCACAACTTCATGTAAAGATCCTACCCTGGAGACATCATCCCAAACTTCTTTTATGTGAGCCTGAAAATAAACCATTTGCCCATCAGCTAAATATTCTTTAAAAAGTACAATATGCATCTATCCCCCTTTGAACCAGACTTTTTTTTTTACCAGGTGTTTACCTTCGAACCAGGCATTACTGAATCTTTGTTCCTTCTTTTGCAAATCCTTTACTCCAGAAGACAACTGAATGCAACACAATGATGTAATAAATCTGACACACTACTCAGCAAATATTTGATAATTTCCCATTTTTTCCCCTCCTTTCAGATAGTTTCAATGTTGTGATTGTTCCTCAAATACGTCTTTTGTTTGTCTTCATCAAAATTTTATTCATGTAGTTTTTGAAAGTAGAATGGTGCTTATCCAGGGCTGGAAGGGAGTGGCAAAGGGGAATTGTATAACAGATATAGAGTTTCAGATATGGAAGATGACAAAGATATGGAGGTCTGTTTCACAACAATGTGAATATACTTAACACTACTGAACTGTGCATTTAAGAATGGATAAGATGGTAAAATTTATGTTATGTGATTTTTATCACAATAAAAAGAAAGAACCTAAATAAAATAAACAAACAAAAAAATCTACACATTATTGAAGAACCATGTGAAAGGATACTTTTTATATGACAATTTCATCTTTAAGGATTTTTGGTTTTCTTTTAGTAATTATGTCTCTTACTAACTAGACCTTTATTTCTTCTTTGTCTTATTTACTGCTCAATTCAAGTACAAAAATCAATGTTTTGAACTCCCATGAACAAGAAAAGAGAATGTAATGTAGTGTGAGTAAAAAAATAATTTCACAAAAAGAAAAATATGGCTACAAGAAAAGTGAAAAATGGTATTGGAGATCAGATTAAAGATAGAATATACTTATCCTGAAGAAACAAAAAAGAGACTGCAGAAAAACATGGTATTTGAAGAGATTTGAAAGGTCGAAGTAATAGACACGGTGAAAATAGGAAACAAACAAACATAAGAACCAAATTTAAAAAAAAAGGAAATTTTACTGTTAATTTTGGAAAAACAAGGATATCATAGTTTATTTTATAGACTATGTATGAGGAAAAGAGGGAAATGACATAGGAAAATATTTTGGATGATATTGTTGAAGGTGTTAATTCCTAACGGAGATGCTTATTCTTAATTGGATTTATACTCAATATAAACCTTGACAACCTTTGAGCAGGAAGTTGATGTGATTGGAGCTTTGTTTCAAAAAATCTTATCTGGCAATGATGTATAAGAAATCTCAGATGAAACTGAGGTCAGAGATAAGGAAAACTCTGAGGGATCTATATTTTTTTATGTAGATTGTCTCTTTTCTGTAGATAGATTATAATATCTTTGAAAACAGGCATCATGTCTCTGTGATGTATCTCAATGCTAACAATATACTATGAGACAAGTAGTATTTAAATAAATTCTTATTATTAAACTGAAAGAATTTCAGGGCTCAAGGAGAAAGGCTATTTGGGAAAAAAAAATGGTGAGATGCCAAATCTAAAATTGATTAACTTCCATTTTACAGCAGGACCTGAGCCATTAAGGGTTATTTTCCTATTCTTTCTAAAAGCCAGATGCTGGTGTTTATAATCAAGAAATATTAATATTTCTTATATGTGTGCTTATTTAAGCATATAGTTCATGCATCTGTGAAATGCAATATAAGAAATAGTAATATCCACATCCTTAGAAATTTACCATAGCTTAAAAGTAAGCAATACAAAGAATATATTCACTAAACTGCAAATGGGAATAATTTATAGTGCAAATGCATAGTTCAGTTAAGTAACTGAAGAAATGAGAGAAATATGCTACAATATTAAAAATACATTACAAGCAAAGAGAAAATGACTAAGAGATTTTTAAATTATAAACAGATAGATGAGTCTATTTACTTTTATATATATATCAGCCTCATCACCATTCAGCCAAAACCATGTATTTAGTGTCTTCATTTGTCAACTATTTTTACTCATTACAAATCCTTGCTTACAAGAATCTCACTTCATATGACTTTAACAGTTCTCCTGGCTCAAAAGTATTTCCTTTTGCACTCTCTGACTCAAATGCTGCTACGTTTTTGCTGATAAACCATTGCACTACATATAAAATTAAGATAAGATCATATATTACAGTTTACTAAGATGTCCTTCTGTTATGGTTAATTTTATGTATCAACTTGATGGGCCAGGAGGTGCCCAGACATTTGGTTTAACATTATTGTAAATTTGCCTGTGAAGACGTCTTCAGATGAGATTAACATTTGAATTGCTAGACTGAATAAAGGAGATCACACTCCCTAATGTGAGTGGGCCTCATTAAATCAGTTGAAGTCCTAAATCAAATAAAAAGGGTGACCCTCCCTCAAATGAGGGGAACTCCTCTTATTTGACTGCTTGAGCTGAGACATGGGCTTGTTTTTTCCTGCCTCTGATTAGAACTAAAATACTGGCTGCTCTTGGGTCTCAAACTGGACCTACCCAGTTCTGAACTTGAACTACACTTCTGGCTCTCCTGGGTCTCCACTTTGCCAACTGCACATCTTGGAACTCTTAAACCTCCTTAATAGCATGACTCAAATCCTAATAATAAATACATGTGTACATTTAAGTGTACATTCATTCTGTTTGTTCTGTTTCTCTGTAGAACCCTAACTAACATATCCTCCTAAACTTGGTCAGAAAAACATCTTATCCAGTAAAGGAATTGCTATTTAGGTAGAAATTCCATTGTTAAAACTCTCAATTCAGCATTAAGATGTTAAAAAAGAATGTTGACCTTTCATATGTGAAAAACTGTGTTAGATCTAACCTCAATAATATTACGTGGAAACAAAACAAGACAAAATACAATTTAACCATGTTTTAGAAGTGAAAATATTTGATAAAATCAACTCATTACCTTTAAAAATATACAATTAAATGTCTATTCATATAATTTGCACATTCTTTAATCTTATTTTTTAAAAAATATTGAGTTATAAGAGGTTTTTATATATTTTGGATATCACTCCCATGTTGGATAAATGGTTTGGAAATATGTTCTGTCATTCCCTACTTTGCCTTCACATTGTGTTGATTGTTTCCTTTGATGTCATCCCACTTGTTCTTTTGCTCATGTTGCTTGCAATGTTATTGTCATATCCAAAAAATTATTGTCAAGACCAATGTTGAGGAGGAGCTTAATCTCTGGGATTTCTTCTAGGAGATTTATGGTTTCAGGTCTTATGTTTAAATCTTTAATTCATTTTGATTTGTTTTTTTCATATGATGTTAAGTAAGGGTCCAATTTCATTCTTTTGCATGTGAATTTCAAGTTCCCCTGACACCATTTCCTAAAGGAATTATCCTTTCTTCATTGTGTATTTTTGGTGACTTTGTCAAAGTTTAGTTGACCATATGTGTGTAGGTTTATTTCTGGGCCTCTATTCTGTTCCATTTGATTGTGGTAATCATTTCACAACGTATACATATATCAAAGCATCATGTTGTTCACCTTAAAGATAAACAAGTTTTTATTTGTCTATCATAAAACTGGGGTGGGGGAGGCACAAAAATAGCTAAATATACCATAATTGTCAATGACAAGTTGTCTCACTACACGTGCATTGTATAGGTAATAGACTGCCACCAAATTTGTAGCTTATTGCAACATTATTACCATCTTCTCATAACTTGAAATTAGCTACTCTATTCTTTTCTTCAGGCTAATGCAAGCTCACCTCCTCTCCCCCAGTTTTTTCCATCTCATATATGCTATAATCCTTCACTCTTGTTAACTATCTAACAACTACAAAGTATTTTTCCTTTGTAATTGCTGAAGACAATTGTGTGGCAAGGCATAAAAAAATTCCATCTTTAAATAAAAATATCTTTTTGGTGCACTCAAAAATTAACATACAAAGATATAGGAGAATAAAAATCTGTTTTGTTTTAGCAACTTTTATCTTGAATTTACAATATCCCAGGAAGTTTATGTATAAATTAAAATATCCAGAAAAATAGGTGTTCACATTTTAGCCAATGGCCAATTTTCATCTGGTCTCCTATTCTTGACAATGCAAAAGAAATTTTATAAGGGAAAAAAGCAAATTAAAAGAAAATGGATACATAAATTCTCTCTTTTCTCTCCACAGATGTATACCCCTAAACCTAACCAATGAGTATACAATGTTTTTTGAATTATATAAAGAATTCACAGGTTATCAATATTCATTCCTAAATATTTAAGAAATTTATGTACCTATAAAATGATATTATCAATCATGTTCATCTTTTTAACATGTACACTAAAATTATTTAGCTTACTGAATATTCTTTGTGCCAATAATGTAAAATTATTAATAAGATAGTTCTCTCAAAATCACTAATTAGAAAGACAACAAATATTGCTCACACACACATTAAACAAATTACAAAGAATGTTGGCATTCTTTTGGAGTTTTAATTTCCATGTTTGGGGCTCATATTAAGCCATGAATTAATGTCTAGTAGAGATTTCAGAGTAAAGGATGAGAAAAAAGTTTTGCATTATTTTAAGAACCGGCCTTAATATATGTCAGTAAATTCATGATAGCTTGCTATGATTCTCTGGGCAGATGTTAAAAATCTCATGGTACTTAAAGAAATAATGTGAGTAATACAAATGTCATGCCATACACTTAATAAAGTAGCTCCTGATAGCATTATTAATGTTTTAAGCATTCTTAGAGTGCTTCATCTCTTCAAACACATTTTTTATAATGTCTAATGCTGTTTCTGTCCTGTGACTAAGCAGATAATCATGGCTATTATTATTCAGTCAATCACTTCTTGAATTGTTCGGTGTTGCCATGGGTATAAAAAACATCGTGTAAAACACAATTCTATTCAATAAACACTTGCTCTTTTTTTCCCCTAAGAAAAACTTATTTGTAGAAAAAAGACAGACTAAAGAGGCTTTCAATGCAATGATGGTTCCAAAATTACCTTTTAGCTACTGTATATCCATCTCATATTCTGGTTTAAGGTAGATGTAGTTGAATTAGTGAATTTAATATTGTTCTTGACAAAATTTTCCCTAAAAATGACATAGTCAAAAGTATTACAAAGTACTTTATTGGTAGGGTTATAGAGTGAATCATTATCTTTAAATATCCATAAACATTTTATAATTTTGAAATCAACACCTTTGTTGATTTTGGTTACCTTTGTGTTTGAAAGTATACAACTAAAAGAAAATGAAAGTCTTCCACAAACAATACTCTGTACACTGAATACCCAACCAGGTATCCTTAGATTGGCATTTAAAGCCACAGCTTGGCTTGGAAATGACATGTAGGCAAGACCTGGCTTTTTGGTTACCAGATGTATAAAACATCAAACCCAAAAGGTTAGGTTATTACTATATTTTAAATCTGGAAACATATTCTCACATCCACTTGAATTCAATAGATTCAATTCATTCCATATTAACAAATACTTCTTGTGTTTCTCCAATATGTCTGTTACTATACTAGACTAAATAAAGAACAGACCAGTCCTCTTCCTTTATGAAACTCACATGCAATCATGAAATATATAATTATAGACTATGTTAATTCCTATGATTAAAAAGTATGCAATATCAATAAGAGCTCTCATATATTGCTTATAAGAATGTAAAATAGTGCAACAATTTTGGAAAACAGTTTGGCAGTCTATTATAAAATTAAAAATACATATAACATATGGCCCCCCAATCCTAATTTACACAAGATTAATGAAAAACTATGTCTACAAAAAGATATATACATGAAATTCCCAGCAACTTTATTCATAATATACAAAAACTGGAAAAAAAAACTTAAATATTTCTCAGTGAGTAAATGAACAAACAAGTCATGGCATGTCAATTAAATGGGATACCTTTCAGAATTAGTAAGGAACAGATTGCTGATATGCACAGAAAAATGGATGAATTGCAAAAAATATGAAAGAAGCCAGACACAAAATAGGGCATATTTGTATTAAGTTCTATAAGAGAAAATTACAGTCTACACTGCCAGAATGCAGACCCAAGGCTGGGGGAGGAGGAGTGGGATCCACTGAAAAGAGGCACAAGGAGACTTCTGGTGATAAAAGTGCTCTATATTTGAACAACGTTGATTCAGTGATGTTACACAGGCATATAAACTTGTCAAAACTCATAGAACTGTGCCCTTAAAATGGATAAATTTTATTGAATATAAATTAAATCTCAATAAAGTCTATTTTAAAAGGTGTATGATACTTTGAAGGTGACTAACAGGGGACATATAAGTTTGGAAAGTTAGAGATCCCTTTCTGATGAGGAAATCATTAATGGAAAATAAGTCTGGTGAATTAGCTTGTAAAAAATGGTAGAGGTAAGAGGAGGCAAAGAGAGAGAGACTGCTGTAGGTGAAGAACTGCTGGATGCTCAGGCCTTAAGGCACTGGGTAGTAAACAATGTTTCTGAACCTGAAAGGAAATTGTAGTTGCAAAGACTGATGGGGAAAGTAAGGCGAGATAAGCCTAGAGAAGCAGACAAGTGCTACATCAGGCATGCATTCTACCTTAAAGATTTTACTGCAGCTACAAGAAAAGCTTGATTAGAAAGGGTAGAATATTCAAGGCACCTCTCTCTATTGGCTGGCTTCCTTGTGATGGACCAGGTATCTACTAAATATCTTCCATATATTTTTGCAAAGAGTTGCACATCAACTTTAGAACTTCAGTGGCTTGCAGATTCCTGTCCTGCAATTGGTGTGTATAGTTTCTTTTGCTGGTTTTTTTTTTTTTTTTTTTTTTTTAGATTTATAAATATAGTGCACCATTTGAAAACTTCTTGCTGCATTTTTACAGAAATCGATATGTAATAAAAAGCGTATCCTGTGTACTACCTAGAATCTATGACCACTTTATGCTCCTGAGAATTCTTGACTGATATTGCTAATTTGATTCTTGTTAGAAATAGACCAAAAACAAAGCCCATGGGAAAAAGAAAAGAATTCTCATACCGCATTTATTCTGTAACAAACCTTTTTGAAACATACAGTATTCCAAGAACTGTGCTAATAATAGTGATATTAAGGTGGTAATTTTTGAAATTTTATAACATTGCTTGAATTTTTGATACTAAGGGAAATACAAAATTTGTACATTAGTGGCATCCACAATAACCCACATCTTAACCCCAACCATTCTATGGCAGATAAGTTACGAGTTTTAACATTCCCTGTGACTGCAAATGAGAATGGTGTCCTTCCAATGAACTAAATTAAAATCCCAATTACTGAACTTTGCTAATGTCTAATATTTTTCTAGATTTAATCTTCATTGACATTAACTGACTTATAAAAACCTTTATTCTCCTTTTGTCTTTTCTGTATCTTTTAAAATTTATATTTTCAGTTGACAAATACTAATTACAAATATTTATGAGGAACAATATGATGTTTTAGTATATGTGTACATTAAGGAATTATTAAATCAAGCTAATTAATGGATCCATCACCTCACATACTTATATTTTTTGTTGTGCAAATATTTAAAGTCTACTTCTTTAGAAATTTTGAAATATGCATTACATTATTATTAACTGCAATCACCATGCTGTGCAATAGATTTCAAAAATTTATTTCTCCAGTCTAACTGAAACTATTTACCCTTTGATCAACACCTCTCCCCTTGCCCCTTGCCTACCTCCCAGCTTCTAGTACCCACCATTCTGCCCTCTACTTCTATGAGTTCAACATTTTTAGATTCCGTGACATCATTCAGTATTTGTCTTTTGTCTTTTTGAATGTGGAGCTGCTTGTGTATATTAAAGAAAGGAAAGTATGTTTTAATCTCAAGTTTTGATTACCTCCTCTTACCACTCAGGCTAAGATTGCAGCCTGGCATTCAGTGATGTTCATGTCATGACATCAACAGCCTAACTTTTTCATATAATTTCCCACTGCAACCCAATAAATAGATCATATTTTAGAAAAACTAGGTTCCCCATTTATATCTGAATATATTCCATAATTTCTTTCAGCTATGTTTTCTGAAACTGGATGCCTGTCCTTGCCTTTCCTAATCATGTCCTTTTTTTCTACCCTTTCTTATTCTAATTTATGTCTTAAACTATCAATTTTTAACAACCATCCTAAGCCATCTCTCTCTGAATGCTTTTGCAATATATATCAAAGCCCTATTTTATTATCTAAATTTAAACTATCTAGGCATATAGAAATTATGTATGCTGACATAACATAGTAATACTTGCCAGGCATTATGCACACACACAGCACATTTACACACATTTGCAAACATATAAACACAGTAATGCTCTAGTGCAATCTCACTTATGAATTCTTAAATAAAATATTAACAAATATAAATCAGTAACATATTACAAGAATAACATACTACCATCAAATGGGGATCATCCTAGGAGTTCAGTGGTGGTCTAATACTAAGAAATCATTTACATGATATACTACATTAAATGCTAAAGGAAAAAAATGCAAGTATTTAGCTGAATTGATAGTAACATTATAAAAATATAATATCCACCCTTCATTAAAAACATAGTGAGCTTGGAAAAAGTGGAAAATACATATGTATACTTAAATACAGGTACATAGATACACAATCAATATATGTATATGTGTATATATACACAGACATTCAGACATACACATACACTCTTATGTGTATATACTTTTGACTAACTCACTATATCCTATATGTACTTATATACACACATGTATACATGTGCAGATGCACAGATAGTTATATAAACCCAGTATATATTCACATATATACTATATATACACACATATATACATGCAATATATAAACAATATACTTACATGCACACTGCATTTAAACACATAAAATTTATGAATAGATTTATGCACACACACAAACATAGTTCTCAGTTAAACTAGAAGCCAATATCAAACTTAATGGTAAAATAAAGATACTTTAAAATTTAAATTAAAACTTTGTGAAAACATACTTACCAAGTGCCTGCTATGTGCCAGGCACTCTTCTCAACACTTAGAATACATCACTAAATAAAAGAGAGGCCTGTCCTTATGGAAAAATATTTGACCATTGGAATACATCTTGACATAAAGCATAACATAGATAATCCAGTTTTATTTTTCCCCAAAACTTCCCCCAAAGATACATATTAACCTGAAATTAAAATAAGATCTAGACATGGATGGTTACCATACCTATCTGTGTTTTACAGTCTTCTGGAAGTTCTATAATATGCTTGTAATGCAAATAAAAATTGGAAATAAGGAAGTAAAATTGCAATATTTTTTCTTATATGATTGTATGTCCAGAAAAATAGAAAGAAACAGAAAAACTATAAATTATAAGAAATTAAGAGAAGTGTCAATGAAATGCTTGGTATATTGGGTTGAATAGTGTCTCCTCAAAGTTCATGACTACTCAGAACCTTAGCATGTGACTTTATTTGGAAATAGGGTCTTTGCAGATATAATTTGTTAAGATGAGCCATACTGGATTAGGATGGGCCCTAAGTCCAATAACTGGTGTCCTTATAAAAAGGCCATATGAGGACACAGAGACTCACAGGGAAGAAGGCCATGTGATGATGGAGGCAGGGATTGGAGTGATGCAGCTACAAACCAAGCAAAGCCAAGTATTACAGGCAACCACCATAAGCTAGTAGGAAAGGAAAGAACAGATTCTCCCTTACAGCCTCCAGAAAAAACCAAACTAACTGACAGATGAATACTGAATCCAGCCTCCCAAATTATGACACAATAAATTTTGATTGTTTTAAGTTACCAGTTTTTGGTAATTTGTTATAGTAGCCCTAGGAAACTAATATAACTGGTTATAATGTGAAATATAAAAATTAGTGATTTCCCTACATGAATAAATAATAACCAAGTAGAAAATAAAAGGGTGGATATCATTCATACTAACATACAAAACATAAAGTTTAAGTTAATATAATTAATTTAATTACAAGTTGACCCTGCTTAGATATGTCCAATGCATATTTGAATATAACTTTAAAACACCACAGAGGAAAATATACAATAGTTGATTGGTCAAAAAATTACAACTTGGTTTTGGTCAGGAAATTTCAATTAGAAACATTATATAATACCATTTAAATTGGTCTTATCAATTCAATGAGATAAACAGCAAATTGATTTTTGTATGTTTGGAAGGGAAAAGAATAAACTACATTGAGGGTTTTTTAGAAAATAAAAGTAAATGTAGGCCGGGCGCGTTGGCTCGCGCCCATAATCCTAACACTCTGGGAGGCCGAGGCAGGAGGATCGCTCGAGGGCAGGAGTTTGAGACCAGCCTGAGCAAGAGCGAGACTCTGTCTTCACTAAAACATAGAAAGAAATTATCTGGACAGCTAAAAATATACAGAAAAAGTTAGCCAGACATGGTTGTGCATGCCTGTAGTCCCAGCTACTCGGGAGGCTGAGGAAGTAGGATTGCTTAAGCCCAGGAGTTTGAGGTTGCTGTGAGCTAGGCTGATGCCATGGCACTCTAGCCCAGGCAACAGAGTGAGACTCTGTCTCAAAAAAAAAAAAAGCAAAACAAACAACAACAAAAACAAACAAACAAAAAAAGTAAATGTAGACAAGATGATTTTGAAAGATAAAATGCATAATTATGGAAGACTAACACCTCCACATATTAAAATTTATTTTGAATCTACTAGATATCATATCACTAAAGAACAAATTGAGACACAGAATAGAGAGATATAAACAGACCAAAATGCAATTAGTTTGGGATAAAGGTAGCATTTCTAATCAATGGAAATAAGCAGCAGATTTCTCTTGAAAGGCAGACTAGCAAATTCTGGGGAAAAAAATAGGTGGGATTTCCTGTTTTGTTTTTTTTTTTTTGAGACAGAGTCTCACTCTGTTGCCCAGGCTAGAGTGCCATGGTATCAGCCTAGCTCACAGCAACCTCAAACTCCTGGGCTCAAACAATCCTCCTGCCTCAGCCTCCCGAGTAGCTGGGACTACAGGCATGCATCACCATGCCCGGCTAATTTTTTCTATATATATTTTTAGCTCTCCAGATAATTTCTTTCTATTTTTTTTAGTAGAGACAGGGTCTCGCTCTTGCTCAGGCTGGTCTCAAACTCCTGACTTCGAGCGATCCTCCCGCCTCGGCCTCCCAGAGTGCTAGGATTATAGGCATGAGCCATCATGCCCCACCTAGGGATTTCCTGTTATGCCTGGTATTGAAACACAAATAGTTTTCCAAACGGATGGACATCTCTTTTTTATTCAATGCTGTATCCCAAGTGCCTCTAAGACTGTCTAGCACAGGTACTCAATAAGTACATATTTCATTACAAAAAAGAAATCTTAAAATCTGTGGGAGCAAAAAGGAATTTATATAACATACTGCTATGTGGAGAATAAAATTTGAATAAAATATTAGAATGAGAAACACAGAACAAAAATAACTCAGTAATAAAAAATTGAGAAAGAGATAATTTCTCCAGTTTATAATAGATTTATAAAAATTGCTAGGAAAAGTAACCTTCCAGAGAAACTGACGAGTTGAATTAAAAAAAAAAAAATTACAAATGTTCTGCAAAAATTAAAAAAAAATTTCCTTCTCTCCTATAATTTAAGGAATGCAAATAAAAATAAGATTAAAAAATTTACCAGATAGTGAAACATGCAAATGTTTGATAATGTTCATAGTTTGTGAAGGATTAGAAAAATATACAATTCAAATACTATTGCTGCCAACTATTTGAAGGAAAATTTGGCACTATCTCTCAAAATTTAAGATATCTATACCAACAGACATAGATCTCATTGCTAAAAAGTTGCTCTATTAGCAGTCACACAAATTATATCAATATATTTGCCACCAACATATAATATTTACTGAATTATCTCTATGAAACAGGAATATTCTTGGGGCTAATGAGAATGAGGTAGAAAATGAAGATAAGGTCCTTGAACAAAATAAGTGTAAGTAACTGAGGAGTTCACATCCTAGTTAGAAGCTAGTGTAATATATGTATAAGGGTGGTCATTGAATCAATAGAGTATTTGTTAACTAAATGTTGGCATACCTACCTAAAAGAAAGTTACATAGTCATTGGAAAGAATCTTGTGGACATAGATAGAAAGATGGAAATGTTATGCACTTAAGTAAGAAAAGTGAGATGTGAAATAATGCATCTACTATGATTCCTTTTCTGTATTTTCTGAAAGATGAACATAAAAATTTTGTTAACAGCATGACTTTTTTTGGAAAGAGGATGAGGAAGACAGTTTTCTCTTTATTTTAAATCTGTAATATCTGAATTTTTAAACCATGTCCAATGTCAACAGAGATTAATGTTAATGGACCGTTTTTAAATATCTTAGTCATACATGTATAGTTAATTTTAAATGCTAATATTTTTGAAAAATAAATAAAATATTAAGAAAAATCCAGAGGGGAAAATGTTAAATTTTGATTTCCTGAGGCCATAGCTGAGTGGAAAAACCCTTTCCTTTTATGGTCTGAGGGATTGTACTCTCTCAAATTTATTATAAGAAAAGGATACTTCACATTTTCAATTTTCCCAAAAAGCTGGCCCTAAAAAGTACTCTTTCCTTGTTTAAGTCTAAATGAGAATTTGAAATGGATCTTTCTAATTCCACTCTGTTGATTAACAGAAGCTGGAGCGGCGGAAGCACTGACGCCACGCGAACTCTAGTCCTGAGCTAAGAAGGAGCTATAACGAGGGGGGCTCCTTGTGTCTCTCACAGGCATGGCCTTTCTATTTCTTTATTCTTTAAAGTCTTATCATTTTAATGGTCTGCATCACTTGCATTATACAAAACTTCATGATAAAATATTTTATCAGTTCAATTGACAACAGTTTTAAAAGAAGATCACTTTGTTTAATTAGTTTTAGTTTGCCAAAGACTTTAGAAAATAGAAAATGTATAAGCTTGATTTTACAAATTAATCAAGAACAGAAAAAAAAAATCTATCTTTCAGGATTCTCCATCAAGAAGCTGGATGTTGCTCAAATTTAATTTTTTTTCCTAATGAGATGTTTCAGATAGCCACTGTCTCGTCTCTATAGTTCATGGAGGGTAGATGTTATCTGCATTATTCATTATTGAAACAGTGGTACATCTTGGTTAGACTCGAAACTCAAAGCAGTTCTTATGACTAACCCTACATCTCCCATAAAAATCATGAATTATGTAATGTGCAAATCTCTCCACTATCACATCACCGTTTCTGGCAAGCTAGTCAGCTATTTTTATTAAATGTTGCTCATCTGCCATATGGACTCCCATTTTCAAGTTAATTATGAAAAAGAGATGAAGACATATTAAATTTGTAAAGTATCTTTCCAATTAAAAATATTTTAGGAGACCACACCACATAAAATGGTTTCTACAAGCCTCCACACATCAAAAGCAAGTGTTCCTTTCCATAATTATACGTAAAATGATACAAACTGCTAAAATGTTTTATTCAGGTGGAGTTACAAACTGTTGGCAATATACTATCACTTCAAACTGGGAAAAAAAAAAAAAACTTGCTGAATGCTGTATTATACAGTCTATAGTACTTTTAATTGGCTATAGTTTCTAAATTATCACTTAAATTGTTAAATGTTTATAAGTCTGAAAATTTGCCATTTTTTTATTAAGGCAGTATAAATGTGGATTTATGGTCATTAGAATGAGCATAAATAACTCATAATTTATTCTCTTTGAAATCCCAAACATTATACTTTATCTCAAAACCTTCTCCTTTAACTGCATACATCCTCTGAGTTAACTGTCTTTATTCTACATAACCTCTCTTTTCAGGTTGTATCTAGAATGTGTTTCCTAAACTAGAACTTTCTCCTTCCTTATGGATTTTTGTCTGACAAAGCCATGCTGATCGTTCCAGGCATGCAACTCCCGTGAAAATCGCTTTCTCTAAACTACCTGGCTTTTCTATTTATACGTAATTACTTAATTACATGTTAGGGTGGTGAAAAGGAACATCGTACTATTTTTGCTAAGGTAGGGGTAAAATATTGGGTCTTTTTCTTTCTTCATTTCTCACTTAACAGAAGTATTAAACAGAAAACAAACTCTCTTATTCATTCTCTAATTAATACCAATAAAAAATGAAATTAAGCCAAAAAAAAAAGGGGGAGTCAAGTGGGCTTTTTTTTCTGATTAGTTGTAAGTTCTCAAACTGATAGTTAACTAGTATATCTACTATTAAGATCATAGGTGCTTAATAACATGTTTTATTCATTTATTTATTCACTTATTTATTTATTCAAATCTGAAAACATATAGTTAGTGCTATGGTATGCAAAGCACCATGCTAGGCATATTGGACACTCAGAAATAGAGATGATTATTTCTTACTTTCTATGAGCTCTTGGTGAAGTAAATAAATGTATATTGAGTGACTAATATGCTCTAATTATGACCAATTATACATTATAATATTATGGCCTTACAAAAAGCTCAAATGACTTTCCCAAGTCACGTAATAATGACTGATAGAGCAAATACATCTGATTCCAAAATCCATTCTTTGTGGCCTTTTTAAAATATTTTGTTTCAAAAACTGGAACCATAGTTATCAATATGTTTGTTATTTTATTCTATTGTTCAGTTTACAAAGTACCTTAAGAACAAATATGGAATTTATTCTTTATAGGAACTCAGTGAGACACAAGGGCCTTTTATCCCCACTTTATAAGCAAGAAAGTTAAAGAGTTGAGAATATAAAGGACGTGCCAAAATATCACATTATATAAGTTAACATAACTCTATCTTCTATAGCATATACTTTCACATATTAGTTGTTTAACTACCAAAATGTATTGTTCAAGTTAGTACAAGCCTCAGGTGTGCTGATAGTGGGAACCTCAGCTGACTTTGACTCTGATATATTTACCATGTGACCTCTAGAGTCACCCGGGGGATCAACCCCCCAAAAAGGAAAGTGAATGTGTATTGTATTACGTGGAATTTTTTTTATGGGCCAATGATGAAAATAGTGCTTAACATGTTCAGTGCACATTCCATAGGCAAGAATACAGTCATATGGCCAGAGATATAACTGCACTAGAAAGGAGTTTCGTTATATAGTTGTTTTCATTATTTATTACTTTTATGATAAACCACCCCAAATCTTAATCTTTCAAAGAATAATTAATTGTTTTCTCTCTGACAGTTATGACAGTTCTGGCTGTTGACTGACAGTTGTCTGGACTCAGCTGGACGGTTTTTATGTAGGGTCTCTAATGGTTACAGCTTGAGTTTGGCAGAGCCAGTAATCATAAAAAGGCTAACTTGAAGGCCTTCAAATGCAAGAGGGCTAACTCACATAACTGAAGATTTATACTGCTTATCTACTGGTATCTCAGGTGGAGCTGTTTTCCAGAACACCTACAAGTAGCGTTTTTGTGTGATGTGGGATTCTTATAATAGCTGAGTTCGTAGAGGAAGCATCCTAAGAACAAGTATTCCAAGGGACAGGAAGAGGAAGTTGCCTGTTCAACTCAGAATTACGCTGGAATAGGTACATTGCCACCTCTACCATACTCTGTTGGTCATACAGCTGACACTGTTTCAAAGGAGTAGAGAAACAGACACTGCCTCTTAGATGGAGAATGGCAATATCACATGAAATGAAATCATGAAGAATAGGAGATAATGTTACAACTACCTTTAGAAAACACAATCTGCCACAGCAATCTAACTAGAAGCCCAGCAAGGCAATGAAACAAATTTGATGAATAGCCAGCCCATTTCTGTCCATCCAGGTAATAAGATATACACTAAGGACATAAACTAAACATTTCTGACTACCCAATACAAATATTGAATAATCAAGTTGGAATAAACTTTTATGATTATTTTGCCAACCATTCATCTCAACTAAAAGTCAATGAGTAATACTACTGGGCTAATTATTTGTGTAAAATGATACCTTGCTATCATTTTACTAAACATTGGAACTAAACAGCTACACTGTAGGCAAATTAATTTAATAAGATCCCTTCCATTATAGGGGGAATTTATTTTCCTTACTGAAAAACTTATTCTGGATGTGAATTTGCTTTCTTTTTTCGTGCAAAGATCCTATTAGCACCCATATCTATAGACAACATCACCATTATAGTTTTACACACACACACACACACACACGCACAGAAATTGGTTTCTACTCAAGGAACTAATTTTAGAACAAAATAAATGAAGCAACCATCTCACCCCATACAATGTATGGGCATTAAAAATTACTCTATTACCCAGATGCAGCTGGCCTTAGAGAATATTGAAATAAGCTATTGAAGACTCAGTTACTGTCCCAGTTGGGAGAAAAACGTTGGAGATTCAAGTGCTATTCTGAATATGTCTGAATGAGTAATCTACGTTGGTGTTCTTTCACCTATAACTAGACTAAATTTGTCTGGTAGCCAAGGAATGGAAAATCAGTATATCTCTAAGCATATAACCCACTCAATAATGCTTTGCTTCATTTTCACTTTACTTTAGTTTGGACTTTTCTGGTTTGGAGTTTGTAGTAATCATGCTATTTAACTTTAGTCATATATCAAACAATCTCCAAAATCACAGTGGCTTAACACCACAAGTTTTATTTTTTGCTCATGTAAAGTTTGGTGAAGTTTCTCCTCTACCCTTAGTCATTAGGGAGACTGGCTTCAATTATTTTGTAGTACTTCTATCTCAACACATGGTTTCCAAGATCTAGCTGACAAGAAAAAAAGAGGAATGCAGAAACTACGTCATCTCTAAAATGCCATAGACCAGCTGTGATACATCATCTCCATTCATATGTCCATTGGCCAGAACTTAACCACATGATCCTACTCCAACTTCAAGAAGTGTAGGGAGGGCACTCATATTTATTGAGTGAGCATTGATTGTTTCTGCTACAGAGATTTTAATCGCAAAAAAATGAATGTTTCCATCAGAAGATACATCAACATTCCTAGTGAAGTAGAAATTGAGACTGTCACCTTTTGTGCTCCTCATGCCATTAAGCCAACAAGCAAAGGAAAAAAATGCTCTACATGTTGGAGTGATTAATCCTGATTATCAAGGGCAAAGGTTGCTACCATACAATGTCAGCAGGAAGAACTGAGCCAGGTATCCCAGGGATTCTGTAGGGATGCCTCTTAATAATACTATACCCAGAGGAAGAATGCAGGCAAAAGATAATTGAAGACTCCAGTAATCGGTGCAAGCAAGAAAAACTATGTTACCTTTTGCTTTGTAACAATAAAAACCACAACCACAACCACGAGAGACACTCAAAATTTCAGTGGTTAACAAAAACATAGTCAGACTCACATGCTTTCTGTTGTGTGAGCGAGCTGAGGTTAGGCTGAATTGGACTAGATGCAGCTGAACAAGGCTGGATTCCAGGTTTATGAGAGGGCTCATGTCTGCTCCAGGAGTTTTCTAAAAGTACGTTGAAGGGGCAGCATGACACTCTCTGGAACATGTTCTTCCCATGTTAGACCACAATAGAGAAAATCACATTTAAGGCTCCTGCTCACAGCACATCTACTAATATTTTACAGGTCAAAGCAAGTCCCGTGGCCAAGCTTATTGTCTATACATCAGGAAAACGTACTCTGACTTCCCCAGTAGCAGGTACAAAGTTACATGGCAAAAGATGTGAATGCATAGTGTACAACAGGAGGGAGTGACGATTTGGAAATAATATACTTAGGTAATATTACTTACGTAATAATGCTACTGTAAGTAATGAAGATTTCAATGTGTTACTATACCAACTAATGATATTTGTGCTTAGGATAAAAGGAATAAGGAATTGGAAGTGAAAGAGAACAGTAAAGGTTAACTCACCAAGACGTTAAAAGAGATGGTTTCATAGAAACTATCTACTCTCCAATAAATTAAAGCATTTAATCTTGGTCAACTGCAATACTTGGATTGCAGTACAATTAGTTACACCAGGAAGGGGGTTGGTATTCACCTATTAATGATAAGATAATGAGTAATGCCATTAGTTCAACAAGTTTTGTAACTGCAATCACAAGGCATGGGCACAGCCCTCCAATCATGCCAGGACAGCGATTGGCATTTCCTTCCCATGTATGCAGATATAGAAGGATGAGGCTCTGGCCAAAATTCTGACACATCACATTGCTGCTGTATCTCTGTTCCTAATCCTCCCACTGCCTTCCTAATCAGAATCCTCTAATAAAAAAAAAAAAAAAGAAAAGAAAAGAAAAAGCTCAGTTTCATAGCCTCTTCCTTAAAATCTGCTTGATTTCTGTGTGCTACTTCTAGAATTCCAAGGCAAGGGGGTCCCACAGACATTGCTGTGTCCTTGTGAGTTTTTCCCAACATATCTCTGTGTGTGTGCTGTTTACCATTGGCTTTCACTCGCTTGACCACTCCCAATCCCAATTTTCTTCAGGACTCCTGATGTGTTTCAGGTTCTGCTGAACATTAGATGTATTTATGTTGGATACTTAGCAGATTGGCAGCGAATAATAGAACTGTTCTTCCTCTGGCATAGGTAGAAGATATTTGGGCAGATGTGAAGGTTTTTTTCAGTTTCTGACTAAAATATTTTCCCTTGAAAGTCACACATAATTGAGCTGCTGAGATGTCAGCAACAACTTTCTGGGTTTTTTTTTTTTTTTCCTGATTAATCCTCGAATGATGCCATATTGTTCCCTTAACACTGTCCATTCAACTCTGACTTTTCCCTAAATAGATGTTCCAGTCTTCATGGATCAGAGTTAAAAGCCCATCTTCTCTTTTTTTTATACTAATCTGTACCATGTCTTTTATATTTTCATCACTTGTGATGCCTTACATAATTCTCTCATAACCTTCAACCATTTAGGGTTGGATGCCAGGTGAGTTCACCTCTGGTACACTATGTCGGCTAGAGCTTAAGAGTCTGATTTGACTTGTCTCCCAAAATGAATCAGCCATATCGGTCAAAATCTCAACCAAAATAGTCAGAGATTTTACTGACACACAAGTCAGAAAAAAAAAATAAACAAACAAACAAAGCAAGTTCAAAACATATTTGACTACTTAAACCATTCTTCTATAATGACGTTTCTGTCAAAGTGTTGTGTAATTAGAAGATTGACTTGTTTGCGAAGTAAGAAGCTGATTGTGGACATTTTAGCAGCTAGAAATCTAATTTATTCTCCTGGTTAATGTAAGCAGTTGCTACTTGTCTAATCAACTACTATTGGAACCACGAAAGTAGGTGTCAGATATCCATTAGGGAGAGATAGAAAAATCAGGTAAAGGACCATCACATTGACTGGAGTTTTGTGAGTTTACATGTGAGTCACGTAGAAGTAGGACTAATGATGCAAGATATTAGAAACTTTTGAGTTATCGCTATGAAGAATTTAAAAGTATCTACACATAAAACAGCATAAAAAACTCTTCACAGATAAAACATTTTATGGGTGCTTGAAATGGAGAAGAATGGAAATGACATAGGATTGAAATCCTAATTCTGATGTTTTCAATTTCTCTTTTTGATATTACAACTTTCTGAAATATTTCTATGATCATTTACTGTTTCCTCTTTTCTTTCCTCCAAAATTGAATTCACTAAACATCTGTTAAGTGGTTACATGAAAATCATCATGTTAGGACCATAGGGAATACAAAATTGAGTCGCACAATGTGCATTAAGTCCCAAGGAATTTACAATCTAATGAAGGAAGCAAGCATACCTGTTGATTTATTTAAAAAAGCTGTATTTTTTTGAGCGAAAGACAAACCCACAGTATTATTTATGAATGTAAGTGCTGTACATCACTGGTCCCCAGCCTTTTTGGCACCAGGGACCAGTTTCATGGAAGACAATTTTTCCATGGACCAGGCGTGGAGCAGGGGAAGGTTTGGGGATGATTCAAGCACATTACATTTATTGTGCACCTTATTTCTATTGTTATTACATTGTAATATATAACAAAATAATTATACAACTCACCACAATGCAGAATCAGTGGGAGCACTGAGCTTGTTTTCCTGAAACTAGACAGTCCCATCGGGGGTTGATGGGAGACAGTGATTGATCTGACAGGAGGCAGAGCTCAGGCAGTGATGCAAGAGATGGGGAGTGGCTGTAAATACAGGTGAAGCTTCACTTGCTCACTCACCACTTACCTCCTTCTGTGCAGCCCAGTTTCTAACAGGCTACAGACAGGTACTGGTTTGCAGTCCGGGGGTTGGAGACTACAGATGTGGAGTGTACTTATGACTGTGGATATAAGGAAGGGTGCATAGTGGAAATGACATTTGAGTTAGGTAGAATATGGAAGGTGAAAATAATAACATAAATTATTTTGAACATTTTAATATCAAGCAATTCATTTCTTATAAACTTATAATAAATTGAAAGTGATTTATAAGTGAGTTAGTAGGGGAAAACATATTTGGTTCATGTAAATATACATGCATTATTGTTTTTAAATTACTGTGGTAATACATTAATGGACTGTGAAATCATTTAGTAGATTTCCATCAACATTAAGAGAAAACATTTAAAGAGAAAAGAGTTCATTGCCTGTATGTATCATTTAAAAATTCGTGAAATGTTTGTTTCATTGGTGTGTGTGTATGTTTATGTGCCTATAGAAGCAGTCACTATGTAAAGTGCTCCTCACCTTTGTGTTCAAAGTGTTTAATCTACATATATACTGTGTGCATCTATATACTATATGTATATCCTATAACCTATAGGCTGAAATAAATACATAAGTCATAAGATTTGGATAATACAAAGTACTTCCATTAAAACATCTCAGTAGTGAAACTTATCATCTTTGTTCTGTAGCTTTGTATTGCTGTGCTCCAGCACTATGAGCTAATGTTATGTACTGTTTTGGAGTTTTGCTAGTCATCATTCCAGGTGCTTAATTTGAGTAGATGATGAGGTTGTTGACTGAGTCATACTATCTCAAGATCCACCTTTAGCTATTTTTGCTTCCTTGTCTTCTGTCTTCTCCAAGTGTTTTCTGTTGTTGTTGTTGTCATTGTTTTATCCATATTATTGATGGATAAAACAGAAAACATAAGGAGAAAAGACTTAATACTTCCCAAACAAGATAAAGAAATGAGAAATGGCATAGATTTCAAAATTCTTGGTTCCTAGGCTGATTTTTTTCTCTCCTGTTGTAATAATTTACTTGCATCATTTAATATAACTTTTGTAGTCAGCAGAAAACATAAGGCTTGATTGAGAAAACGTTAATTTTATTGAGTATTTAAGGAGTGCAAAAATGAGGCTGGGCACAGTGGCTCATGCTTGTAATCCTTGCCCTCTGGGAGGCCGAGGCTGGAGGATTGCTTGGGCTCAGGAGTTCAAGACCAGCCTGAGCAAGAGTGAGACCCCCATCTCTACTAAAAATGGAAAAATTAGCCAGATGTGGAGGCGAACACCTGTAGTCCCAGCTACTCGGGAGGCTGAGGCAGGAGGATTGCTTGAGCCCAGGAGTTTGAGGTTGCAGTGAGCTACAATGACCCCACTGCACTCTTGCCTGGGAAACAGAGTGAGACGCTGCCTCAAAGAAAAAAAAAAAAAACAGAAATAAAGTATCAAGTCTGAAAATACTAAGGAATCTATTCCAAAAAAATCTGCCTTACCAAATACTCCTGCTTTCTTTGAAACTTGTTGAGTGCAGATTTTGCCTAGCAATTGACCTAACAGTTTTCAAACGGTCATGAAAATTTTACACTGGATGATCTTTGCAATATTTTATTGTGATAACAGAATCCATTCAAACCTCAGATCTTCTCCCCAGAGAACACACACATTTTCATCGGGTTCATCCTTCTTTAGAGTATTCCTCTATGGATTATCTCAAGGATAGAGATAAAGGCAGAGAAAGCCATGGAGGGTTTCTGAATTGAAGCTGACTCCACTGTCTTCTAATTCAAAGACAAAGACCTTTCAATTAGGAGATCATAGAAATGATCTTAGGTCAGAGACTTACTTATATAACCTCATAGGACAGATTTGGGGCTCAAACACTGAGCCTATGACATGGCCCCCTTTCAGAAGTGATGTTATTATATATTCACAATGACAGTCTATATTTATATAATACTTACACTTACTTATGCTCCAGAGAACCTCCACTTAGCTTTTGTCTTTCTGGAGATTTTAAATAATGAACAAAAAAAGTCCATTCCAAAAGTATAAAATAGCAAAATCTAAAAGATATACATTTTTGTAAGATCATAATTTTCAAATATTTTTATTAGCCATACATAATTGGATGTGGATATGATTTAAATGTTATTACTTAGAACTTAACAATGACAAGCATTATATTCTAGATATATTTTATCATTATTATTATTTCATAAGGCAATTACTTAAAAATTCTTTTTAATGTCAAGGATTCCATCATAGGACTAAATTACCTCTGGAAATAGTTTAGAGTTTGTCTCAAATACCAATAAGCTAATATGCTGGCTAGTAGGCAATCTGAAAATCAAAAATATTATAGTGATTGTGGAAATATTAATAAGCGAACTATAAAGCCCAAATACAAATACTGATTAAATTATAGATGTGAACTTCTACTTTTCCTTTTACTTCATTCTTAAGAAGAAGTAATGTATAGTAGAAATAATTTATGAGTCTGGAGAATTAGTTTTCAAGATCTGCTTTAAGATACTTTACCAATCTGGGCCTTATTTTACTTACCTATGAAAATTTTAAAAAACTGAACTTAATAGTCTTAAATATTTTATGAAATATAGTTATTTTAAGGAGATGCAAAATGTATTTATCTCTGAATCATTCAATTTCATTCTTCCCTTTGAACAAGAAGCATAATCCACTAGAAGTGATACAAAAACTCTTGGTATTCTTGAAGCTTAATTTAGACACCATAATGGATTGACTGTATTATGAATTGTTACTTCAACTCTTTTCTTTAAGTGCTCTTATTCCTAAGGGAATTCCAGCTCTTTTAAGAAATATGTACATTCATGTTTGAATAGAATAATTTTTTTAGAAATTGTGGTAAAATATGTATAAATAAAATTTACCAAGTTAGCCATTTTAAGTGTACATTTCAGTAGTGTTAAGTATATTCACGTTGTTGTGCAAGCAATCTACAGAACTTTTTCATCTTACAAAACAGAAACTCCATACTCATTAAACAAATCCCCATTTCCTCCTTCCCCCACCCCATGAAAATCACCATTCTACTTCTGGTTTCTTTGTGTTTGACTACTCTAAGGTAACTCACATAAGTGAAACCACACAATATTTGTCTTTTTGTTGCTTGCTAATTTCACTTATCATAATATCTTCAAGGTTCACCTCTTGTAGCATGTGTCAGAATCTCCTTCCTTTTAAGACAGAATAGTATTTCATTGTGTCTATAATCATATCCATTCATCCATCTAATTGACATTTGGATTGTTTCTGTTTTTTGGCTCTTGTGAATAAAGCTGCTTTGAACACAAGTGTACAAATATCTCTTTGAGACCTTGCTTTCAATTTTTTCAAATATGTACACAGAAATGGAATTGCCGGATCATATGGTAATTAAATTTTTAATTTTTTAAGGAAACTTCATACTGTTTTCCATAGTGGCTGTGGATAGCACAACTTTTGAAAATTGAATTTTCCTCTGTTTCATTCAACCTCTCATCTTCCCAACTGCATTGTGATTTTCATGTTTCAGGTGGGGCTTAGCTATAAAACTCTTTAGAATATTTAAGTATACTGAATTAAATAAGCATTAGCAGCAAAAAATAACTACTGATTTGATCATTAATCTATTCATTCAGTAAATACTATATTGAGAATTTACCATGTGCCAGACATTTTTTTTAGAGACTAAGAATATAGGAATAAGCCAATTGCAAAATCTTTGTTTTCCTTTACTATGGAAACAAATATTAAACAAAAAAAGTATGTAATATATTTTAAGTAAATTATGTGAAAATAAATAAACACAATAAGGGAATAGAGAGTAAGTGTGGAATTTTGATGGGACAGGCAGGCAAAGTCTCCCTGGGCAGCAACACCTGAGCAAAGAAGCCATGAAGTTGATCAATTATAAGGGTCACAAGTCTCTTGAGATAGGATTAAGAATGGATGTCTTAAAGAGTGGCCTATCCTTTCCCATCAATGTGTTTGCTGTTATAGGACTATTTCCTGTTGTGTATATGAAAGAGTTAGTTCTATATACTATTCAAGTCTTAGAATTAAATTAGCAACATAAATTCTATGAAATTCAGATTTGGTTTTCTGTCGTTTTTTGTTATGTTGAACATGTAGCTGATCAGTAATAATTTATTCTGGAAAAAAACAGCAATTCTCTAGTTTTATATGCCTATGATAATTTTAGATGTCTCATTAAATTCCCTGAGTTCTTATTTGAGTTATAACTAATTTTAACTTTTTATTTAGTTTAGTCATTAAGTAATGAACTTATATAACTTGCAAATATTTAACATTCAAAGGATATTGCAAAAATACATTGGCCTTCTGCTATTAAATATTGAAAATATTTAACAATGCTTCAGTCTTAGAAAATAAACTCTGTCTCTCATATACATATTGCCATTTGCATGGCACAATGCTCTATTATGAATAACTCCTTGTACTCAAAACCACTTATTTTAGACCAATATGAATGTGCATAAAATACTTGCCCTCTTTGTCCTAACAACAATAGGTGAAAAAATATAATCACTGGACAGAAAACAGGAAAGTGAATTTATGTAATAATATATTCCTTTCTGAAGTAGCTCCTAAAATGTTTACATGTGAATTATATATTTTATTACTAACATAGATTACCAATATATAATGTGAAGTGAGCTCAAAATAAAACAACATTTGCAAAAAGAAGATAAAAGTTAAACAGAAAATAATGAACAATTTTAGTAAAACTGTGTACATTTCCAACAGGTAAGTAAATCCTAGTACACCTATATAGGGAAATTTTGAAATGTGAAAAAGGGCTTTGTAGTTTTAAAATATAACCTCTAATGTTGTTGGTTGAAATTGCATTAGTTCCATCAATTTATGCTTTGTGGTTTTACGTATGGCTGGTTATGATTACTTACGTGTGGGTCATAAAAACCCAGTGTGTTTTCCAAGCAGTCAAATTGCCTGTCAGCTGCTAAAAGGACAGAATTAATGAGAAACTTACTTTATAGTCTAAAGAATAGCAGCTGGGGTCTGTTTTAACAAGTCCCGGGAAACATACGTGGAGGGGAATTCTTTGTGGCTAGACTTATATCCAGCCTCGTCTCTGAAAAGTTCTCCTCATTGAGTTGAACAGTCAGACAGACAAAAATCAAGGACGTAGCAGTAGCTTTACACATCATTGGTTACTACAAAAAAAAGTAGGGGACTATTTTCAACTATGACAGAGAGTACCATGTGTTCACAAAAGCCCGTTGCCTTTTCCTTCTGGTATAGAGCTGGACCACATTTCTCAGCCTCCCCTTGTACTGAGACAAGACCATGTCAATTAATTCTTCCTGATGGAATATGGGAACAAGGAATGTGTGCTACTTCCAGACCTGGACCATCTCCCTGGTTTGTGATGATTATTATTATTATTTTCTGAATTCATCCTCTGGACGAATGGAGAGAACTCAGAAGACTTGGAAGAGGATGAAACAATAAGATAGAAGGGACCTGGATCTTGGAATTACATGTAGACCACCTACTAATTACCAGTACTATCATGTAAATTAGAAAAAATTATTGTGTTGTCTCTGATATTTTTAGATTCACTATTAATCATATTTAGATGGTTAGCTGGAATAATACACGTTCTTGAGATGAAAATTAGCTTATTAGTAAAGATACCTAATAATCTAACACAGTGGTCGCAAGGGATGAGCAGAAGAATCTATTGAGGGTATACGAAATCTTTTAAAAGTTTGTTTGTTTATTAATTTGAACAAAAGAAAATTTTACTGCCATTTAACATATGCCTTACTAGTAGTCTATGATCCTTAAATTAATTTACATATTTTAGGGGGAGTTGGAAGTAAAGGCAATTTGATAAGTAGTGGGGCATGTTTAAAGTTTTTAGAAAACTCTAGTCAAAGATACAGGTCTAAGTGTAATGTTTAAAGAATTTTACTTGTAAATATTTAGAGAATGGAGCATTTCAACAAAATTCTGCCAGCTTAAGAAGCCTGAAAAAGTATAAAGCACAGGGACACTTGATAGATTTTATTTATCAAAATCAGCAAGTTTCTATGGGTACATTGCTATTAATACGAGTGAACGTCGGTCTCCTCCCCAGCCGGTGCCGCGGCCAAGGCGGAGCACAGCGGGTTTGCGGCCAGCCAGCAAGAGCCTGGAGCTGGACGACCAGGACACGAGCAAGCGGGACAGAAGGGGACAATGAGGAGAAGATGCAGCATGCCAAAGGAAGTCCCGGAGGGGATGTGGGAACCAAAAAGAAAAAGAAGAAACAGAAGAGAAAAAAGGGGAAACCCAATTCCAGGAGCACCAAGTCAGGCTCCGCATCTGATTCCCAGGAGATTGAAATTCAGCAGCCTTCAAATAATCCCACCATTCCAAGGCAGAAGTTGCAGCATATCCAGGGAGCAGTGGAGCTGTTACCTGCGTGCCGGGTACCGGCCAGGAACATTGATGAGGCTGCAAAACACAGATACCGGTTTTGGGACACACAGCTGGTACCCAAACTAAATGAAGTCATAACTTCTCATGGTGCAATTGAATCAGATGAGGACAATGTATGCCAAGAACCGTATTCGTTGCCACAGGGTTTTATGTGGGACTTTTTTTTTTTTTTTTTTTTTTTTTTGAGACAGAGTCTCACTCTGTTGCCCGGGCTAGAGTGAGTGCCGTGGCGTCAGTCTAGCTCACAGCAACCTCAAACTCCGGGCTTAAGCAATCCTACTGCCTCAGCCTCCCGAGTAGCTAGGACTACAGGCATGCGCCACCATGCCCGGCTAATTTTTTGTATATATATATTTTAGTTGTCCATATAATTTCTTTCTATTTTTAGTAGAGACGGGGTCTCACTGTTGTTCAGGCTGGTCTTGAACTCCTGACCTCCAGCGATCCACCCGCCTCGGCCTCCCAGAGTGCTAGGATTACAGGCGTGAGCCACCGCGCCCGGCCTGTGGGACTTTTTAAACTTAAGTAATGCCGAAGTGCTCCAGAAGTTACACACATTGTTAAATGAGAATTACGTAGAAGATGATGACAATAGTTCCAGTTTGACTATTGGCCCGAGTTACTCTTGTGCGCTCTGCGTCCGCCAGGCTGGCTCCTCCAATGGCACTGTGGGGTCATAATGTCCTCAAATAAAAAACTGGTAGGGTGCATAGGGTCTCATAAATCCCACCAAACATTCGGATTTATGAGAGTGTAAAGAAGATGGTAGAAATCAATTTTCTTTATGTTCAGAAGAAATTGAGATAAAAGAGGGTAGCCCCTGTGTTAATCCGAGAGATAACTAGAAGGAATCTTTCAGACAGGGTATACCGCTGGCGTAATTCTTCCTACACTGGTGGCCACGTGCAGATACTGGCATCCATCACTAAACCCCAGAAAATTGGTACAAATGAAATTTTCTCACTTGAGGAGAAATATGACTTTACAGAGAACAATGAAGCTATACAGATTTCCGGATGTTAGGAAGACTTCAGGTTTGAGACTCATGGACCCAAAAGATATCAATGCAGTTTGAGAATTAATCAACAGGTTGCCTGAAGCAGTTTCATCTAGCTCCAGTGAAGATGAAGAGGAGGTAGCCCACTGGTTTCTCCCACAGGAGCCCATCATTGGCATGTTTGTAGTGGAGAGCGCCAGTGGAAATTGACCGACTTCTTAAGCTTCTACACACTACCCTCTACAATGATGCATCAACTAGCTCAAAAAGACTCGAAGATGCCTACTCTTTGCCCAACATTCACACGGAGATGCCCCTCTTGGACCTCATGAATGACACACTCATCCTGGCTAACTTGAAAGGATTTGATGTGTATTCAATTCACTGGATGTGATGGAAAATAAGTTATTCTTGGAAAAACTCAAGTTTGATATAGGAGATGGCAATTTGTAGCATTATCTGTACAACTGGATGTGTCCAGGAACAGATTCTGAAAAGGTTAGACTTGTACTACAGTAGATGAATATTTTTTATTTCTAGAACTCTGACATCATCATTTGTTAATATTCTAATGATTTCTGGAACTGCCTTTCCAAAGAAGAATAAAAGCACAACCTCAATGCAACAGATGTAGTGAGTAACAATCAGAAAAGATGAAAAAAAATCCATACGTGACCAATAGTACACATTTCTAGCTAGGATGTTAAAATTTATCCTTTCTTCACTGTTTATTCAGTTGTGGGAGGGATGAAAGGGTACAAAAAGCAAATTCTACTAATTTTCAAACTTTTCACTGTCCCTTGATGAAGAAAGGTATTTTTCCACTCCCTAGAAAAGGGACTTTTTTCTGTGGACTAAACAGAAGTCACAAAATAGTGTAAGAAAATATTTGCTATTGTGTGGCGATAAACTGGTACATTTCCATTTATTGAGTATATTTGTCCATGTAACAGAATGAAGGATCCATTTGGAGAATGTTTACTTATATCATCTTACATGCTATCATGGGGAACATTTATGAAATTAACACTTCCGTAACTCAGTGACAAGTGGTGCATGTTGACATGTGGAACAACATAAAAATGCACTGGTGACTAGGACATTTATTTCTCCCTAAGCAAAGTTGCCAAATCAATAAACACAAAAATTTGTACTTTGAAAAAAGCAAAAACAAAAACTAGGGAACATCACCGTCCACTTTCCACTTCTTGCATCTGAAATGGCCTTGTAACTTGCTTCGGCCAATAAAATGTAGTAGAAGGGTCATTGTATGAGTTCTGATCCTAGGCCTCAAGGTACCTTGCATTTTCTGCACGTGCCTTTTTAGAACACCGTTATCAAGAACACAAGCCTGTTCTAGCCTCCATGAAGATGAGAGACGTGTAGAGAAAGGAATTCAGCCTTCCTGGACACCTTAGCCATCTTACTGGAGGACCTATATGAGAAAAATGTACCGGTTGAACACAGTCCAAATTTTTGGTCCACAAAATATAAGCAAATAAATAATTGTTGTTTTAAGCCACTAATTTTGAGATGACTTGTTACATTGCAAAAGATAACTGATGCAAATCTTATTATAAAAGGCAAGTATTACATAAATAAAAGATACAGTAGAGTTAGAAGTTCAAAGTTTATTTTAGTTAAAATTAACATTTTTAAAGAACTAATTATAAAAATCACCTGGTATGTTCATTATGAATAGAAATAAATATGTCTCATATTTTCTTAATAAACTACTTCTAAAGGGTAATATTGCTTATCAAGCATATTATAGTTCTAGTTGTGGATTCTACGCTTCCCAGGTATTGTGATATATACACCTTCACCCTGCCAGAGCATCACTGTGATTGAAATGTAACTCCCTGCTCTATGACTTTTGGCTTGCCCTTGTTATTCACTTTGGCCAATGAGATGGTTGTTAGCAGAACTGAATCAAACAAAGGCTTAGAATTTGCTTGTTTGATTGGGCTTGCTCTTTTGTACCTCTGCTATTGTCACAAGAACATGTGCTATTTCCAGACTGAGTTCTGAAATGAGGTATGTGGAGGGGAGTTTTCTTAGTTTTGTCTACATACCAGCATCCTGAAGCAGATTTTCCCAGTTTGAGATCATCCCACATCACTTGCAACCCATAAACATAAAAATAACTGTAAGTCATTGTGTTTGAGGATGTTTCTTATTCAGTATAATAGTGAAAGTAATTGACAGATACAAAGTCTAATAGACACATACACATATATATATATATATATTCAGACAATAAACTTAAATGCTAAAAATATATAAGGTTTTGAATAACAGAGAAAAATACCTACATACTCTGTGGCATTGTTAATGCACTGTGTTTACTTTATTTATATAACAAGTCTGCTGAAGAATCTGATCTTGAAAATAGGAGAAATAAATTAACAGCTAGGAATGGTGGTGCATGCCTTTGGTCCCAGCTACTTGGAGTCTGAAGCAGAAGGATCTTTTAAGCCTAGGAGTTCAAGGCTGCAGTGAGCTACATCACCCACCAGCCTGGGTGACAGAGTGAGACTCCATCTCTAAAAAAGAAACAAATAAATACATAAGCCTTTCAATACTATGTTATGTAGACTTTTAGGATCAATATCTACTGATTATTTATCAAAACAACTGTATTTTTATGGTAACAGCCTTTTAAATTGCATACTTTCCTGGACAGAGCAAACTATTTAAATTCATTGAAGCAAAAATGTTTCTAAAATAAAGACTTTTACTTCAGTTCTCATACAATAAGTAGATAGGATATTCTAATTATTTATTGATGCAACATATATATATGTTCTCAAGTCCTTTTAATTAAACTTTCATTTTTTAATTGATATTAAACTCATTGGTGATAGTACTCACCTACATATTTCTACATACTTGACGAGTACATACTGTGTTTTCCTACAATGAATATAAACCAATACTTTTCCAGTTGTGGTCTGGGAACAGATGCCATCAAAATCACCTAGGATGATTTCAGAGCCCTATCCCAGATACACTGAGTCAGGATGTCTGGGGGTTTTATCCCAGTATCTTCATATTTAGCAAGTTTCAGAGTAAATAAAGAAAAATTTTGTAAAATTTTGTAATGAATATTTTGTTAATAAAGGTACATTTACCTACAATTTCTCATTTTCCGTATGTATGGCGATTTTGAGGACACCCTGTATTTCTTGACAATTCACTCGACATACTTTGCCTCTTTATCCCAAACACTATCTCTTCCTACTCCTGCATTCTACATAATTTTGCATATCGATATTTACAAATGCATCCTTCACTTTGATACCAGCTCTAGACTCAGAAATGTGAATAACAACATTTCCTCCTATTATTAAATATCAATATTTATGTAGGAAGAATAACTCAGAATTATAGTAATTTGATCATTTCATATAGTCATTATTTATACTTTCATTTACTCACTGGTGTATACATAGACTGTATTTTAATACCTTTAATTGGAATTTGTATTGAGATAATAAAAATACAATAAAATATAATTGCATTGTATTCACATGCAATTATAAAAATAATGCATAAAGATCTCATGAACCCTTTACTCAGTTTCCCCCAATGGTAACATTTTTCAAAACTATCATGCACTATCTCAACCAAAATATTGACATCGATATTAATATAACCTACAAATCTAATTCAGATTTTCCTTGTTTTACATGTACTCATGTATATGTAGGGGTGTGTGAATGTGTGTATTTAATTCTAAGCAATTTTATCACATGTGTAAGTCTATGTATCCACCAGTATTAATACAATCAAGATGCTGAACAATTCCATCACCACAGGATCCCTCATGGTGCCTTTTCATAAACACAACTTCCTCCCTACAACCCCATCCACCTCCTTAACCCATGGCAATCAATAATCTGTTCTCAGTTTCCAAGATTTTGTCATTTGAAAATGTTACATAAATGAAATTGTACAATATGACTTTGGAGATTAGCTGTTTACACTCAGCCTAATTCTGTCATGTAAGTATCAATATTCATTCTTTTGTTGTTGTTGCTGTTATTGCTGAGCAGTAGTCCCTGGTGTTTATGTGCCACAGTTTAACTATTCTTCTGCTGAGGGATATTTGGAATGTTTGAAATTTTTTGCTATTTGCTATGCGCCTTTGTGTACAGGTTTTTGCATGAATATAAGTTTTCATTTCTCTGGAATAAATGCACAAGAGTGCAATTGCTAAGACATATGATAATTGAATGTTTAGCTGTTTAAGAAACTGTCAAACTGTTTTTCAAAGTGGCTGTACATTTTACATAACAACTAGTGATATATAAATGATCCAGTTTCTCTGAATCTTAATTAGCATTTGGTATTGTCACTATTAATTATTATTATTCTTGGAGGCATGTAAAGATATCTCACTATGGTTTCTTTTGCACTTCCCTCATGACTAAAAATATTGAACACATTTTCATGTGCTTGTTTATCACCTATATATCCTCCGTTCATGTGTCCGTTCATGTCTTTTGCTCATTTTATTTATTTTTTATTTATTTGTAAATTTACATTTTAATACTGCTAGACTTGACAGGGATACAAGTGTATGGACAGATCTGAATTCAGATTAAATAAGGAATGTGAAAGTATCTGTAAACCACAAACTAAATGACCAATACAGTATAGTTCTTTTTTTATTCTGCACATAGACATGATTTGCATGATTTTAAGCTAGCTTGAATTCATGATAATTCCCTGATAGCATGAGAAATAAGAAGGAAGCAAGAGAGCAACAGTTGCTGACCCTCATTTTATAATTGTTTGTTTTTTACTGAGTTGTGAGAATTTTTGATATACTCTGTAAAATATTTTTTTTCAGATTAACAGTTTGCAAATATTTTCTCCTAATTTATTATTTTTAAGGAAGAGAAATATATTTTATCTGTTTTTTTAAAATTATAGCTGAAACAAAATAAAATTATTTAATTTTAATTTAAAGTAGAATTAGGATGTTAACAGGAAATTAAAAGAGAAGAGATAGAGAAAGGAATGAAGAGAAAGAATAAAAAAGAAAAGAATGCCAAAAGTATAAAGATAACATGTATTGAAGGGGAAAGATAATTATTATTATTATTATTTTTTTTTTTGCAGCTTGTTGGCATACTAGGATTGTGCCTTTTTAGTCTAGAAGTTAACATTTATATAAGCATCAAAGGAAGATCAAGTCATATTATCTACATGGAATGAAAAGAGAATTAAGTGAGTTAGATACATTCCTTCATTTGGTTCTTTTTAATGTTCTTTTGCAACACTTAATGACAGTTAAGGGTATATCAAATGTCCAAAGTTAGGAATAATCAGAGAACTTTGGTTTTTATACATCATTTATAAATAACACACAGAATTTTCGGAGGAAATAGTTTTGCTTAATATTTAAAAAATCCCTCTACAAATATCAAAGAAATGGAATAAATTGGAAAATTCTGCCCTTAATTGCTGTTTATTTTTCTAAGAGACTTTTTAAGTATCAAATACTCTTCAAATTAAATATATATGTTTTTTAATATCTAAGTGTTTTTATAATGCACTAGGAATTTTTCTCTGAAAATATTAAATTTTGGTTAATTTTGTAATCAATGGTATCTAAAAACCATTTAGAAAATTTAGTGAATTTTTATTAGCTTATAAAATGGCTCAAACATTCTCTGACTTATTTTTCATGTTGCACTTATCACTAGTCTGAGATGATTTTAATGCAGTTAAGATAAGAAATGCATTAAAAGGTTATGAGCCACTCTCTGCCTAAATTTCAGTAAACAAAAAGAAACATAAAATATATTAAGTATTTAATAAAATCACAAAATTATGAAACAAATTGAGACATTTTATTAGATATTTAAAATAGGATATTAGTGAAGGTGAAACGAATAGATAACATTTAAGAAGTCAAGAGATCCATTAAAATTATGAGTAAGGGTTTTGTAGTGAGAAGAAAAAAACAAATATGAATCCCAGCTTTGTGATTTGGGGCAATCTTCTTAATCTCCATATGTCCCACTTTCTCATCAAATGGGAGACTTCGTTACTATTGGTGATAATATTATAAATGTAGGTTAAGAGGATGATAAAAAGGTGAAGTCAAAAATGTCTTTTATTAAAGAGGTAGAATGTGAGTTGGGCCTTGAGAAATGGAGTTAAAATGAAATAAAGCAGTCGTGGAAATCTTTCATAGAAGTGGGAAGTGAGATGTATCCCCCCAAAAATGGGTAAGAATTAGATAAGGGGGAAAATCAATGAAGATGTTTTAAATAGTGGAAGCACTAAAGTCAAGTCACAAAGAAAGACTGACAGCAAATGCCAGAGGATAAAGAACCTCTGATGCCAGACTGTGGACTTTGAATGTACTGGATAGTAAGTCTGTTCTGAAAGATTTTGAACTAGGGTTGCTGAGATACATGCAATGTTTTTGGCAGTAGTGCCAAACACTGAACTGAGAAAGACACCATTAAAAAATCATAAGAAAATCAGAAAGCATAGGCTTAAAATCCCATGTCAACAACAATAAAAACCTCATCCACTAACAAAGGGAAATTTCCTGCCAAGTATGTTTATGGCCCTAAACATCCAACTCAAATCCAGCTCAAAAATCCATGAACTCAAAAAGCAGCTTGATTAAATGTACTTTTAAATATTAGCGCCTGATTTGACATGGCCCAGGTCTTTAAATAGCAAAGTTACTTCTACAGCTGTATTTCTAGCAAATAGACTTTTCTCGAAAAGAGAAAAGTTGGGAGTCGAGTAGACTCTCCATTACAGTATAAGAATTTGGACAGCAAATGGAAAGGAAAATCCTCTGAAATGTTTATCAGCAAATGACCTGATCAGCTATGATCCATCACAGGCAGATCATGAGTCTGTAAATCAGTATGTCTCAGGAAGCAAGTTTAAATGGATTTGAGATTACTGACACTTTTTATTAAAGTTCCCTCATAACTTGGGAAAGGAAACTATAATACCCAAAATGTTGCACCTTTTAAAGCATCATAGGTTATCTTATTTAAAACAGAAAACTTTCTTATTTTAGGCTCCTTTATAAACAGCTTAAGCCACTAAGGTTTAAAAGCTGAGCTGGCACTTTTTAAAGACCCTTTTTGAGGTTGTATGCCAATTTTAGGGCACTGAATACTTCCTATCACAAACTTGATCAGTCTAAGGCAGCTCTCTTGATAGCCTCCTCAGCTACCAGACAGAATCATATAATATACCATCTCAAGACAAGGGGAGTCAATGAGAATAACAGCCCAAAGTACACTAAAAATATTTATGGGGTTTGTACTTTAACATTAGTAAAGTAGACATTTGTTTTTACAGTCTTCAATTTGGAAGCCTTTGTCTTTAGGCAAAGCACTTAGAAAATGATCCTTGCTTTGGGAGAAATACCCTAGCGGGCTCAGATTTCTAATTTGCAAACTTTGGTTGACCTCAGTTCTTTGAATGACCTTAAATGTGAATCTTGAATACATCGTTTTCAGTTGTATTAATTAGTTTTACATACTTAAACAGTATATGCAAATTTATGTAAATCTATGTTCTTTTTTATGTAAAGTAATATAAATATGCGTGCCCTAGATTCCTTGAAAGGAATGCAGCTTTAAGTTTCTTTATTTTAAAAAAATTTTCACTTTGCTCGTTCAGTAATAGTAGGGAAAAAAATCACCTGTAATATTTTTAAGTAACCTTATAACAATTAATTGTAAGGCCTTCCGGTAACTTTCATAGGAGACATCTTTCATTCTTTTTTTCTCAATTTTAGGCTAGAATTTGATACTCTGTTTTTATTAACTGGCTTTTATCCACTTCTTTGCTCGGGCTCCCTCAGACAGGATAAAGATATCAGAAAGTTCAACTAAAATTACAAAGTGTTAAGGACCTCATATTTCCTTATTATCAAGAATTTCTGTGGTTCTTTTTATTACTTTTCATAAAGTTGATCAATCTTTATTTGTATTATACCTATTAAACAAAATCTCTTCAAATAATTAAGAAAAAATGAGTTCAATAAAAATGTACAAGGAAGTACCTCACTAGGCAAATACTGAGTTGAGTCTAATATTTGAAAATAGTGGTTTATGTAAATTATAGGAAAACTCTTTTTAATAACAAATATTTTATATTCTTATGACATATGGAACACTGAGAATAGTATCGTAGTAGGTGCTCAGGGTGTTCAATTGAATCTTAGTTGTAATGGTAATTAAAGTATATACAACCTTATCTACAATTATGAGACATCACATTCTGATTAGGACAGAAAAATGTGTTAAAAATACACATACACATACAAAGCATACAATGGGCCTATAGATATTTTCTATATAATTTGTTTCAGTATGAAAATATATCAACTAAAAATAATATGCAAAATAGATTCAAGATTAACAACAATCTTCATTCATTAGGAATAGTCAGCCGACATGTAGCTAATGACAATCTCTCTCTTGTTCTCTTCTGAAAACTTTTATTCTTTTCTATGTTACACTCTTAGCATTTGAATGGATATTTTCTTGTATCGGGACTTATGTACCAACTGCAAAGAATTTTGATTCTCTTTTTCTGCAGTTAATAATATTTTTCATATTGTTACATCACCAGCATCTATATTTGGATAGTTCTATTATAGTTTTTTCAGAAATGAATCACATTTCCCTAAAACATGGTTAAATAATGTCTGTTTCAATCACTGTTCTTCACTGTGGAGAGGCTACTCTTATTGTTTTTCAATACTGGGAAATAAGCGAAAAGAAAGAGCAGAACATACTTTTAATGTCATACTGATATATTGTTCGATCGCACCAAAGGATCAGTTAATTCTCTTAGGAGAATGTACCTGTGTTTGGTTTTGCTATTTATCTAGTAGATTAGAAGCCAGATACTGTGAAGTTACGTGTTAATTTTTAGATTTCTATCCAGCAGCAAATATAATCCCAAAAGTTATGGTTTTAATGCCTTATACAGTATTAATTAGTCGTCTATATGCAACCTTATTTTAACATCCATATTTACATGAAATTCAGTCCTCAAAGTCTTTTGAAACCAGTTTTACCATTTTACTGGTTCTTTCATTCATTAATACATTCAATAAAATATCCAACATATATCCTTTCTATATTTGTATGAGAGTCCGTTTTAGCCTTTTGAAACTACACTAATTATTCAGTGCACTATTTCCTTCTAAGCTGCCCCAAATTACAAATTTTTGAGTGCATTCATATAAGAATGAATTTTCTTTTTAAAAAAAATTCAAATATTAAAAACAAGTCTAAATCTAAAGCCTAAATGTTCCTTCCCCTCCTCTCTCAACCTAGCTTATGCTACTACACAAGATCATTTCTCGGATGTAACCATTGTTATTATAATAGTTTAATGTTTATCCACTGGATTTTCCATGCATTTGCATATAACCATATGTGCCTATATCAACTTAAATTGTAGTAAACTGTGTGAAAATAGACTGCTCTACATGTCTTGAAGATCTTTCCATTTTATTCCTCATTCTTAACTGCTGTATAGTGTTCTATGGTAGGAAAATGCCCTAACTTGTTTAAGCATTCATTTATTAAGATGCCTTTAAGCTACTTCTAATATTTTATTATTATCAACAATGCTAGAATGAACATTCTTATAAACATTTCCCTATCTATATTTAAAAATATATCCTTAGGATAAAGAACATGAAGTGAAATATTTGCAATTTTGAATACAAAAATATATTTTTAAATTACCCTCCAAACAAGCCCTTTTTATTCCCATAAGTAGTTAGCAAAGCCAATAAATATTAAAAATATGTATATAATATTTCCCAAATTCTTTAATCAGAAAGTTCAATGGAGTAATATTTTTCATGGATAAGATCCTAAAATCATCAAGGAAGAGTTATAGAAAATAATTACCTCTAAAAATATATCTGATTTGTATATATAACACTATAGATATTTTTATCAGTGTTTCTAACTTTTTCTTAATCAATTTATTTTAAATATTGTGGCTATCATTTAATTCTGAAAAGGAAATCAAAGAAAGCACTTTTTAAATAGTTTTATTCTTTCTTATAATAAACTTTGTCAGAAGCAGTATATCTTAATCTGTTCAGGCCACTATAATAAAATAGCTTAGACTAGGTGGTTCATAAACAAGAGAAATTTTTTTCTCACCGTTTTGGATGCTATAAAGTTTAAGATCAAGGCACTAGCAGATTCAGTATCTGGTAAGGGCCAATTTTCTGGTTTATAGATGATACCTTCTTACTGTGTTCTCACAAGGTGCAAGAGGAAATCAGATCCATTGGGCCTGTTTTATAAGGACACTAATGCCATTCATGAGGGCTTCCCACTTAGAATCTCCAGGGAGAGGACAGTGTGTGGCATACAGAAAATATTCAATACATGTTTGTCAAAGGAATGGATTGCTGTTAATTGAATAATTCAACAAATGGTTAGTCTATCAATGTCCTATAGATGCTTGGAAAAGTGTGGAATCTCTGTTTGTTTTGATATACTACATATCCACCTACTGGTGTAGACATCTCAATTGTGTTACTGCAATATTTGATCTCCTTATTCCTTTTTCAATTTATTAGATCTGTTGGTTTCTGACAGAAGTGTGTCAAAATGCCTTGCTCAGGTTTTAAATTTGCTATTTTGTCAGCAGTTACTTTGGGAATTTTAAAGTAATTTTTAAGATTATTTTTGTTTTAGGTACATGAAAGTTTGTGACCATTGTGTTGCTTTGGTATACTGCTATTTCTAAAGATAAGAATTATGTTTCTTTATAGTACATATATAACATTTTGCCTTGAATTTGATTTTGGATTTTGTGTTTTGTTCTCTTTTCATTTAATATGAGCAATTTATATTTTAAGCCATTAAAAATTTTAGTAAATACTGATAGTTATCTTTATCCTAGCTAATGCCTACTTTGTGCTTTCTACTTACCATGTCTTGTTGCTATTGTTTTAGTTTTCTTTCCTATTTTTGTTGGGTTGATTGAATGTTCTTTGTACTGATTTTCTATTTTAGTAGTTGAATGGTATACCTTATTCTAATCTCTCATTATATATTCCTAAATACATAAAACTTATTTAAGCTTATGTTTCAAACATCAAATGTTAATGAGTATTCATAGCTGTCCCCTAACAAGACAGAATTTATGGAATGCTACCCAATCCACAGTAGGTATTATCTGGGAATTTAATTTTATATTATTTGATTTTTTTGTTGTTGTTTATAATCAATATCTATTTACTTCATATCTCTGGGCCTCAATTTCTTTATGACATTTTGCCAGCCATAATGTGTTAATGACTTAGTGTCTAAATTTATGGAGCTAAATCATAGGCATTAATTTAATGATCTCCTCTACTTTTTTAAACATTTTTAAAAATTTTTTAATGTATGAATTCTTGAAATCTAAAAACATGCGGCTTAAATAATTATGTAAAGCATATATTCTAAAAGAGGCCTAAGAGTAATGGCCAGAAATGTCACACAAAAACCTACTGAATTGCAAACTTAATAGTCAAGTATTACAATCTCTACTTAAGACAGTTCTAAAGTTCATTTCTAGTCCAATTGCCATAGAAACTAAAATGGTTTGTTTTTCCAATACACATCCCAATTTTTCTACATGCATGGGTTTCTGTTGTTCGTTTTTGCTTTGCCCTAACTTTATTATTATGGGTTCAATCAACACAAGAAATATCCTTAGATATTTCAAGAAGAAAGATAATTAGGATATAAAATTTCTAGAAGGCAAAAAGATGGGGTAGCATTACTCAGATCAGGAATGGTATTAAACTATGAGTGCTACCAAGTCAACACTTGTCTGTGGTGGCAACGTCAGAAGTCTGCATTTAGCAGGGACAAGAGTCCACATTCATATGCCTTCGTGACTTTAAGAGTCCAAACTGGGCTTTCCTACTGCTGTTATTGGTACTGGAGATAAAAAAATGTATACCTTCTGCCTTCTAATTTCACATAAGTGTCTCTCACTGAACCTAAACCAGAACTCTGGTGGCAAAGGAATCTGAGAAACTGTAACTTCTAGCTTCTAGATTCTGTACAGTGAAGTACAGAAAATGTCAGACATGATACTAAAACATCAAAAGAAAACTTTGCTCATCCAAAGATAAAGATATCTTTTTTCTTATCTCCCCCAGTTTATACTTTATTTCTTCTTTACAGCCATATTAAAGGCCACTGTTTTCATGAAGTCAAAGGTCATATCCCTAATAGGATGCAAACTCAATGTTTTTTAAACTCCTTATAGTGCCATGAATATCTCTTATTGTATTTAGCATGTTCTTTGTATTATAACATCTTATCTCTTCTGTCACTAGCCTGTGATTTAGTATGGAAAAATCTTATACTAGATTTAGCATATGATTTAAAATAAGGATAAAAAGTACGGATTCAAACTCTCCTTGTTTTCTACTGACTGATCTGAAATAGGTTTATAGGAACTCATTGATGAATGCTCAGCTGGAAGAAAATGACTTTGTTTCTTTTTCTATTTCAAAACACAAATGAGATGCTCTTTTGACTAGAAATATCAGTGAAATAGTTTCCACTAAGCTTAAGTATCTCATAGCATGACATTCTGCTATGGTTTTATTATTGATAAAATCTATAAATGAGCAATAAAACAGAAATAAATCAAATAAAAATAATTTAGTAGCACACATGCTTTTTTGAGTAGTTCACAAGAAAAGGTTACATAGGAAGGATATAATGATATAAGTTTTGAAGTCAGAGAAATGAATTGGCTACCACATATGTTTAGCAATTCACTATAGCTTTCAGAGATCCATTTTCTATCTAAAATAAGAAAAACAATTAATTGAGAATTAAATGGAATAATATATGATGACATTTTGCAAATAGTCTCACAATTCTCTGATTACTATCGTAACAATTATTATTATCTAACAATTATTCATTTTTTTCTATGTTCCAGGCACAGACAGAAGCATTTTTACCATCATTACCTCATTTAGTCCTTACAACTACCCTATAATCTAAGTTCTATTAATATTCTCATTTTGTAGATAAAGAAACAAATTTTATTTTATTTATTTTTTTTTTTGAGACAGAGTCTCACTCTGTTCCCCGGGCTAGAGTGAGTGCCGTGGCGTCAGTCTAGCTCACAGCAACCTCAAACTCCTGGGCTTAAGCGATCCTACTGCCTCAGCCTCCCGAGTAGCTGGGACCACAGGCAAGCGCCACCATGCCCGGCTAATTTTTTGTATATATATATTTTAGTTGTCCATATAATTTCTTTCTATTTTTAGTAGAGACGGGGTCTCACTCTTGCTCAGGCTGGTCTCGAACTCCTGACCTCGAGCGATCCACCCGCCTCGGCCTCCCAGAGTGCTAGGATTACAGGCGTGAGCCACCGCGCCCGGCCAAAGAAACAAATTTTAGAGTTCAAGTAATTTGTCCAAAGTTCCTTAGGACATTGGAGAAAGAGCCATGGTAAAAATTACAATTCTCTCTGGAGCAGAAGTATTATCCCACACATCAGAGTAAAACTGCTTTATCCAATAGCAGCAGAAGCCGTAAATAGTAAATTAATTGAAACGGGTTAAAATGGGAATCATAAAAGCTGTTTCACATTTTTAAATGTAAAATGTATGTGTATATTTTGCCAATCTTTTAAGAGTTATGGATCATTTTCTTGACTGAAACACTAAGATATTATTCATCTACCGTTTTCAGTTTTGATTTCTTTAATGTGGAGCAAGTAATTAGACAATTTTAGAATTATGGAAGTATAGAATTTCCCTTGGTCCAGTAGAACTTTCATGATGAAATGTTCTATATCTGTGCTGTTCAATTTGGTCGCCCTGAGTGCTATGTGGCTATCAATCACAGAGCAACATAGGAACTGAATTTTTATTTTGATTTTATTCTAACTGATTTGAATTTGAAAAGATCCACATGAGGCTAGTGGCTATGATATTGAAGCTTTAGATCTGTATATTCCCAACTATTAATAATTTCTCTACACCCTGCAAATAATTTAACATTTCATTGTTCACATATAAATTCAAAGTACTTTGGAGAGTTATGTGACTTATTAGGTTATTCCAAAACACTAGAATGGGTAAAAATACCAATTATTTTTACACTCTTTTTTTTTTTCAGTTCATGCAATACTTTATATGTTTACCTAATTTCTGTAGAAAGTTCCAATAAAAGGTTGTGGAACAGTGTTTCTGACTCTTGGAAAGGATACAACTCAACTAGTGGAAGTTGAAGTGCCCAAACGTAGTAGAGGCAATGCAGTGGCTACAGGAATGGTATGTTGTGAGTTTCTGTAGGCCTGCTCTACAGGAGGAAGGAAGTGTGCCTGATACTGAGTGAATGGAGACCCTGTAAAACAAGCTCCACCATATTATCACTCTTACTGTTGAGGGCACACCTTCAGCAAACATCAAATTAAAAAAACATATAGATGAAGTAATATAAAAGAACATAATATGGTAGTGTAAGCCATTTACACACAAAAGACATGTAAATTCACATATGACAAAGTTAATAAAAAGTATAAAATAAAGTAAAAATATTACAAAGAAGAAAAAATAATTTTAAAATTCTTTTAAAATAGCTGCTGTCTTAGTTATAGAAATCTCATTTGAAAACATATTACGTGAGCCATTCCCATTCTAAGTGAAGCCATGCTGATACGAAAGAGAAAAATCCTACTGATGTGCTTCATAAAAAATTCCCCAAAGCTGCCTGCTGAGTTGCTGTGAGGAAACGACTGGCTCAAAATGAATCCCAGGTAGCTCTTTCCCTCCTTCCTGAAAGTGCCCTCTCTCAGTTACTACACCTGCAGAAACAGGTGTAGCCAGGTTATAAAAGGCAGCTTGATTGGTTATGTGCCAGATCAAAGTAGTGTATATTTGAAAACAGAAAAATGTCTGGAAAATAGGAGGCTTAAACGAATGTGGCCCTTGGGGCAGTAATAACAAATGTACTGACAATTTATGAATATTTTACTATAAATGCTCTCTTGTTCTCCTATTAAATAAGGAATTACGTAGTGCCAGACACCATACCACAATGCCTGATGCTTATTTAGAATAACTTGCAAAAACTGAAATTCTCTGAAAAATAAGACTCAGGGATGTGTGTTTGCTAGAATGATCCTGTTCATTGTGGTAAGAAATGTTTATGTATCCATATAAAGGTGCACATATCCACTAAACAGATATTTAAACAAAAAATGATTTCATAAATATCAACACATTCACATGCAAGCACACCCACACACAATTAGAGAATGGGGGGGATTGTTTCTGGTGGTGCATTGCTTCTATATTTTACCATTTAATATGTTTGATGAAGAGTAAGTCTCACAACTCTTAGGAAAGAGGAGTTGCTAACATTTGCTTGGGGCACAGCACAGACAGGCCATCTTTAAGCTTCTCCAAACAGCTGCACTAATTATGTTGTGCTTTATATCTAGGCCAGCATACAAATAGCCCATAACAAGAGAAAGTCCTGAAGCACTTCTGTTCTAACACCTCTTCTCCATCGATACAAATCAAATCTGAATGTGAAATCTGCACAACCAGGAGTGTTATTTTGTCTAATTAAAAGGAGCTGTATGTATAGTGTTCATATTTGTCTCACATAGGTGTTTGCTGGACTGATTCTGAAGTATGGAAGGTGAAAAAAATAGTCTTTCCAAAACACTTATGAAATAGATCATAATGCATTCAAAGAAAATATCATGGGCCATTACAATTTCAAAATTATCAGGCTCACCAAAACATTCTAAATGACTATGAGGGAACCTTTGAACATTACATGACCTTTCCAATAATTAGAATTCGATTCAACCAGAATATTAATACATTTAGTAAAAAAGTCTCCAAATACACAAAATATTTTTATGAAATGCTACTCCATTTGTGCTTTTCTTGAAGAAGAGAAAAGATTGAATTTTTGAGACACGAGGAAACAAGGGCTGATAATGTCCAATTGGTACTTTACCATAAATAGCTTTCCATTTTGACTATTATTTAGAGAAATAAAAAAAAAATCATGAAGAAAGGGCAACATTTTGATACTAAACCAAGAGCTAGAATTACCAAAAAAAGCAGAAACAAAAACCAAGGTTGAAACTCTGCTCTTATCTCATACTCCAGTGTCATGATCCAACTTTGTATGTTTACCATTGTTGCTTTGCATGACAAACTCGTTTAAATTAGGTTTTTAAAGAAATCTGTGTTTATCTAGCCAAAAGACAGACTAAGAAGCGGAAAGAGATAAATGCCATCAAGAAAATACTTGGTGTGGTAAGCATTAATATAGATTGTAGAAAAATAATCCTCTCAAAATCATTAGTTAAATTTCCTTCCATTTCAAATCCGATGCCACCCTAGTTTCAGCACTCTGGATTTTTAAAGATTTATTTTGGAGTTTTATGGAAAATATTACTATTTTTTTAAAGATTTATCAGAATAAATATATAGTCAAAAGCTGATTTTCTCTACACTTAGTGAAAATAATGCAACTATTTCCAATTACTGCTTTTAAATTATTTAACCTCCCAAAAAGTCTAACATGTATTTATCATCATTATAGATCATAACAACAACAATGACAAAAACACTCAGATTTACATTTTGTTCAAAGAAATTTCCCCAAGATTGCAGTCTCATTATTCATTTATTTTTGTTTTTTCTGTATTTTTAGTCTAGTTTCGTTTTTTAATAATAGAAGTCTTCTGGCTTGATAAATTACACATCAGAATAAGTTCCTACCTGTTGTTCAAGGGCTGGGAGGTTCATTTAAAAGATTTTGGTCTTTTAGTTTTTTTTTTTTTTTTTTTTTTGTCCCTTTAATATGTTGAAAGGAAAGTAAACACAGAAGAACATTTTACTCAATTTATGATATGTATTTGATGTCATTTAAAAATTTAATAGTGCTTCCTAGATTGCTATATATGATTATATAATGATACTAAAGAAACGTGCTAATCTTGCCTATAAAAAAGAAAACAATTTTCCATTGGAAATAATTTTCTATTTACTACAAAGCACAAATATGCACAGCCCTGAAGGTAAATATTATTTAGGTAAACAAATAAGCTTGAAGTAAATAAAGAATGGACACAAACTTTAAATGCAGTACTAATTTTGACACTAAAGCTTTACTTTTTTATAGTCTTTTCAAACAATCAAGCACGCTGTATTGCTAATGTTTTTATCTTCTCCCTCCAGTATTATCTTTTAAAATACAATTGTTAAATATATCAAAATGTTTGTATGGGAGGGGTGGGTATGTATTATATAGGAGCTGTGTGCTGATAATTCTTCTATAATAATGTACCAATGAACAAGGGATTTACTAATCTTAGAAGTAAACAAAAACAAAACAGTATAAAGCACCTTTTTATTTTTTTAAAAAAGGAATGTTGTTGAAAAGAAATAATTTGTCTCATTAAAAATATTAATTATTACAAGAGTGGTTTGAACATGTCTAATATAGTTGTAGAGAAAGATCATCATCATTATGCTAATAATAACCACTAAAATAGTGGCAAATATGAATATAGGAGATTTAGTAGGAAACAAAGTCATTTATAGCCAAACTGAAATGAAACTAATAAAGGTTTGATGGTTATTATTGAATTACAGGCCATTTATGAAATTGCAGAAATATGTTTCAGAATCTACACAGCATACTTCTTGTTCTAGTCATATATATATAATGACCCCACTTTTTCCTCTATAGTTTTCATTTTGAAGCCCTAGGGAGAAAGTGACAGAGCAAGAACCAGATGCCTCATTGACATTATGGAGTAGGTAAATTGCAGCTTGCAGCAATAGTTACAGTTGGGCTTATGCAGTTGTCATTTTAATTCAACAAATAGTAATCTATTTTTTATGTGCCCAGTACCATGCAGGACAAATTAAATTAGAATGGAAAAAGAAACACTGCAAATTACATATATATATGCATATATATATATATATATATATGAAATAGTCACAAACTCTGGGCTGCCATTTGGACATAAAACCTAATTTGTTGTTAGGATTTTTCTCCTTCTTGATGAAATAGGTCATTCTGGTTTCTATTACTGTTGGCTCATAGTGGTTGGCTTTGAAATAGCTAGACACACTAACTCAGAGTTTGATTCCAAGAGGCTTCGTAGGCTCAGTCTGCTTTTCAAAGTTTTGACTAATAATAGATTGACATTTTCTTATTTTTAACTGTAACCTACTGTTATTGATTCAATTACCATTTAACAAATATTTTTCTTGTCCTGATTACCTGAGAGAGACCACACCAGGCACTGAGGTTGAGTTTTGAATAAATTAGATGTGATCCTGGATCCTGAGAGCTCTATATTTTTAATCTGATAATGTCTAATTTAAGGAAGAAAAATAAACCTCCTGATTAAATTTGTATTACTTTAAAATTTCATGTTCCTTTAAACACATAAACTGTAGGTAAGAAAGTTTGAGCTAGAAGACTTCTAAATTCTAAAAAAAATTAGAATCTAAATTTGATATGAATATATAACATATGCAATATATGTTAGATATTGTGGAGAACACAATAATAAAATAACTATTCCCAGTTTATAAAGCCTCATTTAATTCTAGTAAAAATTTGAAGTTTATAGATGCAGATAGATATTGAGCCCCAAAACAATTTGAATTAAACCTATAATTGCCATATGTAGAGGAACTTGGTAAAGCTTGTTTCTCTTTCTCTCTCTCTCTCTCTCCTCTCTCTCTCTGTTTATTTCTTTTTTATGGCAAGTGAAGGAGACCAGGAAATTTCACCTCAAAATAGGACTCCTTGTTATAAAGAGTATTTTGAATTAAAGGTCCTTGGAGATCAGCAGACCTTGGAAGGGACTTTTCCTCTTTCTGCATAGAAAGCAGACCCATCAAAAAGAACAATCAACTTCCCTTCCCCTCTGTTATATCAATATATTACAGGAAAGAAGATCAAGAATGCAGTCAGACCTAGCCCAAATCATTTTAAATATATTTGTCTCTCAGGTTAATTTAGTTTCCAAAGAAGATTATTTACAAGCCAATTTGTTTCCCCCCATCCATTCATTCTTCCAAATAGCTATTCATCCTCCCTAGTAACCATTTATTGTCTTTAAACAGAATTACCTATATTCCCCATCTCTCCTGCTACTCTACAATGAGGGTATACAAATTTTTGGACCCCACTGGGATATTGGATAATCACTCTGTGATTTTCCCTATGTACATGGTAAATAAATCTCTTTCTCTTATTAATCTGCCTTATTATGAGTTGATCTTTCAGCAAACTTTCCAAGGGTGAAGGGGAAGCTTCCCCTAACCCCCATGATAGCCTCCAATCAAGGTCATTTTTAGTTTCCTCTTTCAGTAGCTCCTTTCTTTCAGCCAGTAACTGTCTTAGTCCATTCAGGCTGCTATGCCATAAACTGAGTGGTTTATAAACAACAAAACCTTTATTGCTCATAGTTCTAGAAGCTGGGAAGTCCAAGATCAAGGTGCCAGCACAATTCGGATCTGGTAAGGGCTGAGGGCTCATTTCCCAGTTCACAGATGGCTTCTCTTTATGTTCTCACATGATGGAAGGGGCCAGGGTTCTCTCTGAGGCTTCTTTTATAAGGGCACTAATTCCATTCATGGGGGTTCCACCCTCATGACCTAATCACCTCTGCAAAGGCCTGCCTTCTGATGCCACCATTTTGGTAATTAGGGTTCAACATGGGAAATTTGGAGATCATAAGAATTTTAGAGATCATTCAGATCATAGCACTCCCCCAACTGAGGCCCAGTATGCAAGATCTTGTGGGAATGAAGGAGAGTGTGCTTGGCATGTTTGAGGACTTGTCTACCAGTCCATGGTAGTGTGCAAGTACCTCTTTGCTTAATGCTCTGTGTACTCCTCGTTAATTGAACTTAAATATTACGATACTGGTGGGTAACCTTGGGATAGGAACCTTTTCCTGTCCCATGAAAAGAAAGTGAACATACAAAAAAAAAAAAAAAAAAACAGGTTTATTCTTTCTCCCCTTACTTTTCCAGTTCTCCTTTGTGCTCTGTAGCACTTCAGTGAGACTCAGGCTTGTACTAATGGCTGATCACAATATGAGAATTGGTTGCCAGTGTCAAAAGACAAAATTATAACAATTTTAGTTTAAATATCTAATTGGCTTTTGTTAGCAATTCTAGAATTGGGCAACATCTCCTTCTATAAAATAGAGTGGCTTTTCAGATAAGCTGAGCAGAGGAGGTTGGCTTTATAGGCAGAAAAGATATGAAGAAACCAGAAATAGGTAAGAAAGCAAATTGGTTAGCATCAGGTTAATTCAGGTTACTTTTCTTGTAATGGTTTAAGCAGAGGGTACTTCTTTACCATGCCAATAAAGCTGGCCTATTTGGCTATTATCTCTTTTTCTCCTAATTTCTCAGAAATTCAGGTGAGCAAAGTTTGGTGACATGAAATTTTAGCACGAGTGACTCCATTTTGGTTTGGTCTGTTGGGGCCCAGTGTAGGAGCTCTGTCCAAATCAATGGCCTATAAATGTTATTTAATACCACCCTCTACAACAATCATAGTGCCTGTGTTTGCTAAAGGTAGTATATGTTCCTTCTATATGTGAGTTTTTTAAATTAAAAATATAGTTTATGATATACTTTTTACTGTCTTTCAAATGAATTACAATATCTGTTGTTCAGTGATTAATTGGCCAAATAATCATTCAGCCTTCATGTTCTAGTCCATTTTTCTGCTAGGCTAAGAAAGAATAAGTCTGTTTTTCAGACTGTTGCCCAATTCTAGAATTGCTAATAAAAGCCAATTAGATCTTTAAACTAAAATTGTTAAAGGATAAAACCTTTAACAATAGTGGCATATATTTAAAAGAAATAAACACTGTAGTCTTCTAACTCAAGTGCATCAAACTTAGATTGTTTCCAAAGTTTTGAGAAATACGAAGAATTTCAAAACAGATATATTGCACATGAGAAAACATCTGCTTAGAAAAGAAAAATTGAGTTATGACAGTGTTAAGAGGGTCTTACTGAAATTCTTGAGAAAAATTTCAGTAGGTAACAAAATAATCATTTATGCCCTCAAATCGTATTTATGCCTTGTCAAGAATTAAATGTGCTTAAATTCAAATACCTGCCCTCTCAGAGCACACAATCTAGTGTAGGAATATGTTATATCTGCAGCATTTTATCTATACCTGTGTCTAAAGAGGCTCTGTGTGCACTGATTTGGGGCTACTATCTCAGCCTGCAGACTTTAATTAATGAGTTGACATGTGTTGTTTTTGCCTAAATAGCGTCCCTTCTCTTTTTCCTTTAAGGATACTGTTCTCAATGTTTTTATTTTTATTTTATTAATATTTTATTTATTTATTTATTTATTTTGAGACAGGGTCTCACATGGTCCCCTAGGCTAGACTGTAGTTGCATCATAATAGCTCCCTGCAAACTCAAACTCCTGGCCTCAAGCTAATCTCCTACCTGGGCATTCCAAAGTGCTAGAATTGCAGGTGTGAGTCATGGCACCTGGCCTCAATTTTCTTTTGGGGTAAACCCCTTCACCTACTACATGCAAGGAATGTCAGTCAGGAATTGTTGCCTTGTTTGGACAAGAGATAAAATGAACACATTAGGTAACCATTTAGTAAAAAAATACAGAAATGATACATTATGTATATTGGCATAAAAACGAATAAAGCATCTTTGGAAAGAATCATGAGTATCTTCTATCAAAGTTCACTTCAAGAAGAGAAAACTGGGTGGTCAGAGAACAAGGATGATTGAGATACTTAATTTTTTTCTGTATAATATTTTGAACCATTTAAATATATCTAAAATATGTGTATGTAACCTATTCAGAAAAAAAAATATTTTTAAAAGATATCAAAGCCAAAATAAAACAAACAAGCAAAAAAATAAAAATAAAAAAAACATCATGAAGTTTTAAGACTTTAAGACACAGTAGGTTCAAGACTATGTAAATATTAGATTGAACCATATGGAATTGTTGATAAATGATCATTTTCTTTTTTAAGACTGTGAAATTTCATATGATTCAACTAAAAACTTTACTTTTATTTTAACAATAGGCCTAGGTATAAGGAGAGAGAATATAGTCAAGCAAATAATTGCTAGTTATTCTTACCAACTAGTTATAGCCCTCTGTTGTTTCACTTTGCTGTTCCCAGTTTACTAAACTCCACCTCTGTTTAACAATCTGGATCTTCCGCCTCTAGCCTCACAGTGAACTAACATGGTTGGCCACCCTAAGTAATACAGCTAGTAAAAGACAGAACCAGATTTCAGTCCCAGGTATTTCTGCCTTGAAATCCTATCTTTGTTCAATTAGGTCATCCTGCCTTGGGTCCAGTAGTGATATTGCAGATGTTTTGAATTCCAGACCATATAATCCATTTCTACCTTATTGATCTTTGACAAATCACTTAAGCTTGTATATGCCTCAGTTTCCTCAACCTTAAAATTATTCTGTCTGCCTTATAGTGGTTGTAAAAGTCAAATAAGAAAATGTATGTGAGAGGATTTTGTTAAATGTAAGACTTATTTAAATGCATACAGTTATGATTAGTTATCAGTTTTGTAATACATACTGAAAGAGCAGCGTAATTTGTGGGAAGAAACGACAAAGTGTAGATAAAGGAAGAATAGTAAATTAAATGAGAATGTGAATGATGAATTTTATTTTTAACACATAACAGTAAATACCAAGGAAAAAGTACATCAAACATCCACCATTTATTTCTAAATAAACAACCCCATAATTATTCTGAAAGTATGCAAATAAATTAATGAGAATAATATTTGTCCATTTGAATCAACATGCCTTTATTTTATGTAAAACATTGAATAAAAATGAACATTCTGAGTATAATCAAAGGCTTCACAAATTTTATCAAGTTAATTTGGCAGAAACAGATTTCAATAAAAGAACATTAGCAAAGGCTTTTCACTTTTTTCCTCTCACACCACATTTGAAATGATAAAAGCGAGAATATAAGTACAGCCGTTTTAAGGTGAAATAAGACTTCCATCAGCAAAAGACCTGAACAAGTAGTCATTATACTTCCTCCCAGGCTCTTTCAAACAAAGAGCCAAAAAGGCCAGTTAATCACTGAGCCTAAAGGCTGGGAGTCTGTGCTGGCCTGGACCAGGAGCAAGCCCCAGCTGCAGCCAGCCCCTCAGGTTAGAAGGCCCAGGAGTTAGCTATAACCTGTGCAGCTGCAGCACTTGGGACTACAGACACAGCAACAAAACCCTTGGGAGATGCTTGCCTCTGTCTGGCCTTGGGCTCAAAAGTAGCTTTCTCCATACTAATCACCTAGGAAGACCAGGCAGCAGCAGCTATAGAGGACAAGGCGGCAGCAGCAGCAACAGTTACAGACCTATGTTGTGGCTCAAATATGTATGTTTACCAATGATCCAGCGGCTGTAACAACCTCTGTTTGCTGTACCCATCATTTCTGAAATGACATGAGCTGCTAATTAGGGGCTCCCTCTCTGGGTATAGTGCAAGTTTCTCCTAAGTTTGGGTGGTAACTCCAGTTATCCAGTGCTTCATTTGAATTCACAGAAGTGTTAGTAGCAGTGGCAATGCAGACAAACTTTCTGAATTTACAAAATTTAATAAGTTTGGGTGTTGTAATAATAACAGCTTGCATTCTCTGAGTGCTTTCTATGAGCCATGACCTCTCCTAAGCCCTTTGCATGCAATACTCATTTAACCACATGGCAACAGTATAAAGTAGGGATATTGCTATTTCTATTCCTCAGATGAGGAAACTGAATTGGGCACAGGAAGATTAAATCAATTTATTCAAGGTCATGCATCTAGTAAATTGAGGAAAAAAGTTTTAAATCCATTTCATCCAGCTACAGAGACTTAACCACTACACCTCAGTGACTCTCTTTATACTTGCAAACTGGCTAATGGTATGAAAATCACGCCCGCTATGTTGACAATGGAGAAATGGCTCCCTGATGGGAAAAATATTTCATGTGTGTGTCTCTCCATGTTGGTCATTCAATATTATCTTCCTTTACTGAAAGAATATTGAGTAAGCTGACTAAGCACTTGCTGAAGGCATATGCCAAAAATAGAGAACAAAGTATCAATTTTTGAAATAATTTTTTATATATATATCTATTTAAAGTATCAAGTAGTTATCTTGGCACACCTCAGAACCTTGTTGGACATTTACACACGTATCATATAATCTTTCTATTTTAAATTATATGATGTGGGACTCCACCTTTTTTTCTAGTGTACATGGAGTCTAAATGTCTTAAATAAGATTTCATTGCTATAACATGCTAAGCTGAAGTGTCTGGTGATTTTTCATAAGCAATAGGTATAATTATTTTTTTCTCCTTTAAATACCATCATGTCTATTTCAGAAGGACACTAGTTTTCTTTCCTAGGCTTTGATATTACTAGGAAAGGAATTTCTATTGTGTATGATTTGTCAAATTCAAGGAAAAAAATAACATGAACACAAAATTTAACTGTCTATGTTATTACATCTTTACTGTTTGTGATATTTTCCCTCAATATAGACACTTAAGTAAAAAGAATGAACATAAAGGGCAATATCAGGGTTATAATGACTGGGAAAATCTGAGGGTTTTGAAAAAAACTGAGCCCAATAAACTCATATCAACCAGTAACCCTCAGGAAATATTCTACACTGAAGTCATTACTACTCCTCAGAAAAATGCATGCTTTTGGATTTATTTCAAAATTATGGATTTGTTTTTATGGCTGATGTCATTTTAATTGCTACTGCAGAATATTTGTAGATAATGAATGTCAAATACATTGGCCAATCACATTGATCAAGTTGCCTTTCAAATTCCTTTTGACTTATAATCGTTTACTAGAATTCTTCATTAAAATTCAAAAGAAAGCAAAGAGTAATTAGATATGCTATTTGCTAAAATTCAACCCATAAAAAATCTATTATTTTCTGTTGGAAAAACAGAGCCTACTAAGTTGAATTCTACATCTCATTGACCTTAAAACTATTTTAAAGAATTTCTTTATGTGTTTTTCCCCAGTTTTCCCTATTTATTAAAATACAATATAGATAGCTGAAAAACTGGTTTAAGTCTTTAGGGACCCATTTCAAATATTTGACATGTTAAATATTGTTATCCTTCAATTGTCATGAACTTTTTATTATTATTTTTCTGTCACACGCAGAACAATTTGTTAAAACATTTATTAAAAGTATATCTGATGGCAAAAAATGATTAATATACAGACCAACCAATAATCCCATTAAGAATTCAACTTTTTATTCTTTAAGAATCATTGAAATAGAAAACAGATACCTGCTTACCTCTCCTGACTGCCGTAATTCATGGCTCTCACTGCTTCATAGTCAATATGGAAATTTTCATACATGTTTTGTTTTTTTAAGCTTTTGCTTTTATATATGTCTGTGAAAGGAAAGATAAAGGTTGAGGTTTTAGATTTTTTTTTTAATGCAGACCCAATACAATTCTTTGTACATAGTATATCTTTAAAATATATTTATTTTAAAGTGAGGGTCACTTTCTTGCTCTTACAGCATCTATTAAAATAAATGTTAGTACTTCAGGTTTGGGATAGATTATTAAAATAAGTTGACAAGACCTTGTAAAATCTTGTTGTATTATATCAGATCTTCCTCGATCTCAATCATCTAAGGCTGAAGTAAAATTTCTGTGTTTTCCACAGCCTCTCAGCTGCTACTAGACCACATAGGAAAGACCAACAAGAGATGTTTTTGTCTAAGTCTGAATTGGTCTCAGTAAGCATTAATACATTAGGATTGGTGATCCCCTACACCTGGCACCTGTGGAACCAGAATTTTTTTACGAAATAGGACCCTAAAATTTTTATGCCCTTGTTTAATTTATAGTTCATCCCTAGAGAAATGGCATGCATATTAGGAAAAAGAAATTTGCCAAATATAGAATGAACCTCTTTCAAATTATAAGAAACCTATTCAAGAAAACCTTCCTTTAAAAAGGAGTAGGTCAAATTCTAATAGGGTTGAGTGGCTTGGGGTAAGAATGGATTACATAATGATCTGCTTTACATGTTTTTGAGAATCTTGACTTGAGAAACATTTTAGATGGCTTTATAAAACATGTATTTGTTTTTTCCCATAATAGTCATTTTTATGTGCACGGAAAAGGGGATTAAGGGTCAACTGGGGCAATAAGAGCAACCAGGGATTGAATGAGGAAGAAAACCGAAGTGTGAGAAACAGCTGGAATATGCATTATTGCTGGGGCAGCTCTTTGATCCAATCGTTTGGCAAGGACTACACATCTCCCGAGAGGGAGAAAACAATTTAAGTGTATGTAAAAAGTACATAGCTCATCTGTCTCCAATCTACTTATGCAATTAGCCATGTATATCTATACACATGGTGTGAACTTAGGTATATCCTAATGGATAAGAAGAGACCCAATAATAGTTTTGTCTTCAAATTAAATTATTTAAAATATTTATATGATATAACATGAGAATACCTTTATGAATATATGTATACCTCTATGTCTACAATATTTTAACATATTTATAAAATATTCTGTTATTTCTTATTTATTTCTCTAAACTAAAAGAAACAATTACAAAACAATATACGATGTGATTAAAACTAAGTCTGATGCAAAATTTAGTGAAAACATTCTTACCAAAAGAGGGAGATAGAGGAAAAAAGAAAGAGAGAGGGAGGTAGAACAAGGAAAAAAAAGGAGAAAGCCTTTCATGACAACACTCCACCTGATTTTTCAACTTAGGTCCTACTTGTTATATTCTTAATCTATGATAAGAAAATTTAAACTCTAGGTCACTTCTCTTTATTAATAATTACTTGGGCATTTGATAGTGTTTATTCCTGAGGTTATGTAACACTAAGTTCTTTACCCTCTCTTTTTTTTTCTCAATTACATGACTTTGTATAGATTTATAGAGAAACCTACGTATATACTATCTATAGGTTTCATAAAAATATTGTCAAATATTCACTAAGGAATATGTATCTAGCCGGGCGCGGTGGCTCACGCCTGTAATCCTAGCACTCTGGGAGGCCAAGGCGGGTGGATAGCTCGAGGTCAGGAGTTCGAGACCAGCCTGAGCAAGAGCGAGACCCCGTCTCTACTAAAAATAGAAAGATATTATCTGGCCAACTAAAATATATATAGAAAAAATTAGCCAGGCATGGTGGCGCATGCCTGTAGTCCCAGCTACCCGGGAGGCTGAGGCAGGAGGATCGCTTAAGTCCAGGAGTTTGAGGTTGCTGTGAGCTAGGCTGATGCCACAGCACTCACTCTAGCCCGGGCAACAAAGCGAGACTCTGTCTCAAAAAAAAAAAAAAAAAAAAAAAAGGAATATGTATCTATTTGATTCTTCTGAAAACCAGAAGGGACATAATCTGTATTATATTCATATACTATATAACATGTCAATACCTAATACAATATCTGACATACAGAATACAAAGTATGTGCTTTTACATGGAATAAAAGAATGGGCTTAAATTATTTTAAATTATTAAATATATTAGCCAGCTCTATTAAATCCTTACCACATTGCTACTCCAACACTAGAGCTCACATTTTTTTTTTTTTTCCCATGCTTTGAATAGGAAGTTTAAAAAATTACCTGGAAGATTTTTGGAGTCATTACATGAATTTATAAATGTCAGCATACAAATAGGAAAAGATTTTAGTAATGAGAGTTGCTGTCAAAAATGTTTGAGTGATTATCCTCATGTGACCCACCAGCCCTCTGAGCTACTTTTATAAGGGATGGGTACTAACCCTCTGTTGATTTTGCTTTAGCAATACTGAGAGTAGCTTTCATGAATGAAAAGAAAGCTTGTTCTTAATGTGACCTCTTTTGTCTAGAGCCTTTGTTTATCTAGTTCTGTATTAAAGCTGTATCTTTGTTGAGTTGCCAGTTGTCACTGACTGTGGCCATAGAATCTTCTGCTTTAGTCAAGGATGATAGCACAGTTGAAAGGGCTATTTCTTCAGGGACTACACAATTAGAAACTTTCAACTGGCTGGTGTCAATAAGCCAAGCCTCTCTGACAGCTGCCATTCATGAATCCATTTTCTGCAAATGGAAAATGTGGAATTTAAGAGACAATGCAGCCTTTATTATTTGTATTTAATTATGCTCTAGTGGGAAATAATAGCTGTAGATTATTTCCCTTTAATGGCCAATTTTAGACATTTTGTAGCATACAACCTCAGATTGGCTTCCTGACAAAGTCTAATTTTGCTGCCTCAGGGTAAATGCTCAATTTTCCTAATATTAATTTAGACAGTTCCAGTTTTCCATCTAAATAGTCTTTATATGAAACTTGGGTAATAAACAAAGTTTAAAATAAATAATGAATGAATCTCTTAAGTCAATAACATTGATCCAGCACTCTCCTAAAATCAAATTGTGAAACAGTAATTTCTTTTGATTGGAATTATAGTACACAGCTAGTATACATGAATGACATTTTACATTTTTGGTCAGTTAATGAATCTAAAATTAATTTTAAGCTTTGGAGGATTTTCTACATTTGCTTTAATCGTATTTAAAGGCTATATATTAGTAAAGTATATACCCATTTATGCATTCCAATAAATACACAACTAAATGAATGTGCCAAAATCTAGGTAATTGCATGTCCTTAAAATGCCATGACTGCATTTTATGAGAAAATGAACTTTAAAATACCTTTTTGAAATATAATGCATTTCAACTTTCCAGAGACTGAACAATTCCTAAGATTGAAGAGACTGAGGACATATTTTCTGTGGCTGGCGTCTATAGTCAAAATATCTTAAGCTTCCAGTAGAAATAACAGAACAATGGTCATTCTTTCCTTTTGATGTTTCACTTGAAAGCAAAGTTACAGCTTTTCTATCTTATAGAATTGTTTCCTGTGCAAAATGATATTAAAATGGTGTCTAGGGTTACCTGCCTGGATCTGATATATTCGTCCTTTCAGTAACCAGAATCCTTTCTTTTATAACTTTTCTGAGATTTGTGACAGAAGGATTGTGTTCATTAGCATTAAAATGAAGCTTTATGTCTTCATTACCAAGGCAGCTGCTGAGATTCCAAACTGTCAAGCCGTCTTATCTGATATGAGCCCTGATTAACATACCTCCAAGAGTAACTCCCAGGGCAGCTTGGCCTCTAATAGCATTGGTGGCAAATGATCAGTAATGAACAGTTTGCTAAAGGACACTCAGAAAACCTTGTGATATGGGGAAAGCTTAAGGACTCATATGGGTACTATGAGTATCTGGGAACCTAGGTTCATCTCTTTTCACAATTGCCATGAATATGTAAATGGTGCAATCTACCTAGCCCTCAGGTATTTGCTCTACCTGAGGTGTGAGCTTCTACACACCCTATGACCATCCACCATCCCAGGCTTGAGGAAGACTTTGTCCAAGGTCTCTTACTAACTTCTTTATCTTGTTTTTTTTCTTTTTCTGCAAGATTTCTCCCCTCCTAAATGAAAGCAATAGACTTCATTTTTCCTTCTCTTTTAAAATTTTCTGTGTTCTGATTTGTGAAAAAAGGATAAATTATTTAAAATACTTAACAAGTCCTGTAGGTTCTTTTTTTTTTTTTTTTTTTTTTGTCCAGAAGGCATCTACTCATTGCTATCATCATTATCACAGTATTCTTTTTATGCTTCTCCTTCTGTTTCTCATTTTCTTTCAAGTTCTCATTTAACCTCTGAGCTCCGATTTACGTGCCCATTAACACCCTGGTCACATGTGCCCTGTCCTTCCTGTAAACTTCTAAAGCTTTTACTATTTGTAGCAATAAATGATTCTTATTATTTACTATCTTAAATTATTCATAAACACATCTTATCTTTCTCACTAAATTGAAACATCTCTGAGGGAAGGAAATATGCCAAATAAATTATCTGTCCTTGTATAGCACAGGACATGGTGACTCTCACAGAGTTAGCACACAACTATTTTTGAAAGGTTGGCCTGTTGGAATTCATCTGTGCAGTAGCAGGTTTCTGATCCTGTCTCAACTGGCCTAAGTTTCATAGCTAGGAACCAATATCCCTTTAGAAGGCTCTGCCACCAAGTGTCCTGGTATCCTCTCGATAGCCCTCTCTTTATCTATGGGGAAAATGTTGGAGTTTTTCATCAGTTAGGATGGATAGAAAAAGCAGTGACAAAGTGTCCTAATAAACAAGAGCTTTCTATTTGTAGGCTGTCAAGACAGTTGTGGGCCCATCCTTATAAAGGAGGATCTGACCCTATGCGGCAAATAAAAGTACACCCTGGGAGTGCACAGGTCATGTCCCCAGGGCTATGTTCATTAATAGATTCAATCATAGGAAAAATGAATAATATGGAGTTAAGCCAGGGATCATGTTTCTTATAAGCTACCCCAAATCCATCTACACAACATCTCAAGTGCAGAAGTTGGTAGTACAATAAAGACACATTCTTAACCTGATTCTGCACTTGGTCCGGGTTACATTTTTTATTCCAATGGGCCAAGGACAGGGGAGGTCCTGTAGTCCAATATGACCACTCAATTTTAAGAACATGAGACAGGTTGAAACAAGGGTTAGGTAACTTGATATATGACTAATTGAACCTGGAATGTGTGCAGGGAAAAGGGTTAGTCTGGATGCGTTGTGGCATTGGAAATATCTGGAAAACCTGTGACAGGTATTACCAATGGTAAATGTTTATCTCAAATAAATTGGGGAAGACTTTGACAAATCCAAAGTCTGACAGATTTCCTCCTGTAGCGACACTCTGAGTTTGACCATAGTATTGTCGTGACATTCTAGGCCTTGTCATGGAAGAAGATAGGGCAGCAGAATAGTGAAAGATATAGCAGTAAGGAGAGACATCTTGTATGAACTTTGAGCCTTAAGGGTATCTAAATTAAGGGAGAAAAGGAACTAGTTGGATGTGGCAAAAGATGTCTAAAATGAATATAATTACAACAATAGCAATAACTAAAGCAATAATAAAATAAATGTATGCATTACACATTTACTAGGGAAAGAAATGTGAGGACAGATATCCCACCTTTTTGCATAAAGCAATGATAACAGTAAAGATCCTATGATGCTCAAAGTAATGACTATAATCAAAAGGGTGTATTTTAATTTAAATTCTGCTGAAAATAAAAAGATACTACTTATCTATTTTTTTTTTTTGAAGAAATATTGGAGACTCATTAATGGTTCACTTGTCCACTCAGGAGGGATCACGGTGACTTCCTTGTGTTCTGTCCCTTGCTGGGCAGGGTCAGATGGGGTTAGCTTTATACAGCTATGATGAACCCAGGGTTTAACTCCTATATGCTTGACAAAGGAGTGGGTCACTGGCAATACTTCATAGGGCCCCTTCCCTTGGGCTTTTGGTTATCAGTATGCTCATTCCTCCAGGTCTTGAGTAGTAGCCAATCTCCAGTCCACATGCGATGTAGTGGAACGTCTGGCAGGAACTGCAATCTGCTAGAAGCAAACTCAAGAATATCAGTTAAAGTCAAGCCTCCATATCACACATATTTAACAATGTCTAATTCCTTAACATGTAAGCTGTTAGAATCCTTTAACCTAGAACTGGAACACAGGAAGGGTCTCCCATATAAAATTTCAAAAGTACTCAGCTTGAGCCTACTTCTAGGAGCTACTCTTACTCTGAGTAAGGCAATAAGCAATGCCTTAGCCCAGGTCAAAGTAGTTTCCTGATGGATCTTGGGTAAAGTCTTTTTAACAGTGTGATTCATTTTTTCAGGTTTTTGTTTTGTTTTGTTTCTTAGTGAACTGTGGCCTCCGGGCCATATGGAAGTTCAAAGTTATGCAAAGTCTTGAGAAACATCTTGAGTGACCTGAGCCACAAAGTGGCACCATTGTCACTCTTGAATAGAAGTAGGTAATCCAAACTGAGGGATGATTTCTTTTAACAGGGCCTTGACAGCTTTGCATCCCCTTGCTGTTGTTCAAGGATAGGCCTTGACCCGTAGCCCAGAAGTGTCCACAAATATAAGTATATATTTAAAGTTTCTTGACACCTTGGCATCATAGTGAAGTCAGTTTGCCAGTCCTCCACTGACTGTTCACCTCTTGGCTGAATTCCTTGTGCTAGAAGGGGAGAACTAGTCTTAGGGTTGTTCTGAGCACAGAGAAGACATCTTTCTGTGACCTTTTGAACACTCCTTTTCATATGTGGACCAACAATATATTTCTGCCTCCACTGGAGGGTGATATCCCTGCCATAATGCGTGGAATCATGAATATGTTTGACGAAGTCATTCATGAGATATTTGGGCACCAGAACCTTTCATGGTTCATCATATATCCATCTGTCCTGGGTCATTTGATTGGTGTCAAAAATCTAGTCAAGTTCACTTTTTAGATCCAAGATTTATTTCAGGTAGGAAGGGCATTAGTAAGATCTTGGAGGCCTTTTTTCTCGCCACTTGCTTCACAGTCTGATCTGCCAGGTTATTGCCTCTTGCCACCAAACTATCTGTCTGCTGGTGCCTGAGGCAATGTATTATATACTGTAGCTACATCCTTGGGGGCTAAGACTGTCTGGCAAGGCTAAGATTTCTTTAGTATGCTTTGTGTCTTTATTACCAGAGGTTAGAAGTTCCCATTCTTTCCAAATGGCCTCATGAGTGTGGACAACAGAAAAAGCATAGCTGGAATTTGTGTAGATAGTCACCTACTCATCTTTATCTAGCAGGAGAGCCCTGTTAAGAGCTATGAGTTTTGCCTTCTGTGCTGATGTTGGGGGCGGGGGGGGGGTGACTCAGCCTCTAAAATTTGTTGATGGGTAACCACTGTGTACCCAGCTCTCTGTTGTCCTTGGTCCATAACAGTGCTCTTGTCTGGAAATATTTTTAAGTTTAGGTTTTCTGGAGATACGTCTGTTAGATCAATTATTTGTAAACAGTCAAGCACAGGTTCAGATGGCATTTGAGGAGGCAGAGTGGCAGGATTTAAGGTGGAGACTGCTCTCCACATTACATTTGGGTTGTCTAAAAGGATAGCCTGGTATCTGCATAATCTCCCAGAGGTTAGCCAGTATCGTTTTTGTTCCAGCAAGAGGAGTACACAGTGGGGGTGTGCACCATGGTGGGCTGGCCTAGGGTGATTGTCTCTGCTTCTTGGCAAAGTTTGAAAGTGGCAGCAACAGCTGCCAGAAGGCAGGAAAGCCATCAATTTGCAACAATGTCTAATTGTTTTGAATAATAGGCAATAGATCTCTTAATTTTTCCGAGGTCCTAGGTTAACACTCCTAAACTTATTCCTTGACTCTCATGTACAAACAGATCAAAAAGTTTTCTCATGTCAAGAAGCCCCAATGCCAAGGCAGTCAGTAACTTTCCCTTGATATTCAGAAAGGCCTTTGGCAATACTCAAGCCATTCTAAAGGTTCACTGTCTCTTCCCCTTAGGGCATCAGGCACAGGTTTCACCATAAGTCCAAAGTTAGGAATCCAAATGCGGCAAAACCCAGACATGCCTAAAAAGCCCCACAGCTGTGGTGGGTCTGGCTACTCTGGCAAGGGCTTTCCTTCAGTCTGGGAGCAGGTTTCTCTGTCCCTGCCAAAGCTCAAACCTGAGGTATTTCGCTGAGGGTTGTGAAATCTGGGCCTTTTTCTTGGATACCTCGTATCCCTGCTTGGCCAGAAACTTTAAAGTTAAGATGACATTCTCATCAAATGACTCCTTTTTTGTGCTGGCAACTATTAATAGTATGTCATCAACATATTGCAGTGAGTTCTATCATTTCATAGGACATCCAGGAGGTCTTTAACAAGTATTTCTCCAAATATGGTAGAGGAGTTTTTAAAACCTTGGGGGAGAACAGTATTATTGCTTTGCCTTCATATCTGGGTGCTCCCGTTCAAAACCAAACAATTCTTGTGACTGCCTTCAAGTATCTCTGCAGGGGTAGGAGCAGGCTCAGAGGCCTCTGGTGGCAACAGTGCAGCCTGTCAGAGGCCCCCTGATGTTTAGCTGTCCTGGGGAGAAAGTAACCTAGGCATATAGTTTAGTAAAAAGATCATGTCCCAGCAAAAGAATAGGACACTCAGATACAGTGGCCAGTGGGTTTCCAGTGTTTCCAGTGGGTTTGGCCCAGGTGACATTCCAAGGGTTGGAGAAATGGTCACATCAAAGTTTCTCTTGTGAACCAGTCAGCTTTATAGTCTCTGAGGAAAGTTTAGACACCTAGGTGTTTACCACCGAAGAAGTGGTGCCAGTATCTACCAAAAAGTCCAAAATTTGATTTCTCACTGTCACAAAGACCCGCAGCTCCATGTGGGAAATATGGAGGGTGTTGTTTGGGCTGAGAGAGCCCCTGGGCCCGTCATTCCTGGTCCCCACCCTCAATATCCTCAACTGCATACCAGCTAGTAGATCAGGCATCTGGGGAACAGGATGGAGTCTCTTCCCAGCGTGAGCCTTCCTAAGGTATGGATAATCTTTTTCCCAGTGCCATCCATGTTGACAATAGGCACATTGGTGGGGAGCTGCAGTGAGATGTCCCTTTTTGTTGGAAGTCTGGGGCCTTGCTTTGGATGGGTGCCTGTGGAGGGTCCACACCGTGGTCCTAGAATTCCCTGAGTCAAGGCAGCAGTGAGAAAACTAGCCTGTGGTTACATCTTCTGTTGTTCTTTCTTCTTCCTTACCTTATCTCCATCAGTAAACGCCTTGAAGGCAGCCTCCACTGACTGAGGCACAGATATGCTCAAAGCCCCATTCATCTTTTGCAATTTCCTTCAAATGTCAGAAACACTTTGATAAAGGTCATATTTATCATTTTCAATTTTCTAAGGCTTTTGGGTTGATGTTGGTATATTGCCTAAACACCTCAAAATTCACTCCAAGAATTCTGAGGGGCTTTCATTAGGCCACTACCTGACTTCCTGCACTTTATTAAGAGTTCTCTGTTTGGGCACTCCTTTGCAAAGGCCAGCCAAGATGCAAGCTCAGCAATGCTCAAGCTTAGGTCTATCTCCACTGTTTGTATTCTATCGTGGGTCTGAGTTAGCCACACATCGTTAGCGTCTGCTCTTACCAGGTTGCCAGGGGAGTTCGGCATGCATGTGGTTAGCTTCTGGTCTGGCCTTATCTAAAACCATATTCCGTTCCTCTGAAGTTAAGGAAGTCTTGAACACATTCTGAACATCTGCCTAAGTAGGACTGTGGGTTGCAAATATGGAGGAAAACACGTTTTTCATCAGTTTTGGGTCATCCTGGTATGTGGGCATGTCATTTTTCCATCTGAACAAATTAGAGGTAGAAAATGGAGAGTGGCCCTAAATAAACTCCACAGGTTGACCTGTGGCAGTGTCATGCCTCCTATAAGTAACTTTTGAAGAGGGAATTGCCCTCCTGGAGATATAGGGGCACCCTGGCAGAATTTCGCTGCCAGGGGAGACCATTCCTGTTGCTCTTTGTTCCTGACCCTGTGGAGATGAAGACGTTGGTTCCGGGGCTGGTAGAGCTGCCCTGGCTTCCCTAGGTGGGGGAGGGGGAGCTGTCAGCTCATTTAACTGGATGATCAGAGTATCACCATCTTTTTCCTGTGGCTCAGTCCAGGCAGACTTTTTCTCATTACTAACCTGATGAACCATAATTTTATATCTTTTCTGCATCAGCCTGTTCTGCCAAAGCAGCATAAAACACTGTACATAGGGGATTTCATCCCATTTTTCTTCCCTCTTGCAGAACAGGTCTTACTGCAAGATAGTGTTATAATTAAGGGAACCATTCATTAGCCGCATTCTCCTAAATCCACCAGTACTGGGGCCAGACCATATTGCAAAAACAAACAAACAAACTTTTTTTTTTTTTTTTTTTGGTTCATGGAATTATAGGCAAAAGCCTCCCAATTTTGCAAAATGCAGCCAAATGGGCTACTTGAGGGAATCAAACCAGCACTTCCCATTCCAGCCAAGACAAAAATTATAGCACATACGTGTAACAAAGAAACAGAAAGCAGAGAGAGCGAGGTTCTCTAGTAAAGCAGGCTGAAATGAGCACTTTTTCTGGAGTTTCTCACATAGACCTAGACACAATAAGACAGAGATTTTAAAAAGCCCTTTCAAATCAGAATTTCAGATCTCAAAAAAAAAATCTTTGGAGCTGTTCCCTTTATTCTTCATCCAGGATAGGAAGAACTCTCCCTTAAATAAGACTATTCCTATGAGCTAGGGAGATTGAACGAGATCTACCAAGAGGCCGCAAGACCTCCGAAGAGGCCAACGAATCAGGACAAAGGAAAACGATTCTGGTCACACTGAGAACACTCATCGTAAATTTCTCCTAATTACAGAAACTCTTTCTGTACTGCAGGCAGACTTTGTTTCATAAGTCAGCATGGCCCCACCAGCAGAGAAGGCACTGAGGACAGCTCTTAATTCAAAAGGACTAAGCAGGTCGAGTGCAATGGCTCATGCCTATAATCCTAGCACCCTGGGAGGCCGAAGCAGGAGGATGGCTTGAGCTCAGGAGTTTGAGACCAGCCTGAGCAAGAGCTAGACTTCATCTCTACTGAAAAAATATGAAGAAATTAGCCAGACAACTAAAATATATAGAAAAAATTATCCAGGCATGGTGGCGCATGCCTGTAGTCCCCCCTACTTGGGAGGCTGAGGCAGGAGGATTGCTTGAGCCCAGGAGTTTGAGGTTGCTGTGAGCTAGGCTGACGCCATGGCACTCTAGCCCATGGACAGCAGAGTGAGACTCTGTCTCAAAAAAAAAAAAAAAAGACTAAGCAGCCCCTTAGGCTCATCTCTGGGCCCACTGCACTGGTGAAGGGGATGCCAAATACTGGGCAAGTGTCTATGAGCAGCTTAAACTCCTGGTTGGGTCACCAGAATTTGTTATAGGACCAACAGAGTAATTTGCCTGCTGAGCAGTAACAGACCAGTACACTGAAATGGCAGGAGTTTCAGCAGAGAAAGAATTTAATAATCACTGAGCAGCCAAACAAGGAGATGGGAGGGACCGCTCAAATCAACCTCCCCAAAGTGTTCTGGGCTGGGGTTTTTAAGGGAATTTTGGTGAGAAAGGGGCTAGGGAATTAGTATAACTGATTGACTAGGTCGAGGTGGGGCGGGGAGTGAAATGATAAGGATGTAGAAACTGCATTCTTGCCCTAAGTCAGCTCCTCAGCAGAAGTCACTGGACTGGCTGGCTATTAGTGGGTCCACTGGGAGTCAGGGTCTGAAAAATGTCTTAGAAAACAGTCTTAAGTTTCTTAACATTGAAGATGTTATCTACAGGGGCAATTAAGGGAAGTTATAGAACTTTTTTTACAAAAGGCTATGTGACTCTTAAGCAGTAAATAGCTGTAAGAGAGTGGGCAAGAGGGCAAGAGCTGGTTAATGCTTAGCTGTGCTTTCTCAAGGCTCATGCCCTTGCTAAACTCCCAGAAACTCGGTTTTAATTAATTTTATAAGGACAATTTCAGAAAGAAAATGTTTGTGAAAAGAAAAAAGAAAACAATGAGAAAAGAAAAAAAAATCCTGAATACCATCTCACTACAAAAGTTCAGGTAAAATACCTAAAAGTGATATGAAGCAGAATATCACTGTAAACAGTGAAAATATCCCCAAAAAGGCATATCCAGAAAACAGAAAAAAATTGTAATCTAGTATTTCTCATTCATCCAAAAGAAATTAAGAAAGGTATTGTATTTATTTTCTAGGGCTGCCGCAACTAAGTACCTCAGACTGGTGTCTTAAAACAACACAAATTTTTTTCTCATGATATGGAAGACTAGAAGTCCACTATCAAGGTAGCATCAGGGCCATGATCCTTCTGAAGACTCTAGGGAAAAATTCTTTATTTGATGGTTGCTGGCTATTCTTGGCTTGTAGACACTTGTCGTTATAGTCTCTGTCTCAGTTTTTCCATCTCCTTTTTCCTGTTTGTCTCTGTATGTTCTGTCTTCACATAGCATTCTACTCTCTGTGTGTCTGTGTCCAAGTGTACTTCTCCTTGTAAGGACATCGGTCATTGGAATAGGACCCATACTGACCCAGTGTGACTTTATTTTAACTTAATTATATCTTCAAAGATTCTATTCCCAATTAAGGGCACATTCACAGGTAACAGAGGTTAGGAATTTAACATATCATTAGGGAAGACAATTCAAACCACAACAGGTATATAAAACATGAATATGTGAGGATAATTATATCAATTACAATTATAAAAACCAGAAAAAAGGTAACACAATTCAGAAAGATTTAGAAATTAAGGAAAACCAGTTACTTTGGAAATAAAGACTAAATTAAGGCCGGGCGCGGTGGCTCACGCCTGTAATCCTAGCACTCTGGGAGGCCGAGGCGGGTGGATCGCTCAAGGTCAGGAGTTCGAGACCAGCCTGAGCAAGAGTGAGACCCCGTCTCTACTAAAAATAGAAAAAAATTATATGGACAACTAAAAATATATATATAGAAAAATTAGCCGGGCATAGTGGCGCATGCCTGTAGTCCCAGCTACTCGGGAGGCTGAGGCAGGAGGATCGCTTGAGCCCAGGAGTTTGAGGTTGCTGTGAGCTAGGCTGACGCCACAGCACTCACTCTAGCCTGGGCAACAAAGTGAGACTCTGTCTCAAAAAAAAAAAAAAAAAAAAAAAGACTAAATTAGAAGAAACAATGGGTAGAATAAACACTGCAGATTATACCTTGAGATCTATCAAGTAAAAATAAAAAAAGGAAAACAAATAAAAATAAATAAAAGAATAATTTCAAAAGGTGTGAAAGTACATGGCAATACTAAAGATAGGCAATGAAGATCCAAAATACTGATAAAAGGAGTCCCTGAAAAACAGAACAAAATCAACTAAGTAAAAGAAATTCTAAAAATTATATCTAAAATAACCTTTTCTAAAATTAAAAAAAAAATAGCTGCAGCTTCTTGGAGAAATTGTTGGTTTCAGGTCTGAGGCAAAAAATAAACAAGATAAGCCAGGGAAAGTGTGCTGCTAGACATTAAGAAGCTTTCAAATGCTACTAATGTCAACTCAAAAGGACACAGGATAAAATTTGAAGAGGCTACACTGGCCAGTGATAGGGAAATTTGAACTTCAATGATGATAATAACCACAATGAACTGAGACTCATCAAATATATTTAAATTTATGAGTTCATAATAATTAGTCAAAATTGAGGAATGATAGACAGCCAATTCATTATCCTGAAATCTAGTAATTGCAGCAGAAAATCAGGTTTTATTCTACCTTTTCTATATCAACTGTGTCCTGGGTAGCCAGATAATAAATGAGGGAACCATTTGCTTATAAAAGATTCCAGTTCACAAATGAAAAAGAAACTAAAATATCACCATTTTGCAATCCCCAATAAAATAATAGATCTAGGCATTAACCATTAACAGCTATAAATACCTCAAAAAGAGAGACAATCAAAATATGCGTTCTGTTGAAAGAACACCATATTATCTATCCAGTCCTATCAAAGGTCTAGAACCTGAGTCTTAACCTGTTTCTAGATTCAGCTGCCATTTATAGGAAATGATATGGACAGAGAGCCATGTTGAAGGTATCAATGGTATCTAATTAGCAAAATCCATAAAGTCTAAGACCTGGGCCCCTCAATAGATAAACAGATAAATGGTTAGCTTTCTATTGTAAGGAGAAGAAAGAAAAGAAATTTGTAGATTAAAACGGACTAAAACACATTAAATTATTTTTTAAATAAGCAAGACTAAGCCATAGAGTCCAAGAAAATTTGAATAATAATTGAGTAAAATTTGAGTAATTTTTGCTATATAAAAATACAAAGAAGTCATTGGGATGATGGTTACTAAGGGCTATGAGGATTAGGGTAGCTGTAATTAAAACTGTGTACTTTCAAGGAGCTTCTGGGTTTGCTGGCAAAGTTCTATTTCTTGATCTAGGTGGTTGATAAAAAGGTATTGATTTTACAATAATTCATTAAGCCATATATTTAATTTTATATATTTTTGTGTCTGCATTTTATTTTGCAAAAAAAATATTTTATAAATAACTAGAGATAGTAGCAAGTAAAAGGAAGAAGGTCCAATTAATATTTTCCCTAAAAATGTCAAATAAATGATAATGTATTTTTTCCTAGGCATCAGGTCAAACCCTATAATTCATTAACTGTACGGTACACATTTTAAACAACAAATGAGCCAGAACCAATAGGATCATGAGATTTTTGGAAATAACTTTCCCTCATCCTTCTATGAAATGCCTTATCTTCAATATTTAAAGTGCTCAACATCTCTAATCATTAGGAAAATGCAAATCAAAACTACAATGAGATATCACCTAACTCACTCCAGTGAGAATGGCCCTTATCAAAAAGTCCCAAAACAACAAATGCTGGTGTGGATGTGGAGAGATTGGAACACTCGTACACTACTGGTGGGACTGCAAATTAGTACAACTCTTGTGGGAAGTAATTTGGAGATACCTCAAAGAGCTAAAAATAGAAATACCATTGATCCAGCAATCCCACTACTAGGCATCTATCCAAAGGAGAAAAAAAGACATTGCACAGTAAAGACATCTGCACTCGAATGTTTATGGCAACACAATTCACAACTGCAAGGATGTAGAGGCAACCCAAGTGCCCATCAATGCATGAGTGGATTAATAAAATGTGGTATATGTATATGGAGTATTACTCAACTACAAAAAACAATGGTGATCTAGCACCTCTTATATTATCCTGGGTAGACATTGAGCCCATCCTTCAAAGTGAGGTATCACAAGAAGGGAAAAACATGCACCACATGTACTCGCCATCAAATTGGTACTAACCGACCAACACTAAGGTGTTCATATGGTAGTAACACTCATTGGGTGCCGGTCAGGGGAGGTGGGGGTGTAAACCCACAACTAATGGAAGTGGAATGCACTCTATGGGGGAAGGACACACTTGTAGCCCTGGCTTGGGCAGTGCAAACGCATTACATGTAACCAAAATGTTTGTACCCCCATAATATCCTGAATTAAAAAAAAAAAGATATTCTCATATAGCTAACTGGAAATAGTGAGATTTTAGATTATGTAAAACTCTTTATGAAGATGGCCAAAATCTTATCAATAACAACTGACTTTTTTTAGTATATTTTACATGAATATCTGTAAGTTTATAGAATAAAAGTATGTCTAGATCCTGCTAGAAATCTTTTTAGGCTCATATGATATATTATATTAACTTAAAATGAGTAAAAACAAATCTATATACCTATCTAGGCTCATTTTCTGCAACTTTTGTCAGCTTACCAGTAATGTGGCTCACCAGACCTTAACATAATTAAAATACCTTAATATATTAATAAATATTAGGATGAATAAGATGCTGGGATGAGACAAAGAAATTTGCATTCACACACACACACAGTAACCTTTGAGAATCACACTCAGTGAGTTATCTTCCCATTATTTCTTAATTAATTATCTCTGTATTTTTTGACACTCAAAAAATAAATACATACTCTTTATTTAAGAAATCCAGAGGAAAAAAGTTGGGAAACTAAGTACAAGCTGTGAGTCTAGAGGACGGGGGCTGGGGGAAAGGGATGGGTGTATATCTACTTGATGAGTGCGATGCACACTGCCTGGGGAATGGACACGCTTGAAGTTCTGACTGGGGGGGGATGGGGGGAGGGGATGGGTGCATACCTACATGATGAGTGCGATGTGCACTGTCTAGGGAATGGACACACTTGAAGCTCAGAATCAGGGGGATGGGGGGGCATGGGCAATATATATAACCTGAACTTTTGTACCCCCATAATAAGCTGAAATAAAAAAAAAAAAAAAGAAAAAAAAAGAAGAAAAAAAAAGAAAAAAAAAGAAAAAAAAGAATAGACAATGAGATATAAAATTGAGAGAACGTTACTGTTCCTTTTCTTCCTGAAGCCATATTTTAAGCTGATTTACATAAGACACTACTGAAATTTAAAATTATGTTCTCCTTTTTATTTAAGTGAATTTGAGTTATTTTCTGTCACTTGTAAGACGTCTCCCCACTTACGAAAATGTTTTTTGTTCCTGTGTAAAGATTTTTAGTTTTCATTATACTTGTCATATACATGTTCAAATTAATTTTATTCTAATTCATTATATATAATTTAATTATTAGAAATTGGATTTTGGAGATTTTTGCTATAACTAGTTGTTGATATAGATGAAAGCTATTGAATGTAGTTTGTTTTTTAATCAGTTATCTTACTAAACAATCATATATCTTTAAGACATTATACATTTTAAGATACATATTAATTTAATAACTGTCTTTCATGATAAACATCTAAAAGTAAAAAAAGCAAAAGAAGAAATCTCACTGCATCAAAATTACACATCAATTTTAAAGCACATTGGCATTTTGGAATCATTTGTCAAGTTTCTAATTTAATTAATTAATATTGAAAAATCTATAAATAATTTTCCAACTTGGAATTGAGGACATTTCTATGTAATATAAATTTTCAACATGAATTTTATGTGTACTTTTAAGAAAAGAGTATATCATCAGCAAATAGTTATTTATATTCCTTTTTAGTTTTCTTTTCAATTTCTTTTGCAAAGTATATTATCAAAAACTTTCACAAACATGTTAAGCAATCAAATTGACAGTAGGTAGTATTGTTTTGTTTTTGCATTTTGTAAAAATATTTCTAAGGTTGTCCTCTTAGATTTGGTGTGGTTTCTTCATGTGTGTGTGTGTGTGTGTATGCATATATATGTCTGTGTGTATGCACATATATACGCATACTATATATATACACACATACTATATGTAAGTACATATTATATTTGTGAATATATTTATATATGTATATAACACATTCACATACATATATAAAGGTAGTATATGTATATTCTCAGATTAAGTATATTAATGTTCGTTTGGTTTTTCCATTTTTATTCATGCTATTAATCACATTAGTCATTTCTTAAATCTATTCGTTCAATGAATCTTTATTGGATGGCACTTTTGTGCCAAAACCCAGAGGTTAAGTAACTTGTTTATGATCACACAGCAAATCAGAAACAGAGCCAGGAGCCAAAACACAGTCAGGTAAACTTAAATAAGAGACTTATGAAAAGGAACACAGCTCTTTGAGAGCATTTAACAGAGAAACTTATTCTAGAGTGTGCCTTAAGGAAGAGTCATCTAAAGATAGATAAGATTTAACAAAGCAAAGAAAATAATCAAAGGCATTCAAACCAGAGGGAGTAGTGTGCACACAGGCCCTGCTGTGAGAACAAACATGGCCTTTTCAAGGGACCAACAGGTGCTCAGTGAAGCTGGAAACAGTAAAGGGAAGTGCCTTTCAAGACAGCACAGCACTGAAGATGGAAATAGGGGTCAAGCCATGCAGGGCTTTGTGTGTTGGGTTAAAGATTTTGATATTTATCTAAAGAACATCAGAAACTATCTGGAAAGTTTTAATTCCCTGTGGAGAGTGAGGGAAAGTGTGAGTATAAGGAATTTACACATGTTCAGAATGGTTTTTGGAAAGATTACCTTGTCTAAGATGGGAGAAGGTTGGACAGAGTGAGCATAAGGGAGATCACGTGGTAGAGTATTGGAATGGTCCAGATGAGCAATGGTGGTAGTGTTTATTAAGATGTTAATGCTGAAGATGGGGGAAATCTAAGAGATTATCAAGATGTGGCAATAGATTAAAAATGAGGGTGTGGAAGTTAGGCGATAAGAAAATTTCATAGATTTCTGATGAAGCAACTGGATAAATAATGGTGGCATTTTCTAAGGAAGAAAATGCAAGATGACAAGGTTGGTGGAGTTGATAATGGTAGAGGTAATACTTAATTCTTTCTTTATATACTGTTTGATTTGCCTCTGTGTCACGCAAATGCAGGAATTAAAAGAGTAGATGGAAAACTAAAAAGGCTCAGGACAAAGCCTGGAGGAACCCAGATATTTTAGTAGCTGATAGAATAGAATAAAAATGCAAAGGAGACAGTATTAACATCCAGTGAGATAGAAGGAAAGCTAGATAGGTAGTGGTATTATGGAAGCCAAGGGACAGTAATGGTTCAAAAAGAAAGGAGTTGTATCAATAGCTGTTGACAGGCCAAGGAAGATTTGAGATGCTAAATGTCCATTGGGTTTAGTAACTGGAAACTTTAAAGTAGTTTTGATGAAGTAGTAAGTGGAATTCAGGTAAGAGTATGTTAACTTACAAATGGGAGGTGAGGCAATGAAAATAATGAGTAATGAGAACTCATTTAAAATGTTGGTTATGAAGAAGAAAAAAATAGAATGGTAACTGAACTAACACATTCTTCTAGATCTTCTCAGGTAGTAATGAAATATCTTTAAATAATATAGTGTTTATAGGTATCATAGTCTAACATGCATTATGTATTATAATAATGTGAATCAAATTAATAGATAATTTAATGATATTTAAACACAAACAGCTGGAGAACGGTGAATATCTTTTTACATGTTTGTATTTCCATTTCTTCCCATCACATTTACCTGCAGTGAAGTAGGAAAATAATAAATATTCATATGAATGAATGAAGCTCAGCATTCTGTTTATGGTTTAAAGAGTAGATAGAACATTTTAAAAGTTCCTGCCTTCCAGAAGCTTTGAATTATTTCTAATTAGAAATGATTTTTATCACTATCTCATGTGCTTTTCTTTAGAAAGTTCCCAAATGACTTCTAAAAATGAAATGTAAATTATCATCTAGCAATTTTTATTATTATTTGAAAAGAGGAAAAATAATTTACAAAGTTGAACTTTGCAAAGTGTTTTTCATAAATAAAATGTACAATTTTTGGTGGCAAAGAAATTTCCAAAGGTTTGGGGCTAAGTAACTAAATGAGTATTCATATAATCTATATCATGGTGTAAAACATTCATAGATATATATTTCCCAATAAACTTGAACTGTACAAGTAAACAAAATGATTCTTTTAAAAACTTATAAATATGTATAACCACATAAAATGTACAAATATGTGTAATATATAAAAACTGCTTAAATAATCCACACTATTTACTGGAGAGCTCAGAACAGCACCACAGTGGAATACTTCACCAATACTCCCATACAACATGGTGATAGTTTACAGGGTCACTGCTAAACAAATCAAATATTCGGAGGCTCAGGTAAGAAAATAAAATGGCCCAAAAAAGTTGTTAAAGGCATAGTAAAGGGAAGTAATGGATCTATAAGTTAGCGTACAAACATAGCAATAACCACTTTAGATCATCTTATAAAGGTATATAAACAAGAGACCTAATGCAGCACCCCCCACATTATAGCTCCCTCACACTCTCCAGTTTTAAAAGCTTGGGTAGGCATGCATTGCATTATCTTGTTCGTGTTTAGGAAAATAATAGTAAAAATATCAGTAATAACAATAGTTCACTGAGTTCTTCAAATCAAAACTGATATAGAGTTCCATGGTTAGGGCAATATGTATATTTAAATTCTAAAAGAATTCTGAAAAAAAGTCTAAAAGAAATGACATTTTTGAGAAATATCACTCCAAAGGAAAATTGATTGTATTTTTGCTTGCAAACTGCAGCCAGAAATAAAACTGTATTTTTGGATTATGATTAAGAATTTTGGACATCATTTTACTCCCATGCCTTTGGGGATTCTTTAATCCATTAGTTAATATTAGACCAATAGATCTCTTCCTGGCATGTGATTGCTAAAAATTCTGAAACTACAGGCACTTGAATTTGAGGAGTCCTTCACCTGGGTACCCAACCCGTGGGCAACAGCCTGGTACAGGTCTGTAGCCTGTTAGGAACTGGGCAGTGAGTGCATCGCTGCCTGAGCTGTGCTGCCCCACCCTCACTCCCACCCTGCGCCCAGTCCAAACATAGAAAAATTGTCTTCCATGAAACAATTCCACGAAACAGGCCATGCAGCAGAAGGTGAGCTGGCAGGGGACCCAGAGAAGAGGGAGCCAGAGAAGCTTTATTTACCCTGTGCATGAGTACCTTTCTGAAGTTTCAAAGCTAGTTTTGAATGATGTAAGTATTTACAGCATGGCAATTTGCCTGCCAGGATCATCCAAATTTTTAAAATAGTGAACACTTGTATAATATTGACTAATATGAGAAGACCATGTTGTGTACTATGAGGTAATAAAGGAAAGATTAATTCTTACCAATAAATGTCCTGTGAAGGAGATACAATTATTGAAACTCTACTATATGCCAGAAACTAGATACTGGGTGTTTATTATCATCCCATTAAGTATTACCTGCTGAAAGTGGTTAAAATATTTTCTGGTTAATTACATTCATAATGCAGTTGAAGACTGAGTTATTTATATATTTAACACTGTGAAATTTTTGAAATAAAATAGCTTAATGAATATTTTTATTAATCCATAATATTATAGTGAATAATAATATGAAATGGTGTTATTTATAAAAATATATTAAATTACATGTAAATTTTCCTGTCTTAAGATATTGATAATAACATAAAAGTCTAACTTCTAAACACAGTAATGGTTACCTTATTTAGTTATGGTTACATATTACATAAAATTTACTTAGATTAAATGGGATGTAAAATGAATATAATGAGGAAATGTGTTATTAGTGTATCAATAAAATAGTTTGTCTATCACTACTATATAGATTGCTTCTGAAAAAGGCTTAGTTTATTTTTAATTTTATTTCGTAGTAAAAAGATGGTTTTGGAGAAAGGACTAGATTTAATGAAGTATAATTGGATGTCAGCACAGTCAATCATTCCAGGTATGTAAGAGAAAAGATCACCAAAGGGGGAGAAGCCATGTCCAGTTTTGTCCACAGTAGGAGAGGCATCCCCAGCAGAGATCAAAGAAATGAGTAAATGTGCATTCTGATTTTATGTTAATAGAAATACACTTGTAGATTTTGTTAAAGCTTGTTTCACTGTTTATTTTCAGTAATTACTCTCACACTTGCTTTATGTTTCTAGGTCCCTTTGTATGGTTAACACATTTTATGGCTATGTCGATTGCCTTACTAAGTATTAATACATTTCCTAAAGTGGTATTCGTCACTGAAATTTATTGGATTATCACATCCCCACTCCAATTGTTGTACTTCATATTTCTTCTAATAACTCATCTCATTTCCTGCTGCCCAGAAAGTCAAGAACTGCTTGCTATTTAGAGGTATCTTAACTCTTTCGGGTCACTAGAAAGAAACAATTTATTAAAAGGATTCTGAGTACTTGATATGAGTTAATGCGGTTTCAAAGAAGAGATTTGTTTCTATCTCACTCAAAGGATCAGGTCAAATAGCCTTTCTAGCTTCCATTTCCTGCAGTTGCTAAAGATATAATTTGGACTCCATTTTAAACTAAATCCTTGGACGGGGAGGCATTTGAGTCTGTCCAAACCAGCTCACCGTGCATTTAGTGCTTATGTTTTATGAGGCACAGGGTTAGAGCATCCTGTTCCTAGGGTTAAGCTCTCAAGATGGGGGAAAGCTTTCTCTATCAGAGACCTGAGACTTTAAACTCTTTGTCCACTCAGAGACACCTCTTTCTCAATATGAAAGCATTTCGAAGAAGATGCAGACATTCTTTTTTCACAAACTTAAGAACCCTCAGTCAGACAAAGAGGCTAGTGGAAGGTCACTCTTTTTGCTTCACTCTTTGAATTTCACATAGCTTAAATGGTAAGAAATGTATCTCCTTCCTCTCATGTTTTCTTATTTTAATAGATTTCTGGGTTTTTCTTAGTGACAGCTAAGTAGCAATATCTCCACCAAGCAAAGATCGAGTTCCTATGTAATTATACTACCATGCAGTTATAAATTCCCTAGTAACCACAATATGAATTTTTCTTTATCTGTAAATGTCTAAATCATTTGTATTAGTTACATTTACTTTCTTTTTCCAGGTCTTTTTGTGTGATTAATACCTTTCCTTGGTTTGTCCATTAACTAAATTATTCAGCCTCAGTTCTTTCATATGATATTGCAGGTACTACCACAAGGTAACATTTTTAATTTCTTGTCTGAGCAGCTGGTGATAGAGCAGGTGAGTTACTGCAGCTCAGCATCACAGGAGTGAACAAGTGCAGGGACTGGGGTCCGGAAGCAAAGTAGAGGCAAGTTAACTATAATCAGGACAAGCAAAAGAATTGCTAGCAGTTTCACAAGTAGACTCTTATGCCAAAATCCTGTGGGGATCTCTGAGCCAGAGTAGAGAAAAACATGATGTCGTGTGTCTCAACTGTCAACCCTGCAGTAATGAATTTTGCCAAGTGAGACTTCTCTTTCTCTTGCACCAGTCTTACACAGTCGAAACCAAAATTCAGAGGAAAGTAACAGTAGGAGTGCAGGGCCACGTGAAGTGGGAAGAAAGATCAGGCATATTACAGGAATAGCTTTAGGAATAGTTCAACTATGCTCAACTTCAGGTTATCCACATCAGGGGCCGCCTGCTGGAATCAGCTGCTTTCCTCGGCACATATACCCGCTTTCTGCCTGAGCCAGGTGCTTTTAATTACCAGTTCATCCAGGTGGGGCATGCTGGGATTTCTTCTTGTATTCACTGACACTATGTTAAATCCTCTGAGCTCGTGGCCAAAAAGAAAAAGTCAAACAAACAAACAAAACTTTATCACGGTTATAAAGGTGCTTTCTTGTTACAGGAACTGGATATCTGCCCTCCTTATTCAATAGTTTTCCCTTTCTTCCTGCAGGCGTCCTATCTTTTAGCCTGCACAACAGATCAGTGAGGGTGAGAAATGCGACTACGGTAAGATGATGGAGTTGAGTTTGGGGTTTAAGTACCCGTATGATTGGCTAACTGCAATGATAATCATTATGATGATAAGCCTTCCATAGTGCTAACCCTATGCTAAAGGCTTTGTTTATTTTATCTTACTTAATCCTCACAACAATATTAGGTAGGCTCAATTACATTCCCTTTCACACAGATGACAAAAAAAAAAGCTCAGAGAACTTAAGTGAGCAAAAAAATATTTCCTGAATATATGAATGAATGCATTCAGCCATGATGAACATATATATGTGTATATGTGTGTGTGTATATATATAGAGAGAGAGAGAGAGAGAGAGAGAACAGAGAGAGAGAGAGAATATCTTGATATAGTTCCAGTCCTCATGGAAATCGTGTCTTATTACATAGATAGGAAAGGCAGGAGGGAGGATAGGAGTGAACGTGGAGCTCTGAAGGTAGGTGCAGAACTCAAAGGAGAGCAGGCACCATTGCCCTAGGCAGATTGAATTGTGAAATCAGTTGCTTATAAAGAAGCAAGACTTAGAGTTGAGGAAGTCAGAGGGGGAAAAAAGGCATTTCTAAAAGTATGAGGTAGATGAGCTCTGATTCTCCTGTAAAGAGGTCTGTTCTCTGAGCTATTTTGTAACACCTACTGCCTGTGGGTGGCCCCAGGGTTAATTGCAGCCAGAAGGGGCCCTGAAGCTTTTGGGTAAACCCTTCCTGGAAGAGAGGTTGAGACCAAAGATGCTGGAAATGATTTATATTTCTGACAGGTTTTTGTTTTTGTTTTTTCACTTGGGACATTCTACCTTGTTCTATATTCTCTGAAATTCATGTTCTTCTGATTTTTGTCCATCTTTTGTTTCTGGCCTATTATTTTGTCTTTATTCTTTTTTCATGTGCTAAGAAATGGCTTGTGAATTAGAATTTACCTTGTTATTTTGCTACCAGATGATTAATCCCACTTAGCTTCTTATTTAAAAAAACTTCTAACTCTGCTTTGATGACTGGTCTCTGGGCTCTACCAATATTTACCTTCCATTTCAAAACTATTGGACTCAACATTATCTGCCATTTTATCTAGTTTTAGTTCTATCCTAAATTATACAATTATATCCTATTATAGAATGATTTCTAGGATAACTTCTGTGATTTTTATTCTGTGTCTGCCTAATTCACTCACATTGTTGAAGTAATTCAGTGCTTTTTAACAACAGGCATGTTAGACACGAAAAGAGACTAATTCTTTCGTTATCTGGGAAAAATAAAAGAAATGGCTTCAATTACCCAGCTCTGGCCATACTTCCTTGTTTGGCACTAGGATCAAGATCCTCTTGGTCACAGCATTATTCCTTTCAAAGTAGTGTAGACCTGGAGTCATTGACCCCTGGAGATGCTCAAATCTTTACTTCTACCTGAGGCAAAAACAGACTTTCAGGTCTGAATCACAGGCATGATTCTAATAAACTGAATAGAACTGAAGCCACAGAAATAGAGCCCAGATATTTTTCCTTTTTTAAATTATTTTTATAGATTTATGGAGTAAAAATGCAGTTTTGTAACACACATATATCGTGTAGCAAGTAAGTCTGGGCTTTTAGTGTAGCCATCACCTGAATAGTGTGCACTGTACCCATTAAGTAAATTCTCATCACTCACCCCATTCCCACTCTCTTACTCTTCAGAGTCTCTAATGTCTATTATCCCATTCTTTATGTCCATGCGTGCACATTAGTTAGCTCCATTTATAAGTGAGAGCATATGGTATTCGACTTTCTATTTCAGAGTTAGTTCACTTAAAATAGTGGTCTCTAGTTCTATCCATATTGCTGCAAAAGACATTATTTCATTCCTTTTATAGCTGAGTAGTATTCCATGATGTGCATGTGTGTTTGTATGTGTGTGTATGCATACATTGTGTGTGTGTGTATATCACATTTTCTTTATCCAATCATCCTTTTGATAGACACTTAGGTTGATTTCATATTGTTGGTATTGTGAATTGTACTACCATAAACATATGAGTGCAGTTGTCTTTTTGATATAATGATTTTCTTTCCCTTGGGTAGATAGCCAGTAGTGAGATTGCTGAATAGAATGGTAGCTTTAATTTTAGTTCTTTGAGAAGTCCCCATACTGTTTTCTATAGAGGTTTTACTAATTTACATTCCTACCAACAGTCCATGACCATTTCCTTTTCTCTGCATCCTCACTAACATCTGTTATTTTTTGACTTTTTAGTAATAGCCATTCTGATTGGTGTCAAATGGTATCTCATTGTGGTTGGATTGCATTTCTCTGATGATTAGTGATCATCATTTTTTTCATATGTTTGTTGGCCTCATTTGAAAAATATCTGTCTATGTGCTTTCACCACCTTCTAATGGGGTTATTTGTGGGATTTTTGTTGTTATTGAGATTTTTGTATAATAGATTCTGGATATTAGTCTTTTGTCAGATGCATAGTTTGCAAATATTTTCTTCCATTTCGTAGGTTGTGTGTTCACTCTGTTGACTATTTCTTTTGCTGTATAGAAGTTTTATAGTTTAATGGAGTCCCATTTGTCTATTTTTGCTTTGTTACATTTAATTTTGAGGTCTTAGTCATGAATTCTTTACCTATGACAATGAACAGAAGAGTTATTCTTGTTTTTTTCTTCTAGAATTTTAATAGTTTCAGTTCTTACTTTAAGTCTTTAATCCATCTTGAGTTAATTTTTGTATGTGGTGAGAGGGAGTGGTCTAGTTTCAGTCTTCTGCATATGGCTGTCCAATTTTCCCAGCATCATTTATTGAATTTGGCGTCCTTTCCCCTGTGTATGTTTTTGTTGACTTTGTCAAATATCAATTGGTTGTGGATATATGGTTTTATTTCTGGGTTCCCTATTGTGTTCCACATATCTGTGAGTCTATTTTTAATTTTCTTCACCTCTACTCCCTCTCTCATCTTTTTTTCCACCAAAGGAAGCCTACTCACATGGCTGGGTCCCCTCCAGCTACAGCATCAGAACTGGAGTGGACACTGTCTTCTGTTTCTCATTGGCTTAATTTTCTCCTAAGTTTCTAGTAGAAAAAAAAGGAATTTTACTTCTATATATTTGAATGGCATTTTTCATGGAAGCAAAAATTTTGGAGTCAGAAGAACCAAGGTTAATGTTCCACATGTGTTTCTTCCTAGATGAGTGATTGGGTAGGTTATTATCATCTCTAAACTTCAGTACCTTTGTATATATAATGATCATTTTTATTTCTAATTCACAGTGTTGTTATAAAGAGTGCATGTAGTATTGAGGATGTCTAAACTCTGAATATGTGGTAGCTATTACTATCACACTCAGATTTCTATGGGTATTTAGGAGAAGATAATTCAAATTGTCTGTGAGATTCCTTTCTGTTCAATAAAATTGAGCTATGTCATAAACGGTTCAAGTATCCAAGTCTAGAAAGGCATAATTAAATGTTCATATTCTTTGGACTACAATGGAGCAGCTCAGGACTTAAGTTCAGGTTTGAAACAATTTTTCTCATTCAAAAGTTAGTTGTGGCTTCCATGATATAACCTAGTGCTTATCATAGTCTCAGGGATAACTCATTAGTCTTATAAAGAGTCTCATCACCGTGGATTCTGAATGTAAGCATTGAGTGACAACTAGAAAGGTCAACTTACTTCATGCGGCATCTTTTCATTTTACCTAATATTGAGGAAATGGGGCTCCCCTCTCTCTCTGTTTCTCTCTCTGCCCCTGTTTCTCTCTCCATCCCTCCCACCTCATTTACACACAAACACAAACATGTACTGACGTATGCTGTGCTTTACTCATTCTGATTTTATAGAAATAATGGGATTGTTTTCGATTCTTCCCTGCAAAATACATTAAGTTAATGAAGAAGAAATTTATTCAAAACCATTGAGATATGAATCATCTACTGAGAATGACCTCTATTGGAATAGAGGAAGAAATAGCTCCTATATAGTTATTTGTGTGAATGTTTGAAAAATTATGTAAATCTTTGGACATTTTAATAGCAAATAGAATATTTAACACGTAGAACTAATAGCAACATTTGCTTTCATTCATATTTAGCATAAGGATTGTTACAAGAAATGTATGCTTCAGTGTCAGCCTGTAATATAATTCTAAAAGGGATTTTTTCTTCATTTACTAAGTAATAGATCTGGGAGATATAGTGAGTAGACTATTTATATGCAGATATTATATTATATGGTACATATTCATTTAAAATCATTGCTTTGAATATTCAGAAAAATGAATACAAAAATTAATTTCAATTAATATTTTTCTCTCTTTGTTTGCTTTAAGAGACTCAGTGTTTCTCCATAACTGTTTTTTAACTTTCTGGTTCATTTTCTTTAATTAGGAGCTACAAATGATAATCTATCCTCCCAAGAAAAAAATGCCAAGTAGAATAAGGAGAAATCATTGACAAGGCTACAAAAAATAAGATCCTCAAAGACATTTACAAAGCTTTAGTTAAACTCATGGCTGCTCCTAGAGAAATCAGACCAAGAGGATGAATCTATTGAGACACAGACTAACAAAAATGTTTAAAATAGCAGAGAGGAGAAGGGGTCTGTCATGTGTTTAATACCAGAAGTGCCCTGCATTCTGAAGCAACTCACTTTAGAAGAAAAAGTGGAATTAATATGTAAGAAGAATTTAAATCTATTTAAGCATAGAGAATATCACTAACTATGTCAGATTGTTCCAAGTATATCTGTTTTTTAACTCACAAGGAATTCGGAAAATACCATTATAACTCCATAGAAAGGTAGGTACTTGTCTTGCCAGTTATGAATTAGTAATTCTGTTTATACTTTTATAAACGTCCCTATATACAAACTTCTACACTTACTAGATCCCAAAGAAACAAAACATTTTTGAATAAGAAGCACATGTGGAAATGACATTTTAGTACTACTGGTTATCATAAGATTTATATGTTAGTTTACTGGTTATATTCCACAGTATTAATTTAATAAAAATTTTCCTATTTCTCTATTCTTCAAGTATTTTAATTTCCAGAGATGTACAGAAATCAGTTGGAATAGGAAAGCCATGCAAACTATGAAATGTGTGGAGAGATTCTTGATTATCTTAAAACATAAATTTTCTTTTGTTTTCTCTGTGTACTTTATAGTGAATGTTCATTATAGGGTTACAAAGTTTGATTCATAAATTTTTGCTATTCAATCAAAGTGAATTAAAATGAAAGAATGATACATTTCTCATCGTTGAACTAATCCAGTGGTTCTCAACAGTGGTGATTTGGCTGCAGAGGTGACACTTTTGTTTGTCACAACTGCTGGTAGGGGGAGAGGCAGTGATACTGGCATCTAGTGGGTGGAGGCTAGGGAAGAGGTGCCACACTTGAAAGATTAACTGACACAAAATGTCAATAGTGTCAATGTTGAGAACTCTGAACTTGTCAAACATAATTTAAGCTGAGAGTGGGAGGGAGGAAATAAGTTGTGTCTGGGAAGAAAGGCTAAAATCAGGCTTGAAGCCCTATCTAGGGGCATTCTTGGATAGAAGGTAAAATTTAATCAACATATTATTGATTTCATTTACTGCTGTGGTATTTAACCTGCTACTTTGTACCTCCAATGGAGATTTTAATTACCTTATTACATTTTGGGTTTCTTTATATTCTTTACATTATTTATATCCATGTTAATCTCCTTCCTTTTCTTGAATCCCTGTTCACAGAAAAAATACATTATCTGTTTCAAACTTAATATATAGAGAGATAGATAGATAGATAATGTTTTGGAATTAGTATTACTCTTTTTAGAAAAAATGATTCCAGACATAGTCTCAAAGTCTTCAATGCATTAGAGCAGTGATTAAGAGCATGCACTTTAGAGCCAGACAGACCAAGCAAATGTCACCTTTGCCATTTATCAGATGGTTGACTTTGAAGAAGCAATTTAACCTCCCTAAATCTCATTTATTTACCCGTAAAATGGGACTAATAATATCCACCTCATAGGATCACTTAAAGAATATAAAATCTATTACAAATTGTTTAGAATATAATCACCCAAGAGGTAGTCATTTCAATTTTAGTGTATGTACATATGTATTCATCTGCCATCACTCCCCACCAACTCATATGTGTATTTACTCGTACTTAAATAAATGTAGTAGTAACCAAGCTTGAGAGTTGACAGTGGAAACTATGGGTGAAGTGTCCTTGTACTCCTTCACTATCCACTTGGTCTTGACTGCTTCCTCTTCTCAGGTCAATATCTAAGCACTGCAAGCAGCTCCCTACCTGCTCAAGTGACACAGATTCCTACTTCAGAACATCAGTGAATTGTATTTTTTCTTTCCCAACCACTTATCTGATATTAATCTGTAAAATTCTCTGATGTATTTTAGAAACATTCTGGCTAGCTAATAACTAGCCATAAACTCAGATTGAAAATAAATGATCAGAATATGAAAAATGAATATTTCCATTGGGATATGTGAGAAAACTTTTTTCTTTAAGTCAATTTTCCAAAAAAAAAGATGCTTCTTCCTAAAATGTGTTTCAGAGTTAACAAATTAAACTTATTCTTATTTCTATTTTTTTCCAATCGAAATCAATGAGATTTCTTGAATGTCACTTAGTGGACATATATAATAAAAATCAGAGTCCTATTCCTCTGTGATTGTTACAGTTCAAGTCAGTGCTAGATCATCTTTGTGGGGGGAGGTGGATTGTTCCCCAGATCATTGTATGAAGTTCAAGTTGGGGGCGGAGTTCATCCCTCTTCATGGAGGCTGGCACTGTGGGAGATTGCTTTGCTTGTGGTCTTCCCACAGAGGTGACAGTGGCAGCTGAGTGAGGCTATCGAGGCAGGAGTCATGGGTGACTGGACTGTGGGTGTTTGCCTGAATCAGATCTGGGTGTAGTGGTGGCTCAAGGCTGGGGGTTCCCTGGTGGAGCATTGGACCTCAGGGTGGTTTCATTGGCCCAGTGGCAGTGGTTGAGACTCAACAGTGGGGTCTTGGGATACAGATGCAATGCTAGAATCTCAGTAGTAATGTCATGGGCCTGGCAAGGGCTATGGAGCCACAAGGGCAGAGCTTCAGGCCCAGGCGCAGCAAAAGCCTCAGACCCAGAACTGGGAAGAGCAGAGGCAGGGCTGCGCAGGTAGGGGGCTATTCCACTGACATGGGGATTGTAGATGCCAAGTTGTGTGTACACCGGTGAGTTCCAATGGCCCAGGGACTGTGGAGGCAGGCTGGGGCCACTGGATGGCTGGGGTTATCACCCCACCTGGGTCCCACTGAGGCAGTTGTGCAAGGCTTTCCAGGTGGTACTTATGACACCTGAGGCACCTTCTCTAATCATATCCTGCACCGCAGGGGAGGGATGCTCAGCTCACAGTCACAGGGCATGGTGTGCGGGAATGTATGGTCTGCCCACTCCCTCCTCAACCTGGCAGGAGTGATGTAAAGTCTACTCTCCAAAGCTGGGACCTGAGCAGACCTGGCATTGTGCTCCTGAGAGCTCAGGATGGTGTCAGCTGCAGAAACCCAGGATTGGCAGTCACCAGGTTCCTGTTGCGCCTGTTGACTGGTGCAGTGATCAGCTCCCTGATCAGCCCAGAGGTCTGCGGTGGTGGAGGGAGCCCCCTTACAGCTCAGGCCACAGTGCCTTCAGGGTGAGTGGGGCACCTCAGGCCTCTATCCTCCTGCTTTTCCCATGTGTGTATGCCTCCCCACAGATCCCTTCAATTTTGCCAAATGAATTGCCTCATCACCTTTTCTTTCACTCTGAATATCCCACATTTCTTGTCCAGGGTTTTGCAATGTTCCTTCTGAGAAGAGCCATCTGTAGGTAGGCATCTGCCTGCAACTTTTGATCCTTTCCTTGAGAGCAGCACATACCTGGGCTGCTTCTAATCCGTCATCTTCTGACAAGTATTCCCTCGTATTTTAAACCATCCCCCAAACCTTAATATAGGGCATAAATTCCACCAAAAGGAGAATTTTTATCATACTTAAGAAATTAGGGTGATATTTGAAATTTTACCAATTGGTACAGTTGTAGTACCAACCAATGAGACAATGGTACAGACCAATCAGAATGGAGGCTGGTATAGAAAATTCAGTGCAGTAGCATTAGTTCATACTGGCTGAACATCAGCTCTGCATAACAACTTAAAGCACAAGAATATTAATATGTACATTCATATTTTGCCTAAGCTATCATTCTTGAAAATTTTCTGGAATATAACAAAGTTCATTAGTTTCTGTTGGTACATGTTTCAGAGCCAAAAGAAAAAATTTAGTTAAATGTCAAAGTAGTGAAGTTTATTGTATGTAAGGAAGGTAGTAAAATTTCAGAGCTTACCCAACAGATTCTTTCTTATCTAATTAACATTATTCTGTTTTAATTGGAAGTTACACAAATGTCAGACATTAAATCTAAGGCAAATGTCAAATGGAATCCCATACCTGTACAGTAACATCCCAGACATCCACAGGTATTTTAGCTGATCATTAGCAATTAGCAGCTTTTCTCTGTTCATGTAATTGTTCTCCTGATCTTTCCCAGGTGATTTTTCAGTTCCCTCAATGCATTGGTTTGGAGTTGAAATTCTATTGGCTTTTCATCTTGCAACCATTTCATTAGGCTTGTAGCCTGGCTGAGCCCATTAAAATCTCTGCTGAGCACTTGGGCTATGTTTACCCATGTGAGGTGAAGTGGAGCACAGGGCCCCATTCATAATTCAGGCCCAAGAAACTCTTTTGACTGAAATATTTAAATAGTTGGGACTACATGTTTTCTCTGCTTGAATTACAAGAATTATTTTAGTTTTCCACTTCAGTTTAAGTGAGACAGTCTGAGCCCATTTGAACATGTTGAATTATTTATCTCAGCAACAACCCTGTCCTAAACCTGTTGTAAAAGGAAGAAACAAGGAAGTCTTTTCTTAGTCCTTAGCACATTTCTATACTGAACCTTTCCTGACCAGTTCATCCGATAAGGTAAAGGAGTCTTACACAGGTTCAGTTCTTCAGTCTGTTAGGAAATCTGCAGGGCTGGGATTCTAACTGAAAGCCCCCCTGATCCCTGGCCCACGTTCTTATACCCATCCTGCACTGCCTTAGGACCAGCACTAAAGGAGTGAGAAAGGAAAGGTAGCTTCAGATCATGGAGCACTTGCTACCCTTGGTCCAACACCATGCATGGCAGCGGCAAAAGCACCCTTTCCAGGTGGAGTGTTGTCTCAGCACACAGTACTGAAAAGTGTTTTCTGCACCATTGCCAGGAACAGAATCAGCCCCAAAGTATCATAATCAGTTACTAGTGATTAGTGCAAAATGTCACAGCAGCATAATGAAGTGCCAAGCAAGGACAAATGTCTAGAATAAGATGCAGACTCTTCCAATAAATAGTACCCATAATTAAATTATCAGACAAAATCAATGCTATGAAAATGTCTTTAAAACATAACTGCATTACCTTCTATTTGTACACTACATGGACTGACTAAAACCACAGCCATCTTCACCATGCCACTCTCACCATGGTTTCCACTTGTCAGAACCTCTCAAATAGATGCTTTGGGGATGAGATAGTTTTGGCGCCTACAGGGTATAATAGCACTGTGTATACTTAAGTGGTAACATACTAAATTCAGGGTTCTTTCCTTTTCCTGAAGACTTTTATAGAAAATGAATAATAGTTTATAGTTTGAGATGTGAATATATAGTTTATTTATACATTCTAAATATTAGGTGATTTTTGCAGTTCATTAACAGGTGTGTGCATGTGTGTGTGGGCGTGTTTTTCTCCTAGTATAGGTTTTCTTCCAATAATAATAGCTAACTTTAATAAAACCCCTATTATGCCAGGAACTGAGCCTGAACACTGTAATATAGTGACCATTTAATCCCAATACCACTCTAAGTAGTATTAGTACCTACATTTTACAGCTAAGGAATCTGAAGTTTGAGAAGATAAGTAATGTGCCTGAGGTCCCACCACTAGGAAATGGCAGAGCTAGGGCTGGAAATGAGGTAATCTGTCTGCAGCATGTATTGATTAAGTGTTTTATATAGTTCTGTTAAAATGTAGTTAAAGAAACAAATTCATCCTTTGAATCTGATCTGCATAGTCTCCTTCTTATGGAATTTTATTTTCCAAATGAACTTTAAAGAGAACAAAAAGACAAAAAGGAATTTTGTTTAATTTCACTTATAAGTGATTTTTTTAACTACTGAAAAATATGAGGAAATCCAGGTTATATAATTTATTAAAGTATAATAACTTTTGAATATTTGGCTATAATTATACATTTCAATACATTTAAAAAGTTTTTCATATAACGTATCAATTTCAGTTCATAAAATAATTTGAAAAAATAGCCAAATCTGTTTTATTCTTCATTGGCTGTGCCTGATACACCGCTTGAACTCCGGCCCCAGATCTTTTACAGAGATATTTGTTTGGCAGCAGTGAGACAGTTTATACAGGTGCATGGCAAATCTGTGACAAGTTTTAAAATATTTTCTAGGATGTTATATAATGATAATTTTAAAAATCTCAGATACCAACAATTTATATTACTTACAAAAAATTATTTTTTCCCCAAAATGTAGACTCTAGCAACCTAAACTGCCTAAGACGTTAACTCGGAAATGCTGTGGTTGTAATCACCTGCTTTCTCATCTGAATGTGGTCTCTATTTCAAGAGACTCAAGGAAATACTATTGTATCACGCAATTAGGCCAATTAGGTGGGAGCTCTTGGTATATATTGCTGCTCCCTCTCCTAGGCACCTCTGATGTGTGCTGCATGCCTTTCCGATGAGCCTGGGTACAATGCAAGGAGGTTCTCTAGGAAGCTACTACTTACCAGTTAAAATTGGCAAGTGAGTTGGAATCTACTTGTCTTCCCTATATTAAACCAAATAATAATAATAACAATAATAATAAAATTAAAAGCCAAAAAAACTAAAAACAAAACCAAAACCTTTTCAGGAAATAGGTTGTGGGCAAGGAAAAGGTATCGGCTATAACAGCCCCAACAAATGAGTACATTCTTGAAGCTGCAAGTCTCCTACTCCTTCACTCTCAGAAAAGCTGTAAATCTAGGTTTCCGACAGGAACTCAGCCATATGTTTGCCTCTAGAAAGGAAGATTGTGCAATTAAGTTGGATGATTTTAAACACTTGTAATTTACTTTAAATTGGGGGTCATCTTCTTACTGGTTGTTGAAATAATTGTAAAAAGAAATGAGGAAACAAACTCATTGCAGTCATAGTAATCCTTTGATTTGGGTCTCCCTTCTACTGTCATGCACTGTTCTTCCAATTCTAATCTGCTTTGGATTAGAATTTTTTGTTTACTCATCTTACATTGCTAACTGCAAGTGTCTTGAAGGCACAGGCCATACTCTTCATAGTTGTCCTCCATTACATATTATTATGTGCAGTGAGTTGTTATTTAATGGGCCAGGCATGGTGGCTCACGTATGTAGTGCCAGCACTTTGGGAATCTGAGGCGGAAGAATTACTTGAAGCCAGGATTTCAAGACCAGCCTGGGCAATATAGTAAGATCCTGTCTCTAAAATATAGTATATATATATTATTATTTTATTAAAATTTTTTATCAAGTAATTTTCTAATCATTAACATATTTCTTGACTAGTTTTAAAGGGCTTTATTTTCTATAAAGATCTTTGCTGAGATCTAGATAAATATTACTGTGCACATTGGATTTATAAACTAACCAGTGTCAACAGGGTCTATCTTTCTTGGAGCTCGGCCTTCCCCACCACAACTGACACCTACAGAAGATGCCAAAACTTTGCTAGTTTATTTATTACCAGAAGTCCTATTTTCAATCTTTAGATAGTCCAATCTACTTAAATATGAAAATTTCAATCTCTCATCCACTTTTTTTCAGTGACTTGATGGTAATTTATTTATTTAATGGTTGAATTAGTCAAAAAACCTGTTACAAAAGGGGTTTGTAATTACTTAATGACTGACATCTGTCAGTTTAGCCATTGATCATTTAGTTAAAACACTAAAACATCTTGAATATAACTTGAGATTTCATATTGTATTTTCAATATGTTACTATAGTGTGCTCTCATTTTTCTTAGCTCTTGTTGATTTAATTCTTTCAAAAATGTATTATACAGATGGAGGCATTTTACTATCTTTAGGAATTCAGCATCTACCTTCCATATTTCTATAACCTCAAGAACACTAGAGGCATACCTTAAATTATTATTTTTATTCTTATTTTCTCTCTCAAGGATTTCTGAGAACCAGTTTTCCGGAGAAGATGGATATGAGAAGAGCTCATTGATTGTTGTGGTTGTTTTGTAAGTTTGAGATTTTTTTCCTTTTTCTTTTAATTTACTTTAAATTTGGGGTCATCTTCTTACTGGTTGTTGAAATAATTATGAAAAGAAATGAGGAAACAAACTCATTGCAATCATGGTAATCTTTTGACTTGGGTCTCCCTTCCACTGTCATGCACTGTTCTTCCAAACTTCTTTTTTCTGACATGATTATTTTTTTCACAAGTCTCAAGGAATCATAAAATCTTGGAAAAAATGGGAGCTGGATGGCAGTGAAAGCTAGCTACACATGCATGGAAAGGATACATATTTCCTCTGCACTACTATTGAAACCATAGAAAATAGGGACATGTGAATAATCTTGAAAAAGATCCAACCAAGAAGACTGTCCTCAGCAAAATTAGTTTGTGTGGACACACACAGTCAGAGAAAGAGGTGATGGGGAAGTAATAGACAGCAAGGGACTCTTATCAGTCAGCTGAGCAGGCATTGAGAAGTCCTCTAAAGGATTATGTGGGGATGATCCTTTTCCTCTGGGGAAAAAACAAAAATTCTTGGGGAAAAAAAGCAGAGAAAAATTGATGTTTTTCTTTACATTTTTGGATGTCAATGGGGATGTCTGACCCTCATAGTTCTGGCTATTGATTCATATTTTGCAAGAAGTCAGCCTTCAGTTACAGAATTGTCATGAATCACAGAACACACTTCAGGTTTAGATTCTCCTCTCCTCTTTTGCTCATTCCTTACCCAGGTCATTTTCCTTACAGCCCAGGCCATATCCAAATTGTAAAAAAAAACAATAGTGGAGAAGGGAATTTTTTCTTCACTCTTCCTTTTTTACCTCCTTTCTTGTTTGGACTTTTCTTAGGTGTAACAGGGGCAATCATTTGTAGCAGGTGCTCCTGTATTCTGCTCATGAGACCCTTGGGGTGACAGATGCCTAAATGTTGGTGTTGTCCTTTAGGGAAACTTTTATGAGTTTTCAAGGATCAGTCCCACACATCCTCTTTAGAGAGCTTCTTGGTGCCTGCTTAGCTAACTGACAGAGTCCCTTACTACCTATAATTTCCCCATCAGCTCTTTCTCCATGTACCCCACACAAACTAATTCTGCTGAGGACACTCTTCTTAGTTGTTTTTTTTTTTTTTTCAAGATTGCTCACAGGTTCCTGTCTTCTGTGGTTTCTGCAATAGTATAGAGGAAACATCTACCCTTTCTGTGTCTGTGCAGATACCCTTCACTACCATCCATCTGTCATTCCAGCAAATAGCACAGCCTCTCTTCTTCATATGTTTTCAGTCAAGTGTCAGCCACCAATCTCTGTGATCCACAACTCTTGAAGTTCTCCTCCCATGACTCATAGTGGAAAGAGTTCATCTCCTCCTTACCAAAGAAAAATATAACAGAATTACATAGTTCTCTGTTAACTCTCTTCAAATTAATTTTCACTCTTAGTCTCTCTTCTAATAATGCTTGCCTTCTTCTTTATATAAGGTGCAGAGGGATGAGAAGTTATGGTAACAAATTAGTTTTGAGTTGTATCCTAAAACAGTGGGGCACAGAAAGTCTTGTTGTTCTTTTTTGAATATCTGGCTGTGTTAGGGTTCTCCAGAGATACAGAAACAATAGGGTGTATGTGTGTATACAATTTATTAAGAAAATTGGTTCACATGATTATGGATGCCAGTATGGTATAATTCAATTCAAGTCCAAAAGCCTGAGTCCCAGGAGGGACCTCTGGTTTAAATCCCAGAGTCTGAAGGCCCAAGAACCAGGTCTGATGTGGGATAGCGGGAAAAGAAGAATGTCCCGTCTCAAGGAGAAAGGGAAAATTATTCTTCTGCCTTTTTACTCTATGCAGACCCTCAAGGGATGAGAAGATATCCACTCACATGGGTGAGTTCCATCTTTATTCAGTCTACCAATTTAAATGCTAATCCTTTTCAGAAACAGCCTCACAGACACACCCAGAAATAATGGTTTACCAGCTGTGTGAGTCATCATGCTGGTTATTTAAAATTTATTGTCCTCAGTTGTAAGACCTGAGCTAAAATGCCAAATTAAGAAAAGGACCCCTTTGCCATCTTGACACAGAAGCAGTGAAATGAAGTACAAAAAAGTAGAAATGCATTAATACTACTGAGAGTGATTTAGATGAACACTATTTTTTTTGTTTCCAATATCAATTGGCAAAACATACTCCAATCCTCATAAGACTAGATAGTATGTGTAGAAGGAAGGTCCAAAATAGTAAATATTTAATCAATATGAATTCTATAGGTAAAACTTTTGCCAAATGGATTTATATTCATTATATATAGCCACAGAGAGATAAAACCATTGTCTCAGAAAGTTAGTATGTTGCTCATATCTAGAGAAATTTCTTTAGTAAGTAGTCTAAAAATGGACACAGACTTTTAACTTTTCTTATGCTCCAATACAGTTGTAATTCTAACCAGAATGAGCCTTGCAACTTGTTCAGAATATTAATATGCTTCTTGTGGGGGCTGCATTTAATTGTGTAAAGTATAATCTTTTAATAATGAGATGTCGATGACAGACTCGCGCAATATTTGCTACGTGACTGCTTACTGTGGCTGACAGAGTACAGGTGAAAAGTAGGCATTGTCATAAAAGGAAATGGGGAGTTTAGGCTAAAAGGAGAGAATTGGGCTTTGGCTTTCCTGAAATATTCTTAAGACTGTTTCAAAATAGTTCATTAGGGCTTTTGAAATTTAAAGGCAAGATGTTTCTCTAAGAAATAAACAAAGCAACCTCGATATTTAAGTTTTAAAGAATATCTTTCATTATGCTATGTAGATACAGGCTTCTATATAATGTTGGTTCAGTTTTCTTTATTACAGGACAAGTTTACACACACATAAATATGACTTTTGATTATGCGCAATTTCAAACATATTCATGTTAAACATAAGAGTATAACAAACCTCTATATACCCATTACCTTGTCTTAATAAATCGTCAACATTCTGCCAGTTTTGTTTGATCTATACTTTTCTCATACTTCCTATCCTTTCTCTTGATTATTTTACATATATTGAAATACAATGCGCTTGAAAAATTGATACGTCAATGTGACCAATACCCTGAATTATTAATGTTCTTAAGAAGATACTTTTGGTATAAATAGTAGTTAATAAACTTTAGAATGACTGGCAATTCCATTTCAACTTATCGGGAAGAACCAAGAAACTTATTTGATGCCCAGACAATAAATTTAATAAAAGTTATTGTTTGCAGGCAATTTTGAATATTGACTGAGACTGTCAGAAGTAACAAATAATCTTCTTTATATAGCTCTGTGCTGAGTAGGCTTAAACAGCCTCTGCCTCTATAATGCAATGTAATTATAAGGCATGATTACAACTGATTATAATCAATCAGCATAGTCTTAAGTGTAATTTATATTGCTGCAGCTGTGGTTAGATTAAATCATCCCATAAAATACAATTTCTACTAGATATGGGAAATTATTTGAACAAATCCAAATACAGTAAACTTGTAATACCATAATGCATAGTAAATTTTGCCAATTGCATAATACTTTAGGACCCTGTTTATCACAAAATTATGTTTTTCCCCTACAGAGTTTTGTCTTGATTTGAAAGACAAGGTTGGCAGATAGGATTTCTGGCTGTTAGTTCTGCCCATGCTAATATTTTCTATGTAATACATAGTGAGATTTTTATCATATATGAAAAGAACAATACTAAGATTATGAACTGAGGGGGATTTTTTACTCCTCAATTGAAGATGGAACAGGAGAAGGTTTCTAAATTTCATTTTCAATATCTATAATAGGGTCATTTCAATCCTGGTCACACAGTTGAAACGCAGATTCACCAAACATGTATTTGTGAAGAATAGGAGGAGTAAGGAATTAAGTTCAGTTCTTAATCTCAATCAACTCACACTGTAAGTGGAACTATGAGAAAATAAAGGATATAATATATATATTTATATGCTAAAGTATATAATATATACTTTAAACCCACAACAATTAGAAAAATAAAGGCTTATAGAGTGCTGGGCAGAGAGCAGGATAAAACTGGGATCTGTTTTTCCTTTTACATGTACCTTCTATATATTGGCATTTGCTTATAAAGTTGATTTCTCTGAGTTTTAATCACACATAGATGAAAAAGGGGAAATACTTGCCCTTTCTTTAATATAGGGCTGCTGTGAGGATCAAAAGATACAATTAATGTAAGTTCTTTGAAATCAATTTAAAATATTAATGCCATTCTTAAATGATCTATTATTATAATTGATTTCATTTTGATCCTTGAGCCAAATGTTGACAAAATAGCAAATAGTATATTAAAATTTCAACAAAGAGTTTTTTCTATGTAGTTTTTCTTCTAGGAATAATACAATTAACATAACCTGTCTACTTCTTAGTCACTCTCTGGAAAGGATTTTTATGTATATAGTAATTTAATCAAGTAACCTGAAAGTGTGACAAGAGTAATTTTGGCAACCTATGGCTCCAGCTGTTTGGCTGGAATACAAGTTCCCTACCAAATAACAAAACATATTTTAATGACTTACACTCTGCAAAAATATTCATTCAGGTCTTGAAGATAAAGTTCTGCAGCATTTTGTGCAGACTCACAAAGCGTTACTAAGTTCAAAATAAATATTCAGCTTTTTTTTCATTTAAATTATTATATTTAAAAAATTAACCTTATCAAAATCATGGAAGAGTTTATGCCATAGAAAATTTATAGCAGTCAGATCTCCCTTCAGCATTAATGATTTCTAATGTATATTTAAGATGTTTGTGCTTTTTAATGTTTCAAAAGGAACAACTTTTTTTTTTCTGGACTAATAAAGCATCAACTTTCTCTGAACATAAAAACTTAGCCTTTAAAAACAATATTGATATTGGTTTTGGGTACTGATACCATTTTAAAAAGCAGAAACATAAGTCTCACTGTGCTACAACACAGGGATTCTTATTTAAAATCAAACTCAGACACTATTAATATACCCCCAGGTGAACACTACGTTTATACGAATGAAGAAGATTGGTGAGAATAACACACAGATAGTAAATACAGGGTCTACAGAGGCCATCTGCCAGTAGATATTAAAAAATTACCTGGATTTTCATAAATATTTGATTTTTGCCAACTTCATAGAATTATGTTGTTTAAATAAAGAATACAAACTAATTCCACACAAAGTCTGGACTATTTATAAAAGTGAATCTTACTATAGAGTATTTTTCAGGAATTTCTTAGCAACACATTTTCCTTTGAAATGTGGGAGCATAAAAATACTGGTCCAATCTCTTTCTTCCTGAGTTGCCTAAGGGAAACTCACAGTGCAACTGCGTAAATAGGGGCAACACCAAACAGCAGCAGAGTCACCCATGAGCCGCAGCGGGTGCCCCGTACTTGTCAGTAGGGTTCCTGCCATCTCCAGCATGCAGGTCCAGACTCAAATGGGAGCAGGCGTTTCAACCCTGGCTGGTGGATGGGTATTCCCCTCCCCCATTGCTCTCAGGTCCCAGAAGCTCCTCGTGTTCTCCTAAGAACCATTTTAAGGAGTGGGGAGAGTGAAAATCTGAAAGATTAAGCATTTTCTAAGAATAGACTGAGTCATCTAGGCTAGCCAAGGGGGAAGAAATGAGATACCATTAATTGTCCAGTCTTTGTTCCCCATTACCTGGGGAATACAAGAGGCAGTTTAGATCATTCATAGAAAATAATGAAGCAATACTTTTATACATTCCTGACCATATATTTTACATTTCCCCAAAATCTTTTTATCCTTGCTAACATGTTTATTTTCCGACTTTCAAACCAATGACTCTACACTATTTACCTCCCTTCTCAAACTTCTTTACCTCATCCTTCCCTGCCCACCTCTACAATTCCTCTGCTACCATTTCTCTCTCTCCATTCTCAACCTCATTCTGTCTTCTGCCTGACTCAACAAATGTTTGTTAATTTTATCACTGTTTTAGGGTTGCTAGAATTAGCAAATAAAAATACCGGATGGTGGTTAAATTTGAATGTTATGTAAACAAGGAATGATTTTTTTGGTATAAGTATGTTCCAAATATTTCATGGGAAATACTTATCCTGAAAATGTTATTCATTGTTTATCTGAAATTCAAACTTAACTGGACACTGTGTATTTTATCTGGCAAACTTATACTTTCCTATTTATGCAATTTGAAATTTTTTTCTCCTGAATTATCCAACCAATTAAAAGAAACATTCCCCTTTTATGGAATACACATTGTTTTACTTTCTTTTTACATTATCCTAATAAGACAATATAAAAGATTTTTAAATATGCTAACTTCTGAATTCAAATACACAAGCAGGACACTTTTTATGGCTGTGAAATTAAGATTCACACTTTGATTTTCTATACAAAGGCTAGGTCAGTAGGCCACCCTGTGGCTATTTTACAAACATAATACTAACTCAACTCCAATTAAGATAAAGAGAATTCTTTTGATAGAAACTCAGGCTAGATTTTAAAAGACTCGAAATTCATTATATGCTTCATCACTCTTACTTGAGGTGAACATAAAAGTCACTCTTGTGGCAACCCCAATGCCCATTCCATTTCATTCTGCCTAATTACCATACTTAATATCAAACCCCAAGCTAAGTTAATGATACAGTGTTTCAGTTATCTATTGCTGCATAGCAAACCACCCCAAAACTTACTGGTTTAAAAGGCCACCTATTTTATTTGCTCACAATTCTGCAATTTGGGCTAGATTCCTAGATTGAGCTGAGTAGTTTTTTGCTGGCCAGCTTGGTGGTGGTCTAGTGGGTGTACATATTTAGGTAGTGGGTTGGCTAGGGACTGGGATTAGCAAGGACCCTGGGACAACTGTATTTCTCTCCCTCCCACCCCCATGTCTTCCCAGTTCTTTCCTTCCTTACTTGGCCTCTTTATGTACTCCCTGCACGTGGTCTCCTCAACAAAACAGCTGGCTGCCTTGGTTTATCAGGGTTCTCAAATGTGCAAAATTGGAAGCTACCAGGCCTTCTTAAGGCATAGGCCAGAAACTTCTACATAGGCCAACGCCCCTTCCTACACATTCTGTTGGTTAAAGTGAGTCACATGGCCAGCTCAACTCAAATGGAATGCCAAGAAGTATGGCTCATTTGGGGAGATCCATGTACGGATACATGTAGTTAAGTGTTGGTCAACAGGTGATGCTTTTCAAAAAAATATTAATTAATTTAATCAAGTTTTTATTATGCCATTGATGAAATACCTTATACATTTATCATTTCTTTATTTCTTAAAAAATATCTAAGAATGGAGATTGAGAACCTTCAGTGTCCAGTACAAAAAACTTTTAATGTAGGTAGAACTCTAGATTCTTGTTGAATAGATATTAGTTTACTTATTTATTCATTTATTTGTAGCATAAGTCAAATACAATCACACAAATCTTATTTTAACAAATTCATGAATTTCTACATTTGTGTGCTCTTTTATAAACACTACTCATGTATGAAGTATACAATATTTATAGCATTGTATATGACTTTTTGGGTCCCTCCCCTCTCAGCTCCTTCCAAATGTAACCACTATTGTGACATTTATCATCACAGATTATTTTTTCTTATTTTTACTTAAGCTATCGTCTATTTTGGTAACTATCCATGAGTACTTGAAAGAATATACATATTTGCAGTTATTGGTTTTAGACTTTTATATAGGTCATCCAAGTAAATTTGGTTAATCACATTTTTCAAATCATCAATAGCTTTACTAATTTTTTTCTTTTTGTTTTATAAGATATTTGGAAAGGTATATTAGAATGCCAACTATGTCTTTGCATCTGTCTATAACTCCTTTTACTTTCATCAACTTTTGCTTTATGAAATTTGAAGTTACAATATTAGGTAAATACAAATGGTTTTGAGGAGCTTTAGCTACTTGTTTGCTGAATCTTTTATTCTCACTTTTTCTAATTGATAACTACAGTGTACAATAGAATGTTCTAGGAAAAGTAATTTTGTTCCCATAATAAAGGCAGTGATCACCTGGAGCATTTCATGGTGTACATTTATGATTGTGGACCTTTCTCCATTTGTGCAGTTTAAGTAAAATACAAGATGACAAATGCAGAATGTGGTTTCTGACGTACCCAAACTAACTGAATCATATTGCATTGTTAAAATTTTGGATGATTTTCATTTGTACACCTGTGGCTAAACTTCTGCACTGATCACGGGTGTTCTATACCACCTCTTCTCCAAATTAGTATGTGGTAGCCATTTCCAGTTTATTTAAAAGCCAACTTAGACATCCCCCCAGGTTCCTTATTCCTCTACAGCATTCAGTTCAAGTAGAAGATATGTTCTTTTCAAGTAGTGAAATTATATCCAATTTTGTGATTTGCTTGTAGATTTTTCCTTACGCCTTTCTGACCAAAATGCTAATAAATCATCCCACCTGATTATCCTCTTTGAAATAATACACACCCCACTGAAGAGGCTTGAGTTTTATCCTGCCATTTGTCTCAGCAAATATCCTTAGATGTTAATCCCATTAGACCTAAAACTTCCTCAGGTAAGGAAAAAGTAGCTTGCTATGCTTCAATAAAAATTGAGAATTGACAATTTCCTGGTCTCCATCTACAGTTTCATTTCTGTTCTCTCAAGATATCCCTGTAAAGTGTTTATTTCACCAGAAAGGTTGAATAAGACTATTTGAAAATTGCAAATAATTTTCTGAAAATTTAAATTAATCTAAGCAAGGTCAAAGTAAATATTGGATACATTATGATACAATCACTCAAAAAGTTTTGTAAATTCTTATTCAATTTTGGAAGATACAAACACACCTCACTTGTATAATCTTGTTAATATTATATTGTTAAAGAACTTATTTATGTACATTCACATACTATGTGTATATAATTTAACATAATTTTATTCAGGTAAGCATGGGATATATTTTCTTAGAAGATATATTTTCTGAACAGTGAAGTTACATATAATGATTTAGAGTGAATTGTAAAGAACACATTTTACTCACATACTTGATAATTACAATTTGCTATTTTAAGAGGATTAAAATATAAAATGTAATACTATCTACCTGCCCAATCTTATCAGATGGTACAAATTTTATAAGGTGAGAAATGGTACATTTATATTTTAAATGAATATATTTTGTGATTTAATTAAATTACAAAAATTTGCTGAGAACTTTTATACATTTAGTCAAATTTGACCCACAAAAAATGGGAGTTAGGCTATATGAATTCTGATCAGGTTTCTGCCATTATCCACCTAAATATTTAAGTAGCCAGCTTACTTGAAGAGCATAAGATTATCGCTTAATCTCCATGACATGAATATCCTCATGTGTAAAATGATGGACTAGAACAAGTTGATCTTTTTGGTAATCATAAGAACAAAAACTTATCAGAACAATCATTGGGAATACACACTAAAAAATAAGAGATAATGAAAATGTATTTGACTATGAGAAAATGCTGATTTTTAAATTAAAATGTAAAGAAGAAAAATTAGATGAATGAGCAAAACATTAAAGAAAAATTAAAGTATTTTAAAATGTAAATTTGACTATTTTTGTATATTGTTTAATTTCTAAGTTGTGGGACAAAGACAATTTGGTTCTCTAATGAGAGAAACATGGATTAAAAAATACTTACATGGAAGCTCAGCGTGATGATTTCAATCACAAGTTGGGTTAATTAACTGGTTCCATGGAAATTTGTAAAGGTTAAGTGTAAGGAAAATGTAACTCTCAATTTAAAATCCATTTGCTCATTCTTTTCTAGTTCTATGAAGTGAAATGATACATAGATGGAGAAAAAAATAGGTCACTGAAAAAGGGAGTTCCTTCCTTCTATCTTATCCCTAACAGACTAAAAATCTGACTTCTGCCTCACATTTGGAGAAAGAGATTGCTTAAGGAGCTTTAAGTACAACTTAGGAGTTAGCTGATTCTGACAATAAAGTGACAACACTATCATCATGAAGGGGAGAATAACAGGGAACCCAAGACCAGTTCTGACCTCCTGTTTCCCCAGTACCCCTAATGTTCTCCTGCCTATGTTCAAATCCAGATTTTTATGAAGAATGAGGAATGTTTGTTGACTGCTCTAAGTAGAAAAAAAGTAGTTCCTTTTTGAAATGTTTATGTATGTTTGAACAACCTGTTCTAATTTGTACTAAATAAATGTAGTGAGTTTTTTTGTTTTCTTAAATAACTAAATTTTACACATACAAAATTCACATGCCTAATTGTGAAATCTTAGTTTAGTTCAGCAACGATTTAAAACATCTCCTGATACACTAGATAAGATCCATGTGGGTGTATAAAAGGAATATGATATGGCTTCAATATTCAATTTTTCATAATATAAAATGCCTTTTAAATGTTTATATTCTTTTTGTATATAACTTCTCTTACTTCAACATCTTCTCTTATAAATAGTTAAGTAGCTCCATCCAAATAGTTTAATTTCTTTTTGTACAAACATTTATATTATTGATTAACATACATAATCATTACTGAAGCATCTGCTATGTGCTTGACACTGTACTGGGCTCATTTATATAAAAGAAAATCTCATTCATACATCAAAATTATCATGTTATATTTGGGGAAAGTGACTAATCCAAGAAGATCCAATTACATTGTAATAGAGACAGAGGTTTACCAGTCCTGATAAATGCAGGCTGTATGGTCTTTCACTATATTGTGGTTGGCCTTCAGATTATGGTTGACCCTGGGATTTAATTAGTAAAATTAAACTTTACTAATTTAATGTTCCTTAATAACTGAGATGGAAGAATATACATTTAGGATATTTCATTTTTGGTGTCAAAACTGATCTAACTAGTTTTATTAAACAGAATTCATCAAACAAATTCTAATTTTCAACCAAATAGAGCATTATATATGTTAAATATATGAAGAGATGATAAAATTCAAGAGGAAAGTTTCTTCATCAGCAAATAGGGAATGTTGAATGGAATGATTTCTAAGGTCCATCCAAATTCAACTGCCCCTTACCTGCTGAGTCATATCTGATCAGACTATTTTTGTTAAACAAAAAATCATGATATTTCCAGAACTTTTATGCTGGGGACACATTTGGAATGGATGGGTACTATGGCTGAGGGAGGCCTGGGTGACGAGTCTTGAATTGTGTCTGCACAGGAAACACAAACTTAGATTTCATGTAGATTAAGTACAGGCTATATTTATAGAAAGCTAAAGCCCCTTAAAAACATCCTTTGGCGCTGATAGTATGAAACTAAATAAATCTTTATTTACATTATATTGTGCATTCTTCTGCTTTAAAATAACATTTTATATTTTGTGATAATCTGTAACTATTAATTTGTTACTAAAATGGAAAGAACAATGGTAAGAAAGGTTGTAGAGAAATGATTTTAAGCCAAAATTATTCTTGTAATGATTTTTTAGGTGATATTGTTAAGTCATTTAATCCTATTCACCTCAATTTTCCCATTGTAAAATGATAGAAATATATAGACAAATCTCTAAGGCCCATTCTACTCTATTCTTATGTGTGCGTGTGTGTGTATTTGTGTGTATATATATGCTATTTATGCTACTCATTCTATTTTTATTAATAAATGGACAATTTTGTATTTACCACATAAGCTGATTAAATATAATAGATTATTATTTTTTAAATTTCTATTGATGCACACTAGGTGTACAGAGTTTGGGGGTCCATGTGATTCTTTAATATATTCATATAATTCATAAATATAAAATCAGAACACTTGGGATATCTATCACCTTAAATAATTGTCATTTCTTTATTCTAGAAACATTCAAGTTATTCTCTTCTAACTATTTGACAGGTACAATATAAACTATAGTCACCCTACTGATCTATCTAACACTAGGTCTTATTTCTTCTATCAGACTGTATATTTGTACCTACTAATCAGCTTCTCTTCATCGTGCCACCCTTTCTGGCCTCTGGAAACCACCAATCTATTCTCTATCTTTATGGGATCTACCTTTTTTAGCTCCCATATGTGAGTGAGAATATGTGATAGTTGTCTTTCTGTGCTTGGCTGATTCCACTTAACATAATGACCTCCAGATTTATCCATGTTGATGCAAATGACAGAATTTCATTCTTTTTATGGCAGAATAATGTTCCACTGTACAAATATGCCACATTCTCTTTATCCATTTATCCATCGATAGACACTTAGGTTGATACTATATTTTGGTTATTGTGAATAGTGCTGCAATAAACATGGGAGTACAGATATTTTTTCAATATATTCATTTCCTTTCTTTTGGATATATATACTTTGGAGTAGAAATGCTGAATCACATGGTAGTTTTGTTTTTAGTTTTTCAAGTGACCTCCATACTGTTCTCCACAGTGGCTGTACTAATTGACATTCCCACCAACAGTGTACAAGGGATCCCCTTTCTTCATATCCTTGCCAGCATTTGTTATTGCATATCTTTTTGATAAAAGCCATTTTAACTGGGGTGAGATGATATTTAATTGTAGTTTTGATTTATATTTCACTGATGGTTAGTTATGTTGAGCAATTTTTCACATACTTTTTGGCCATTTGTACATCTTCTTTTGAGAAATGTCTATTAGGATTTTTTGCCCATTTTTGATTGGAGTATTGTTTTGTTATTATTGTTATTCTTTTGCTATTGAATTGTTTGAGCTCCTGATATATTCTGGTTATTAATCCCTATTCATATGGGTAGTTTTCAAATATTTCCTCCCATTCTTTGGGTTATCTCTTCACTTTATTGATTTTTTGTTGTTGCTGTGCAGAAGCTTTTTAGCTTGAAGCAATCTCACTTGTCTATTTTTGCTTCCGTTACCTATGCTTTTGAGGTCTTAGGTAGAAAATCTTTGTCTAGATCAGTGTCCTGGAGAGTTTCTCCAATGTTTTCTTGTAGTAGTTTCATAGTTTCATGTCTTATATTTAAGCCCTTAATCCATTTCAATTTGATTTTTTGTGTATGGTGAGAGACAGTTTTCCAGTTTCATTCTTTTCCATATACTTATTTGGTTTTCCCAACACCATTTATTGAAATGATTGTTCTTTTGCCACTGTATGTTCTTGGTACCTTTGTTCAAGATAAGTCAGCTGTAAATGTGTGGATTTATATCTGCGTTCTCTATTCTGTTCCATTGGTTCATGTGTCTGTTTTTATACCAGTAACATGCTGTTTGTATTACTGTAGCTTTGTAGTAAATTTTGAAGTCAGGTGGTGTGATACCTCCAGCTTTGTTCTTTTTGTTTAGGATTACTTTGGCTATTCAGGGTCCTTTGTGGTTCCATATAAATTTTAGAATTTGTGTTGTGTCCTTGACTATTTTTAATATCAAGATAATATTGGCTATGTAGAATGAGTTTGGAAGTATTCCCTCCTCTTCAATTTTTCTTTTTTTGAAGAATTTGAATAGAACTGGTATTAGTTCTTTTTTAAATATTTGGTAGAATTCAGCAGTAAAGCCATCAGATCCTGGACTTTTCTTTATTGGGAAACTTTATATTATGACTTCAATCCTGTTACTCATTATTGGTTTATTGAGGTTTTCTAATTCTTCATAATTTATTCTTGGTAGGTTGTATGTGTCCAGGAATTTATCCATTTCTTTTCGGTCTTCCACTTTGTTAGCATAAGGTTGTTTATACTATTCTCTAATGATTCTTTGTGTTTCTGTGATTTTAGTTGTTATGTCTCCTTTTTTTCTTTCTGATTTTATTTGGATCTTCTCTTTTTTATTCTTGGTCTAGCTAAAGATTTGTCAAGTTTATTTATCTCTTCAGAAAACCAAGTCTCGATTTTGTTGGTCTTCAGCATTTTTTTTAGTCTCAATTTTATTCTTTTTTTGCTCTGATGTTTATTATTTCTTTACCTCTACTAATTTTGGGTTTGGTTTGTTCTTGCTTTTCTAGTTCCTTCAGGTGCATGATTACGTTGTTTATTTGAATGAAGTCTTTCCACTTTTTTGATATAGGTGATTATTGCTACAAACATCCCTCTTAATACTGCTTTTACTGTATCTCATTTTTTGGTATGTTATATTTCCATTTTCATTTGTTTCAATAATTTTTAAATTTTCTTCTTAATTTTTTCATTGGCTCATTGGTAGTTCAGGAGCATATTATTTTATTTCCATGTGTTTGTGAAGTTTTTGAAGTTTCTTTTGTTGTTGATTTCTAATTTATTCCATTGTAGTCAAAAAAGATACTTGATAAGATTTCTCCTCTTTTGAATTTATTCAAACTTGTTTTGTGGCCTAAGATTTTATCTATTCTGAAGAATGTTTTATGCTGATGAAAAGGATGTGTATTCTTCAGCATTTGAGAGCAATGTTCTATAAATATGAGTTAGGCCTATTTGGTATAGTGTGTAGTTTAACTCCTATGTCTTTGATGATTTTCTTTCTGAAATATCTGTCCATTTTTGAGAATAGGGTGTTAAAATCCCCTACTATTATTGTATTGCTGTCTATCTCTCTCTATAGATCTATTAATGTTTACTCTGTTACTTGAGAGCTTTGGTATTGGGTGTCTAGATGTTTATAATTGTTCTATCCTCATGCTGAATTAACTCCTTTATCATTATACAGTAACCTTGTCTCTTTTTGTAGTATTTTATTTGTAGTCTCTTTTATCTGTTATAAGTATAGCTACTCCTGCTCTTTACTGGTTGCATGAAATATTTCTTCACCACATAGATGAGGTGGGTTTCTTTTAGGAGAATATAGTTCAGTCTTGTTTCTTCATCCATTCAGACACTCTATGCCTTTTAACTGGAGAATTGAGTCCATTCATATACAGTGTTATTGTTGATAAGGACTTACTATTGCCATATTGTTGCTGTTTTCTGGTTATTTTGTAACTCTTCTCTTCCTCTCTTCCTTTGTAATTAAGTGAATATCTATGAGAAGATGTTTTATTTTGTTGCTTTTTATTTTTAGTAACTCTATTATTGATTTTTTTATTGTGGTTACCAAGAGGCTTACCAAAAAACATTTAATAGATACAGCAAGTTACTTTAGCAGGATGACACTTAGGTCATAAAAAAAAAAAAAAAAAAGAATAGAAGCAAAGGGGGAAAAATATACACTTTAACTCACTCTTCCTCAGAGTTTGAATTTCAGTTGTCTTAATTTACATATTTTTATATTGCCTACCTCTTAATAGGTTGCTGTAGCTCTTATTGTTTTTAATAGATTTGTCTTTTGGGCTTCATACTAGAGTTATAAGTGGATCACAATACACAAATACAATGTTAGCACATTCTGAGTTTGTCTGTGTATTTAATTTTACCAGTGAGTTTTAAAGTTTCCAATGTCTTTATTAATATTGTTATTTTATTTTACACCATAATTTTTTTCTTTTAAATTGAAGAACTCCTTTTAGTATTTCTTGTAATATGAGTCTGGTGGTGGTAAAGTCTCTCAGCTTTTGTTTGTCTGAGAAAGACTTCATTTCTTCTTCAAGATTTTACCTCTTCATGTTTGAAGGATAACTTTGCTGAGTACAGTATTCTTGAATAGTATTGTTCTTGGTTACTTCCCCACCCCCACCTGCCCAGGACGTTGAAAAACCATTCCATTCCCTCCGGGCCTATATGGTTTCCATTAAGACGTCTGTTGTCACACAAATTGGAGCTCCATTATATGTTATTTGCTTCTTTTCTCTTGCTGCTTTTTGGATCCTCTTTTTTGCTTTGACCTTGAGAGCTTGATTATTATATGCCTTGGCGTAGTCTTATTTAGGTTAAATCCGTTTGTTGTTCTTTGACCTTTCTGTACCTGGACATCAATATCTTTTTCAAGTTTTGGAGTGATTTCTGTTATTATTTCTGTGGACAAACTTTCTACACCTTGTCCTTGTTCAACTCCCTCTTGAATACCAATAATTCTTATATTTAGCCTGTTGAGGTAGTTTTCTATATCTTGTAGGTGATCTTCATTCCTTTCAATTCTTTTTTCCCTCTAATTGTGTATTTCGAAATAGCCTGTCTTCAAGCTTACTGATTGTTTCCTCTGTTTGATCCATTCTAATGTTGAGATCCTTTAATAAACTTTTCAGTTCAGCAAATGTAATCCTCAGTTTCAAGTGGGGGGTGGGGGAGGGGATGGGGGTATGCCTACACAATGAGTGCATTGCGCACCGTTTGGGGAGTGGTAACATTTGAAGGTGCTGACTCGGGAAAGGGGGGGTGGGGAAAAAATATGAAACTATTGTTTTTAACTTGCACTGTTCACTTAATAATTTATCATGAATATTTCCCATATTATTTCATATCATTGTACAAGAAATAATGTATACATTATGAGGACATACTGTATCTAACAAGATATACTGTTAGACTCTTTGATTCTATAAAATTAAAAAAAAAAAAAAAGAAAAAAAAAAGATTTCTGGTTTCTTTTTTAATTATTTCATTCTCTTTGTTAAATTTCTCTAATAAGTTTCTGAATTGCTTTTGTATGTTATCTTGGAGATCACTGAGTTTCCTTACAAGTGTAGTTTCAAATTCTTCATCAGATAGCTCACATGTCTCCTCCTCATTAAAGTCACTCTCTTATTCCTTGCTTTGTCTATGTGAGGAGACCAAGGTTCCTTATTTGCTGTTTCTTGTGATGTACATCTATATCTTTGTATTGAGGGATTACGTATCATTTCTAGTCTTCTCTGGCTTATTTTAATTTTTATTGGATATATTTTCTCTTTACTGCTAAGTTGCCACCTCCTTTTTGGCTCTAGGTAGTTCCTTAAGCCAAGATTTGCCTCACCTCTTTTAAACAATTAAAACACACCCTTCCTAAAAGGGGGAGGGATTCCCAAAGGAGATATCTCAGCAGTATGAGAAGGCTGGCTAGTGATTTGTGCCCAGGGGACCTTTGGAGTGAACTTCTTAAAGTATGGTGCTGCTAAACAGCCACTGTGATTTGGATTCTGCTTTAGCCAACTTACAGAGGATGGTTTCCAGGACTGGAGATAGTAGTCCTGCCTCCCCCTTTTGTCTCTGTGAGTCCTAAGGGATATTTCTCTCTTCAGGCATTCAGAATACTTCCCATGGGTTAAGACAGGGACAAGTATCCTGCTAGATAACCCAGGGGGATGGGAAAGCTGGTTTTCCACCTTGATTTTGTGTTTCTTCAGTGTGGCAACTGTGAGTTGGTGGGAGTTTTCTGTGTACTTGGTGCCAGGCAGAATAGAGGGAGAGGTGTCATGGATGTGAAAATCTCATTCTCTTACTTTCTGCCTAGAGTTTTGCCACTTATCTGTGGCCCCAGGAACTGTATTATTTTCATATTTGAATTTTGGAATATTGCTGGGAGTGATCTATATATTTGTTTTTGGTTTTCTGTGAGGTGGAGTGAAGCCAACTTGCCTCTGTGCTGCCATTTTGGCACCAGAACTGTCTCACAGATTTTCTTGAGTTCTAAATAAAAAAGTAATACATTATAGATGCATTATTATATCATTTTAAAAATGATTAATTCCTCTTAAGTCAGTCTTTGGTATATGCTGTATAATATAGTGGTCTTTAAATGGGACATTTTTCAATCATAGACCAAAGTTTAATCTTCATTTCCCTTTCATTGGAATTATATTGATATCTGCCATCTGACCAGATTTTGTTTATTTATAAGAATAAATCTTTAGAGTCTTGGACCATATGATTGAATAAAATGTGTTGGTGACTGAAGAGATATTGCATATTCAGAAGAAATAACTATCTTTGTACATAGAGCTTAAAAAGAGAAAATGTATTTTCAATTGTACATTTACTTTAACCTAAAAAGTATGTAGTACTTTAAAAACAATAGTAATATAATATCCTGGTTAATTATAGCCAACAAAAGAGCTTTCCCTTTTATTGTTGTGTTCTTACAACCCACATGAGTGTGGCAGTAATATTTAACTTGTCAGTCAAGATGTTTGACAAAATAATCATATTAATGAGTCTCAGGCAATAATGAAAGGATGTGCCTGGCATACTTCTTTGTAAAATTTGCCAGACTCATTAAAAGTCAAAGTTACATCATATTAGCAATAATGAACATGTTGCTATAAACACAACAGCTTGGCCATTTCTAGTTATAATTACCAGTGATAAACTTGGCTAAATATAAAGCTAAATAAGCAATACAATCAAGATTTTTTAAAGAAACATTGAAAGGAAATTTTGTGTTCAAAAATCTCCTTAAAACGGCAGAAAATGAATATATTTTTCACCCATCAGTACATAATATATATAGATAAATAGCTAGAAATAACATTCCTTGGCTGTAATACAAAGACATGCAAAAATGACATTTTTAGAAATGAAAGAATAATTTATGGACTTTAACCTCTACCAACAAAGTCAGTATTGAAGTTGTTTTCCTTGCTAACTACTTCAAAAAATATTTTTATATTTATTATGACTCTATGCCATATCAGCTGTGAAATGTAAACCTCAGAACCATCCCTTTATAGTTCCTTTTTAGCTACCTCTGTTCTTATGTACTGCTGTATGAGAACTGGTTCATGCACTACAGTCAGCTGAATTAAAGGTTCATCCATTTATTTAACAAATACTAATTACACACAAGCTGTTGGTCAGGCACTGTAACTATATTAATATCCATGATATACACAACACTCTGCCACTTGGAGCTTAGAGATAAGCAAATAAATGTTCAATGTGGGGGAAGAACTAACATTTTCTATGTATCTTTAACAATTCTGTTCAAATATCATCTTTTTAAGGAAGACATATAGGATACACCAGAGAAGCTCAGTGCCTCCTGTTATACCTAATAATTTTCTATTTTTCATATATATGTGTGTATATATGCATATGTATTTATATATACACATACAAAGTTTAAGTTATAATTAAATAATGAGGCTACTAATGACTTTTTACCATCTAGAATGTAAGATATATAAGGACAGAATTGTTTCTTTCAATATTCTGCTATGTCTCCAGTGCCTAGAAATTGATTAGCACAAAGTTAATAAGCATGATTTTATTTAATTCTACAAAAAAATATCATGATATTTGCACAAACTAATTAATACAGCCATACCAGCTTTCTTGATTGACAGCTTTTTTTCCACCAGCACTTTCAATATATCACTTCTGCCTTTTGCCTTTTATGGTTTTTCTCCATGAAAAAGCAGCCAGTAATCTTATTGAGGATTTCTTGCATGTGATGAGTAACTTCTCCATTGACACTTTCTGGATTGTTTCTTAGTCTTTCAGCAGTTTGACTATGATGTGTCTAATGTGATCTCTTAATTTGTCTATTTGTCTTACATGGAGTTCACTGAGCTTCTCAGATTAATGTTTTGCATCAAATTTGGGAAATCATAGGGTAGTATTTTCTCAATATTCTTTCTATCCCTTTCTCTCCAGACCCCTCTTTTGAGACTCCTATTATGCATGTATTGGTATACTTGATGAGTCACAGGTCTCTGAAGCTCTGTTCATTTTTCTTCATTCTTTTTTTCTTTCTGTTACTCAGAATATAATATCAACTGACCTATATTCGAGTTCATGTTTCTTTTTCATGCCTGCTCATATCTGCAGTTGATACCCTTTTGTGCATTTTTTCTTTTAGTTAGTTTACTTTTCAAATCCAGTATTGCTATTTATTTATTCTTTAATGTAATTTTTACCTCTTTAGTAATATTCAAATGGATAGACATTGTTCTCATACTTTTCTTTAGTTCATTATTTAAAGTCTACTTTAATTATTTGCTTGGTTTAAAGTAGCTATTTTGAAGTCTTGGTTTAGTAATCCAACCTCTGGACTTTCTCATGTACAGTTTCTGTTGAATATTCTCCTTCCATACTTTCTTGTGCCTTTATATGTTTTGTATTTTTTTAACTGAACATTTTAAAATAATACAGATTGTTATTTTGGGAAGTCAGATCCATCCCTATGATTTACTGTTTCTTGTTTGCTGTTGTTGTTGCTGCTTGTTTGTTTGGTGACTTTTCTGAAATAATTCACATCTGTATTGTTGTCCTGTGTAGCCACTAAAGTTTCTTCCAATTAACGTAGTAGACAGCTAATGATTGGACAGAACTTTCCTTAAATGCTTAGAAACAATAAGTTTCCCAGTTTTTCTGAGAGGCACAGTCCAGGTATTGGGTCATGCCTTCAACGGTCAGGCAGGCGGTTTACAACTCTGCTGATTCAACTTCTTGCACAAATCCTCACCATCAGTCTGAGGTAAGAGCTTATGTTCTTTTAAGATCTTTCCTAGGCATACCTGTAGCCCTGGGTGTTCATGCATGTGACCTTCTAGATTCCAAGAAATATGTCAGAATATTTTCAGATATTCTCTGAACATCTCTTTTCCCAGCTTTATTAAAAATGTTTATTGATCAGCTTCTTTCTTTTTACCCCAACTAGTAGTGCTGTCTCAGGCAGTTGTGATGATAGTTATTACTGATTGTTTTTGAAAACTGTCTTCTGGAAAAGGGTTGTTTGAACAGATCAAACTCAGATTCAGTACCAATTAAAAAACCCTGACTTGTGGGATTTTTCAAGGAAAAGCCAGCAGGTCAAATAATGGCACTTATCTGGGAATGGTACTTTGGGGGAGCCCCATGATAATGGGGATATTGGTTTTTAAGGCTGTATTAACCTGTTTTTCTGATGTTTTGACACCTAAGGTTTTGCTGACTCTGAAGAGACTACCCCTTCCAGGGCTAACCAATTCCCAGATATAGCAGATCACTTGTCTGGGAGTGTGCCTTTCTCATGCGAACCAACCAAGCCTGAGCCTCTGCCCAAGTCCTCTATCAGGCTCCAGGCCACAGTTCTCCTACACTAATCACTCCAGGGTGAGGTATTAGACAATTAGAGACAGCTCCTACACTCCACAGCCTGCTGAAATTCCTCAAAGTAGGCAATCCTAAGCCTGCGTACCCTGCTCCACCCATTCCTCACCATGGAAACCACAATAAAGGCTCTTGCTCACATTTCTTCCTCCTGGTTGACTCTGGTGCTTTCCTGTGTGGCCCTGTGTGGAGTGTTGTTCCCCACTTCTTGGGAACTGTGAGTAACAAACTGTCATTTCCATAGCAATCATCTCCTGATCTGTTAGCCTCACCCTAACTGAATAATAATAAAACCTACATTTTAAAACAAAGGCCAACATGGAACTTGGGGAAAAGGGATGGACTAGAGCAAGCTAGAATGCCATCAATTTCACTGTTATTACCAAGATTCAGCTGTTTTTCCTGAATAAATGTTCCTTAGATCTTTGCAAGGCTTTCATTAATTTTCAGAGTTCTGAAAAATTAATTTTACAAATTTTGCTAATGTTTTTGTTGCTTTTGTGGAGAAGTGGATTTTTGAAGGCTCTCATATTCCTGCTGATTTCACTTCCTCCCCTTTTTTTGATTAAATGAATGTTTTCAGTATTTAATATTACTTTACATAAAATGTCTCTGCCCCAAATCTATTATTTCCTCTTTGTTCTATATAATCTCTTCTGGGTTGATATTAAGAGTGACAACAAGTAGCCCATGTTAGTTTGACACCATGTTGAAAGGAATCAGATGCCCCCTCATATGTAAAATATGAAAATAGAAACTGTGGTGCAAAGGATGAATTGTATAAGAGCAGGAGAGAAATCAGAGAAAATTGGTTGGGGAGACTATCATAGTGAGAAGTGGTAATAGAAATGATCATGGTTTGGAAGTAAGTAAATCTGGATTATAATTTATAGGAAAAATACATGGGCACTGTGTGTAGTATTTGTAAGTATTTAATCAAAATAAATTGTGAGGTTTGTGCTCAAAAAACTGGTGGGTGGTCATGTTATTTATTGTGATGGGAAATACTGGTAATGACTAAGTTCAGGGGCACGAGGTGGAGAAAGAGAGTGAATGTTTTTAAACATATTATATTTTAACCCAATTTCCTCTCCAAATGCTAATGTTAAATAGGATATATAAGTCTAGAATTCAGGGAAGGGATGCATATGGGAACCATCATAATATAAATGATAAAGAAAGGCATGGGATTCGATGAGGTCACTTATTAGAAGAATGCTGACATTAAAGAAAATGATCCAAGGTCTGAAATCTGGATTACTCCAACATGTAAATATTGGGGCAAGGAACAGGATAAGCAATAAAAGCTAAAATAAGTGATGGCAGTAGTACCAAAAATTATAGTCTCATTAAAACAACAGAAGGTTAGTGTTTCAAGCCCAACTGTAATGAGTTGAAGAAATAATGAGGGGTAAGGAAGTAGAGATTGAAGAGTAGCGAAAAACTTTTGAGGAGTTAATGTAATGTGAAGTCCATCAAAGAAATGAGAAGTTACCGTGGACCTTAGATAGTTTTTTAAGGTTCGAATTACTAAGGCAGATTGTGTGTGCATGTGTATTGATATCAATAGTCTAAGAGAGAAAGGAAATTGATGGTGCCAAAGATAAAGCAAATAGTCACAAAAATGAAGTCTAGAATAGGTTAAAGGTAATAGAATCCACACCTTGTTTCTATCAGCTATGGTCAGACTAATCATCAAAAGCTTGTAGAAATATTTAAAAAAAAAAAAAAACTCATAAAAAGATCTATGTACATAGTAAGTATGTTGATGTCACTCCAAAGGTTATGTTGTAAGTATATTGCATGGCCTGTGTTGTACACTGTTATAAGGAGCTGGAAGGACAATTTATACTTGGGAGAATACTGAATTAAGTGGTTCTAAATTCTCTCAAGTTCATAGGTGTCTGTGACAAGGTCCAACCAGAAAACCAACAGCACTCTATGTTTTTTCACATGATAAAATTTAATTTAAAGCATTTGTTTAATAGACAATGGAAAGTTAAGAAGCCAAACAGAGGACAGTGAGGGAATTAGAAGTTAGCAACAACAGGTAGAGTTGTTTGGAGAATGTTCTTTTACTAGAGTGCAGAAAAGTCAGTGGAAACAGATGTGTGGGAAATAGTCTTTGCAAAGATGCCACCAAAAGCAGATAGAGGAAGAGAAATATCATGCCTTTTTCCTTTCTTCCAACCTCTAATCTTCTGTCCAAGCCTCTTATTGCCAAACTTTCCCAGGAACCAGAGAATAAGGGAGCCTAGGAAACATAGTGCTCTTCATAAATGGAGCTCAGCGCAAGAAATAAAGCTTAGAATGTCCAACAGTTGATTAGTCAAATAGGTAGTATTAACCTTCATACCAATGAAATACCAAGCCAGTTGCAATTGCAAGAAATGGGAAAAGAAACTAATACAACTGTATTCATAGACAAAAATAAAAATGATGAATTGTAGAAAATGTAGGGCATCCCTAAGGAAGTTTACTAAAAATACATTTTCTTAAATAGAAGAATATATGTTCCAGATCTGGAATTGTCTCTTCTATTCAATGCTGTATCACTAGAACGTAGGACAGTATCTGGAATATAACAAGCACTGTATAAATATTGGTCAAAAAAGTAAAAGGATTGAAATGCTTTAGGGAATACTCAAAGCTATATTTGTAAACTTAAGAGCTTTTGAAAAATTTTACTTGTGACTTAGTAATGAGGCTGATACTAGAATACATAACTGATTTTAGACTTTTTTCTTTTTTGTTATTTTTTTTACTGCTTTTTTTACTTCAAAATATTAAGGGGGTACAGATGTTTTTGATACATGGCTTGAATCAGGGCTATAAGTGTGCCCATCACCTGAATAATGTTCATTGTACCCATTAGGTGGATTTTTGCCCTTTCCCTCTTCTCCCTGCCCCTTGCTTGATTTCCACTGAGTTTTACTTTCCTCTGTACACTTGTGTGTCCATCAGTTCCAATTTATTACAGAGTACATGTGGTATTTGTTTCTCCATTCTTGATATACTTTACTTAGGATAATGGTCTCTAGTTCCTTCCAGGTTACAGCAGGAGGCATTAATTCATCCTTTTTATGGCTGAATACTACTCCATGATATACATACATCGCATTTTGTGAATCCACTCATGAACAGATGGGCACTTGGGTTGATTCCTCATCTTTTCAATTGTGAATTGTGCTTCAATAAACATAAAAATACAGGAATCTTTTTGATAAAATGACTTCTTTTCCTTTGGGTAGATACCCAGCAGTGGGATTGCTGGATTGAATTGTAGCTCTACTTTTAGTTTTTTGAGAAATCTCCATACTGTTTTCCATAATGGTTGTACTAATTTGCAGTCCCACCAATAGTGTATAAGTGTTCCTTTCTCTCTGCACCCATGCCAGCATCTATTGTTTTTGTACTTTATGTTTCTTTCCATCTTAAGAATCTTAAAAAAAGCAAGAACAAATTAAATGCAAAGTCAGTAAGAAAAAAGAAATAAGAAACATAAAACCAGAAATCAATGAAATAGAAAATGGGCAAGTTAATGAAGCCTCTAAAAGAGAAAATATTTTTGAAAAAAATCAATAAAATTGAAAACAGTGTGATGTCATTTTTATATATGATTTTTAAAATTTTCAGGTATTTTAATTTTTGTGTAAGTTAGATTAACACTTTATGACTACATTTTTCTCACATCAGTGTATTGTAATTTGTTACTAATAAATTACCAAATTTTAAATAAAAAATAGAGTATATAACTTTTTTTATAATAAAAAATATTACTGGCATATCAGATATCATAAGAATGACATTAGAAAGGATACAAAAAAGTAAACACTCATATTCTTTTTTAAACTGAATTACACAGTGTTTTAATATAAAACTCTACTGATATTTAATTTCTATTCTTGTGGATCAAATCATATTAAGCCGTCACAAACCAGGGTATGTTTCCTATTGGATTTATTTCCTTACTCTGTCTGTCTCATTCAGATGAGGTTCTACAGTAAAAAAAAAAAAAAAAAAAAATTGTCATAAACATATGAATTTTAAAAAGATGACAAGTGTCAGTCTATACTCTGCAAATGAGTTTGACCTTCATTTTGGATTTCTTGTCTGCCACTGTAAATAAATCAGGTTGGTTAATAGGCAATTTGAATTATTCTTATAGAAAGGTATATACATAGGACATGATGCATCCATAAAACATCCTATGATAGTTAATTATAAGAGTCTTTTAAATCAAGAGTCAATCTTTTTCATTTATAAGTTCTTTGCCCTTATCGAAGTTCTGGCATATAGCAAGAATAGATCAATAGTTATTGAATAAGTGTAAGAATTGGTTAATTTCATATCAAGCATTAAAGAATACAATGGGACGAGAAAAATCTAACATTTTCAAGTGTCTTCACAATTGCAGGTTGACAGGATGGTATGGTAAAGTGTGAAACGTCTCAAGATATATAAGATGTTATGTATTTATTGTTATTGATTAATTTGCAGATTTGTATTATAAACTATCATTTTCATTTAAGGTATATTATCTCATTTTATGGTGCCGATTTTATTTTGTGAATTGATTCTGTTTTTGACATAATTCTCTGGTTATTTTGGCATTTTGTAACTGTAGGTCTTTTTTGCCAGCCAAGTTTTCTTTCTTTGCCAGGGAAGGCATGGGACCCCTTCAGGGGAAGAAATGGGAACAGCTGTCCTACACAGTGTTAGTGCCAACTGGAGTCTTTTCAGGCCAACTCAGACCAGTGATACTCTGGGTGGCTCATGCACCAAACTTGAAGTTTATTGGTCTCCTTATTAATAATTTTGAAGGAAAATGCATCATGTATATAGAGTTTTCATTTTATTTTTTTCATAGAAGTTAACTGAAGGTTTACAACAAGAGGGAGATTGCTGTCAGAAAAATGTATTTTATTCTCTATTCCAGACTACCAGAGCTATTTCTACACAGCAGTTTTCTCTTCTGAAGCTGAACAGCAGCAAGGTGAGTAATTATTAGAAGCACAGCAAGTTCCTGGATGGAGCCAGTTTGGTGAAGAGCTTATTCTAAGACATGCGAATGCATGTAGGGAGGAAAAAGGATTTCCAAAGCAAGCGGATAACTTTGAAGAGTTTATAGCCCTAAAGTGATCCCAAAGGAACACGTTTGGCTGCCTGTTTTTCTTTTTGTGAAGGGCAATATGGCCTGATCTAGAATATATGATATTATATAGTCATTTATTCAAAGGGAAGGCTACATGTAAAGGCTCAAGTTCCAGATAGAATTAAAGCATTTTTCTAGTATGCCAGAATATTAGCTTGAGATAGAGCTATAATCAGAACTTTGTTTCTGAATTATAGTAAAGGGCAAAATTTATTTTAAAAACATGCATGATTTATTTACACAGAACTTTTCTCCACTTTTCTTAAACATTTCCTGATCCATTAAGTTTTCTCTTTTCCCCCATTTTCTGTTCCCAAATGGCCATCTGTCATCTATGCACTGATAGAAAGGCAGCCTTAAAATGTGAAGGTTATGGAGAGAATGATTTGCTTCAGTGTACAGTATTATGCAAGAAGACTGAAATATTAGGGTTGCTTAAAGACCAAACCTTATTTGCCCTCAAGCATTTAGGTTGTTGAACTATTTACTGTAGTTACCAACAAGAAACTAGACTATAAAGTGCACAGTTCTTTCAAAATGTAACTACTTGTGGTCAGAGTGATTTAGTTACTTTCATTTCATATTTACCTTTCAGATGCTTTAGACACATGGGTGTTTATTCCTTTTCTAGGTCATGAATTTTAATTGCCATTTACACCTTAGCATTAGCACACAATTTAGATGGTTAGTTTTTACATCACATTTGACCTTTAGGACATAAGATGAATGCCTTTTGGAGCTATTGAATGCCTGAAAAAATGTACATTTTTTTCTGTATAAATAACTCAAGGAAATAGTTTGATTGAGGAATATTACTACCAAGACTAAGAAAAGATACAGAGACAAATATGATATTACATTTCCCTGATATCATTAGTCTTTATTTCATAATTTCATTTTCTAATCTATTGCCTCACTGCCCTCTCCTGGGAGGAGGGCTGCAAAATCAAAAGAGTGATTTGTTGAACTTTGGAAGCAAACCTTTGGGGAATAAACTGACAGTGGAATGATGATGGCTTTTTCACTGGAATACAGAATATCGTATGGAGAGGTAGAATCATATTACAAGCGACAACATTAACTTTTGCATCAAACTATATTCTAAAATTCAACCCAGGAAAAGAAAAAATGCAAAAGAATATTCTGGAACTACTGTTCAGTGATATTGATGTGGAACATGTGTGTGTGTACTCTGGGTGGGTGTATTTCTATTTCTAGTAATACCAAACATATTGCTGAGATTCACTTAACTAACTACTGGATGTCAGTGTTGCTCCACTATTAAAAAAAAAAATCTGAAAAAATATTGATAAATCCAAAATTCTTTACACAAAAAGAATACATTAGAATTTTGTGTTTATTGAAAGGATAAAATAAAGGCTCATTAAAAGGACTTTCATATAGGTTGTTTATTTAGTTTTCTTTTTATAATTAATAAAATTAGTTTAGTTTAATCCATCCTAGGCTCAAAGTATTATTATGATTTTAAAATATTTCTTTTTCTGATATTTTAATTTACATATTGGAAAATCCTGAAACCAAGTGTGAAGTATTGTCTTTAAATAATTGTCTAACTATATAAAATATTTCATAGCACAATTTTCTAAATTGTTCTTTGGCAGGGATTACATTTGAAATTAGTTTATTTAAAGAAAACATCTGAGATATGTCATGGCGACTACTTATAAGTAAATACATATATATGTATGCCTATGTATAAATTTTTACATGCATATGTTTTGCTTTTAAATATTACTTTTTTATTGAGTTAAAAATCTTTTACATAGTCTATAGAAGTGTTTCTCTAACTTTTTCATTGTCTACAAGAATAAATTAGAGACATTAATAAGAGATATTAAACTCTAAGGAATGAGAGTTTATCTGTAGCTTTGAGCTCTGTAGGGCCAAAGCCATTGTAATATCTAAGTAGCTTTGTTGCTCCCTCACCCCCAGGGCAATTTTCTCCCCCATAAGGTCATTGAAGGTCCATTGAAAATCTCTGTTCTACCGTGTTCATAATATTTCCATTGCCTCATGATAATTATTCTTTTCTCAAACTTCATATTTTGTTTTGAATTCAAAATGATTATAACTGATGACACAGTTACTTTTGATACTTTTGTTTTCAAAGGCAAATGTGGTACAATTGAAAAAAAAATTGAAGTGACTTATTTACTGTTATTTAGTATTTATTTTACTGACTTCAATAAGCTATTTTCAAAGTAAGTTTTAGGTTAGCCACCTCAAAGCTCCCAGGAAATAAAAACATTCACACACACACGCACATATGAACATTATAAATTTTTAAGATAAATCTTTTGTTTTGCTGCATTGCTCCTCCCCCTCCAAACTTCTTTTTTCCCCTTACATTGTGTGAGTTTACAGTCTAAAAGTCACACATAATATACTCTTGTCAATGAATGTAATTGGAGTTGATTTCCCCAGTATTGTTGCCTCCCTCTGTGTTCCTATTAGCATTTATTTCCTTTTCTAACACAAATCAGCTCAAGAAAAGGAAATCTGTTATATTTTCAAACACATTACACTTTTAAATGAAATAAAAATCCTCAAGGAGATCTGACTTCAAAGTGTCTAAATGCTAAAAGTGGTTATTGGATTACCAGTTATATTTAAAAAAAGAAAGAAAAAAAAACAAAGGCTGCTACATATACAAATGTTTTAAAAGCAAATATATTTAAAAATATACAACTTACTAAATCTGGCTTCATATAGCAAATCATTTCCTATAACTGCCTTGAAGTAAAATTATGTTAGAATTAATAGTTCTTAGCACTTTTCAAATAACTAGCCCATAAAAATTTCATTCTGTCTCCTCTCAGAGAATTTCCAACTTATGCAGTATTCTGGATATTTTTAAGGGAAGACAGTATTTAAAATTAAAATAAGTCATTAATTTGGGACATACTACATACAATATATACTCCCAATGAGTGATCAGTAATACTTTTTACTTAATTTAAGACAGTTGATTCCAAAATACTTAGGATGCTTATACAATTACATGTACAACTGTAAAGCTACATAAGAAGCTTAAAATTGTTTCTAAGTTTGTCTGTTTGGGAACTAGCATTGAAATGGTTAAGTCAATTATATATGACAAGCAGGTGGCAAAAAACATAGATAATTTACAAGAAGGCTATTCAAACAAGGCAGTTGTTTTATAAAGTCTTCACATTTAGATTCGTAAAAATGGGATCTCATGATCACATTATTAGGAGACAATTCTCCATGGATCTCTTCTATTTCTGCCCATCTTGTGAGAAGAGATATTGACCACCTTGTTCTGCACTATTTTATCAAAGATGTTTGTACAGCAAATGGCCTTGAAGGATGGAGAAGGTGCCTCTTTCCTCATACATACATCCTGAACAAATGGCAGGTTAGTTTTCTGTCCGACATAACAAAGACAATGTCTCCCTCTGGAGTGAAGGCCAGCTGGGGTTACTGCCTATTGTAACAGACTAGATTCTCTAACTAAAGAAAGGCACACCACCACAAAAGTAGGTGTCACCTGGCTCCCTTTGCCTCACCCTGTAAGAACTGGGTTTCAGAGAATTGGCACAAATGCTCAAGCACTGCTCCTGCTATTGCTATGAGTAATAAAGTCCTTTGTCTCTGACCCAGGAATCTTTGTTTTCTTCCAGTACTCATGGTACTTATTACATTGCAAGTAATTCTTGATAGTCACCTCTCTGCTTAAATGTTTTCAATAGAGGTACATGGCTTTTAGAACATAAAGGAGAATATTCAAATAATACATGAAACCTTGTATGTCCAAGTTCTGGTTTACCTCTTAAGCTCTATCTTCCTTACAATTTTCTCACATTCTCCTCATAATTACATTGACCTTCCTTTTTATTTTTCATACTAGAGATGCATTTCCACATTTCCTCTGCCCTGAGGGCTCTGAAAACCCTTCTTTACATAATGTAACACCTCCTCATGCTTTAGTTTTCAGTGCTGATACCACTCTTTCAAAGAAACTTTAGATGAATCCCAAAACACTAGCAGGTATTTCTGTTATACTTCTCTATAACTCCTTATAATTTTCCTTCCTCTCATTAATCAGATTTTGAAAAATTAAATATTCTGTGTGATTATCATTTTTTTAACATTGACTCATTTATTAGATTTTAAGCTCCAAGAAGGGAAGAACCAGAGTTTCTTGGGTGGCAATTGTCACATAAGGTGTCAAAAAAGTAATGACACACATAGAAACTCAATTGATTTGTGGTAGAGGAATAAAATATTTATTGTATGTTTAATATAGGATAAAAACTATTATATGGAATACAGCAGTAAACAAATCATAATTTATAATGTTTTGTGTTTTACACTTATGTGGAAGAAGAAATATCATACAGTGATTAGATCTTCTGGTTCTGAGACCACAATGTCTGGATATAGTGTTAGCTCTGCCACTGACAAACTATGAGACCAAGATTTTAATATCCTTGAGTCTGACACATGGTGATGTACTCAATGAGTGTCAGTTATATGTATGATGTGTGCAAAGTGCCTGAGGCATGGTAGGTAGGGGGCTCCTCTTCACAAAATAGTGAAGCAATCATTGGAAAATCAACACAAGACATGAAGCAATTGTCCACCCTTTCCAATGTGTCTTCTTTTTCTTTAGAGTTCACTCTGCTAAGGTTACTCTTTGTTTCGGATAAAATACTACAATTATAAAAGTTGTTCCCTGACATTTATTATCAAATTACTTTCCCCAAATTGCAGATTATTTTTTTAATTTCAAGAAATTCAACCTCTGTGATCTAGGATGAAATATAAAGTAGGAAATTATTAAATAATTGATATATAGAAACTGATTAATCAATGAATATTAAGTTGAAAAAATGGATATCCATAAATTATTTTAGGCATCTATTGAAAGCGAAGGCCTAGGGATACAAAGATGAACAAGCTTCCCATCCCAAGTCTTTCCTTCCATCAAGAAAAGACTAGTTTTAAAATGTTTCCATATTTTCACACACAGTTCACCACTGCTACAGCCTACAAACACCTAGCAACTGAGAAAACCACCATACTAAGGATATCTATAACCGAGGCTTCCATCCAGAGCCTTTAGACATCCATCAAAGCACCCACAAACAAAGCTAAAAGTTGTTACTCAACATATGCTACAGACACTCCCTTATGAGTGAGGGGGGAAGGAATAGAAGCCCCATCTAAAAAAAAGAAAATCCAAAAATAAGAAGTGACAGACAGCTGCCCCAGATGACAAGGAATCAGCAAAAGAACTCCAGAAGTATGAAAAATCAGAGTGAAAGGACTCCTCCAAAAAGGAACACCAACTCTCTAGTGATGGATACCAACCAAAATGAAAATATTGAAATGATAAAGAATTCCAAATACGAATTGTAAGGAAGCTCAATGAAATCCAAGAGAAAATGGAAAACCTACTCAAAGAAACCAGAAAAAAAAAATTCAGGAAATGAATGAAAAATTCTCTAAGGAGATAGACACATTAACAAAAAAAAAAAAAAAAGAAAAAATAGAACTTCTGGAAATGAAAAATTTATTTAAGGAAATATAAGACACAGTAGAAAGTTTTAAGAATAGACTAGACCAGACAGAAGAAAGACTCTTTCGAATTAGTCAGTCAAAAATAAAGAACAGAGAATTAAGCGGAATGAGAAAAGCCTACAAGAAATATGGGATTATGTAAAATGGGTAAACATAAGAATAATAGGTATCCCTGTGGGTGAAATGGAAAATGCACAAGACCTGGAAAACCTATGTGAGGGCACAATTAATGAAAACTTCCCTGGCCTTGCTAGAAATTTAGTCATCCAAGTACAAGAAACTCAATGAACACCTTGGAGATTCATTGCAGAGGCTATCACCAAGACACATAGTCATCAAACTGGCCAAAGTCAACATGAAGGAGGAACTCCTGCAAACTGTGAGGCAAAAACATAAAGTAACTTACAAAGGAAAACTCATCAGTCTAACTAAAGACTTCTCAACTGAGACATTACAATCCAGGAAGGATTGGTGCCCCACATTCAGTCTTCTTAAAGGAAACAACTGCCAGCCTAGAATTTTGTATCCTACAAAACTAAGTTTCCTATGTGAACAAGAAATAAAGACTTTCATACAAGCAAACACTAAGGGAATTTGTAGCCTCAAATGCCTACGTCAAAAAAACCGAAAGATCACAAATTAACAATCTAATGACATGTCTCAAGGAACTTAAAAAGGAAGAGCAAACCAAACTCATGGCCAGTAGAAGATACAAAATATTATACCTAAGGTCAGAGCAGAACTAAACAAAACTGAAAGCAAAAACAAAAAATATATAAAGGATCAATGAAACAAAAAGTTTGTTCTTTGAAAAGATAAATAAAATTGATAGGCCTCCTGCTGGATTAACCAGGAATAGAAGAGAAAAGAACCAAATAAGCTCAATCAGAAATGAAGAAGGAGATATTACAACTGATACCACAGAAATACAAAATATCATCTGTGGAATACTATGAAAATCTCTATGCGCATAAACTTGAATATGTAGAAGAAATGGACAAATCCTTGGAAACACACAACTTCTCAAGACTGAATCAGGAAGAAACAGAACTCCTGAACAGGCCAATAACAATGAGATTGAAGCAACAATAAAAATTCTTCCAACAAAAGAAAGCCCTGGACCAGATGGATTCACAGCCAAATTTTACCAGGCCTACAAAGAAGAGCTGGTATTATACTGAAAAAATTATTCAGTAACATCAAGAAGGAGGGAATCCTCCCCAACTCATTCTACGAAGCCAGTATTGGTTTGACACCAAAGCCAGGAAAGGACACACTCACACGTAGACACACACACAAACACACACAAAATATTTCAACATTTCAATAAATAATAAAACTAGATTTTTTATAAATAATGCCAAATGTAGATAGAACATGACGGGATCTAAATTCTTCTGAGAATTAACATGTTAACTGCCATGAGAGTTGTATTTAACTCACTCTAGTTTTGACCGCAGGGCTGTGTGAAGCATATATAAAATCTTGTTGATGTTTTTATTGTTACAATTAATATTGACAAGTTAATTCTAATAACATGGATTAAATGAATACAAATCAATAAATTTTGTTTTTCTATTTATGTTTGCCTTTAAATTACACTCAAAGTTTTTATTCTATTTTTGTAATAAAACACTATGGCCCCAAGGAAAAGTTTCTGGGTTTTTGTGTGTGGATGTCAGTCAATATGTTAAATAAAATGCCATGTGTAAAACACTTACAGAGTTTTGCATATAGTAGGTGCTCAGTAAATGTAAGTCTCCTGATGTATTAAATATTTGTTGAGTGTCTATCATATTCCAGGAACTGTTTTAAGGGGAACTGAATACACCAAGGTGAACAACAAGAGCCATGGGTTTATGCTTCATTGATGAAGAAGGCCACTCCTTATCTAAGTAGAATTTACAAATTACAAAAAAGAAGATGAAGAGGAAGAAGAATAATGAGAACGAGGAAGAGAGAAGGAGGAGGAGAGAAAGGGGGAGAGAGAGGACGAGGAGGAGAAGGAAGAAGAAAGGAATCAAGTGTAGGATGCTGTGAGATGTTACAGGGTGAACTTATATAATTCATGCTAGCTACAAATAAATGTTTGCTAAATAAATTTTTAATAAAAGAACTCACAATGTACAGTAGCAGAGAATCCAAATATAAAGTTAATTATGGATGAGGTAGTCAAAAGGGTCAAATTTTGCTGAATAAAGTTTAAAATAAAATCATTAAGGAGGGAAGTTTAATTAAAAGTTGTTATCAAAAATCTATTTACCCAAGCATGAAATGGAAATAGTTCACTAAATGTAAGTATGAGAGAAAGTATATACTCTATTAATATGATGGTGGCTAAATTAGAGTAGAAGAAAGTTTACACTAAGAGTCAGTTAACTTAAATTATCTTCCTATCTCTCTAATTAAATGCCCAAAAAAGTAATTTTTGAGGAAACCTCTTTCATGATATTTTGTTCCATTAAACTAGAAAAGCAGGAATCCTTCTCAAACTCTTGCCATCTATCTCCATATGGAAAATTTAAAGCAAAGGAAATGAAAGTGACAAGGCATTTCTGAATGTGGTTTGGTGTATCCAGGAAGCTGGATTAGACCACCAGTTTAAGCTTCAGATCAAAGTTGGCCTCTATTTCAGCTTCTCTCCATCTTAACCCAGGCTGAATATATTATAGGACCACAATATCTCAATAATTCCTAAACCAAGAAAGCTATTAGTAACCGCAAACATTTTCCAATGTTTATGGCAAACTCATTTGCTGTCAAAAACTGACACAGTATAAATATTCATAAGTTTTATTAAAGAAATGATAATGTATCAAATTAAGGGTCACTGGTCAATCTAGGGAGAGTAAGAGAAGATCATTCCTTCTAGGAATAGGTAATGGCCCTTGCTCTTCAGAAGGGAGAGAAATAAGAGAGGGAATTAATTTTTTGTGTCCATCTAAGTTACTGTCTTTGATCATGATCATTCAGTTTACAATCCTTCCTGTTTTGCAGGAGTAAAGAGATGAGTGCAAGGAAATGTCTTGAGATATTTCCTCCTTTGGATACTAACACTAACTCAGTATATGGTTAAATTATCAAGGCCCAGGGAGGTTAAATTTCTTCATCTCTTCAAGAGAGAACTTCTCAAATGATTCTTGTGAAAATTTAATATCATGGTAAATGCAAAAACACTTGGAAAACATAAAACCTTATATACCTGCACATGCCCCAATTCCCCACACAAGCATACCCATACAGGGTAATGAAAGGGCATGTGTGTAGGCTGACATGCCCAAGACAGGTTCCTCACAATGCCTTTCATGGGATCAAGACCTACTTGCATCATTCACTAGGTTTTTGGAGGGCTTTTTGTTTTTTTTGTTTATTTGTTTTTGCTTATTCTTTGCCCTGTGGTGTAAAGAATTATTGAAGATGTCACGGAGGCTTGCAGATATCCCTATGGGTAAGAGTGATAATAAAAAGAGAAAAGAAGAAGCATTTATATTTATATATAGCCCAGAAAGTCAAGATGTTGAAGAAATTAGATGGCAGTATAAGTGTGAAATGTCTTACAGAAGAGTAGGATGTTGAAATGACCACTATATAGGACTTGAAAAAACAGAAGGATAAACTGTTGGAGTTATATGATGAAAGTGATGGACAGAAGTTAAGGAAAATAGAAAAAATTGCATAGAACTAAAAATGGAGATCTCAACTATGTCTTGAAAGAGCAGAACCGTCAGCGTTCCAGTGAACACATGCCGCTTAATGGTGTGCTGATCCTGAAACAAGCAAAGATCATTACAATGAATTGAAAATTGAAGGGAACTGAAAATAGTCAACAGGCTTGCAGAAATTTGAGAAAAACACCACATTAAATTTTTAAACATTTGTAGTGATAAAACATCTGCTGATCACAAAGCAGTGGAAAAATTGACAGGTTTGCCAAGGTCATTCCTAAGGAAAATCTGATGTCAGAATAAATCTATTATTCTGATAAAACATCGCTGTTTTGGCATCACTGCCTCATAAAGGCACTGGGTACAGCTGATGGGATGGCCCTTACAGGAACTGAGGTTGCCAAGGACAGAATATCAATGCTGGAATGTGCTAATGTGACAGGCATGCCTAACTGTAAATTTCCTGTGATAGCCAATGGTTTGTGTCCTCACTGTTCTCAAAAAGTGAATTTCTTACCAGTCCATTATTACACGAACAAAAAGGCCTGAATTGCCATGAACATCTTTTCTGATTAATTTCATAAACATTTTATACTATCTGCTCATGCTCACTGCAGGGAAGCTGGACTGGATGACAACTTCAAAGTTTTACTATTCCTTGACAAGTGTTCTGCTCATCCTCCCGCGGAAATTCTGATCAAAAATATATTTATGTCATGTGCTTTTCCCTAAACATGACTTCATTAATTCAGTCATGTGACCAGACTATTCTTAAATAAATGAAGAAAAAATACAACTAAAATACTTTCTTGAACAGCATGCTAGCAGCGGTGAACAGAGGCATGGGTGTAGAAGGTTTTCAAAAAGAATTTAGCGTGAAGGATGCTGTAAATGCTGTTGCCAGCACTCGTAACATAGTAAAGACACAGTTGTGCATGCCTGCACAACCTCTGGCCTAGGTTCACTGATGGTAATTAACAAGGTGATGACTTTGAAGGATTCCATGTTAAAGGAGAAAAGAGTGATATCTGACCTTTTTGAATATGCAAAAAATATACCTTTAGAGTCCACCAGTAAGCTGTAACGATTGCATATTGAAGAATTTTTCAATATCGATAATGAAGCTCTAGTAGTTCACTCCTCAGCCAATGGTGCAATAGCCAAAATGCTTCTGAATCAAGGTGATTGTGGTAATAGTGACGGTGAAGATGATGCTGTTGAACTGCAGAAAAATTGACTTTAGATGCCATCGTGAAAATGTGTGATGGGCTTATTGAAGGACTCAAGCAGTATATATTCTTAACAGAACAAGAAATCATGTCAGTTTATAAAATGAAAGAGAGACTTCTAAGACAAAAAACATTATTAATGAGGCAGATGACTCTAGAGGAAACATTTAAAAAAGCCATCCAGTGGAATGCCTCCTCATCCCATCCCTACAGGAACTCCTCCCTAGTCCTTCAACTGTTTCGGATGTTTTTCCTTCATCTACCAAAATAAAATACAGTGTATGGTAACCTTTTAATCAAAATACATCATAGGTAGACTCTGAAGGCCTGCTGTTTGCTGTGGCAGTTGCTTTAGCTGATGCAGGTATTCTGTAGATGCTACTGTGCTGCTTAGTTACCCTGAGCACATTAATTTTTAACTGTATTAATAGTATGTTATTTTTTTACTTGTAAGTACTTATTTCTGAATAAATGTAAGAAAATGATTGCTTATTGGTAGCATACAAATTCAGTGTCAGGAATGATGGTGATGCCAACCAACCACAGATTGCCCGTGTGGGTGGCTGAGGTAGTGACACCTTTGCTGTCTGATGGTTCAATATACACAAACTTTGTTTCATGCAAAAATTATTAAAAATATTGTGTAAAATTACCTTCAGGCTATGTGTATAAGATGTATATAAAATATAAATAAATTTCATGTTTAGATTTAGGTTTTATCCCCAAGATATCTCATTATATATATGCAGATATTTCAAAATCTGAAAAAGTCCGAAATCTGAAACACTTCTCAGCACAAGCATTTTGGATAAGGGATATTCAACCTGTATATATTTTTTAAGCTAGCTGATGCTGGTGTAATTAAGAGAACTGGATTTGGGGGGCCTCATTCTATTCTTTGAGTAATAAGATCTTCAAGGCAAAGGATCAAGCCATGCTCCTTTATGACTTTGCTGAAGCTCTTAAAGATATTTTTATATAAGTCATAATAAATACATGCAGACTAAGGTATTATTTTGAACATTAGGAAGTTAAGTGTTTTAAAAGAAATCTAGTATAGATTTATTAAAAAATGACATTTTTTTATTACATTTTTAGAAGGAAAATTTTTTTAAAGTTATTTTAATTTAGAGGAGATAAGTATAATAAATAAGTACATGGATATATATAAGTGAACAAGGTAAATACAATTAAATACATAAGACTAAGTAAAGGGGGATTCCTTTTAAAGTCTATCCTAATGACTAAAATCCAAACAACTATACCAATGGCTCAATCAGCTGGGAAAAGTGTTCTAAAATGGACCATAAGTGTTGATATAGCAACACAATAGATATAATTGTCATATGCAGGCACCACATCTATGACGGTTTACTCCAAGGGAGTTCATATTTTCTGTCTTTGTAACCAGAAATAATTATGAAAAACATTCACCTACATCTTTGAAGAAAATTTTAATAAACTTATATTTACTAACTCAATATAACAACAGATATTGAACAGTGAATCTACTAAAAACTAAAGAATTATATTCATGTTGAAGACTACCAAAGAAGTATAATAGTTTTAAGTGCTGACTATGTGCTAGACAAAATACTAAATGCTTGTATTTATATTATGTTTATAACAAAACTGTAGTTGTAATACCTCAAATCTTAATTTTATTGATGAATAGTAACAAAGATCAGAGTTGTTCATTAATTTACTCAGAGTCATGGAGCTAATAACTGATGAAGTGAGTATTCAAAAATATGCCTTAATAATTCTTACACTTATGCAATTATCACATACCATCTGTTGTGGGGTTGATTCTACTTACTGTGATCAGTCCTTAATGAGGCAATGTTGTGATTAAGGCTTATGATCTTGAGTCAGCTTGTCTAGTTTGAATCCTGGATCTGCTGCTACTTGGGATGTGATCTTAGACAAATTGCTTAACTTTCCTAAGGGTTTTAATTTTTGTCCATAAAATATAAATATTAATAATATTCTCCTGTGCAGTCATCTGTGTCCTGGAATGCAGTCCAAGGATGAAAGAGGAAGCTGAGAGAAAAGTGGGTTGTTTTAAGGGTTAATTGCAATGATGCATCTTATTAAAAATTTAAAAAAATAAACAAAGAAAAGAACACTCACTATAATGTCTGTTAGTAGTCTGAACTAAAGTTTAGTTTTCTTGTGAATGCAATCGACTGCTACAGTGTTCCAAGTTTTTAGAACATTTTTAAAGAAAAGAGTATAGAGAGGAAAGTCAAGAGAGACAAGGTAGAAATCCAGAGACACCTACACTTATCTAAATGGAGAAGAAAGGAGGCCCAGAGAATCAATAATTAGAGAGGGATCAGAAGGGTTTTGAGGAGACAGTGTCTGTCATGGAAGTCAGAGGAAGCTGAGCAGGAGTCAGCATAACACATACTTCAGTGGGTCTGAGAAAGAAACAGAGCAGAATGTGACGCTGGGGTACGTGAGGCATAAATGTGTTTGTGTGAGGGTGACCTAGTCCAACATGTGAGAATGTATAGAGTGGACTTGCAGAGTCCTTACCCATTTTGCGTGATGTCTATTCTGGTGTGACTTAAATATTTTCATAACAATGGCAGAAAGCTGATAGCACGGAAGAATACGTGGCAGCACTAGCTCATAATCATGTTGGCAGACTGATTAAAGCAAAATTATTACTTATTTGATTTAAATGATAGGTTTAAAAAAAATCTTTGTCAGCATTTGTAATGGCGATGACATTACTTTCTGTCACCTATCTCTTGAAGCTCTCAGCGTCATGAGATATTTCTCTTTTAGATCCTTTTGTTTTTCATCTTGTTTCTTCTTTAGGATGTTTGCATTTACTATACCTGTGTTTGAAATCTTTTTTTTTTTTTTCTATAACCTATTCATCCTTTCATTCTTTAAGGCTCAGCTCAAATGTCACTTCCTCAAAAACAGCTTTATGATATACCCACTAGACTAGGTCTTTTTCCCCACTACACAGTCATTGTGCCTTATACATTTTTTGTAGCACAGTTCAGTTGTAATTAAAATTAAAAAACTATAATTTATACCAACTAGAATACAAGATTCACAAGGATAGAAATAATGTCTGTCTTATTCTCCACTCAACCGCCAGTTCCTTGCATATGTTAAAATCTGTAGAGAAACAAAAAAAGAAATTCCCATGGACTGGAGATTATTTCATCACACTTGCCTCTCTAGGACAGAGCATAATGTCAGTGGATAATACGTGATTGTTGAATTTATCCATAAATGAATGTGTCCCCCTTCCCACATCTTTAACATTTCATGGTTATGTACAGTAACATTTGGTAGGTGGTTCTTTGCTAGACACTGTAAATTAAATCTATATCCTACAGGAGTTTATAATCTGGCTGAGCCAAACATAAAGCCACATGTGGTACAAAACAAGTGATCGAAATTTTTAAAAGTAAAGAAATAAATTATGTATAATCACTTATGAGGTTAAAACCTCCTAGATATTTTGTCTTTGAGAACGATACACTCTTCCAAAGAAGCTATCAAAATATCTCTATAGGTGAGTATGCTAAGGTATAGGAACATGCTGGTCTTGAATCTCTTAGCCTGGAATCAGGTCAGGAATACCAGCTGTGATAAATTGTAAAGTAAGTATGTACAATTGGACAAGCCAGGCAAGGATTTGCTCGTTGGAGTGTTCCAAATCTTTTGTTCTTCATTTTGTCCCTCAAAATGTTCAAAGATAGCTGAACAGCATGCAAGATCAGGCATAGCAATTGTAGCAATTGCAGAGTACTGTATTTATTTATTTATTTATTTTTTTGCTTTGTGGGTGCATTATTTACAACATTATTGTTCAAATCATCAATTTGCATTGCATTGTTCTCTCTCATATTTTTGAATACTGTTTTCTCCCCTTGTAGTCATACCTACCTACTCTATCACTTCCCACATCAGTAAGTTAGTATAATAAACAATGAAGTAAACAAACTGTGTCTACTCAGAGACTGAATCAGTTAAGTCAGCTCTTCTGGGACAATGATAAGCAATGGATCTTAGATATAAGAGGAAACACAGGAGCAAAGGTATGGCGAGAAGAGCATGTCTGGAAAGAGATTTGAGTAGAGTCTTTCTAGGGACAGACTTAAAAGCCAACAGTCACAAAAAATCTATCAGTTTGCAAATGAATCCTAACAATCTGGATTCTTCTTATGATTTCTAGTAACTGTGGGCTAATATGTGAATAAAAGGATACGAATTCATGATACTTTACATCAAAATTCTTGATGCTATTTTTTAGCTATTTTTATAGCTAAAAATAGGTCATGGTATTTCTATGATTCTAATTTCAGCATAACATTATTTTAAATTAAAAAAAAAGCACAGCAATAGAACTGTTTTCTGAGTTCACTAGCATCTGGCTCTTTCCCAGCACTCATGATGTTTCCAAGCATTTGATGAATAGAGAAAAACAGAATTCTTACCTCATTAATAAAACTTAGCTTTATTGAAAGCTCTTTATTGCCATGATAAATTGCCACCAGAGAATGCAAAGATCCTTTGGACCCTGTGGTGTCAGCTTTTCTTTTTCACACATGTGCATTTGATTGTGTACATTGAAAAAGGTCTTCAGTAGGATTCACTATCTTTGCATGTTAGCGATGTTAGTCTTTATCCTGGTTTTCATTCTCATAATGGAAAAGAAAGCTCTCAGTGCTAGTCCCTATATCTCAAATCATGCTATATTTATTTTATAAAGAATAAGATTATAGTAGTTCTTATAAGGGGAAATGTAATGTACTGTTACATAAAGTGGCTTGAACAATTAAGGATCACAGATGATAGTAGATAAGAGAAAGAAATGTGAAATTATATAAGAATCTAAACTGTTGCAAAATTATTTAGCTGCCAATGCCTGTTTGTCATTTATTTATTTATTTTTTTACTTACCTTGTTTTCCACTACGTTATGTTATTGGAGTTAGCTTTCAAAAGGAATTTTCTAAGTCTACACATTATCTTAATATACTTGTCCTTTAGCAATACCAGCATAGCTAGATAAGCAAGTGGCAAATAGTTGTCAAACTAAGTGTGATCAATACTTTGGGTTTAGAAAACAAAAGCCACAAGGCCAGGCACAGTGGCTCACACCTGTAATCCCAGCACTTTGGGAGGTCAAGGTAGGAGGACTACTTAAGGCCAGGGGTTTGAGACCAGGCTTGGCAACATAATGAGACCTCTGTCTCCACAGCAAGTAATAGTACAAAAATAATTAGCTGGGCTTGGTGGCTTGCACCTGTAGTCACAGCTACTTGGGAGGCTGAGATGGGAGGATCACTTGAGCCCAGGAGTTTGAAGCTGTGGTGAGCTATAATAATGCCACTGTACTTCAGCGTGGGCAACAGAGCAAGACTCTGTCTCAAAAAAAAAAAAAAAAAAAAAAAAGAGAGAGAGAGAGAGAAAGAAAAGAAAAAGAAAGCCACAAATGTTGCCTTCCAGGAGCTTAAAATCTAACAAAAACAGGAAAAGTAATTGCAAAATGCAATTTATTAAAGTGAAACAGATTACTAAGGTCTAGGTTAGTGGAAAAAATATGAAGTTGACACTTGAGCTGGGCTCGGAAAGGAGATGAAGAATAACACTGACAGCATTTGCATGCATTTTAAGACAGATAGTCAGATTTCAAAGGTATTTCCTGTTTACAGTTGCCACTGGAGATCTTGTTCTTGCTCAAGTCCCCAATGGGAGATTTGCTGTCTTCTTTGGTAGATTCGAAATTTACTGGTGGAAAATCATAAAAAAGAAGAGGCATGGTAACTCAAAAAAGATCATGGCACAGTGAGTATCAGAATGGACATTTTAGTTAAATTGTGGATAATTATTATTATTAAGAAAAAGAAGTAAAATTTGATCAAAACCGTTGACAACCTTGTCTTTCAGAATCAGGAGGTGTGGATGTTATCTTTCAAAGAGCACCTAAGTATCCTTAAATTTTCCAACAAATATACCTCCATTAGAATTTTCACCCAAATGTTGGTGCAATATCAGGCTTTATTTTTAAATTTTTGGCTTCCAAATGCAACACATTCTTAGATGACAAAACACACAAACACACACAGCTTAAACTACTACCTATACTCTTACAAGCTGATGATAACCTATGTATGTGTCCTGAATCTCACTCCTAAGCTCTCCACTTGTGTATCCTGCTTCCTATATACGTTCTCTATTTAGATGGATTCCAGCATCATGAAAATCAACATATCCAAAACCAAATTTATCATTTCTCATAAAAATTCTTCTTTTACTAGATCTTTTGTTGTTGTTGTTAATAGCCACTGAGTCATCCAAACTGGAAATTATTTCATACTGTTCCACTCTATTCCATGCCATCATTTTTCTTTTAATCCATATCTTACAATTTATTTTAGTTCAATTCAACCAATATTTATTGTGTAGATACACTGTGCCAGAAAAGCAGTAGAACTTACAGTCTAGACATATGTCCTATAAGAAATGACAAATATGATGATGATTAGGAAACAGGAAGTAAAGGGTGATAAGGCAATATGTAGCAAGGGTTTAGTATGAAGTAGGGAGTCTCTACTGTCCACCATACTCTCACTTGATGACATGCTTCTTATTTTATTGGAAAATAGAAAAAAAAATAATCAGGGCTTCTATATTCACATCTACTCTCTATCATCTGTGCACATACCCACTGCCCCATTGTTGCTAGTTTGAATGAACCACTCTTATATCAAAAGCCAGATCCTATACTTGTGTATGAAGTCATATTCCCTGAAACCCATTCCAAGAACTTCTCTAGCAATTTTTTTTTTTTTTTTGGTTTCTGTTACATCATTAATTGTTCCCTCTTTACTAGATCATTTTTGTCCAACAATTTTCACTAGCAATAACAAGAGGGTGAATCTGAGGGAGCATTTGCAGGCTAGTGAGCACAGCCTTATATGGAGAGAGGCACTGGCCATTTGCCTGCTAATATGCCAGTGCTGTGTCCAGAGAACTCTCTCTCTCCTGTTGGGTTCTGTGCTAGCTACTGGAGTGTTAAGAAATGGAGGCAGAGGTTAGGCAACAGAAGCCTTGGTGCACTGGCAGTAGTATGGCCCTCTTGGTGGTACTTAAGTGCAGTTTCCCAGAGTAACAGGCACATGAGTGGCAAAAGGTGAAATTTTCAAAATCCCTTGGGGATCAATTGATAGTGCTTGGGAGTTGGAACCTTTGGATGGTTGAAGGACTCTAGTACCAATGTACTAAAATGAATGCAGGAGGTAGAGCAAAAGAGCCGTAGCAGGCATTAACAACTTATTTATTGGCTGGTCTGGAAATCCTGGGGTGAAGGACTGGGTTAGTCATATCACAAAGGGGTACTTGGAGCTCAGGACAGCTTCTAAATTATCTCAATATTTGGCTGATAGAACAACCATTCCAGTACATCATGGATGTGTATTGGTACTGCCTGTCTCTGTTATTTGATGGATTTATTTGCTTATATTATTTATTATAATATTTTCTTATTGCCTGTCTCCTTCCCACATGAAGATGTGGCTTCTATAAGAATCTGTAAAATGCTATATGTCCAGTGCTTTGAAGTATACCTGATACATTGTCCTTAATATATACTTGCTGAAGGAATGAATTGGTGAATGCTTCCTTGGGAAATGATGTTTAAGATAACACTTGAAAATGAATAAATATTAACCAGGAGAAATGAGCAGGGTGTGAGTGACTATTCCCGGAAGTGAGACTACTGTATATGAAGGTTCAGAAGTGGGAAAAACATAATGCATTTCAGGACTTGAAGAAGAAAAAACTTACGTCTGGAGTTTAAACAAGGGTGAGGGGCAGTTAGCTAACAGATCATAGCATTGTCAACCATGTGAAATTTAGGGCCTTATTATATAGTTAATGGGAAACTATAAAAGGAAATAGCATGATCAAACCTCTACTTAAAATGATCTGTGTGTGTACATCAGCGTGAAGAATGGACTAGAGGAGTGCAAGGATTAGTGAAGGAAGAGAACGAGTCCAGGCCATGATTTTTTGGCCAATGGTAGTCGCAAAGAGAATGGAGAGAATAAAATCGTCCTGGCAGTTAATTTAAAAATAAAAAAGAGAAAACATATTAATGATTTGATGTAGATATGAAAAAGTAAGGAAGAAAATATTTGAGCAACAGCATGCGAGGTGGTGTTGTTAGCTAAGGTAGAGGACCATAGATATTGGACATACATGGGGAATAAACCTGGATAAGTTATGGACATTTTGAGGCTAACATCCCTGTAGGACGGGAAAGCAGTCAGTCAGATAGACATAATGCTCAAGGGAGAGAACTGGGCTGAACATTTATATTTGAGTCACCAACATGTAGAAAATGATCAAGATTGCTTAACGGTAGTAGAGAGAATGAGAAGGTTAAGAAAGCCTACACAGAGCCCTAAAGAAGGTTGATACTTAGGAGACAGGCAGATACAAGTACATGGATAAATATAGTTTATGAGATACCATATCAAAGTAGATAAGTAAAAATGGACTCCATTAATAAATGGAGTTGAGATAGCTGAGTAGCTATATGGACAAAAGAAGAAAAAATGGACCTAGAGATCACACCAAACATAAGAATAAATTACAAACATATCAAAGATTTAATGTAAAAAGAAAAAGGAAACCATACAAGTAACCAGTCTTAATCTAATCCATGCTTAAAAACATGCTGGCTGGCAAATTTTCAGATAAAAAGAATCTATATTCCACTATATTAAATGGGAAAAACAGTAATACAATTGATCCATCCAAAACCTTCAACCAATTTCCCCAAATGTCAATAAACACTCTAAAACAGCAATAACCAAGGATTTTTGCATAACAAAAACCATTTAAACATCAATTATCTAATAATTTACCACTTAATGAACTCATTAGTTTAGTTTGCATGTTTGTGTTCATTATGGAATGATATTCTGGGATATTCAATACAAATTATGCTTTATTTCTCCACTGCATTGCACATAAGCTGTAATGTAAATAACCCCATTAAATATTTTGTTACAAACACATAAAAATTACAAATAACATTTAGCAAAATAAACAAAAAAGACAATTTTAAAATCATGATTGTTTACCACTTGAAAAACTGCTTGAGTGAGATTTCATAGAAAGAAAAGCATCACATCAACATGCACTGTTGCTGTGGTGGTAGGTAAAGGTTAGTGAGAGAACATATAAACATCTCGGGCAGGAGGTGTGATGCCACAGGTACAACAGCCGAGACATGACTGCAGAGCATCCTACATTCTCTAACCAATTTTCATGAGTTACTTTAATGTCTTTGCTATGGTACATATGTAAACCCACCAAAGTGAATTTTTAATTAAGATTGTTTGGGGTAAAAAATAAAGACTGTCAGATGTGAGTACATTAAAAATTAAAAACTGCTGCATGGCAAATCAAAACCATAAAGAAAGTAAAAGTTAAAATGAAAATATCCAATTAAGAAAATATATTTGCCACCTACATCACACAGGGTTAATATCCTTAATAAAGAAAGTGCCTTCTAATAATGGATTAGAAGATGGGGCTAGATGGCTGACTAGGACATCAGTTTCCAGATTGTCTCAGAAAGAAGGAAACTTTTAGATGAAAAAAAAAAAAAAAAACATATCCCAGGTGTAATCCAGAAGGAACAGTGCCAGAACCTACCATAGATTCCATGGAAGAAGTTGTGGAGCAGAGCAAGAAGGAGAAAGATATCAGCAGAAATCTACCCCCAAGAAACCTGGAGTCCCATGGAAAGGTTAACTGAGGGATATTTTTTTCTCCTTCCCTCGCACCTCTGGTAGTTAGCAGGTTCTTGAGCTGCTAGAGAGCTTCTCTGCCCTCATGTGCCCCAAAGCTGCTGCCACCAGTGAACTGGGAGCTTCTTGAAAACAAATCACTGGGCTGCCATCCCCCTCAGTATCGCTCCCTGTCACCACAGATGTGAGTTGAGATGGCAGGTGCCACATTGGTTCTCCACTCATTGTGTGCTTCTGGCCTCACCAGTTTATTTAGTTAGAGAAATACAAAATACAGTGCAAAGTTTTAAGGATAGACTAGACCAGGTGAAAGAAAGAATCTCAGAGCTTAAAGACAACTCTTTTGAATTAATGCAGTCAAAAATAAAGAACAGAGAATTAAGAGGAATGAGCAAAGCCTACAAGAAATATGGGATTATGTAAATGGGCAAATGTAAGAATGATAGATAACCCTGAGGGTGAAGAAAAAAAAGCACAAGGCCTGGAAAACCTATTTGAAGTATTAATTAAAACTTTCCTGGTGTTTCTAGAGATTTAAACATCAAGATACAAGAAATTCAACAAACATCTGGAAGAGTCATTGCAAAAAGTGAATCACCAAGACATATAGTCATGAGACTATCTAACATCAACTTAAAGGAGCAACTCCTATGAGCCATGAGGAGAACATCAAGTAACTTACAAAGGAAAATCCATCAGGCTAACAGCAGATTCTCGAAAGAAGCCTGACAAGCCAGAAAGGAATGAGGTACTATCTTCAGTCTCCTTAAAAAGAATAACTTACAGTCAAGAATTTTATATCCTGCTAAACTAAGTTTCATAAGTGAAGGAGAAATAAAGTCTTTCCCATACAATTAAACACTATTTGAATTTGTCACTACTAGACCCTTCCTACAAGAAATGCTCAAACGTGCATTACACGTGCAAGAACACAATACATATCAATGAGTGTAAAAACACCCAAAAGTTATAGCACAAGAAGGAAAACAAAACAATAAGGTATCATCCAACATGGTGAACAGAACAGCAACCCACATATCAGTACTAACAGCCAATGTGAACGTTATAAATGCAGCACTTGAAAGACATAGACTAGCTGAATGGAAAAAAAAAATACAAGCAAAGTATTTGCTGTCTCCACAAAACACATCTAAACCACAAAGACTCATTCAGACTCAAGGTAATTGGATGGAAAAAAATATTCCATGCAAACGGAAAACAAAAGTGAGCAAATGCAGCTATTCTCATATGAGATAAAATTGACTTTAAATTAACAATGTTAAAAAACAAGACAAAGATCATCATTATATAACAGTAAAGGGAGCAATTCAATAAGAAGACATAACAATCCTAAATATATATGAACTTAACACAGGAGCTCCCAGTTTCATAAAGCAAATGATTATAGAAGTAAGCAAAGAAATAAACAGTAGCATCTTCATAGTCAAAGACTTCAGAATCTCCACTGACAGAACTGGATGGATTATCAAAGCAGAAAATGAATAAACAAACACTGGACTTAAATGGGACTCTAGAACAAATGGACCTAACAGAAATTTGCACAACATTCTACCCTAAAACTACTGAATACACATTTTTCTCATCAGCACAAGGGACATTTTCCAAGACTGAACATATCTTAGGCCAGCAGTCCCCAACATTTTAGGCATCAGGGACCAGTTTGATGGAAGGCAATTTTTAGATGGACTGGGAGTGGGGATGAGGGAGGAGACAGAGCTCAGGCAGTGATGCGAGTGACGGGGAATAGCTATAAATACAGATGAAGCTTTGCTTGCTTGCCCACCACTCACCTCCTGCTGTGTGCTTCCATCACCCCAGTTCCCAAGTTTCATGGAAGACAATTTTTCCATGGCCTGGGGGTTGAGGGGCAAACTCTGTGGACCAGTTTCTAAGATGCCAGAGACTGGTACCAGTCCACAGCCTTGGGGTTGGGGACCACAGTCTTAGACCACAAAACAAGTCTCATCAAATGCATAAAAACTGAAATCATACCATGTATTTTCTCAGACGACAGTGGAATAAAACTAGAATTCAATTTCAAGATAAACACTCAAATACACACAAAGTCATGAAAATTAAACAAACTGCTATTGAATGATCCTTGGGTCATTGATAAAATTAAGAACTGAATGACAAAGGGGGTACAAATTTTAAAAATCTATGACATACAGCAAAAGCAGCCCTAAGTGGAAAGTTCATAGCCTTAAATGCCTACATCAAAAAGAATGATGACAAAATAACAATCTAATGTCACATTTCAAGGAACTAGAAAAAGAAGAGCAAAACAAACCCAAAGCCATCAGAAGAAAAGAAATAACAAAACTCAGAGAATTGAATGAAATAGAAACCAAAAAACAATACAAAGAATCAATGACGCAAAAGGTTATTTCTTTGAACAGATAAACAGAATCGATATAGCACTAGCCAGATTAACCAAAAATAGAAGAGAAATGACTCAAATAACCTCAATAAGAAATTAAAAAGGAGACATTATAGCTGACACGACAGAAATAAAAAATATTATCCTTGAATACTATAAACATCTCTACACACACAAACAAAAAACCCTAGAGGAAATGGATACATTATTGGAAACACAGACTGAATTCTACCACACTTGCAAGAAGAACTGGTACCTATTCTACAGAAACTACTCCATAACATTGAGAATGAGGGACTCCTCCCTAACTCATTCTAGGAAGCCAATATCACCCTGATACCAAAGCCAGGAAAGGACACAACAAAAAAATAAAACTACAGACCAATATCCCTTATGAACATAAATGCAAAAATCCTCAACAATAAATTAGTAAACTGAATTCAGCAGCACTTCAAAGAGATAATCTACCATGATCAAGTGGGTTTCATCCCTGGGATACAAGGATGGTTTAACATATGCAAGTCAATAATTGTAATTCACTACCTAAACAGAAACAAAAACAAAGACCATATGATCATCTCAAGAGATGTAGAAAAAGCATTCGATAAAATCCAGCACCCATTTATGATAAAAACCCTCAACTAAATAGGCATAAAAAAAGAATATACCTCAAAATTATAACATCTGTATATGACAAACCCATAGCAAACATCATACTGAATGGGGAAAAGTTGAAAGCATCCCCCCTAAGAACTGGAACAAGACAAGGGTGCCCACTGTCATTTAACATAGTGCTGAAAGTCCTTGCCACTGCAATGAGGCAAGAGATGGAAATAAAGGGTATCTAAATTGGAAAAGAGAAGGTCAAAATATTGCTTTTTGCTGACAATATGATCTTGTATTTGGAAAACCTCAAAGACTCCACCAAGAGACCCCTGGAATTGATAAATTCCGCAGAGTCTCAGGTTACAAAATCGATGTACATAAATCAGTATCCTTTTGATATACTAATAACAGTCAAGCAAGGAGTCAAATTAAGGGCTTACTACCATTCATAATATTAATAGCTAGAAAGAAAATTAAATACCTAGGAATGTACTTAACAAAGGAAGTTAAAGACCTCTACAAGGAGCTCTACAAAACAGTGATGAACAAAATTGCAGATGACACAAACAAATGGAAAACTATCCCATGCTCGTGAATTGCTAGAGTGACCATCATTAAAATGTCCATACTGCCCAAAGTGATTTACAGATTCAACACAATCCCCATCAAAATATCAGTGTCATATTTCACAGATCTAGAAAAATTCAATCTAAACTTCATTTGGAAACAAACAAAAAAAGCCCAAGTAGCAGCAATCTTAAGTAAAAAGAACAATTCTGGAGGCATCATAGTATTCCACTTCAAACTATACTACAAGGCTATATAACCAAAACAACATGGTACTGGTATAAATTAGAGACATACACCAATGGAACACTATAGAGAACTCAGAAACAAAACTACGTACTTACAGCCAACTGATCTTCAACAAAGCAGACAACACATACACTCGGGAAAGGAATCCCTATTCAATAAATGGTGCTGGGAAAATTGGCTAGCCACATGCAATAGAATGAAACAGTATCTTATTTCTCACCATATACAACAATTAATTCAAGATGGATTAAAGACTTAAATGTAAGGCATGACACCATAAAAATTCTAGAAGACAATATAGGAAAACATTTTTAGACATCAGCCTAAGCAAAGAATTTATGACTAAGGCAAATATAGCAACAACAAAAATAAATAAATGGGACTTAAATTTAAAAAAAGCTTCTGCATAGCAAAGGAAATTATCAAGAGTAAATAGACAACCTATGGAATGGGAGAAAATAATCACAAACTAAACATCTGACAAAATACTGATAGCTAGAATCTACAAAGAATTCAAACAAATTAACAAGAAAAAAAAAAGACACCCAAATAGCTCCTTTAAAATGGCCAAAAGACATAAATAGAAGATTTTTGAAAGAAGATAGACAAATTGCCAACAAACATATGAACAAATGCTAAACATCACTAATCATCAGGGAAATGAAAATTAAAACCACAATGAGACATCACCTTACCCCTACTGGAATGGCCATTATTAAAAAGTCTGAAAAGGGGAGAGAGAAGATGGCGGAGTGGTGGTGACTGCCTGGATCCACGCTCCCGGTGAGGAAGTCATGGATCCGGACCTGCCACAATGCTAGAGGACCGCTACCACACAGGAATAGCGATGCGAATCCACGGAAAATCAACGTGGGACAAACAGAGCGAGTGAGGTCTGAGGTGAACGAAAATTAGGATCGCGAAATTCTGCAGAATGTGGGACAGACAGTAGACAGCGGAGTGCGGGTCAGCTGCCCCTGCCCCCAGGTGGGGCGGGGGCAGCCTCCTGGGAAAGCGGCTTGCTCTCCTCACTGACCTCCACTCCCAATTGTTTAGAGACCTGCCTCAAGCCAGTGCAGAATCACCGAGGGAGATGTGGGGCATTGCAGACAGGAGGCTTTATCGGGAAAATAGCTTAGAACCTGGGGGGTCTCAGCTGAGACAGTGCTTGGTGAGGAGGGACGGACCTGCGCCAGGGCGGAAAAGCACAAAGGATCCCCGAACAGCGAATTACATTGTGCCTCCTTGGTGCCTTTTTCGGGTTCTCCAGCCGGTGGGCCCCGTGGGCGTCTTTGCTCGCCAACCCCCCAGCAGCGGCAGTCTCTGCCTGCCGGGGAGCTGGTCCCCTCCAGCCCTGGAGCTCTGTGGGTGCCATCTTGAAAGTGAAGGCAAAACCGCTTGGGAGTCATAAGGTGCCGAGCGGCTCTCTATGCCTAGCGCCATCCGCTGGTCTCTGAACCCACACCAGGAGCACGGGATATGCATGAGCACGCTGGGCAGGAGACAATAAAGGGTGAACAGCTTGGACCCTGGGGGAATCTCCGCCGGGGTGGCGCTCGGCGTGAATGGGCGGAGCTGCGCTAAGGCGTAAAAAAAAAAAAAAAAAATAATAGGGTCGTCGAACTATATATTTTATTCTTGGTGTATTTTTTCTGTTTTTTTTTTTGCGGCAGCTCACGAGCTGGACAGCCACAGCGGGCACCTTTGCCCTCCAGGCCTCTGGCTGCTGTGCCTTTTGAACATGGAAGCTAGATCCCCACCACCCCCAGAGCTCTGTGGGCGCGCAGGCGCCATCTTGAAATCGACAGCGAAACCGCTCGGGACCCAAAAGGTGCCGAGTGGGCGTGAAGGGACGGAGCTGCGCTAAGGCGTAAAAACAAAAACACAGAGTCGCCAAAATATATACTTCAGATTTGTGTATCTTTTCATTTTGCGGTGTGGTGTGGTGTTGTGTAGTTTTGTTTTTGTTCTTTTTTGTTTGTGTTTTTGGTGTTTTTTGTTTGGTTTTTTGTGTTTTTTTTTCTTATATATATATTTTTTTCTTCTTTTTTTCTTTCTTTTTCTTCTCTTTCTTTTATTTCTTTTCTCTTCGTTTCTTTTCTTTTTTTTCTTTCTTCTCTCTTTTTGCCTTCTAACTGGGGAGCCATGGTGAGCTTCGGAACTGGCCAGGCCCCTGGCTCTGGTACATACCGAAACCTGAGCAGTCACCCCCAGCACCAGAGATCTGCGTGCATGCAATCGCCATCTTGGTGCCCACAGCCAAGTCACTGCGGAGCAATAGGGTGCCCAGAGGATCCCTGGACAGCCCCCTCCCCTGGTCCACAGACCTTATATAGGGGCCCCGCCCATGTGTAAACACTGAATACTTCTCCAGAAGCGAGAGTGTGGAGCCTGGTCCCTGGGGACATTGGGCCAAGGCAGACTTTTGCCCATGGGAGCTGCAGCAATTGGGGCATTGAGCAAGCAAGGGCACCATCCACTCCTCATAGCTAATATCTTTCCTGTGGATAGAGACAGAAACCACCCCTATAGAGGAAAAACCAAAGGGAAACAAACAAACAAACAAACAAAGAGAATTTCGGTCTACTACTAGTGTGGACCCTGCCTGCCTTCTGAAAGACCACAACAGAGTGTGCTAACTCACCAAAGCAGTCTTGGATCACTCCAATCTTCTAGGATTGGACCCATCAGAAGCAGTCCCCCAACTGAAATAGAAAAATCTCTAAACAATACACAACAGTCTCCCCCTCTTGCCAAAGGAAGCAACATACCTAGACTGCTTCACAGCCTAAGAATAGAGCACAAACAGTGCTGGTAACCAGACTAAATCTATAAGAAGAGATCCAACGATAAATCTAGATGGGAAGGGCCCAGCGAAAAAACATGGGGAGCACAAAGAATCAAACGGAAAGCTCACCCCCAAAGAGAAATACCAGCTCTCAACCATTTGACACAAACCAGACTCAAAACACCAACATGTCACAGGAAGAATTCCAATTATGGATTATAAACAAGCTGAATAATATATAAGAATCAATGGATAACCAACACAAAGAAACCACAAAAAAATACAGGATTTGGAGGAAAAATTCACTAAAGAAATTGAAATATTGAAGAAAAACCAAACTGAACTCCTAGAAATGAAGAATTCACTCAGAGAGCTACAAAATACTGTGGAAAGTCTCAAGAGCAGGGTAGATAAAATAGACGAAAGAATCTCAGAAATTGAAGATAACTCCTTCCAACTAAATAAGTCAGTCACAGAGATAGATCAAAGAAGTAAGAGAAATGATCAGAGTCTTCAAGAAATGTCGGATTATGTGAAGAAACCTAACTTGAGAGTTATTGGCATTCCTGAGGGTGAAGAAGATAATAAGCAAGGGTTGGACAAGCTATTTGAAGACAAAATTGAGGAAAATTTTCCAGGCCTTGCCAATATTCTAGACATACAGATTCAAGAAGCTCAAAGGACCCCTGGGAGATTCATAGCAAATAGGAAAACACCACGCCACGTAGTCATCAGGCTGACCAAAATATCCACCAAAGAGTCCCTTCTCCGAGCTGTAAGGAGAAAGACACAAGTAACTTACAAAGGAAAACCCATCAGAATTATGCCAGATTTCTCAACTGAAACCTTACAAGCAAGAAGAGATTGGGGCCCCATTGTCACGCTTCTGAAACACAATAATGCCCACCCTAGAATCTTGTACCCAGCTAAGCTAAGTTTTCTATACGAAGGAGAAATAAGACATTCTCAGATAAACAAAGGTCGAGGGAATTCACCAAGACAAGACCAGCCCTCCAAGAAGTACTCCAAAGAGAATTACACACGGATCAGCACAAGAAAGATCCACGAATGTAAAACTACTCAAGAGCTAACGATCGAATTCCAGATACCACAATGGCTCAGGAGAGAAAACATCGCAATGAAGTTCTACCCAACAAGCTGAACAAAAAACTGTCTCACTTATCAGTTTTCTCAATAAATGTGAATGGCTTGAATTCCCCGCTCAAGAGACATAGACTGGCCCAATGGATAAAAAAACACAATCCAAGTATCTGCTGTTTTCAAGAAACTCATCTAACCTGCAAAGATGCATTTAAACTCAAAATAAAAGGATGGAAATCGATATTTCAAGCAAACGGTAACCTAAAGAAAGCTGGTGTGGCAATCTTAATTTCCAATAACTTAGCTTTCAAACCAACAAAAATAATAAAAGACAAAAATGGCTACTACATACTGGTTAAAGGCACAATTCAACAAGAAGCCATGACTATACTCAATATATATGCACCCAACCTAGGTGCATCCAGATTCATAAAGCAAACCCTACTAGATCTCAACCAAATGATAGATAACAATACTGTAATAGCTGGAGACTTTAACACCCCACTGACAGTACAGTACAGATCCTCTAAACAGAAAATAAACAAAGACATAATGGACCTAAATAGAATGCTAGAACAAATGGGCATGGCTGACATCTATAGGACATTCTACCCAAAGTCCACAGAATATACATTCTTCTCATCAGCTCACGGGACATTCTCTAAGATTGACCATGTCCTAGGACATAAAGCATGTCTTAAAAAATTCAAAAAAACAGAAATTATACCATGCATTTTCTCAGATCACAGCGGAATAAAAGTAGCAGTGAACACAAACATAAACCCTCACTCTTACTCAAAGTCATGGAAGCTAAATAACTTTCTCCTGAATAATTATTCTATAAAGGAAGAAATCAAGATGGAAATCAAAAGTTTCTTTGAATTAAATGACAATGGAGATACAACTTATCAAAATCTATGGGACACAGCTAAAGCAGTCCTGAGAGGAAAATTCATATCCATAAATGCCTACATCAAAAAGACAGAAAACCTGTAAATAGACAACCTAACGAATAGACTCAAAGAACTGGAGAAAGAAGAACAAAACGACCCCAAACCGAGCAGAAGGCGAGAAATAACTAAGATCAAATCAGAATTAAATGAAAAGGACAACAAAGAAACTATAAGGGAAATTAATAAAACAAAAAGTTGGTTCTTTGAAAAGATAAAAAAATAGACACACCTCTGGCTAGACTAACCAAGAGCACAAAAGTAAAATCTCTAATAACCTCCATTAGGAACATGAAAGGAGAAATCACAACTGATGCTACAGAGATACAAGATATCATCTATGAATTCTACAAAAATCTTTATGCACACAAACTGGAGAATGCAGAAGAAATGGACAAATTTTTAGAAACCCATAGTCTTCTCAGGCTCAACCAGGAAGAAAGAGAGTACCTAAACAGACTAATATCAAGAAATGAAATTGAAACAGCAATAAAAAACCTTCCCAAAAAGAAAAGCCCTAGTCCAGATGGGTTCACACCTGAATTTTACCATAGATACAAAGAAGAACTGGTGCCCATCCTACATAAACTATTCTCCAATATTGAGAAGGATGGAATTCTCCCCAACATGTTCTACCAAGTCAATATAACATTGATACCAAAACCAGGAAAGGACACAACAAAAATAGAGAACTACAGACCAATTTCTCTCATGAATATAGATGCAAAAATTTTCAATAAAATACTAGCAAATCGAATCCAAGTACTTATCAAAAAAAATAATCCACCACGACCAAGTGGGCTTCATCCCAGAGATGCAGGGGTGGCTCAACATACGTAAATCTATAAATGTAATTCACCACATAAATAGAAGCAAAACCAAAAACCATATGATACTCTCATTAGATGCAGAAAAACATTTGACAAAATTCAACACCCTTTTATGATAAAAACGCTTAACAAAATAGGCGTAGATAGAACCTACCTAAAAATGATACGAGTCATATATGACAAACCCACAGCCAACATCATTCTGAATGAGGAAAAATTGAAAGCACTCTCTCTTAGAACTGGAATCAGACAGGGCTGCCCACTGTCCCCATTACTTTTCAACATAGTATTGGAAGTCCTTGCGAGAGCTATCAGGCAAGAGAGCAGAATCAAGGGAGTCCAAATAGGGAAGGAAGAGATCAAACTCTCACTTTTTGCTGATGATATGATGTTATATCTGGAAAACCCCCAGGATTCAACCATGAGACTCCTGGAATTGATTAACGAATGTAGCAAAGTCTCAGGCTACAAAATTAATATACACAAATCAGAGGCATTTATATATGCCAATAACAGTCAATCAGAAAACCAAATTAAAGACTCAATACCCTTCAAAATAGCAACAAAGAAAATAAAATATCTAGGTATATCCCTAACTAAAGAGGTAAAGGACCTCTATAAGGAAAACTATGAAACACTGAGAAAAGAAATAGCAGAACTTGCAAATAGATGGAAAAATATACCATGCTCGTGGATTGGAAGAATCAACATTGTTAAAATGTCTATACTACCCAAAGTGATCTACAGATTCAATGCAATCCCTATTAAATTACCACCATCATTCTTTACAGACGTAGAGAAAATAATTATACACTTTGTATGGAATCAGAGAAGACCCCGTATAGCAAAAGCAATTTTAAGCAACAAAAACAAAATGGGAGGTATTAATTTGCCAGACCTCAAACTATACTACAAAGCCGTGGTTCTTAAAACAGCCTGGTACTGGCACAAGTACAGGGACACAGACCAGTGGAACACAACAGAAAATCCAAATATAGAACCATCCTCATATAGGCACCTAATTTTTGACAAAGCAGGAAAGAATATACTCTGGGGACAAGAATCCCTATTCAATAAATGGTGCTGGGAGAATTGGTTAGCCACTTGTAGAAGACTGAAACAGGACCCACAGCTTTCACCTCTCACAAAAATCAAATCACGGTGGATAACAGACTTAAACCTTAGGCGTGATACAATCAGAATTCTAGAAGAAAATGTAGGAAAGACTCTTACAGACATTGGCCTAGGCAAAGAATTTATGAAGAAGACCCCCAAGGCAATCACAGCAGCAACAAAAATTAATGAATGGGACATGATTAAACTAAAAAGCTTCTGCACAGCCAAAGAAACAGTCAAGAGAATAAACAGACCACCTACAGAATGGGAAAAAATATTTGCATACTACACATCAGATAAAGGACTGATAACAAGAATCTATTTAGAACTCAGGAAAATCAGCAAGAAAAAATCAAACAACCCTATCAAAAAGTGGGCAAATGACATGAATAGAAAGTTCTCAAAAGAAGATATAAGAATGGCTAACAAACATATGAAAAAATGCTCAACATCCCTAATCATCAGAGAAATGCAAATCAAAACCACAATGAGATATCACTTAACCCCAGTGAGAATGGCCTTTATCAAAAAATCCCAAAACAACACATGTTGGCGTGGGTGTGGAGAGACAGGAACACTAATACACTGCTGGTGGGACTGCAAACTAGTGCAACCCCTGTGGAAAGCATTATGGAGGTATCTTAAACCAATTCAAGTAGACCTGCCATTTGATCCAGCAATCCCATTATTGGGCATATACCCAAAGGAAAAAAGGTCATTCTGTAACAAAGACACATGTACCTGAATGTTTATAGCAGCACAATTCACAACAGCAAAGATGTGGAAACAACCCAAATGTCCATCAATATATGATTGGATTAGTAAGCTGTGGTATATGTATACCATAGAATATTACTCAGCTATAAGAAATAATGAAGATACGACATCTCTACGGTTCTCCTTGAGAGAGTTGGAACCCATTATATTAAGTGAAGTATCCCAAGAATGGAAAAACAAGCATCACATGTACTCACCAGAAAATTGGTTTCCCTGAACATTACCTAAATACACATCTGGGAACGACACCAATCGGATATCAGACTGAGGTGTGGGGTGGGGGAGGGGATGGGGGTATGCCTACACAATGAGTGCATTGCGCACCGTTTGGGGAATGGTATCGCTTGAAGGTGCTGACTCGGGAAGGGGGGTGGGGAAGGGAGGGATATATACCTACATGATGGGTGCAACGCGCACTATCTGGGGAACAGACACACCTGGAGCTCTGACTTGGGGGAAAAGGCGGTACATGGGCAACGTACGTAACCTGCAATTCTGTATCCCCCATAACAATAAGATGAAATAAAAAAAAAAAAGTCTGAAAACAATAGATGCTGACATGGATGCAGAGAGAAACGAATACTTATATATACACTGTTGGTGAGCTTGTAGTACAACCTCTTTGGAAAATGGCATGAAGATTCCTAAAAGAAATAATTGTAGACCATTCGACCCAACAATCTCACTACTGAATATCTTCCCAAAGGTAATGAAATTATTTTATCAAAAGGACACTTGTACTTGAATGTTTGTTGCAGCACAATTCACAATTGCAGATATGTGCAATCAACCTAAGTGCCCTTCAATTCATGAGTAGATAAGGAAAATGCGATATATGTATACATACACACATACACACACACACACACACACACACACACACCATGGAGTACTACTCAGCCATAAATAAGAATGAAATAATGTCATTTGCAGCAACATGGATGAAACCGGAGACCATTATCCTAAGTGAAGCATCTCTGGAATAGATAACCAAACATCACATGTTCTCATTAATAAGTAGGAGCTAATAGATGAGTACATATGGGCACAAAGCACTGTAAAGGACTTGAGAAACCAAGAAGGGGTATGGGTAGGAAGGGGCCTATGGATAAAAACTTACCTTTTGGGTGCAATGAACATAATCTGATATTAGGCACACCAAAAGCCCTGATTTACACATTATATAAGCTATCCATGTAATAAAAGCACTTGTACCCCCTTAATTAATATTTTGAAATAAAAGATTAAATAAAAATTAAATTAATTCTGAATTTACAAATGGAAAAGAAAGGCATTTAAAAGAGCTTTCAATGGATGAAAAGATGCTCAACATTTCTCTTCTAAAAGAAATGCAAATTAAAACTGAGATAACATCTCTTACATATACCAAATTAACTAAAATTCACGTATTTGTTAGCAAAGCTGTGAGAACACACTTCCATACACTGTTGTTTTTGCAAGAAGGAAGGTGCTATAAAACTATATGGAAGAGTTTGGATAGCTATCAGAATTACAAACACACATACCCTTTGACACAACAATCTCAATTTGAGGAATCTAATTGGAATATACACATATACCCAAGAAATATAAAATGATCTATATGTGAGATTATTATGGAATTTTTTATCCAAGCGAAACATTAGAAACAGACCACATATCCAGCAGTGGAGACTGGTTGATTTACATAGCTATATAATGGGCTACAACTATGCAACCTTAAAAAATAATGTACTAAGATGAAGAGAACCCTAGTTTATATTGCTAACTTAAAAAAGCAAGGTACAAAATAGTGTGCCTAATATACTAACTTTGAGTAAGTTAGGAGAAAATGTAATACATATGCTGTTTTGTTTAAACTGGCAACATATACATATGAAAATATACATAAGGGTAATCAATAATAAAAATAAGGGAAGGAAAAGAAATGTGTAGCTCAGGGACAGTAATGAAGAGTAGGCTTTTCTACCTATAACTTACTAAAGAGTTTTAATTTTTAATAATATATATCCTTAAATTTTATATATCCCATGAATTAAAAACAAATAAAAACAGAAAAATCTGATCGTATATCAAATCAATAATAAGAGCACAAAGAAAAGATCTATTTCAAGAGCTGTAGAGTAAAATATACATCTGTCTCTCATCCCCGCTCCTTCCTTGTCCCTTTCTATTTCTATCTCCCTCTCTCTTTCTTCCTCTCTCCTTCTCTTTCCCTCTTTCTCTCTTCCTCCCTTCTATCTCTCTATCTCTTTCTATCTCTCTATCTCTTTCTATCCTTTCACATTACTTTTAATAAATACAGTAGCAATGGATATGAAAAAATTAGAAAATATAGACAAGCAAAAATGAGGAAATAACATTATCTCTCACCCCCCTGAGTTTACCGCAAAAATATCCTTAATTATGTACTTTTGGATCTTTTTATATGTGAATCTTTAATGAATAAGTGTGAATGTACCATAATAATATGTGTGTATATACATATAACCAAAATGAGATCTTACTCTATGCATCTTATCACAAATTTTTTCTTAGTAAATAATCACCACCTATTTAGTTGAGTAAATTTTTCTATCATCTAGTATCTAGATTACATTTCAATTCCCCTATTTCAAAAATGTTATTTATAGCTGATTTGTTAAAAATTAGTATTTTTAAAACTTATGTGTTATAACTTACTGTTATGTTTTTTAAGTCCTTTTTCATTTAGCCTGAACACCTCCTCGTTAGTATCAATTCATTGAAGAAACTATGCCCGCTGTTGTGCAGAATATTTCTCATTATGGATTGCTTTCTTGTTGCTTCCTCACCGTGGCATTTGTCTATTACTTTAAGAGAAATGGTAGACATCTTTAAGAGAGATACACAGACATCTGTAATTTATATCTAAAAGGACTGATGAATACAACTTAAACATTTTTAGCTAGAATATAAGATAGATGATGCAAACCCTAAGTGACATCACACCAGAGGTAATATAATATTTGGTTGACCCACCATGAGTGATGCTAACTAAGATTGACCACTATCTTAGAGTGACGGCAGCCTCATCTTTCCATTTTACAGTAACAGTTTTTCACTGCAACTAAAAGTAATAATCGTGTTTTCTCATACTATACAAATGTAAAATGCCACTATCCATTTACCTAATGGATTTAAAAGCAATTGTTTGAATTGGTGATTTTACTTGGAGCTATAAGGGTGCATTTCAATAAGAAACAAAAAGTAGATGGGTAAATTCGAGTGATTTAATGAGGTTGAAGAGTAGGTTTGGTAGAAGTAATTCTTTAGGTGCAATGAAGGCTAGGTGATTGTGTTGATCTGTCTTTAAATTTAATATAGCGAGGACTGAATTTCTCTATTCTTTTAAAAAATATTTTGACTTTTTTTTTGTTTTCTCTCCATTCCTATTACCATTTTCTCCACACGAATTATTTCTTACTTGGATAGTTGGCAACTAATTGATTTTCCTTTTTCTGATTTGTTTTTCAATTCTCAATCCATTTTCCAGAACATCACCGTGAAAATCATTTTAAAATGCAAATTTGTTCAAATTCCATCTCTTATTAAAATTATTCAAGCTCCATCTCTTATTGAAATCTTTAAAAGAGTCTTGCACATTTTAGATTAGAGTTCTAAGTCCTTGTTTTAGCCGTTAAGACTTTTCCTCTGCCGGCCAATAGCTATCTGTAGCTTCATGTTCCACTACTCTTCACATCCACTTTTCTGCAGCCAAACTGAATTATTTGTAGTTCCTCTGATAAATCTGATTGCTGTGATTGATGCATTTGTGGCTCTGCCAAGGGAATGGTAGTGTCTGGAATATTCTTTACTTGTTATACAACTAGCTAATTCCTACTTTTCCTTCAGAACTAAGCTTACAAATTACTCCCCTGGGAACCCATTCCTGTGCCTCCCATTCTGATTTACATGTTTCATGGTGAGGTCAGCCACTTTTTCCTTTTTTTCCCATCGCTAAAGAGGCTGGAAAAGTTAAATATCCACTTTTCCAGCTAGCTAGGGGTTCTATATGTGACATCCATGAATAAAATATATGGATGATTTCTTGGGGTGGCTGGGGAAGTTTTGCTTTTCTGAAATTTCCACTCGTTCTTTATTCATCCTGCTTGGAAGAAGAGTAGTTGCCCAGAGCTTCAGTACTCTTCCAATCATGAAAGAAAGGCCAAAAAAATGCCAGATATTCTTTCTGATCCTGACATTATTGAGACACTAAACCTACGTTAACATTCACCCACAGACAGAATTCTTGTTATATGAGAATAAAAGTTGTTTTTATCATAGTAAGCTCAATTTTCTGTTGCTTACAGCTAAACATTGATTGCTCTCTTGCATTCCATGTAATACATGGAATACCCATTAGGTATGAATATATCCATCCCATCTTCCCCCTCCCACCTGCCTGACACCTGATGAATGTTACTACTATATGTGCACATAAGTGCGGATTAATTAGTACCAATTTGATGGTGAGTACATGCGGTGCTTCTTTTTCCATTCTTGTGATACATCACTTAGAAGAATGGGTTCCAGCTCCATCAAGGATAATACAAGAGGTGCTAGTTCACCATTGTTTTCTGTGGCTGAGTAGTACTCCATGGTATACATATACCACATTTTATTAATCCACTCATGTATTGATGGGCACTTGGATTGTTTCCACATCTTTGCAATTGTGCATTGTGCTGCTGTAAACATTCTAGTGCAGATGTCTTTTGCACAGAATGTCTTTTTTTTCCCTTTGGGTAGATGCCTGGTAACAGGTTTGCAGAATCAAATGGAAGCTCTACTTTCAGCTTTTAGAGATATCTCCATATTACTTTCCACAGAGGTTATACTAGTTTGCAGTCCTACCAGGAGTATATGAGTGTTCCTATCTTTCCACATCCATGCCAACATTTATTGTTTTGGAACTTTTTGGTAAAAGCCATTCTCACTGGTGTTAAGTGATACCTACTGATTTTTATAAATTGTTTACTTTTCCAAAAAGAGAGTCAAATCCTGAGAACAATTTACATTATGACACATAGAGATAGAGTTTATACTAATAATGCATAGTATCTGAAAAATTTAGCATAGTACAGCTAAACTATGGATAAAAGTATTTTTAACTAGAAAAATGTATCCAATATGAAACAGTATTAAAAAAAAAGTTGATTGCATTTGCTATAGGCGATCCAAAGCACAATAATTGTGCTAAAAATAAACATTAAAATAGCACCAGATCTAGCACTTTGTAATTTCAGAAATGAGGACAATTGATCAACCATATGCACACCCATTAGAAAATTATGCATGAGCATGTGTGTGTACTAAGCAACTCAAAGACATTTTAGTGCATTTCAATTATTCCATACATTTTTTGATCCTGTATCTCTCAATATTCATGACAATTTATTTTTTCTTATAAGATCTAAAATATTAAATTTATTAAATCTGGCTACATTACTGACTATATAGATGTCTTTTGAAGGAATACAATTAAAAATACAAAGAATATACTTTAGTTGGTTTTTACATGCTAATTCTTTTGTTTCAAAAAGATAGTATGGCTATTGAAAATGATGTAGGATCTCTAAATTGTTTCAGTTATTCTGGCAAAGAATATCGTGAATGAAAACTCTGCCAAGTCTTCATCTGAGATTATGAAATAAATAAAAATTTTATTTCAAAACAAAGCCTGGAAAATCTCAACAAAAATAACATAGTTGTTTTTAAACTCAATCTCTATGAAGAAAACTGTCATTTAATTCTTCGGATGATTCCCTACATATTTGTTTATTTTTGAGAAACATTTGATGATGTTTTTGTTAGCAGAAAAACAATTTATTTTTCAATCAACCCAGTTTTCTGACATCGTTAGTAGAAGCAGACTTTTCCAATTAATTAATAATGATGGAACCATTCATTAGCACCTTAATTTGAACATATTCTTAAATTTCCGTAATCCAATTGTCATTTAAAAAGAAGAGAGGAAAACACATTAGTTGAGTCAAGTGACTTTGAGAGTTTTCCTATCTCACTTAAAACTTCTAGGGTTTATTTGATACTTTGGGAAACAGAGTTGCTACCACTAGATGCAAGGTCCTGCCTTAAGCTGGGTATATAAATAAGACTATGAATAAAAAAGTTACACTAAATCTTTACCAAAATGTCTTCTCGCTCTAGCATACTTTCAAACTATTAAAATATCAAGTAAAGTTCAGTTTACTACTTAGATAATTCCTGAAAATGTCGATTTCATAACAAGAAAAAAGTCCACTTTTGTCCTTTAATGTGTAAAAACCATCACAAGTATACTATTCTGTAAAACAAACTAATAAAAATGGCCTTATAAACTATACCAGCGTCTAATGTATCATCCATTCATGAATTTATTGAACACATATTTGTGGAACATTCACCATGTGCAAAGTGACTTGCCATGTAAAAATACTATGTAGAGTCCCTGTTCCTGTGGAAATTATACTGTTTGGGAGGTAACAGATAATAAACAGATATACAAGTAAATCTATACCATAGATTTGGCTGTGGGATGGGATGTAGAAGAATAATGAACCAGAATAACAGGAAAAGAATGGTGGTGTCCAGGAGGCACAGCTATTTTTACCCATGTGACATTATAGCAGACACTTAAATGAAGTGAAGGAGCCCAGCTATGCAGATAGCTGGAGAATGAGTGTTTCAGACCAAGGGAAGAGCATGGTTAAAGGCTCTGAGGCAAGGGTATTCTTAGTGTATTTGAAGATCTTCAAGAGGTGCCACGGTGGTTAGACTAAAATTAACTTGGGACCAATATGAAATGGGGAGAGCGGTAGGAGTTGAGACCAGAGCTATAACTTGATACTATATGGACCAGCGTCTACAAGAACATGGTACCAAACCTGGATTTTTCTTTTCCAGTTTGAGAAGTCAAAGGTTACCTATTCTGAGAAAAAGAAAACATAGGAAACACAATATACAAATACTTTTTAAAAGTTTCTGCAAGCAGTGGATGAAATTACTAAATAGAAAAAGTAGAAGATTCCAGAGATAATTACTTTTTTTTTTTTTCTTCTTCTTCTTCTTCTTTTTTTTTTTTTTTAACTCACTAATTATCTGAGGACTAACTCTATGGTGAATTCCAACCTAGGCAATTTTCATATTGTACTGTTAGCGAAGAAAATTACATTCCAATATACAAGTTATTTATTGTTTATGCTTCCATTAGTTTATATAAAATTTCAAGGGAGAACATATCTGTATAGTCCATTCCTACCCAGGGAAACTCCTGAGCTACCTTAGAAAATTGCTTCTAGGATTAAGTTCATTTTATTAATCTAGGCAATAGATTTTGTGCTCACCAAGGAATCTACAAGTAAAATCTCACAGCAGGTGCAGCTGCAGGTGGCTGTGAAGCTTTCCAAATAGCCACTGAATCTGCCAGTGTAGAATATCTTATGTCATCTGGCAAATATCTCTAATGGACAGGAACTGCTTTGGGGCAAAAAATTCTCTTTTATGTAGAGATGGAAAAAATGCTATTAAGTTTTGTGTGTGTGTGTGTTTTCTACTTTCAACAAATGGCAGATAGATTTTTTTCCTCGCAAGAGGAGTTTAAAGATGTTTCTTTAAAATAAATTCAAAGTATTATTTGATGACTTATGCTGAAACAATTCTGCACTAAATTTGTAATTACTGGATAATTTAAATGTTAAATGATTAAATGAATTGCCATAAAGTTAATAGCATGTGTTTTTAATGTGTATGACCGAACTTGAGACATTATGTGCTTATAGTTTCTCCCAAGATGTAAAACATTGTCTTCTAACAGACAACTAGAAAATTCAGGCAAAGACAAACAAAGAGAGGGAAGCGCTTCAAAGATTTATGCAGGTGGAAGAGAGGGAATGCTTAGTGCTGTTGCTTGAGAAGGAACAATTTCTTCCTGACCACTCATTGACTTTAACTAGTGCATTGCAGTGTTTGTGAGACAAGGTAATAGGATAAAGGTCATGCATGTCCCTAGGATTTCTGCAGATTTTTTAAAAATCTGGAGGATGTGCTGTGAACTTTTCCTTCTGGTCTTTTTTTAGAATCACACATTTGGATTATCATGGTGTATTACAGTGTGAATACTGCTGGTTCTGCTGCACCATTTGCTCTTAATCTACATAGAAATCATTATTGATGTGAAAGTCTGAGAAGGGACGGGAGAATTGGATGCTCATCCCCTGCCCTTAGCCTTTGCATTTTCCTTCTAGCTCCACAGGGTCCGTGTTAACACAGGCACTGAGCAGCACCAGAAGGGGCTTTTGTGATTGTTAATTTATACAAGCGATTGAAAAAATTGTGTCTAGCAAGTGTATCATCATGAAATTATTTTTAATGATTATAGAAACACAAGTTCTTAATATCTTTATTAAATTGATATTGCAACACATTTTTAGGGAGCCAGCAGTAATGATAGTAGTAAATTGCAAGGTAAATAGTTAAGCAAATATGAATTAGAGTTAAGAGGAAAATCTGCCTAAAAATAATCATTCTTTTTCTTTTTAAAATAAAGAAAAAAGAAAAAAATACTATTAGTTTAGAAAGCAAATGAGGAAAATTTAAAATAGAAGTGATCAATACTGGGAAACGCAACAAGAAAAATGTGATTATGTTCTTGGAATATTATTAATGGACAGAGTTTTCATCTGTTCCAGGCCCTAAGAAACCAACAACTTATTTTACTTTTCTGGAAATGAATTCTGAATGAATAAAAAAACAAGCTCATTTGATTAATTATTTGTTCATAGAATTTATAAAGAGAGCCCAGAATCTTTTAGTCTCCTGAAAGTGTTTTAAAATTTTAAAACTTAGTAGAACTTACAAGCCTATATTCACTATGAGCAGAAATATTGCAAGCTGGAAACACACAGAAGACATTTGGAATGTTACTGCAATCCAGGTGCTAGTGATTTTCTCTCTAAAAATTCACCCCATATGTGCAACAGTTTATGAGCATTCAGTGCCCAAGGACACTTCTCAAATAAGGAAGAAATAATGTGTATTACCTAAGTTGAATATACTTATTTCAAATAAGCTGTTCTTATTTAACATAAAGTATGTTTTAAATCCTTTAATTTTACTGTCTGAGAAAGATATGAATTGCATGATTACTTATTCACAATTATTACAATATTCTTGTCATTTGAAATGCATTCATAACAAGCAAAGAGTTAAATTCTTTTCCGAAGCCATAGCAAGAGATGACACCTCCCTATTTATACGTGCAATGAAGGTTCAAGTTAGCTACAGGCTTTGAAAGTTTTCTAACTCTAATGTCTATAAAAATTGTGATTATAATTTGATTCTTTTAATCATCTTTATTGTTGTAATATAGTATCCTATATGTGTATAATATTATATTTAATGTAAATAGATGCTATTAAATACTATAATAAAGTCACCACTCAGATCAATTAGAACATTACCAAATTTTTGCAGTACCTAAGTTTTCCTATTTCAGAATTAGCCTCTAATCCTGAATTTTGTGTTTGAAATTCCCCATTGCTTTGAACAATAAAATAAAATTAAAACAAGAAACTTAATTGAATTAAATGATTCACTCTCACTGTATTTCCCTTTGCTTTCAACATCTGACACAACTGATACTATTTTTAAACCTCTAGTGAAAGACGAACATATATTTTTTCCTTTTATATTCTTTCACATTTTTAAAATTTTGTCAAAATTAAACAGAAAGAAAATAATTAGGGGAGAAATCACCATAAAACCTACTACACACAAGCAGCAATTATTAACAATTGCTACATATCGTTTTGGATATTTTTCTGTCTACATATGGTAGATTAACAAGAAGACAAAACTAATATCTTAAAATATAGTTAATTTTAAGTAAAATACATTAAATTTACATTTGGCATATAAACATAGTAAAATAAATTGATATAAACCTAAGGAAATGGCTAACTATTAGACAAAATTTGTTAAAGACAAGCAAGGATAGTATATGGCCCATGTGATAAAAAGAATAATTATTAAAATATTGATTGTAGGCATCATGTTTTTTAAAGCAAGCATTTTACTATTATACCATATTTATTTTTACCCTGCTATAAAGGATGACAAAATTAGTATTTAGACTCTTCCTCCCTCTCCTCACTTCCAATAATTCTGTATTGGATTTTCCTAAGAAATTGGAATTTTTTATGTTCTTTCCACTTACAGATACAAACTATTTTAGGAAAGTTTTCTTCCATTTCTAAGCTTTTATTTTTCTCTATCTCATTGCTCTATTCTGATCATGAGGAGACTGAGAATTAGACTTCTTTGTCTTTAAAAGCCATCATTGTTTTTATTTATTTTATTGATAAAATTAATTAAAATTATATATATTTAAGGTGTGCAATTTGATGATTTGATATACCTATGCATTATGAAATAGTCACCACAATAAAGCTAATTAACATAAGCATTACCTCACACAGTAACCATTTGTTTTCTCTTTTTTGTGGTGAGAACACTTAAGTTCTACATCTTAGCAAATTTTGAGTATACAGGATAGTATTGTTGACTATAACTCACACTGTTGTATATTAGAATTCCAGAACTTATTCATCTTGTGTAACTGAAACTTTGAACTCCTGAACCAACATCTTTCAGTTTCTCTCTTCCCCCAGCCCCTGGTAACCACCACTCTGCTCTCAGTTTATAAGAGTTTAACTATTTTAGATTCCATGTATAAGTAAGACCATGCAACATTTGTCGCTCTGTGTCTGGGTTATTTTACTTAGAGTAATGTCCTCTAGGTTTATCCACGTTGTCGCAAATGTCAAGATTTCCTTGTTTGTAAGGATGAATGATATTCCATTATATGTACGTTTATATGTATACATACCACATTTTCTTTATTCATTCATCCATCAAAGGGCATGTAGGTTGTTTTCCAATCTTGGCTATTGTAAATAATGTTGAAATGAATATGGGAATGCAGCATCTAGTTATCTGATCATCCCTGGGGAAGTGGAACTCTCTCGGTAACAGGAGTAGGCAGCAGGGTATTTGCCCGCTCCATGCAGCTAAGATCCTACAAACATGACCAGGGGTTGTACAGAGATAGGGAAATATTATGACACAACTTTAAAGCCAACTAATGGCACTCAAACTCAATCTCCTATTATCATATTTGACACACTGATGGATAAGTCATTCCCTCAATTTTCTTATAAACCTCATACCATAGCTAGCAAGTATGATTTGTAAAGCAAAACTGATTTTTAACATGCGGGCTATCAGGGTGACATATTCTTCCATGCTCACTTGAAGACTGTGCAGCCAGTATTTTGGAAAGATCTCAGAAATTTAGCACATTTAGTGTCAGAACAATAGGTACAGTCAATTAATTTCATCTAATAATATTTCCCAGGACAAACAGAATCATGACTGGGTGTCGCTGGGGAGTTTTAGATCCCAGGTGGAAGGTATTCCTGAGTGTTTTCCTTGAAACTGCTATACAGAAAAAGAAAAGACCATACAGATATTCATTGTGTCTTTGACACCAACAAAAACTCAAAACAAACAAACAAACAAAAAAACAAAAACAAGGATATGGACTTTCAAGAAAGTTATACAAGAGGCAGGAAGTGACTGAACTCTCAGGCAGAGGCTTTATATCATACATTGAGATCAAGAAAAAAAATCACTTTGGAGGTTGCTTGGACCTACAGAGTTTTATATCATTTTTTCCCAGAAAGTGCTATGTGAATATATTTCTGATAATTTTCTGGAAGATGTAAGTTGTATTTCCTTTTAGTAAGAATCAATATATCACAATAATGTGACAAACAGAAATGTCTTGAGGATATTTAAGCTTTTTTTATAATTTGCAAAAATACACCATATGGACTAGTAGTTCTGTGTATAGGGCCATCTTTGTGAAGGTTCATATATATTATCTCATTTAATCAATACAATTACAAAATGAGGGTGTTGTTACTATATCTAATTTTTAGGCCAAATTAAGAAAGCAGTTAAATGATTTACCCAATATCCCAGAAAAGATAAAGAATAGGGTAATATTCAGTTTCAGACAACGGTGTACGATTGGTATAAGATTAACAACCAGCTCTCTGGCTATGGGCAGTGGGAGGGGTGGGAAAGGAGAGCTGAGTTGTAGAATTTGACAATTTTCACCATATAAATACTCCCACTATGTCAGGTATTGAGCTATATATCTGATGTCATTGAATGGGGACTTCAGAAGAATGGTGTAGTGTCATCACACAGTATTTATAACATAAAGCTACAATAGACATCAATGGCATCAAAAATATAGAAAATAGTAAAATGCAACTAAAATTAAAAAGTGATGAGTTTGGAGTATTTGTTGTCTTTGTTTCTAAGATTTAATTATAAGTTTAGATAGTTTAATTTTTAATTATGAGTGTATTTAACAGCCAACTAGCAAAATCCCTAAAAATTTCACAATCTGCTCTCAGGAACTGATACAAGCTGGTTCCAGACCACGATTATGCACAGACCCCAACTCCTTTCATGATGTGATAGTTGTCTTCAATATAGATGTTTGTGTTGGTGTATAATGTAGAGAAAAGAACTTGGACTAACACACTTGACATGAACCTGGCCCCACCTCCAGCTGACTTTGTGATCAACAGCAAATTATGTCACCTCTCTGGTTCCAGTTTCTATCTGTTAAATAAGGAAGTTGAAGTCCCTGGCTTCAAAAGTTTGTAGCCATGGAAAACATTTTTATTTATTATCTTTAAAACATTCCCTTTATCTCATTAAAGGTGAATTACTCTGGTTAAAGTAGACTGTGGGGTTGGGGTGGATGTTCTGCTCACAGGCTTGGTACCCCTGCACTCCTTAGGGCACTCCAAGGAACCCCTAATTTTTAAAGTTTTCTCTGTACAATATTCTGTTATCAAATATATTTGGTCAGAACAATTACACACTTAGATGTTATACTACAAAACCTATTTTAAACCATCTTTAGGTAAAGTAAAGAGTACTTAACTGATCAACACTTAAGTGCACATATAGCAGTAACATTCATCCGGTATCCGGCGGATGGGAGGTGAGGAGAGAGGGGATGGGTATATTCACACCTAATGGGTGTGGTGTGCACCGCCTGGGGGATGGACATGCTTGAAGCTCTGACTAGGGTGGGGCAAAGGCAATATATGTAACCTAAACATTTGTACCCCCATAATATGTTGAAATAAAAAAAAATTTAATAAAAGAATACTTATGATTAACTCTTCTGCTTTAGTTACCCTTAGCAGTCTAAACTAAACTCAAACAATGGAAGTTAACATTTCCAGACAGAGCATCTGATTTCTCTTCCAGCCTCCTCCTCTCTCCCTATCCTCATCTGTTTATGGAGGCACCATTCAACCATTTTCAAAGATAAAAACCTTGGAATCATAGTAGATGCCTTTGTTTCTCTCACATTTGACTTCCAATTCATCAGCAAGTTGTGTTACTGCTATCTTCATCTTTCTCATTCATTTACTTATAAATGATAGTTACTGGCCAACTTCTAAATGCCAGACACAGTTCTCAGTTTTATGAATAAATGACAAATAAAATCCTTGCTCTCAGGAAAATTCTATTCTGGTACAGGGAGAAAGAAAAGAAACAATAACCAAATCAAACACTCTTATTAAAAGTGTGTCATGTGTGAATAAATTCTAATGAAAAGGAGGAGTCTGCTCTTTGGGATATCTGAGGAGAGCTTCTTTCAAGGCTAAGTGCCAAGACCTTGGGGTGGGACCATGCTTGGCATTTTTGAGGGACAGCAAAGAAGCTAGTAGGTTTGCACCAGAGGGGATGCAGTTGGGGTCAACAGAGGCAAGAGGCATGGTAGCCACAGTCTGCAGACTATAGTGAGAATAACTAGAATAAAAACTTTGCTTATTCTGAATTTAGGTCTCGGGCAGTGTTGTGTCCTGATTATTTCCTAAAAATTATCACTCCAGTTGCTGAGTAAATATGGATTTTGGGGAGAAGGATTTTATAGCAGCAAGTTAGCAGCAGTTATATGGTTGTTGAAATAATTTTTGGTCAAGTGAGGTTGGTGCCATGAACCAGTTTAGGGGCAGTGATGATGTTGAGAAATAACCAGTTTCTAATTATATACTTTAAAAAATACCCTACCTCTATCATTAGGTCCCTGACGGTGACCCTAATGTCATTTTTTCACACTCTTCCTTGCCTGATTTGAACCAACAGTATTGGACACCTTGTTAGTCCACAAACTTTCTAACTCACTTGGCTCTTTCAAGTCCTTCGAGTTTGATCTTTTCTCTTTATGGAATATTGGGATCCCAGGAAGTCTTATGGCTTGTTCTGTTTTATGCCATTCAGGTCTTTTCTCCTATGTCCCTCTGAAAAAGATCCTTCCTCTCCATCTATCTAATATCCCAGCCAGCATCATTTATTCTTTATCCCTCATTCCATTTTAATTTATCAACATAGCACTTAATATCAATACTTCAAATATATTATGCATTTATTTATTTATTTTTTTTTTGAGACAGAGTCTCGCTCTGTTGCCTGGGCTAGAGTGAGTGCCGTGGCATCAGCCTAGCTCACAGCAACCTCAAACTCCTGGGCTTAAGCGATCCTATTGCCTCAGCCTCCCGAGTAGCTGGGACTACAGGCATGCGCCACCATGCCCGGCTCATTTTTTCTATATATATTTTTAGTTGTCCATATAATTTCTTTCTATTTTTAGTAGAGACGGGGTCTCGCTCTTGCGCAGGCTGGTCTCGAACTCCTGACCTCCAGTGATCCACCCGCCTCGGCCTCCCAGAGTGCTAGGATTACAGGCGTGAGCCACCACGCTCGGCCTTATGCGTTTATTTTATCTTGTAGGTCTCCCCCATGCCATGACAATTTCTTTTGTTCACCACTGTCAAAACCAAATTCAACTTTCTAAAACATTGTGTCATTTCCGCATTTATAAACTTTGAACCACTCTGTATTTCCTGAAGTTCTGATTGTCCTATGGCACTGATAACTATAATCACCATGTCCTGGTAAGTACTGCCATTCACTCACTCACTTTCTCTTATCACTCAGTTTCCAAATTCCAAGAAAGGAAAAAAAATCCTGCATAAACCTATTTTTTGGTGCAGTTTGACTCCGTGATAATATCCTCGAAGCATCTGTATTTCAGTGTGCATTTTCACAGAACTGGCACCCTGCTCCCAGCCTGATCTGCCTGGATCTCACCTTGCTAATCAGGGCATAATGATACAAGGGGTGAAGCACATTGACAAGAGCTAAATTATTACAAATGTGCTTGGCTTCTGTGTGAAGGAAAGTATTGTATACACTTGAAGAGTCAGAATTAAATGTTTGCCCTTTGAGCTTTTATGCTGGGGAGATTTGAGGTGCACTTAGCTCAGTAGATTTTGTCCACATAAAGCCCTTTTGTTAAAAATCTGCTTTTCTTTTGCTTGTTATTATTAACCAAACAGTCTGCTTTTGTCAAAATTTTATAGTAGTTTCTGTTTCTCTTTTCTCTCTCAATTCCCATTATATTTCCTGGTGTCTTTTACTTTCCTTTCCTTCTCTTTTCATAATAAAACCACCTCTCTTCTTGACCACCACCAATATCAACTCCCCTTCCATTATTAGATGCTTTTTCATTCTTGGTGAATTAGGCAGAAAATAATCTAAATAGGTGAATTATACTAAGTAGATAAACTGACAATATACCCTACCACCAAACTCTCTCATTGTGCACATTTTGACCTGTCCAGGGTCATTTGCTCTCTGACTGAGCTTTGATTTCAGGCAATGTGAAGAGGTTACATTTTGTACTGTCAGTTTAACCTAGGTTTCATGCTTTAAGAACAAAGAAAGAGACAGAATGAGGGAGAATCAGGCCACATTCATGGAGCCTTCTTTTACTTACTGGAAGAAGAATATGAAGGGATGTGATCTCAAGCCCCTTTGAAGCCTCTGTGCTGTCCAAGAGAACATTTAGTACTTGACATACAGCTATTATAAATAAGGACATACATTTTTAATTGTATTTAATTTTAACTTTTTACAATTTAACTAACCACATGTAGTTGGAGGTTACTGTATTAGACAATACGACAATAATGGTTAGAGAGATTGACCTAGTGAAGTCGGGGGAAGGAGTACATAATTTTAGTTCCCATTATTTTTAGATGATAGAATTTGAAGGAATGGACACTGCCTTGTGACTTTCCCACTAGCTTCTTATTTTGAGCTCACAATAAATATTACTAAATGCAGGAAGGCTTAGGCTAGTATAAAACATACGGGCCTGAGAACCTCTAAATACATCATGTCACAAGAATACATACTGCTGCTTGGCAAATTTTAATGGTATTGTCTTTAGATATGGCTCGAAGACAACTTTCTGTTTTATGTGGTTCCTATTTTCCTTTCCTTGGCTGTCCTAAGAAATATTTGGTTTGAAACAAACAAACAAATACCTCATAAATGATTTAATTATTATGGCACTCAATCGAAATTTATGGCTATTATCTACCTTTCTGAATTTTTTTTCTGATTATAACACTAATCCTTCTTCATGTATATGCAGTCAAGAGGATTGATTTGTTTAACATGATAATAAAAGCCACCATAACAATAACAATGTGCTTACCTTGCCTGGATGGAGAAGACCTCTTCTAATTGCTTTGTATATAAATTCCTTCCATGCTGAGGAATAGATATTATTATACTTATTGTAAAGATTGGAAAATAATATACTCTTTTACCCACAACGTTACAATTTCAGGATAAACATTTCAACTATGTAAGAAATGTTATAAGCCACTGACTCCTAAAAGTATGTATTTTAGCTGTTATAAACTGGCTCATTATTTGAGAAAACGTATACTTGCTAAATCTGACATCCAAATATAATTTGATGATACTAATTGAAAGTTCAATTTTTCCTTCACTTAATTACTCAATATATTTAGTCTCCTATTTGTATTATACATTATCCTCAGAGAAGTGTTATCACAAAAAGTTCATCAACTCCTTCAGAACTTTTTAGAAATATTGTGACTAACAGTTTTCAAGGCAAGAAAGAGACACCTCAGTAATATTAGTTGAGCCAGTTCACACAATTTTTGGAAGCTGCGTATATTTTACTTTACTCAGTGCTGAAAACTGGCTTTTCTTTATTGCTTCCTTAATGATTTTATTTATTAATTTTTATTTTTCTAGATTTATTATTTTTGTAATGTGTTCCCATCATCTACCATGTAAAGGCCCTGATAGCCTATAAATAAAATATACACAGACCCTCGCCCTAATGTGTTCATAATCTAGCAGAAATAAACTATAAAATAGAAGCATTTACTTAAAAAATATTTTTAAACTCAACCAAAATCATATGCTTAAGATCCATCTTTTCCAGAAATGTATAATAATCGTTATCAGGAAATACTTTTTAATATAGCTATGGTCAAGTATTCTAATTAATGATGTCATAGATTTAATCTTCTGAGCCAAGTAGTCTTTTATACTCACTACACTAAACATGAAGAGGATGGCTATCACAAGGAAGATGCTAATACTCTGTGGTAGTGTTTTTCAAAGCTGCTGACTGTAAACATGTGTCCTCTGAGTTTACATTAGGCGATTATCCTTGGAAGTCAAATATCCTCAAGTAACTGGGTAAAATTGCCTTTTGATTAAGCATTTTCTAAAAAGGCAGAACATCAGCAGTCTATTTAATTTTTAAATTATATTTTGTACCTTGATACCTTTCTTGCATTATCAAATATCTCTGTTTTGTAACACTAGTTGAAAACATTAGTATTTTGAGCTTTGGTCTTGGAGCAAAAAGATCTGGATTTAGGTCTCAAGCTTCCAATATTAATTGCTGTAAAATCATTGAGAGGACACAAGATAATATTTTTTTACACCTATTATGTATCAAATACTGTCCTTAGTAATTGTCATGTTGTATTTAATTTAATACATAATTAGCCAATAGTTACATGGATAGGTAATTGGCAAAACTGATATTCAAACTCATACATTTAAACACCAAAAATGTACATTTATCTCCTTTTCCTTTTCCTTCTATCTTTCCCTCTTTTCTTTGCCCCTCATCTCCATTAAGCATATCTTTTGGTCACTTTTCAGCACCCCTACTGGAATTCAAGGCATGTAGTACTTTTTTTTCAAAAAAATGAACTCACAGGCCAGGTAAAGGATTGTACATGAACTTCACTCTCAATGTCTTATGGAATGCAAAATTTGTTATTAGGTTCACTGGTATGGGACTCTATCAAAGTGAATTTATACATATAATAGAAATAGAGACTCAAGAAGAGATTGCCCTTACTCATGAAACTGCCCCTAAAACTTGCCGTCTAATTTAGCAAATAAAGTATAGACTACCCAGTTACATTTGAATACTTACATTTGAAAAAATAGGGGCTGTTTATCTGAAATTCAAATTAAACTGAGTATTCTATATTTTACCTGGCACCCTAGGGAAAACAATCTTTCTCTCACAAGATTCCAGCAGTTATGACTACATATTTTAAAAGAGGAAAAAAAAATAGTCAATATGACCTTCTATTATCACTCTGTGGCAAAACACTATGCTGCTTTTTACACATTCAAAGCTGTACCTGATCTAAAATAGTCAAAGACCTGATGACATTTCACGTGCCAAGGAGGCATGTGGACACTGGTAGGCACTGTGAGGATCCTAGCACTGAAAGCTCCACACTCTGTGTTACATGTCAGATTTGGTATTAATAACCTAAATGTAGTCAGTCCCCCAAGGGATTTCAGACAGCAGGTAACAGAAGAACCCAGGCCTGCAAATTTAGGTCAGAACTGTATGAAATCATGATTTGTGTGGTGCCAAGTCTCTATATTGTAAAATCTGTTTTACATAATTCAAAACATTTTTAATATTTTAGATAAGTGTTTTCTTGAAATAAGTGTACATATTCCCATTTCTGACTCACATATGATATTTATTATTTGGTTCCCTCATTCAAAGCAATGACCAGCTCCCCCACTCCGACTTTTTTTTCCTGGATCCTTTGAAGAATTTTCCAGTTTTTTTTTTCTTGCCATAGGGTCATTTTTACTGATTGCAAATTTCTAGTGTCTCTTGCCAGTTCAAAAACTTTCTGCCTCTGTATAATCTGCTGCCTAATTCTTTCCCTATCTCCCAGAAGTTTTATCCTGAGGCAGACATAATTTATTCTTCGATGCTTATTCAAGAAGACTTTCCATATCCATGCCAAAAAGCAAGCCCTTGCCAAATGGAATTCCTGTGTGGAGTTCTTTCAAAATCATGTCTTCCAACCAGAGGTGTAGCCAAAGAACTATCTGGGCAGCCACATTAGCTGTCATACTTTTCAAAACTGCTGGCAGGCAGCCGAAAGCAGTCTGCCAAAACCTCCACTTCCATTTTAACCAGAGCACAGGTCTTCAAGGACGTTCTCTCAACTCTCATAGCCACTTAGAAATGGCTCCAGTGACTCTGCCAGTTTTCTGACTGAATGCGAGTTCCTGCTGCTTTGAAAGTTTGCTAAAGGGAAACATCTGCTTCTCTATGGGTTTGGTTCAGTTTCTATTAAGGCAGTGAGCTTTTTTCGCCTTTTATGAAATGTTTGCAATTTCAGCATCCATGTTTTTAGCAGTTCCCCATATTTTAGCCTTTAAATATAAATATGTTTCGATTTTATGGAGTTTCTTGGAAGCATTGGAGATTGATCTTTTGAGGCTTATATTATCAATGTGATATTAAATTAGGATCTAATCTATTGTGTATCCTCTCTATTGTTTAGTTTCTCTCTCCTCCCCATTACCATTGGTGTTATTAGCCTACACATTGTTCTACATTATTGTATGTAGAGATGCTTGATCCATACATACATTAGTCATTATTTATCTTAACTAATTACCGTATAGTTTATTTATGAATGATTCATCTATGGCATCACTATCTGGTGCTTTGCCTTCTCATCTAAAACAAGAGACCTCTGAGTCTACTAAATGAACTTGAATATTTCTTCAAATTCTAAAACTCAAAGTCCAATTGGTTATCTGGAATTCTCTTTCTCAATAATATTGCAAGAATATTTTCTCTACAACCTAACAGGCTTTTACTCCATAAAGCATTAAATCAACAAACCACAATAAAGAGGTATCCATGGAAGATAATTAGAATTGAATGGTTGAACTTTAGAAACTAGTTAACTTTTGCTGTTGGCATTAAATGCCTTTTATAAAAAAAATTCTTAAACTTGTTATTAACTGTTTGTATTGAAAGAAGTATGTGTTAGGTCAATCATAGAGAAGTTCTAGTCCCCTCTCTAATGAATGTTTCTACTAAAACGCTCCACAGGCAAGTAAATTTAACTTAATGTCTTAAAATATATGTGAAACCTCACTCATCATTTTCTTTCCCAACTTTTTCTAGTGTTTCATTCTGTCACTGGAAATGCTACTGTCATCCTCTAAGGAAAACATACCAGAAATCTCTACATCATCCTTGACTGCTCTTTCTCTCACCTCTAGCATCCCAGTAGTAACCAAATTTTATTAATTCTACCCTTTATATATCTCGTTGATCTGCCTTTTCTTTTGTTTTATTATTAATACTATTCTGATCTGTGCCCTGATGACCTATCTCACTGCAAACTTAATAACTGATACTTGAGCTTCAGCCTTCTTCTTTATCTAATCTAGACTCTAATCAGCAGCCAGAATATTGATTCTATCACATAAATATTACCATGAGACTCTTTTTCTTTAAATCTTTAACTGCAAAGTCCTTAATTTAGTTTAAAATAATTTTGTAATCTGACCCCTGTTTATCGCTTCAATCTCATAAATCACCATTATGAGTACTTTGTGCCGGTATGTTGAACTACTTACTGGTCTGAGGGCTTTCTTCTTGTGGCTCTTCCATATGCTCTTCCCTGGAATACTCTGATTCCACATATATAGAACTAGTTTAGACTCATACTTTCCCTTCTCCACCTTGCTCTGTGCCCCAGGGCGGCCAATTTAGAAAACTATATCTATGCCTCTCTTACTTTCCAACTTTTAGTAGAGTTCAGCTGACATAAACCAATGGCAGAAGAATGGAGGGAGGAGAGTGAAACCTAAGTGTGTATTCCCTGGACTCCCTTTTTATGGGGTTTCCATAGGTTGGCTGCTTCCTTTGGTCTCCCTTGAACTGAGGTTATGGTTGCTATAAAGAAGCCCTCCACATAGTCTTGCTATCTCCAGGTTGCAGTAACTTCTCCTTTCCCTATTATTTTCAAGCCTGGCACAGTATCCTGAACCATCCATTGAGTTGCCCTTATATCTCACTCAGGCCTTTCAAATTGTCCCTTGGTTAAACATTCCTCAAATTACTTAATTTTAATGCTCCATCTATTTCTTGCAAGAAGCTGACTAATACTGGCTGGGATCCTGATATAGGTATTAAATATTTGAACACAGTAGTCTGGAGCTCAGATGAACGGTTAGAACTAAAGATATAAATTTTTGATTCAGTGATAATAGTATAAAAATACAAGGGGATTTAATATCATGGGTTTGGGTAGGATTTCCTTGGGAGAAAATTGTAGATAAAAAGAGTAGCTGCCTAGAAATGAGCTTTAACCAAGGGCTGTTAGGGTGGTGGGGGTAGAGGTGGGAAGGGCAAAAAGAGCTGTAGTAGGGACCAAGAACAAGTGAGGTATGCGAAAATCCAGGAAAGAATCCAAGAGACCACACCTTGCAGCAATGTATTAAAAAATAACACCAACAAAGCTTTGGGGTTACTTTTTCCAAGATGTTAAATCCAAGATCACATTTTCAGGCCAGGTTATCTATTTTATTGCTTGCACTTTTATTTTGCTAAAACATCTGTACTAGAGGAACACTTCCACGAATTTGGAATAGATTACAGGTGTAGGCATTGTAATAAGGGACATAGAGAAACCATATTTCCTTTCTATAGCCAACAGGAGGGCTAATGGGATTTTCTCTCTTATAACTATCACTGAAACAATCACAGAAAATAAAGAAAGATTCAATGAATCCTTCATTTTTTGATTTATTGGGAAGCACACACTAATGAAAAGCTAGCAGGCCAATTAGATAATAAATTAGACAATTAAAAGATATTTGGAAAGTTATGATTAGGACAGTGAGAGAGGCAACAATAATCTGATACCTAATTAACAGGAAAAAAAAAGATATCATGTATAACCCCATTTGCGTTTTTAGGAAGTAAATCCTGTTTATGACAGGCCATTTGTTTGGATTTTTTCTGCTCAGCTGTTTGACGAATTTGGGAGCTTGGGTTTTAAGAGAAGGATGGAGATGCAGAGATGAAAAGAGAAGGCAGAAAAAGTGGAGCCCATAAGATAACAGAAGGCTTTGCTCTAGTTGGGGTACCTTCCTTTGACTAAAAAAATATTTAATAAATTAGATGGAACTCATAACATGACTGGTATGAGTAGATGTGTGCCTTGTTACATGTATGTAAACTTATGAAGGATAGGAGTTTCACATCCAGAGTAAAGCAAAGGCTTTTAATGACAAGTCAGGTGTTGGAAACAATGGGAACCATGAAGACATAAGCCCCTAAGAATTCTTAAAGGTCATGAGATATGATTTTAAATTACACAAGCAATGGTATTGGCAAGTTAGGATCAGTGCTTAAGCCAAGTTAGTCTGAATTTCCTAGTGACAAGTAAACCCTAGTGGATACAGGATTATATAAAAAATAAGTGAAAGTTCTCAGCATGTTGAAAATGTTGGGAAGAGATAACAGCTTTCTATAAATATTTACATGATTGGTAGGTGCAATTTGGTTAATTCAATAGATCTGTGTTGAACATTCTGATAGATAGCGTGTAGTGTGGAGAATACCACTTGGGTCAAATCCCCACTTTCAGCACTCTTTAGCCCTCTAATTTAAGGTACATTTTAAAATTTGCTGTATTTCAATTATCTTACATTGAAACTGGAGGCAATAATAATAATATCTACGTTCTAGAACAGATAAAATGTTAAAAATTATTGTATGTAAAGCACCTGTTAGTGCCTAATTAGTGTCAACTTTATAGCAAATCTATAATAAATGTTAGCTATTATTGATGATAAAAGTTAATTTAAATTGCCCTTCTGTGATATAACCCATACTTTATTAGAAAATAATATAAATAAAAACAGAGAAGTACGTTCTAAGTAGTACAAAGTGCTATATGATTTCAATAAATCAAAGTTGTGAGAACGCACATCATATTTCATATAAAGATATTTACCAGAATCAGAATTATGCTAAAATTGGGAAATCATGTGCTTCATCTTGGTTAACATTTTGTAGGCATGTGGTGGTTCTCAACCATAATTACACAGTAACATGATCTGGGGCTATTTTTTAATAGACCTATTAAATGAGGTAATCTAGAGATGATACCTATGTATGTCTAATGTAATAGGCAACTGGGGTTGAGAAACAATGTTGCTGAGTTAATTCCTGCACCGTGTGTGGGTTTGGACCAGCTTATAATTAGTCTTCCCATGATAGGATGACATGATTCTGATATTATTGGAAAAAATAGTAGATGGTATTTTTTTCAAACTTTTTATCTTGCTCTTGGGTCCCATTCTTTATATGGATGTTAGAGTAATTCCAGAACTATTGTTTGCTTGAAGAAATGTAGAACTGTGGCAAAAATGTATTGCTTTAACCTTATATTTTGAGCTATATCCATTTTGAAACCAAGAACTTAAAAGGATTTCTTTTATTACCTTCTTGAGTATGAATGAATTTTGTAAGACATGTTTTTCTGAAACAATTACTTCTAGAATAAGTTCTCCCAATTTATTTTTAAATTAAGAAATTTAGAATCATAGCATTCAGAATGTACACCCTGATTGATTATTGAAATGTGTTTTATGCTTTGCCTAAGATTCAATCAGCACATTGTTGAAAAATATCTCATACATATTTTAAATTTTTATATTTTTGCTGTATTTTAGTACCACAAATTGTATTTTTCATTCAATGACTGTCCTATCAACCTAATACATATTTGTAAATCTTAATTCAAACTCAATGGGTATGGATCCATACAAGCTTAAACTGCAATTTCGCACCACTGTAGTTTTAAATTACAAATCATGAATGCATTTAATACACTCTGCTGTCTGAAAAGTGGTTTAGAAAGCTACGTGTATAAAAGGTGACACAGAACACTCTAGGGCAAGGAGAAAATTTTCTATCCTTTTGCTACTAATTAATAATTACGCTTAATTCCACTTTACTGTATTTCCCGTCATCACATTATTTTCTCTTAAAAATATAATTTTTATCATCTTATGTCTGTGTTTCAAATCATAGCATGTTATGAACATTCTAAATGTGTGCAGTTCTTACAGAGATTGACCTCTTACAAATGCAGGTACAGAATAATATCGCTTAAATTTAAAACATTTTGGTAATGCTAATGTTCGATTTTTATCAGCACATTCATCAGGATAGAGGACCAAGCATGTATTTCTTGATGGGCAGACATCATTTATTCCAGAAGGGGCACTCAGTATGTAAAAATCTTCTTCTCTAGTGATCAGTTTCTCCACATTTTACTCCTTCTTATCCCCAGGACCAATTCTCTAAAATTATCTGACTCTCTTTTTTCATCATTCATAGTAATGGTATCTTCCTAAATCACAAATGGTATTACGGCATCCTGCCTCAAAAATCTGCAAAGGCTCCCCATTGCCTACAGAAGACAAAATGACCGGAAATGCCCTTCCAAGGCTTGCGTTCTCTCCATTAGAGTTAACACTTCTCACGACATTTCTCTTCACACTCTTTCTTCTCACTTTTCTTCCAGGTGTGTGTCCAGCTCTGTGACTTTGCTTATGACTTTCAATCATCCTCCAGTGGACTTTGTTTCATTCTCTACTAATTCTATTGAAGCCTCTGTCAGAGGATTCTGTTTGAAAATAAAAACTTCCTTGATCCCTCCTGTCAGAGATCTCCTTCTTTCTCTTGACCTTCTGTGTTACTTATGTAGCTCCTGCATACTCCATTCGACTTGCCTTAGCTAATTTTATTTCCTTGTCCCAAGTACATTTAAAAAGTCTCAAGAACAGGAATAGTGTCCTGTTTATCCTTGTATCTTTAGGACCTAGCAAAATGCTTTGTTTAAAAATGATGCTCAGAATATGTAAACCAAAAAAAAAAAAATGAAATGAGTAAGAAATTATTTCCCATTACATCCTTTTGAAATGCTAGTTTGAAACTGATATGCTAAATTAAAACCTACTTATATGTCATCAACAAGTATTTGTGAGCAAATTAACATGTTGTTCTGAGAATTTGTGTATAATTCTGTAGATCATTGCATAATCTGTAGCTCTTCAGAAACTTATCTCAGATTTCTATGTTCTTACCAGGAAATATTAGAAAGACAATTGATTTTTCCTTATTATACTCCTTTTTGAAAAGGATGCTTCAAATATTTCCTAGATTAAATGTTTTATTTTCATATAATTATTTTGATCAAATCAGTATAGTATTTATTATTACTATAGGCCAAGATAATTTTGTCAATTTTAACAGAACACACTGTAAAAGGGAGAAGAAAATGCATACTTAATCCTTTTATTTAAGGTATAAGAGGTAAACAGACAAACTCAGTTCTATTCTAATCATAAAGAAAATGTTATATCTCTATTCTCCAAATATCATAGAATTTTGAAGTAGCAAAGAAGAAAAATCAAGAGAAGTTCATAAACTTTGTTACAACAAATAAGAGAACCACTTCTTATAATACATATGGGTATATTTGATTTGTAACCAAGATATTTTAATTTTATTCCCTTTACTAGTGAATAGTTTCAAATCACAAACACGTATTATACACAGTTTATATTCTTAATATAAACTGGTAGATAAGAATTAACCTCTCATGAATACCTATGATGTACCAGGTTTTCTGGCAGGAAAGCTATAAATACTATGCTTTCAAAGTTGATATTGTGTTAGACTTGTAGATAGGAGAATAACAATTATAATTTCCTCCTTTCAATCAGTGAAATATTTTTAGACTCCCTTGTGCACTCTACTCCCTACAAACAGCCCAAAACACTCCATAAAAATAAAAATGCCCTATGACTGATGTGTGGAAGCAGAAGGTAAAGTATCAACAGAACAAAATATGAAACAAAGTGAAAAGTCATAAAAGTGGTAATCCAATGAAAAATGTGATTAGGAGACAGAATATATCATTTTTTTATCTTTAGTGTGATTATCTCAGATAAGAAAATAGAAGAATTTATAAATGGCAAATGTATATAGACTGTTTGAGACTTGAATGTAGTCTTACCTCTGACAGCTCTACTGATTTATAATTCACAAAAATCTTTGCATGGTTCTCAGGGTACAACAATATGAGGCCCAATGATAATAAAATTGCTGCAATGACCTACTTTAAGAAAATAAACTATATTCTTGAATGGAATCTTTAGTATTTAATAACTTATGGCATTTCTAAGATTATAGATAATTATTTCATCAGACCCTAAACCAACATTGTCAAATGTAATGTTTTTTTCTGGGAAAATTGGTCTCTGAAAATAGCCCAGACATAATATTATCATTTAAATGGAAAGATTGGTATAAGCACACACTAAAACACAACTTATCAATGGAAAATATAATACTGTTTGCAAAAAATAGTCCAAGCTGCTATATGGGAATTAAAATAATATATCATTACAACTGACAATAAAAAGTTATTTAAATATATATATATATATATATATATATATATATATATCATTTGGCATAGGTAAATCTTACATGTAGTTTTAGACTTATCAATATATGTCTACTTATATTTTTATGTATTGGTAGCATGATTTACATAATAATATGTATTTTTTTAAAAAACTTTAGCATAGTATGATAAAACAATGTCCATATTTGTTTTACGATAAAAGTAGTGCTAAATTGCCATAAGATTATATATTTTACCAAAACATCCCCAACATTGTGGGAAAAAAAATTTAAGAAGATTTGGTTCCTATTCTCACAAGCTAGAAATCAACTTGAGAGTTCTTGGTTACAAGTCACAGAATCTAAGTTTAGCTGTTCTAATCTAAAAGTAACTTTGGGAGCTGATCTCACAAAACTGAAAGGAGCAGGAACAAAAGACAATTCACCAAAAGTTCTGCTTGGTAGGTAATCCGCTCGGTAGGTAGGCTGTCCTGTTGGCAGGTACCTTACATCCCCTTTACCTTTGTATCAGTCACTCTAGGTTTAAAGTTTTAAATGAAAGAGTTCAGGTGGCTGGGCTGAGGTCACAAGCCTGTCCCTTAGCTGTCATAGAATGAGAACAGGAAGACTTGCTCTTGCTGCTCCCACCATGGGAAGCAGATGGCTGCCTTCCACAAAACCAGGCACAGCAAAAACTCATCAAAGTAGGAATTAGGGTTGTAAATGGCAGCCATAAAGGCCTTTGTAAACATGAATGTTGTTGAGATGGATATGAAGAAAACTAAACACTGGAGAGAGAAGGAATCCATGAGGGAGAAATAGCAATTATATGACAGTAATTTACATTTTAATGAAAATAGACATTAGCTTGACTTTGAAGGGAAGGTTCCAGTGGGTAGAAGCAGGAGATGCTGCTGAGAACTTAATCAAATGGAGGCTGGTGTGGACAACAGAAGAGCTGGTACGTGTTGAGTAAAAGCTGAAAGCATGAATTCTGACAGAAAAAGTTGGAGGAAGATAAAATCAAAGGCATAATGTGTACGAGTGTATTTGCCATCTGATAAGAAGTATGCTAGAAGTCCATGAAGAGACAGTGACAGAGAGTGTCCATTCTTACTGCTTTCATATTTGACTGCAAACTGCGTCAGTATGTGACAATTCCTAATGCCATCGAAACCTCTGAAGAATTGGCATGGAGAATGATTGTATTATCGACAATATGAGATTTTGCTGATTCTTGAGGTTTTAATTTTGAAGGACCCTTTAACCACATTCAGCCTTCCTTTCTCAATGGCTCTAAAATGCTTTGTTCATGTCTCTATTATAAACTACTAAGTTATTTTAGAGCTATTAATGTACCTCTCCACTAATCTATACCTTACACAATTTGATATCATAGCGTCTAGCTCACATCCTAGGATTTAGAAGAGTGTACAATAGATGTTAGATGAATTAACAAATATATACATGAAAGATTGGGAAGAGGATATTCTCTGCTTCCACATTTTTACTAATTTCTAGTCTCAAAAGTTTGACACATTCTAACTAGGATAATAAAGTTTTCCAACAGGGAAGATTAACAAATAATCCGGAGGTATTTTTTAATCGATACTCCTCTTAATTCAGTTCAACAAGGAATTATTGTGTCTGTTGTCACAGTGTCTGCCAGGCACTGTGGATGCCAAGCACTAGAGACATACAGATTGGTAAGACCTACTCCTTCCTTTAGGGAGCCTACAGTCTAATCTTAATGCATCGTTATCAGATTCCTGAGCTCCAACTGACATGTACTGAAGCTGAATTTCTAAGGATATAACCCAGGAATCTGATTTAAACAAGACTTATGTGATTCTTCAGCATATTAAAACTTGAGAACCAGAGTCTTGGTAGAAATCAGACATTATTATAAAACAGCAATCAGGAATCTTCAAGAGAGATGGGGTGAGAGAGGTCATCAGAAAAGAGAGCTTACAAGTACATCCAGGGATTTGGGTGAGTATTCTTAAATGAATGTGAACAGAAATATAAAAAATCATATATAATTTTTAAGGCCAGGTGATCAAAGTCAAGCTGATTTCTTTAGAATTTTACTAAATATAATATAGATTCTAGAATATAATAAAAAGACTAAAATACAGAGGTAAGTTTAAATGTATGTAAGATTATAAATATTTATATGTATATAAGCTGATATGTATGTGTATATAGGTACACATACATGGCTGGATTAATAGTGTGGAAAAAACAATAAAAAGGAACCTTTTTTAACTTTCCCCATGTCATCTCAAATTTGGATAATTCATCAAAAATACCATAATTTGCAATATGTATTCAGAAAAGCTCCTGTATTGAAATAAGAAAGGTGACACAGGTCTGTGTCATGGGGAATTATCAGCAGGGGAGTTACATGCTTCTCGTAGAAGCAAAGATCTGTCTTTTGCTTCTATGTCAGAGAGAAAAGCAGATTGATACTAAATCAACTGTATAATTTCAAACAGGAAGGAAAAAGCAAAGCTTTCATAATGGAAGAACAGTCTATGGTTAAAACACACTTATGTGAAGCAGCAGATTGACGTCCAAAATGTTATTGGATGTTGGCAATTTCTGTGAAACAGAACCAGTTGTATAGCTTTGAAAGAATTTACCAGTTAATGTCTGGTTGTGAATGTAAGATAGATATGAATCTTATTATTTCTGTTCTCCATATGTCTTTTAAAATAAGAAAGAAGTTACTTTTATTATTATAACCTACTATTGTTTTCAGGTTAATTTCTTGTTTTGCAGAGTATTGACCACAATCTGTATTATTGAGTGAATATAAATTTCATATATATTTGTTTTATATGGGCTATGACCAAAGACATTATGATGAGTTGAAAAATCATAAGTAAAAAAATGACACGGGCTTAAGTATGAATCTTGAGCATTTGTGTCAAATAAATGGAACATTCTGTGTTATCACATAAAGGTCCCTCTAATAAAAAGTGAGATGAGCAAACGATGGAGCACAGATTAGGATGAGAAGGTCATACAGCAAAAGAGTGTTAAGAAATAAATCTGCCTAGGACCAGGGTGGACATAGCTCATGTGAACAAAGGCCTTACCAATTCTCTTAAAAGGCAGATTTGGAACCTAATACAAAAATTATCTATAATTGTACATGAAGTAACTTCTTTATCAATTATCACATATTTTGAAATTTATTATAAATATTGAAGCTTTATTATATATGCCTCTCACTTAGATTTACTTAATAAAATCCAAATAAAAATACTTTAGGCATGACATTAAATACATATCAAGGCCTAGGGGACTTCAAATCAGTATTCAGTGACTACACTTGTGCTCAGACTGGGGAGTCCTTTACAAAATCCTGCAAAAATTTATTTCATCCTGACAAAGACAGTGTAAATGAGAGAGTGCCAAAGAAATGCAAAGGATTTTTATAGAGAAGCATGAAAAAACATTCTCTTTGAACCAAATTATTCTTTCATGTTGTATGTAATTTGCTTACATCTTGCCCAGTGAAAGGTGGGTTAAGAGCCAAAAAATGGAATTAAAGAGATAATCTCTGAAAAGAGACCAGAGCTTATAAACTAAGGTAACTATTCTGAAAAAACAAGTCATGTTGGGCCTGCAGACATGTGAATTTCTATACATGTCAGAGAAAACTGAAAATTAGGATTCTCTCTAGGCTCCGTCTTTAGTACTTAACAATTGATAGCTTATTATAAAGTTAATGTCAATGTGGTGACAATACCCAAATATCAAGTGGTTGAAAGGAATACATGTTGAAGTATCCATAAACCATGTTGAAGTTTCATTGCATCATTTATAAGGTTTGATAAGGAAACCATTGGAATACCATCAGTGATTAAACGAAAAGATAGAGGAACTTTTAATTCATCTGCCAACATTACTAACCCATTATATTAAGTGAAGTATCCCAAGAATGGAAAAACAAGCATCACATGTACTCACCAGAAAATTGGTTTCCCTGAACATCACCTAAATACACATCTGGGAACGACACCAATCGGATATCAGACTAAGGTGGGGGTGGGGAGGGGATGGGTGTATGCCTACACAATGAGTGCATTACGCACCGTTTGGGGAATGGTAACACTTGAAGGTGCTGACTTGGGAAGGGGGGGTGGGGAAGGGAGGGATATATACCTACATGATGGGTGCAACGCGCACTATCTGGGGAACAGACACACCTGGAGCTCTGACTTGGGGGGAAAGGCGGTACATGGGCAACGTATGTAACCTGCAATTCTGTATCCCCCATAACAATAAGATGAAATTAAAAAAAAAAAAAAAAGAATTACTATCGGGCTCAAACAATAAAAATTTTGTCTTCTTGTTTCCCACTTTTACAACTATTACTTTTTGGCCTTATTTTTCCTTTCATCTAATTGCCTTGCTATTTTAAGGCCAATGTTAAAAAATAGTGACCATAAAGAAAATCCTTCTTGTTCCTAACTTTAATTGGAATTATTTTATTATTTTCTAACATGTATTTTCTGGCTTTTAGTTTGAGAAGTAAATATTTTATCATATATTTCTACTTTATTATGAGACTTTCTTATGTATTTCTATTTTGTTCAGTCATTCTATCAATTGTCTTTTTGTCACCTATCAAAGCAGTTCTTTGTTTTTTATTGAATCGATTAATATAATGAATTTAACAGATTGTATAATATTGAACTACCTTGGCATTCTTTCAGTAAAAGTTACTTGGCCATGTTATTGAAATGCCCCCCATACATAGGATTTTTATCTGATTGTATATACATGTGATATGCATAATATGTTACATATGTATATAATTGGAATTTATTTTCTCTTTTTGTATGTGTCCACTATTGGATTTTGATGAAGAAACCACACATCTGTGTTTGTGCTGATTATAAGGTAGTCCCATCTAGTTTAACATTTATGCCAGATTTTTCATGTTTTAATAAAGTATCATTATTAATTGCATTGAAAAAAATAAATAAAGGAGGTAATTTTAACATACATGTTTTATAATCTATTCCCCAGAAGTTATAAGTTTATTTTAAAATACATCTTTAAACTCAAACATAAGGAAGGTAAATTTTTAATCATCCAGAACTTTATGTAGACCATCAATTGAAGCACGAAGAAGGGAAGGAAAAACAGAAATTAAACCATGGACTTAGAAACTCCACGTAGTGGACACACCTTTCATTTTCCACTTCACTGTTCCGTTAGTGCACTTTCTGTCGACACAGGTGTGATGCTAGAGCTTGTCTCAATGTGTCTACAATTCTCTGCACCTGTGGATCACCACCGGGCCAACAAAAAAAAATGCCTTCCCCACAGTTTTACTTGAAGACATTGCAATTTATTCAGGCTTAATAAGGTAAAAGAGAAAAGCCTCTGGGACTATCTGCTCCTAAAAACTGGACGGTTTCTCTTTTATCTCAATAATTAACTTCTTCTGTTATCAATATACAAGAAAAGACAAAATTTAGGACTCCTGGGTGCCCTTATTTAGCTGCAGTAATAACTGAGTTCCATACATAGGGTGAATAAAATAGCTAAGTGGGTTGAAGATATGTGGCTTTTCAATCACACTACTTGTCACTCCATTTCTGTAATACCCAGATGCTGGAACAAAAAAAAAAAAAAATATCCTCAGTTGATACTATGTAGAATGCTTTGGTTACAAAGTAGCTGAATAAATTTCATCATTATGCAAAAGAATGGAATTCAAGTAAAAGAACTTTGAGATTATAGTTGAGTCACTACGACACTAGAATAGTGAAAAAGGTTATGAGAGACTGAACAACAATTTAAGCCTAAAACAAAATACATCCCGTTAATACCAAGGTTATTTCTCTAAATAATCACTACAAATAATACACTGTGATATTCTTTTTTCTCTGGGAGAGGATTAAAAGTTTATATCCATATTATCTTACAAAGGATATTTACAAACATTGAAGAGGGTGCCAAAATATTATTCACTGGAACATGGAAAGATTCATTTTATAAGAATTTTCCCAGTTGTGGAATTCACCATAACAGATCTTTGCCTGTGGGAATTAAAAGTCATAGTTTTACCATGATTTAATTAGGAGTCAAAACAAAATGATACATGGGACATTTTTTTAACATAATATTGAAAGCACATATTGAAGGTGTCATAATTGATCTGCAGCACTATCATGTGTGCATGGCAGGGGATAGTTGATAATGACTGTTACTAGTATTAAGATTACATGTTACATATGTTTATATCAAAAGTATATATACACTCCCATTTACTATATATGTTATGTATACCCATAATCATGCAACACAATATATAAGCACTTTTACATTTATGTATTGTGTGTATATGTGTGGGTACAATATACATAATACATGGAAAAAAATATATATATATCTCATATATAGCATAGATATGTCAATACACAGAAGAACAAACATATTTCCAGTACACATGGAAATCTTTGTTCATGACTCAATTCAACTGCAGTTTTTCTGTGATGCCATTCTTGTCAACCTCTTTCATTTACTCCAGCAGACAACTGTCCAATGTCTTCCTGGCAGTCTTATTGCTGCTAGTTCATGTCTTTAAATAATAGGGAAAAAAGAATTCAGGGGTACTTATTTATTTTCTTACATGCATGCCTTTCCATACTAGACTGCAAGCATTTTCAGAGTTCAAATGATATTAATTCATCCTTTTGGCAGTTTAGTGCTTTCAAAGTGTTCAATAATTATTTGTAATTAATTATACTATTTATTTATTAAGTATTTGATAAGAACCTACTAAGTGCCAGACACTGCATAAGAATCTGGAGCTAAGATACTGAGCAAAACAAACATGACTTAGGTTCCACTAAAAATTATAGTAATTTGTGAAAGCAATTCCCTCACTCTGATGGTTAGAGTTAATTTTATGTAAAACATAATTAGGTAAAAAGTGTGAAAGCATGCCCAAAGGTTTTCAGTGAAAAGAAACATGGCTTTCTTCAGGAAATTTGACTTCAACAAATTGAAAGTCAGTTTTTAAACCTATCCTACCAAATGAGCATTGCTGTAGATTAACTCTGCATACAGCCTCTGTCTTAATATTTTTCACTACCAAAAGTCTGTATTAGTTTGTGTATTGCATATATAAGTAGCTTCTCTTTGAATTGTTAGTATAAAGCAGACTGTCGGTACATTGGCTCACATCTGAGAGGCTGGCTGCCTGCTGCTGTCTCTGTCCAGTAGGTAAGCTCTAACCTGAAGTTTCTCTCATATGTGTTCTAGCAGCATTTCTTCCGTTCAACTTGCATGGGGCCCTTCCTTCTCAGGTCACCACAGGGCAGTTGCTTTGGGGTCCCACTGTTATTCTTCCTCCACACACGTCCAGCTTAGCACTCTGAGAGGCAACAGGCATTATTTAATATCAGTGGACTGGCTGCAGTCCAGGGACTTGTCTTGCTATTTGATCAAAAGAATGATAAAATATGAGAATCAGATGACACTATTAAAATACTAAGATAACCTGAATGGAAAAGTGATACAATGTCTGGCAGAGAGTGTGCATTAAAATAAAACTATTCATTTAATTATTAAATAAAACAGCAGCAAGTCTTACAAGATACAATTGCTCTGTACCTCTCTTTGTAATTACATTACATTCAAAATGTAATGATAATATACTTGGTATATAGATGCTTGGATAACCAAAACATACATTGTAACCACTAGTAATTCACAATTCACATGAATGTATGCATATTCGTGAAATCAATTTACTCAAAAATAATATTCTGAATGTCCTATCACTGTCTCCATTTTTTGTAATACTTCCAAAATTTATAACTAATTATTTGGATATATCTATCTCTAATTTTAGTCTACAATCACCATGAAGGCTGAGAGTTCTATTCCAGTCCTTAGCTCAGTACTAGGGTTATAATTATAATTCCCAGTACTAACTGCCATTGACTGAGTCCTAACTATTATTCAGGCACTATTATAAGCAGTTTTCAAGTATTAACTCATTCATTATTCCGCAATGCACTAAAAATTTAATTTCAATTGCAGGTAAGAGGGAACAAGCATATCCCACACTGTCTATCCCACTAAATGCAGCTATGAAACCTGGACAGAATTCATGGAGCTGCCCTTTGAGGACTCAAAATAAATATGAGCAGGTTGATTAGAGCATAATACCAAAATTTAAGTTGCAACTGAACTTACGACTTTAAAATATTTTTTTTTTTTCTGATATCCCCTGGCTTGGATTCAATGCAGCTACAATCTTAGATGTGAGTGGCCATTGATTTGGACAGAGAATATGTCAAGAGAATGCTGTAGCTTTCTCACTATTAAAGGACTTGAGTTCCTACTTAAGAACTTTCCCAAGAAAGAAACCTGCTGACCCAATTTTCACTAGTGAATTCTGGATCAAAAGTGTTTATAAACATGTAATACCAATTATATTCAATCTCTTCCAGAGAAGAGAAGAGAAGGCAATAATTCTCAAATTATTTTATGAGGCCAACATCACTATTAAAACCTGACACAGAGAGTGTGGAGAGAGAAAATGACTGTAGATCAACAAAAATATAGGTATGAAAATTTTAATAAAATATGAGAAAATTGAATTCAACACTACAGTCGATCCTTGAATTACATGAGTGTGAACTGTATAGTTCCATTTATACTTGAATTCTTCCATCTCTGCCATCCCTGAGACAAGACCAATCCATCCTCTTCCTCTTCCTCCTCAGCTTATTCTACATGAAGACCTTTATGATGATCCACTTCCACTTAATGAATAGTAAATATATTTTTCCTTCCTTATGATATTCTTAATAATGTTTTGTTTTCTCTAGCTTATTTTATTTTAAAAATAATGTATATAATACACATAACATACAAAACATTTGTTAACTGACTATGTTATCAGTAAGGCTTCTGGTCCATAGTAGGCTATTAATAGTTTAGTTTTTGGGGAGTCAAAAGTTATACATGGATTTTCAACTGTGTGTGAGCCAATGGCCTTAACCCCTGCATTATTCAAGAGTCAATTGTGTATAAAAGAAATAACATACCACAGCCAAGTAGGGTTTAACCCAGGACTGTCAATCTGATTCAATATAAAATTTTAATCAATGTAATCCATCATATTAACAGAGGAATTATACTAACATGCTAAAGAAGAAAAATCACATGACCATATCAGTTGATGGAGAAAAGGCATTTAAAACAATGTAACATCAATTCATGGTAAGAAAAACAACAACAACAACAACAACAAACAAACAAAACTGGTGCTCAGCAAATTAAGAATAGAGGAGAATTTCTCAATTTAATAAGGGCCATCTACAAAAAATCCTACAATTGACATTATTCTCAACAGTAAAAGACTGAGTGCTTTCCCAAGAAAGTCAAGAACAATGCAAGAATATTTATTTTTACTTGTCTTACTCAACATCATACTAGCAGTCTTAGCCAGTTCAGTAAGTCAAGGAAAAGAAATAGAGTGCGATGCGCACTGCCTGGGGAATGGACACGCTTGAAGTTCTGACTGGGGGGGATAGGGTGGGGGGAGGGGATGGGTGCACACCTACATGATGAGTGTGATGTGCACTGTCTAGGGAATGGACACAACTGAAGCTCAGACTCGGGGGCATGGGGAGGCATGGGCAATGTATATAGCCTGATCTTTTGTACCCCCTTAATGAGCTGAAAAACAAACAAACAAACAAACAAAAAAAAGACTTGTTTCTGATATATTATTTTTCATCTTAAAAATCTAAATTTAGCCACAAATATTCTGGTCAGTGTGCTTGATAGTGTTATTCATATCTTCTGTGTCTTTGATGATTTATTGTCTGGTTGATCTACCAATTGCTAATATAGGAATTTGATTAATAATATCTCCAGCTCTTATTGTGGATTTGCCTGTGTCTCCCTTTAATTTTGTTAAATTTCAATTTTGTATGTTCATGTTCTGATATTAAAACATACACATTTTTATCATTTAAAAAAAAAAGAAAAGAAAAAGAAATAACAGGCATGCAATTTAGAAAAAAAATAAAAATGCTCCTATGCACAGATGACATGATTGTCTGCATAGAAAATCCCAAGTAATCAAAAATAATAATAATAATAAAACTCCTAGAACTAATAAGTGAGTTAGCAAGGTTTCAGTATACATATTTAACATGCAGAAAAGGTTGTGTTTCTATATGCTAGCAAAATGGACAAATGAAAATTATAACCAACAAATAATACCATTTATAATAGATCTAAATGTGAAATGCTTAGGTAATCCAGGAAAGCATGTATTGAATCTATATTCTGAAAATTACTACAATCTATATTCTGAAAAGTATCAAAGAACTAATAAAAGAAAATTTTTTAAAGACTAAAATAAAACAGAGAAATACATGTTCATGAACTGGAAGATTCTATATAGTAGAAATGTCAATTAAACCCATACGACCTATCAATTTAACACAACTCCAAAAACAAACAAACAAATAAAAAACTCCAACAGGATTTTCATAGCTGTAGGCAGGCTTATTCTAAAATTTATTTGGAAAAGGAAAGGATCTAGCATACCTCAATTTCAAAAAAATAAAAAGAATAAAGTGGAAAGATTCTTACCACTTGATTTTATGATGTATTACAAAACTGTGGTTATCAAGATAGTGTGGTATTTATAAATGGACACATATATAGATCAATGAAACAAAACCAAGAGCCCAGAAATAGACCCGCACAAAAACCTTATTAAAAACTGGGGAAACACCTGAACAGACACCTCACCAAAGAAGATTTACAAATGGCAAGTAAACATATGAAAAAGCATTCAATATCATATGACATTAGAAATTTATAAATTAATACAACACTGAAATACCACCATACACTTATTAGAATGACCGAAATCCAAAACACTGTCAACAAGAAATGTGGGCAAGGATATGAAGACACAGGAACTCTCACTCATTGCTGGTGGGAATTCAAAAGGGTACAGCGGCTTCAGAAGACAGTTTGGCAGATTCTTACAAAACTAAATATTCCATTACATAAGATCCAGCAGTTATGTTTCTCGGTATTTACCCAAATGAATTGAAACCTTATGTTCAAACGAAAACCTGCACATGGATCTTTATAGAAGCTTTATTCATAATTATCAAAACTTGGAAGCAACCAAAATGTCCTTCAACAGGTGAATGAATAAACAAACTGTGATACATCGAGACAATAAAATAGCATTCAGTACTAAAATAAATGAGCTATCAAGCCATAAAAAGACATGGAAGAAACTTAAATGCATATTATTAAATAGAAAGTGAAAGAAGCAAAAGGGCTACATACTGTATAATTCCAACTATATGACATTCTATTATGATAGAATGGAAAAGGCAAAACTGTGGAGTCAGTAAAAAGATTAGTGGTTGCTCAGAGTTAGTGGGAGGGGAGGAATGAATAGGCAGAGCACAGAGGATTTTCAGGGCAGTAAAACTTTTCTGTAAGATACTACAATGGTGGATACACATCAGTATACATTTGTCAAAACCCATGAAATGTACATTACCAAGAATGACCTCTAATGTAAACTATGGACTTTGGATGTTAACGATGTGTCAGTGTAGGACCGTAGATTATAACAAATATACCACCATGGTGGGGGACGTTGATAGTGGAGGATATTGTACATGGGTGGAGACAGTGAGTATATGGGAACTCTCCATATTTGCCTCTCAATTTTTCTGTGGACCATAAACTGCTCTAAAAAATAATTAATCTAAAAAGTCCAACACTAAAAAATTAAACAATCCAACTAAAATTAGCAATAGACTTGAGCTAATACTTCAACAAAGAGAATGTATAGATAATGATAAATGCATCTTTGAAAAGATGTTCAAAATTATTAGCCATTAGGTCAATGGAAATTGAAACAATGATGAGATATCACTGTATCTATTAGAATGGCTTATAAAAAAGAGATACTGACAATGCTAAGTACCAAGGAGGCTACATAGAATTTTTCTCATCCATTGTTGGTGGAAATGCAAAATAGCAACCTCTCAGAAAAGCAGTTTGGAAATTCTCATAAACATGCACATACTATATGAGTCATCAAACCCACTCTTAGATATTTACTCTAGAGAAACGAACACTTGTGTTCACACAAAAGCTCCTTGCAAGAATATTCTAATCATAATCACTTGAAACAATTGAAATGTCCTTAAATCAGGTAATGGATAAAAAATAACTGAATTTTCCTTTAATGAGTTAATGGATAAAAAAAAAAAAACCTCATGGTACATTCATACAATGGAATACTACCCATCTATTAAAAAATGTACTATAGAGTATAGAGGCATATGACAAGTTGTATGAAACTCAAAAGTATAATAATATGCTGAATGGAAAAAAAAAACAGTCCCAAAGGTTTATATAGGACATCATTCCATTTATATAGCATCTTCAAAATTGCAAAAATATAGAGTTAGAAAACAGATTAGTGGTCATGATGGGTTTATTGTGGGGGAAGGCAGGAATGCAAAGAGGTAACAGAGTGTTTAGGGGCTTATGAGACTGACTTGAACTCTGGTTTCATGTTGGTTATACAATTGTTAAAATCCCTAGAGCTATATACCAAAAGAAGTATAATTTACTATATGTTAGTTTAACAAATAAGACTCCATGAGTTTGAGGAAATGATTATTCTCATTTCATAAGGAAGAAAGTGAGATCTACGTGAAGGTAAGTAATTTTTCCAGGGTCACAGAAGTAGTAAGCATAAGAGGTGGCAATCAATCTGAGACAGTCAGGTTCCAAGGCTCATGCTCCGGTAGTAGAGAGAAGTTTCATAAATTATTGTAGAATTAGTACATCAGTCAAAGAAGACAGCAGTGAATCAAAAGTCTAATTACCTTGGAATCTGTTGCCAACATGTTCATCTAGCTGGCAGTAATCTTCCCAAGGACCTCAGTTAACTCATTCAATAGATTCAGGTCAAATAAGACATATGGCCATTTTCAAAACGCAAATCCTGAAACAACAGCAACAGTAGTACTACTAAGGGGAGAGAGTTTGGAGATCCCCAAACTTATTCTGTGACTCCCACAGGCACCTAAAGCTCCCTTAAGCTCTGCCTCGGGGGATACAGGAAGGTGTCATCAGAGCTCATACCTATCAATCATTCCCAGTCAGTAGTCAATGAACTAAAGTAAGAATATGGAATGGCATATAGATAGTTTTATAAGATAATGCTTTTAAATTTAATATATATACACACACACCCCCATACACATATATAAACCTATGTTATATGTTTTGTTCTAAATAATAAAAAAGAACATTTTCAAAGGACTTCATAAATCTAGAAGCATTCAGATTATTTTTAAAAAGTAATAGAGCATTAACAGAGTTCAATCACTGTTTTGAACTCTTGAAAATTTCATAGAATTTTAATCTATGAATAAAATAATGGAGAATCAAATCCAGGAGTTTATTAAAACAAAGAACTTAATATCAGAAATGTTTTTAATGGATATCACATTTATTGGACAAAAGGTAAACAAATTATTGCAGCTGATACAAAATTTGAAAATCTTTTCATATAATTCTTTAACCCAAGCATTCATGGAGTTCTTATTTAAAATGTTCTTTATATGTTACATAAAAAATATTCCCTATAATATGATTTAAAACAACTAAAAAACAGCATACATCATACATTGTTCCAGAAACTATGGTATCCTTTTTTGTTTGTTAAATACTACAATCTTATTTCTGCTGGAAAGGCTATGCATTTTTTGTTTTCTCCACAATTCTCTCCATGAGAGTCTTTTTCGACATCCAAGTTTTAGCTGAAGTGTCAACAAATAATGGACATTTATCTTTTTTTTTTTTTTCTTGGCTTCCCAAAATTGAAGCTCTCAATGTGGCAAAATATGATGTTGTATAAATCTTTTTTTTTTTTTTTTTTGAGACAGAGTCTCACTCTGTTGCCCAGGCTAGAGTGAGTGCCATGGCGTTAGCCTAGCTCACAGCAACCTCAAACTCCTGGGCTCAAGCAATCCTCCTGTCTCAGCCTCCCAAGTAGCTGGGACTACAGGCATGTGCCACCATGCTTGGCTAATTTTTTCTATATATATTTAGCTGTCTATATAATTTCTTTCTATTTTTTAGTAGAGATGGGGTCTCGCTCTTGCTCAGGCTGGTCTCGAACTCCTGAGCTCAAATGATCCGCCCACCTCAGCCTCCCAGAGTGCTAGGATTAAAAGCATGAGCCACCGCGCCCGGCCTGATGTTGTATAAATCTTGATTGGTGACTGGGCTACAATACATACAATGGAGGGAAGGGAGAAAGCGACACATATTCCTTCTATTTGTTCCATGGGAGCCAGGGTATGAGCACTAAAATTAGGTTGCAGCAATCTGGTGCATTCACCTAAGACTTTGAGTATGATAAAGTTATACAAAGATGCAGGAATAATTAGAGATTATTTGTATCAATGCCTATGGTGGAGTAGGGATGGAATCAAATATCCAGCAGCAAAACTACCAGCAGTGGCCTTCTAACCACAGATGGTCCTCTGGAGTGACTTAAGCAGTGTTTCCTGCTTTCTAGTCTTTCATTTTAACATTCTCCAAGACTAGTTCTTCAGAATTCCCATTAATTCTCTTAGCTACCCAAATACGTTTTTTTTTTTTTTGATAAAATTCTCCAGAGCTTAATGCTATTGCTGTAATCCTAGGATCCTCACAACGCACATCTCTTCAGAGGTGTCTGTGATTATCCTATTGAAAGAAGAATTCACCTCCCCAGAATGTTACGCAGAGGTGGTTGCATCAGCTCCATTTTGTCTTCTTTTCCCCTCTCCTTCTCCTTCTCCCCCCTCCATCTTTTTCTTCCAAGCTTGTCCTTCTCTTGGGTTAATTCATCTATATTATTGTTTACGGGGAGTTTCTCCCCATTCTACCATCAGCAACATAGTCTCCCTAACTAACATCAACTCCATGACAGTAGAAAGCTAAACTGTTCTGTTATTAATATATCATCAGCTCTTACATGAGTGCCTAGTCCACAATAAGCTCCAAATAAATATTTACTAAAGGAAGGGATACTAATTGCAAACTGCTTTACATATACCTTGTGCATATAAAAGGTCAATAAATTATAATAAAACTATTATTAAAAATGTCAGAAATAAATAAAAAATAAGGTTTCTCAATGGGAAGACAACAGTTTCCAATTAACTTAATATGAATTAATATATTTAAATCATTTATAATTAAAAATATAAAATTGGAGAAATTGTAACTAAAATTAATAAAAAATAAGGATAAAAACTCAAGGATATTCCTTTGACCTATTAGGACATACTATTTGTGACAATAATCAAACTTATGTGCCCCTTAAACAATTATATATGGATAAAGAAATATAATAGATAAGGGAACCATATATATAAGAATTGTAGTTTTTAATGAAGACAGATTCCCAATAATGGTAATATACTAAGCTAAAACTTTGGAAAAATAAAGTCAATTATTTTAGATCCAAAATCATAAAAGAAATAGAAAGAAATATTGATTGATGTTTATCAGAACTCAGGAAAACTGTAAGTTTTCTAATACAAAAGAAAGAAATATGAAGTAATTGATTGGTAGATTTGACTAGCAAAGAAAAAAATATATTGCATGTAAAAAATAAAAATTAAAGATATAAGAAAACTTGATAACATAGTTGCAGAATATTTGACAATAAAATAAAAGTGAGAGCAGTATTTAGTGCTTGCTTATTAATAATGAATAATGAAATGTTTTCACAATAATGTATAAAGACATTAAAGAAATTGGCTACAGAAAAATAGGAATATACTCAGCCTTCCTACTCATCAAAGTAGTAAGTGAGTTATTGTGTGTATTATATTTGGTTAAGTTAGGAAAATATATGAGGACCTTACATTAAATCATATCGAACTGCCATTTTTGTAAATTAAAACATTTTTTAAGCACTGGGAATATCATATGTTCCAGACTATAACCTACTGTGCATTGTCAATTCCCTTTTCTGAAAGTAAATTTCAAAAATAAGTAAAATTAATTTTTTGACAAGTATTAAGAATTAATTATAAGACAATAAGAGATATATACAATATTTTTGTACAAGTATGCCTTTTCATATAGTTATATCACTACTTATATTTATATCAATGAAAATTAAAACATGTAATAAAAAATATTAAATTAAGATATTTCCTACAAAATAATATAAAGTCATTAAGTGATCACACACTTTAAAAACTATTCCATTCTAAAGGGAAAAATTAATGATATTAACTGCAAAAATACAATTTAACCTATATTGAAAATAAAAGAATAAATAGATATAAAGATGATGAAATTATAGTAAGAATGTTAGTGGACAAGAAAGAGAATATTTGTGGGAGAGATGGAACTAAAAGAAACATATACTGAAATGACTATAGTATGTGCTTAATATAGGTAGAGATGTGGGTTATTTATGTTTTCAACTTGATTTATATTTTCTACTTTCTTTTCAATGAATAAATATTACTTTTTCAATGAAATAAAGAAATAAATACCAGCAATTTCACTTCTAGGTATATATTAGGAAAAAAGGGAATTCAGTGTATCAAAAAGATTTCTGTACTCCCAAGTTTTTTGCAGCACTGTTCACAATAGCCAAGATTTGGAATCAACCTAAGTGCCTATCAAGGGATAAATGGATAAAGAAATTGTGGTACATATACACAATGGAATATTGTAAAGCCATAAAAAGAATGAAATCCTCCCATTTGCAATAACATGGATGAAACTGGAGAACATAGGTTAAGTAAAATAAGCCAAGCACAGAAAGACAAATTTTGCATGTTCTTACTCATATGTGGGAGCTAAATATTATAAACAATTAATCTCATGGAGGTAGAGAGTAGAATGATGGTTACCAGTGGCTGGGAAAAGTAGCAGTGGGGAGAGGGATCAAGTGGGGATGATTAATGGTTGCAAAAATATAGTTAGATTGGCTGGGCATGGTGGCTCACGCCTGTAATCCTAGCACTCTAGGAGGCCAAGGCAGGAGGATCGCTTGAGGTCAGGAGTTCGAGACCAGCCCGAGCAAGAGCGAGACCCCCGTCTCTACTAAAAAAAATAGAAAGAAATTAACTGGACAACTAAAAATATATAGAAAGAATTAGCTGGGTATGGTGGTACATGCCTGTAGTCCCAGCTACTTGGGAGGCTGAGGCAGAAGGATCACTTGAGTCCAGGAGTTTGAAGTTGCTGTGAGCTAGGCTGATGCCACGGCACTCTAGCCTGGGCAACAGAGTGAGACTCTGTCTAAAAAAAAATGTATATATATATATGTATATATATATGTATTGTTAGAATGAATAATATTTCATAGCATAACAAAATGACTGTAATGAACAATAAGTTAGGGTATACTTTAAAATAACTAAAAGAGTGCAATTGGAATGTTCCTCACACAAAGAAATGATAAATGCCTGAGGTGATTGATAACCTAATTACCCTGATACCACACACACTGTGTGCTTGTATCAAAACATCACATGTACTCTATCAATGTATACAACTATTTGTCCTCATAATAATTAAAAATTTTAAACACTTAAAAAAGAAATAAATGAATAAGAATGATGATGCAAAACTGTCTAGACAGTTGAATATATACTAATTGACACTACAGAACTGAACCTTTTTTGGTAGAAGTATATTCGAGGAACATGTAAATGTTATTATCTTTGGGAGGGTAGTTTGGAGGGTGTTAAAGGGTGGAAGTTGGAAAGGAGAATTTTTCAACTTGTTTTGTATTATACTCTGAATTTTTTTTTAACTCGTGCATGGCTTATCTTTTTTTAATCTTATTTAAATTTCTGTTCTTCTAGATTTAAAGGATTATAAATGATTTTAATAAAAAAGAAAATAGATAGTTAAACAAACAGCGTATCTTCATGCTCCTTAGATGGTTTGGATTATATGAAAATATTCTTTGATTTCTCTCCACAAAGTCATGTCAATTGAGTGTAGATATTAGAATGACCCATAACTTGTTTAACTAATTCACATTTTTCACATATTCTTCAACCATATACTAAAATGTTGACTAACTCTTAATTTGATTTTTTACCCAGTATACTCTTAATTTTGGTATTCTTAAAAATAGTTGTCAATTGGTGCAAAAATTTGTCATAGGAATAGGTTTTAAGTTGACAAAAAAAATGGAACTTATATATGCCAACTACCTCTTCAACTATGATTCACCCTTTCTTATCTCCAAGACTTATTATGGTTCATAGTGTGAAGTGAGAAGAAAGCAGCCTTCCCAAAGATGAGTGTACCAAAGGAGAAGGAATAATTGTTTTTTTCTTTTTTTTTTTAATTTCAGTATATTACAAGGGTACAAATGTTTAGGTTATGTATATTGCCCTTGCCCCACTCGAGTCAGAGCTTCAAGCATGTCCATAGCTACCCCAATAAAAATATTTAAAATACCACTAACTGAACAAGATACTGTAGTTGTAGTCATCTAGTTGTAGTCATTGTATAATGCTATAAAATTATAAAATAGTATAAAATTTACAGGGGTTATTTTTACCATTCTTACAACTTTTCTGTATGTTTGATATCATACCATAATAAAAATTATTCCCAAAGTGGCATTTTATAGACTTGTTTTTCTAAGAAAAATGATGGCTAAACTCTAAAATTATTTCCTGTCAGTTTAAGAAAATACTTGCTTTTAAATTGGGGATATCTTATATTATACAGACGTTGTCTTTAAAAAACAACCACAATTTAATAAAACACAGATGAAAATAAATTTTCTTCTGTTAATCCTAAAAATTTAGTTGAGGGCATTAATAAGTAAAGTTTCAAAAAAAAAAAAAACTTTAATGTTAGGGTGCGGCACCATCCAAAATAAATTCATAACAAAATATATGTCATTTTAGTATATGAAAAACTTTAAATTTGGGCAGAGGGCATAGCACTTTAGTTCTCTAGTTTGATTTTTAAAAATAAATGGATTCATAAAAGCAACTCCATAGCAAATCTTATAGTTTATGGGAATCTAAAATAAAAGTTGCATTCTTTATTTAAATACAAATCTCGTTTATTACTATCAATAGTAATGATAGTAAAAATTAGTATGGAAAGTAGCTTCTTTCCTTCAAAGAAGTAGGTTAAAATTTGAGAAGAATAAACGTTTTTTCTTTAGTTTCAATTATAAAACAATTTTTTCTTTCCTTTTCCTAGAATAGTAAGAAAATGTATTTATACTTTTTAATTTTAAAGTTTGAAACTAAAAAAATCAAAATTTTGTGGGTGATCTTGAGATATAAAAAGCACAGCTTTCTAATTTAAGCACTAAAAGGAGTCTCATTTTCCCCGAAGTAGCCAAAGTTATTTAAAGCTTTTTATACTCATCACTGAAGCCAAAGGAGTCTCTCCACATGAAGGAAAATAGATAAGAAAAGGTATCTATTCTATGAAAGAAAAGGCAAAAATAGATTTAGTCCATAGAGAAAACTTGTGAGAAAAGGCCCAATATTAAATAGAAAAAAATGGATTTCCATGAGAGGTTTTGGAAGAGAAAAATCAAATTTACTAATTTTTTCTCCTAGTCGTTAGCTACTATATTATTTTAGACACTGCACTGATGCTCTTTTATGTACAGTTTTGTCTAACTAATCAAGATAGAGAAATAGAGTAATTGTGTAGGTTTTCATCAGGGCCAGCTGCATGAGCACGCAGCACCTGCAGTTGAATGAGACAATGCTCTTAGACCCATGCTTGGTTTAGTATTCTGATTTCACTGTTTTGAACTTCTTCATATTTCGTGAAAAAGGGGCCCTGCGTTTTCATTTTGCGCTGAGCTGCACACATTATGTAGCTGATTTGAATTCTTTTCCTTTTGTCCATTGTATCCTCTGTTATGGCTTTCAGTCTTACTGTGAATGGATTCACTTTATTATCATCAAATAGATAATTTGTCTACTTGAAATTGTTGATCAATTTTTCACACTTCACTTTGTGAACTTGCTTCTAAACATTTTAAAATTGACTTTCTCCTTAGATTTTGGTATTGGTTTGTTTATTTCTTCTAACTTTGTCTTCTCAGGGTAGAGAAATAGCTTTCTGGAAGAATAAATAAGAGAAGAACAAAATTCCTAAGAGCAGAGAAACCAGGTGTGATCCTGAGAATGAAGTCACTTTTGTTAAAGAAGGAAATATGTTTGAGAGAGAACACCCAGAATCGGAAATACCCACTGCTAGAACTATGACTGGATACAATATTACTGAACCTGCTTGAACCTTCAGGGCACTTCAGGTGCTTGGGGATGAACCGAGCTGTGGGGCTGCAGGACACTATTAGAGAACTACAAGTGAATCCCTTAACCCTGGGGGAAAATGTATTAATTCTTATAATGTGGTGAAAATTTTCATGTGTAGATATTCATAAAGATAGAATTCAGTGTCTTTGAGTTTAAGATACTGCTGACGTTATCAGTTTTAGCCTAGTTCTCAATAGTAGACACAGACCTAAAAGTAGCCCATGTCTTTATTATCACTGTCCCTTTTTAATATAGACTTCCCACACCATTAGAGACTACTATTGTTGAAAGAAATATTAAATATTGATGTAACTTAAAAATCATTACAAATAAGGCAAAACTATCAGGGGAACTTAGGTCTGTTAATAGTAGTCAATTAAAGCAAGTATATTAGTTTTTGCTGTTAATATAAAAGAAAACGGGAACTAGACTAAATGAAGAACACAGGACAATATGTATTTAAGATGTACTTAGTCTATGATTATATGTAGTTGGTTTATGTGTTTGTATGTGTGTGTGTGTATATATAATAGTGTGTATCTGTGTATTAATAATTTGCTCCTAACATTCAAAAACACCCATCAAATAGTATATATGTTATGGCTAAAATCAAAGATCTTGTGTGTGTGTGTGTATATATATAATGATGTGTATCTATGTATTAATAATTTGCTCCTAACATTGAAAAACACCCACCAAATAGTATATATGTTATAGCTAAGATCAAAGATCTATAACAATATAACTAATTATGTAATACATACATAAAATATGCATTTATTTGTAACATATTGACATTGGAATTAAAATTTTACAAATTTTTTTGTTATAAAATATGAAATCTACTCAAAAAGTTTATATATCTTTGAAGATTAAAAGATTTATGTTTATTGAATTTAATAAGAACTATATTATGTAAAATAGTTTTAACAGAGGGATGAGTTTATGCCTGGTGCACAATCACAATTAATTTGCCTCTGTAGGAAAATGTGAGTTGAGGAAGATTATTTTCTGAAAAGATAAGAAGTATCCTCTCCAATTAATTAAAAGTAGTACACTAACTATGAATACTTAGGAGATTGTTTAAAAATAAATAAACAGGAAGGACAAGGCTTCTGTGGATCTTCTTCCCTAGACTTTCCTGATACTTAATAAATGACAATTTTAATGCTAAAAACAATTGTTTGGTACTGCGTTTTGCAAGGTTGAGTTTGGATTACTGATTGTTTTCAGTATCCATTTGCTACTTCACTTTTTTTTTTTAATATTAAGGGGATACAAATGTTTTTGTTACATAGCTAGAGTCAAGGCTATAAATGTGCCCATCACATGAATAGTGTTCACTTTACCTGTTAGATGGATTCTTGCCCCTCCCCCAACCCTCCTCCCCACTTCTTGATTTACAATGAATTTTACTTTCCTCTATACGCTTGTAAGCCCATTGGTTAGCACACAATGCTTCTAATTTATTAGAGAGTCCATGTGACATTTGTTTTTCCATTCTTGAGGTACTTCACTTAATGGCCTCCAATTCTTTCCAAATTGCTGCAAAAGGCATTAATTCATCCTTTTATGGTTGCATAGTACTCCATGGTATACATACATTATATTTTGTTAATCCACTCATGAATTAATAGATATTGGATTGATTCCATGTATTTGCAATTGTGAAGTGTGCTTCACATTCAAGTGCTATGTGTCTTTTTGATAAAATGACATCTTTTCCTTTGGGTAGATAACCAGTAGTGGGACTGCTGGATTGAATGGTAGATCAACTTTTAGTTCTTTGAGGAATCTCCATACTGTTTTCCATAGGGGTTGTACTAATTTGCAGTCTCATCAACAGTGTATGAGTATTCCTTTCTCTCTGCATCTGTGCCAGCATCTATTGTTTTTGAACTTGTTCATAAATGCCATTCTAACAGAAGTAAAGGTGATATTTCATTGTAGTTTTAATTTGCATTTCCCTGATGTTTAGTGATGTTAAGTAATTTTTTGTGTTTCTTGGCCATTTGTCTATCTTCTTTGAAAAATTTCTGTTCACATTTTTTGCCCAATATTAATGAGGTTGTTTACTTTTTTCTCATTTGTTTGAGTTCTTTGTGGAGTCTGGACATTAGCCTCTTATCAAAAGTGTAGTTTAAGAATATTTTCTCCCATTCTGTAGGTTGTCTATGTGCTCTGTTAATTATTTCCTTAGGTGTGCAGAAGATTTTTAATTTAATCAAGTCCTAGTTAATTATTTTTCTTGTTGCTGCAATTGCCATTTGAGTCTTAGTCACACATTCTTTGCCTACACTGATATCTAGAAGACTTTTATCTACATTTTCCTCTAGAATTTTTATAGTTTCATGCCTTCCATTTAAGATTCTTATCCATCTTGAATTAATTCTTGTGAGTGGTGAGAGATAGGTGTCGTGTTTTATTCTTCTTCATGTGACTCTCCAATTCTCCCAGCACCATTGATTGAACAGGGTTTCTTCTGCCCAGTGTATATTGTTGTCTGCTTTGTCAAAGACCAGTTGGCTTTAGGTAGATTGTTTTATATCTGAGTTCTCTATTCTGTTCCATTTGTCTATGTCTCTACTTTTGTATCAATATCTTGCTCTTTTGTTTATTATAGCCTTGCAGTATAGTTTGAAGTCTGCTAATGAGAGGCCTCCAGCTATGTTCTTTTTGCTTAAGATTGCTATGGCTATTCGGGCTCTTTTCTGGTTCCATCAAAACTCAGAATTATTCTTTTCTTTTTAGATCTGTGAACATGCCATTCGTATTTTCATTGGTATTATGTTGCATTGTAAATCGCTTTGGGTAGTATGGATATTTTAACAATGTTGATTCTACCAATCTGTGAGCATGATATTTCTTTTTTCATTTCTTTGTGTCATCTGTGATTTCTTTACTCAGTATTTTATAGTTCTTCTTGGATCTTTCACCTCCTTGGTTAAGTATATTCATAGTTATTATATTTTTATAGCTATTGTGAATGGTATTGAGTATTTTATTGGACTCTCAGCTTGACTATTACTGGCATGTAGAAATACTATTGATTTATGTCATTGATTTTGTAACCTGAGACTTTTCTAAATTTATTAATCAATTCCAGGAGTGTCTTGGTGGGCTCTGGGGGGTTTCTAGTTACAAGATCATATCGTCAGCAAAAAGCAAATAGTTTGACCTTTTATTTCCTGATTTGGGTGCACTTTATTTCTTTCTCTTGCCTGATTGCTCTGTCCAGGACTTCCAGCACTATGTTGAATAGAAGTGGTGACAGTGGGTCCTGTGATCTTGTTCTGGTTCTTAGAGGGGATGCTTTCAACTTTTCCCCATTAAATATGATGTTGCCTGTGGGTATGTCATATATGGCTTTTAAAATTTTAGATATGTTCCTTCTATGTGTAGTGTGTAGACGATTTTTTAATTATGAAAGAGTGTGGGATTTTGTCAAATGCTTTTTCTGCACCTATTGAGATGATCATATGGTATATGGCCATTTTTTTGACTTCTGTTTATGTGGTGAATCAAATTTATTAATTAATATATGTTGAACCATCCTGCATCCCTGGGATGATGCCCACTTGGTCATGGTGGATTATTTTTTGATGTGCTGTTAAATTCAGTTTGCTAGTATTTTATAGAGGATTTTTGCATCTATATTTATAAGGGATATTGATCTGTAGTTTTCTTTTTTCTGTAGTGTCCTTTCCTGATTTTGGTATCAAGGTGATATTGGCTTTATAGAATAAGTTGAGGAGGATTCCCTCCTTCTCAATGCTATGAAATAATTCCTGCAGTATGGGTACCAGTTCTTGTAGGTATGGTAAACTTCAGCTGTGAATCCATCTGGTCAGGAGATTTTTTTATTGCTGTTTTTGGAAGACTTTTTATCACTGGTTCAATCTCACTGCTTGTTATTGGTCTGTTCCGCAGTTTTATTTCTTCCTGACTGAGTCTTGGGAAGTTGTGTGTTTCCAGGAATTTGAGTATCTCCTCTACATTTTCTAGTTTATGTACATAGAAATTTTTGTAGTATTCATGGAGGATGCTTTGTGTTTCTGGGCTATCAGTTGTAGTATCTCCTTTTTCATTTCTGACTTAGCTTATTTGGGTCCTGGCTTTTCTATTCATGGTTAATGTAGGATGATATCTATCAATTTTGTTTATGTTTTCAAAGAACCAACTTTTTCTTTCACTGAGCTTTTGTATTATTTTAATTTGTTTATTTTCCATTTCATTTAATACTGCTCTGACCTCTGTTATTTGTTTTCTTCTGCTGGCTTTTTTAGTTCCTTTAGATGTGAAGTTTAGTTTTCAATTTGATATTTCTGACTTTTTGATGTGAGCATTTAAGGCTATGAATTTTCCCCTTAGGAATGCTTTTGCTGAATCTCATAGATTTTGAATAGTCCCCTTTGTCATTCAGTTCAAGGAATCTTTTTATTTCAATATTAATTTCATTCTTGACCCAATAATTATTCAGCAGCAGGTTGTTTAATTTCTATTACTTTGTGTAGAATTGAGTGGTTCTCTTGGAATTGATTTCTAGTTTTATTTCTAGTTTTATTTCTAGTTTATCTTTGGTCTGAGAAGATACATGGTATGATTTTGACTTTTTAAAATTTGTTGAGACATGTTTTGTGGCCTAAGATATGATCTATTTTGGAGAATGTCCCTTGTGGTGCTGGGAAGAATGTATATTCAATAGTTTTGGGAAGAATGTTTTATAAATTTCTGTTAGTTCCATTTTTTTAGGGTCCTATTTAAACTAGTGTTTCTTTATGTATTTTCCTCTTTGATGTATTTTCTGCTTAAATACCCAGCTCTGATGATGCTACTATTTATTTTCTTGCTTAGGTCTAGTTGAATTTGTTTTATATATCTATTAGGTCCTGTGTTAAGAGCATATATATTTAGCATTGTTATGTCTTCTTGTTGAATTTCTTCCATTACCATTATATAATTACCAGTTTTGTCTTTCTTTACCACTGTTGATTAAAGTCAATTTTGTCTGATATGAGAATGGCTACACCTGCTCTCTTTTTGGCTTCCATTTTTGTGAAATATTTTTTCTATCATTTTACATTGAGCCTGTTTGTGCCCTTGTGATTTAGTTGTGTTTCCAGGAGACAGCAGATGCTTGGGTTGTGTTTTTTCATCCTATGTATTTTGAGTGGCACATATAAACCATTGACACTGAGAGACAGAATTGATAGGTGGTATGCTGTCCTGTTCATCTTGTTTGATAGTACCTTATTGCTTTGTTTCCCATATCATGCTATTGTTGCATAAGAGTTGTGAGCTTTAGGTTTTTGGGATGATTTTACACTGGTGGGTATCTACTGTGCTTATTTATGTGTAATATATTTTTGAGTATTTCTTACAGAACAGGTCTGGTCATGACAAATTCCCTGAGTGTTTGCTTGTATGGAAAAGATATTTATTCCTCCATCAATTTTGAAACTTAGCTTTGCAAAATACAAAATTCTAGGCTGGCAGTTGTTCTGTTTAAGAAGATTGAAAATGGGGCTCCACTCCCTTCTGGCATGCAATGTGTCCAATAAAAAGTCTGCTTTTAGCCTAATCGGTTTTCTTTTGTAGGTCAGTTTTTACTCTTGCTACTTGCATAATTATCTCCTTCATTTTGACTTTGGGCAGGTTGATTACTATGTGTCTTGGAGATATCCTATTTGCTATGCATCTTCCCAGTGTTAGATGACCATCTCGTGTCTGGATGTCTGAATCTCTGGTGGTACCAGGAAATTTTCCTCTATAATTTTTTGAATAGATTTTCCATGCTTTTAGCTCTTTATTCTTCTTCCTCAGGAATATCTATAATTCCTATGTTAGTTCACTTTGCATAGTCCCATATCTCTCTAAGCAATTGCTCAGTCTATTTTATTCTCTTCTCTACCTCTTTAAATATCTGGATTAGCTTGAAAGCCTTGTCTTCAAGCTCTAAGATTTTTTCTTCTCCTTGATTTAGTTTGTTGCTGAAGCTTTCTGTGGTGTTTTGAAATTCCCTAAATCACTCTTTCACTTCTTTAAGTTCTATTATATCCTTTCTTATGTTGTCTAGCTCTTTAGTGACTTTTTCATTAATTTCCTGATTTTTTTTTTGTTCTTTTTGTTGGTTTTCAACTTTCTCTTCAATTCCATTCGTCTTATTTGCCATCCATATTCTGAATTCCATTTATGTCGTTTCAGCAGTTTTCTTGTGGTTAGAGTTCACTACTCTAGCTCTGTTGTGATCACTTGGGGGTGTTGAACTGTTTTGTTTTTTCATGTTGCCATAGTTCTTTTAGTGACTTTTTTCTCATCTGAAACCTCTTTTCTCCACTCAGGCAGGGGAGGGGCATGTGCACTAAAAGCCTGTAATGCAGCTGCTCTGATTTGTCCTCTCCACCTGTGATTGTGACTACTCAAGCTTGTGCTGGATTATCTTTGTGCTGGATTTGGGGTTGTTCAACAGATAGTTGTAGAAAGTTTGAGTTGGGAACTGGGTGAGACCTCTCCACAGAGGCTGGTATTGTGGGGATTTCTCTGCCTGAGGTCTTCCCATAGAGGTGATAGTTGCAGCTGAGTAGGGCTATCTAGGCAGTGGTTATAGCTTCCCAGGCTATGGGCTTTTGCTCAAACCAGGTCCCAGTATAATGGCAGCTCAGGCTGGGGGTCTCTGTCAGCATATTGGACCTTGGAGCAGTTCTGCTATCCCAGCAGAATTTGTGGAGCCTCACACAGACTCCAGGCAAGTCCCCAGTCTGTCCAGAAGCTTGTGGCGGTGGGGGGAGCTCTCTCACAACTTGACCACAGTGCCTATGGGTATAGTGTGGCACCCCAGTGCTCTATCCTCCTATTCTTCCACACAGATCACGTTGATCTGGTGAAATGTATTGCCCTATTCCCTTCTTTTTCACACTGAGTGTCCTGCATTGCTTCTCTGTGATTTCACAATGTTCCTTCTGAGAAGAGCCATCCATAGGTGGGCATCTGCCTGCAATTTATACTTTTTTGCTTGAGAGTGGGGTGATTGTGGACTGCTCTGGTCCACCGTCTTTCCCTTACCCTTTCCACTGGGCTCCTAGCCTCTCAAGGATTGATTTCTACCAAAATCTGCCTCCTTCTTGTTCAGCTCTGCAACTTCTTTCCATGGGATCTCTGGTAGGTTCTGGCACTTTTCCCTCAGAATTACACCTGAGCTATATTTTTCTTTCATCTAAAAATTTCTTTTGAGATGATCTAGTGACCAATGTCTCTAGTCAGCCATCTTGTCTCATCCTCTGTTATTTTAATATTATTCTATACTTTCTACCCACCTAACATAGAAGCTGATTTTTTAGGTGTAAACAGGCAACAAGGTTAAAGCTATCAAAGAACAAACAAACCCACATTTAATGCATAGATATGTCTATTTTATTATATATAGAACTATTTTTAATTTTAAAAATACAGAATGTTTTAGAAATTCCAAGAGGGATACATGTTCATTTTTTAGTTTATAAGACATTAGCATGTTAAAAAGGTAAAAAATTGTGAATCAATTTCTCCAGCCTAGAAAGGTGATTTGTCATGTTTCACACAAGAAAGTGACTCCTTACAAGGCCCACTTACCCAAGGGACATATTAGATTTCTAGCATAGCTCATAATCTCCTAAGAAATATAATAATCATTATTCCCAAATATCATATGGGACTAATACATTTGGTCACATATAAGTTATTCATTTTGTAGTTTACATGATTAGACAGCTTGTAAAAAAGAGTTAACATAATTGTCATTTGTAATTATGTGGGAGAGCATGAACTCAAGAAAACTTCAAACTCACTTTACGGTATCAACATCGCCAAAACAACGATGAAGAGGAAGTCTTTCACGGACAGACACTGCCCCATCAATCAGCTTGCAGTCAGGAGAAAAATTGACTTTGTCATGATATGTTTCTTAAAGAAAAAGTAATAAATTTTATACAAATGGCATGCCTGCAGTGTGGCTAATTTATTCATTATCCACCCTAGAAAAATAATTAAGTCATGCTTTCTTTCCTGGTGCTTCATTACAGTTTAGCACCCCCCCTCCACCTTTTCTTGGAGCCATGAATAAGAATGCTTATTAAAATAAATTAGCTGCAAAACTTTTAACTCTGTCTTGAAGAAAAACTAATCCACTTTTCTAGTGGAAGCAACATTGATTAAATAAACCCAGCTCCATGCAGTGCAGATTAATTCCTTTAGCCACAGTTTCCAACCTTAAATGATGCTGTATCTGTATTAGTTTGAACAGTGTGTAATAAGCTGTAAATTTATAATTGGTATTAACCTCTTTTAATGTGTCTTTCTTTGTCTCTTGTGGTGACATTCCTGATAAAAAAAAGGTAGGTGTGAATGCTAGAAATGTATCTATTTGGTGTTTAAGTCATATATTTGATATATATTTATTTAATGAACTCAATTATTATAAAATATATATTGATTAACCTTCATGCCAAAGGACTTCAGAGACTCCATATTGTGGATAATATTTAAATCAAACTTTCTCAGAAAGAGTCCAATAAGTAACATTACAGATTCTGGACAAAATGATAAAGGCATCTTCCTTTTGAAACTTGATATCCTTTATTTGTTCAGTTGTATTGATACATATCTGAAAATATATTTCCACCTTCTCATGATTTTAACACATTAACTGTAATGTGAGTTGTATTTAACTCACTCTAATTTTGAGCCCGGGGCCTCATGAAGCAAAACCCTGTGATTGGTTCATGAAAATTCTTCTTGATGACATCTTTATTGTTATAATTAATATTGACATTCTAAAAATGTGAACGGTGGTGCATACAACTCACACACAGAAAACAATAAAAAATAACAAATTATAAAGTATCATTTTGTTTTAATAAAACACTGTGATCCCAGGGAAGCATTTTTTTTTCCTAGTGTGGTAGTCAATGTGTGAAAAGAGCAATATGGTATATTATTTGTTTATATGGCTATTTTCAATCTCGTTCATATATGCATGCCACTCTTTCCAATAAGACATGAAATGTATTTCTCCACAGTTTGAAATTGGGTTTTCCCTGTAAATTTCTTGGACCAATAGAATAAGGTTAAAGTGACACTATATAATGTCCAGGCCAAGGAAGCCTTCATTACTTTGGGATATCCATGTGAAGAAGTTTAGGCTAGCCTACTGAATAAGTTAATCCCAGTCACATACATGTGGAGAGAGAAGCCTCCAAATGGAAGCCTCCAGCCATTCCATTCACCACAGCTGAAGGGAAGTCATCCTGCAACTTCCAGCCCCAGCTGACTTCCCAGGTGATGGAGGTTGTATATGTGATCCTGACCAACATAACGTGGGACACTTGAATGTAGCAACCTATAGTATTCAGCAGAATAATACATCTCTGCTATTTATGCCTCCCATTTGGGGGGAATAATTTGTTATGAACCAATAGATAACTGATATGATGATTTCTCATTTAAAAATGTTAAAAACAGGAAAGAAGTGCATTCTTTTCCTATCACTAATATTCCAGAGTTAAACTGCATTTAAGATTTCTGCTTTGTAGGATTATGTGTTCCATCTCTCTCTCCCTCTCCCTCCCTCTCTCTCTTTCCCTTCAACACTCCTCTTTGAACATCAACCCCATGGCCATCCCTGAATTTCACTAATCAGCTTCCTAATAAATTTAATAGCAAGATTTCAAACATTAATAATTTTCTGTTCTCAGAACACAGAAACATAAGTTGTAGTTCTAATGTTCATTGAATTAGGCTTAAAGGAAGTTTTGAGGAGAAAATGTGTTTCACAGTAAGGAATATTTGACAATGGAAAATTGTGTGTTCATTTGTTAAAACATACAAATTATTCAAGTTGTATATTTAAAAGATGCACAAATCCCTGCTCAACTTTAGAGAGATACATCTAATTTGCAAGTTCAACCATTGCACATCTACTTAAAACGTTTCACTAACTCACTATGTATTTGTGATAAGGATGCCCTCCATATTTGGTATATAATGTCCTCTTTAATGTGACCCTGACACACCACTTTAGCCTCATCTCTTTCCATCTGTATTTTATATTCTATCAGTTCTGATCTAGGTAGCCCAGACACATGAGTATTGCTCCTTTGCTTTTGTTTAATTTCTTCTATCTGGAATGTCTCTTTTTCCTTCACTATCTTTCTAATTTTTACTGATGCCTTAGGAGTAAGTTCAGGCATTGGCTTCTCTCTGAAGCTTCCCTGACACCAATGCCCCCAGTCTGGCTCTTTTCTTATACATGGAAAGCATTCAGTGTGCACCTCTACCATGGCACTTATCACAGGGTATTACAATTATTTTTTCACTTGCCACCCTCCCCTATCTATATGACAAAAAAATAAAAAGGACCACATATGGAAATGCAGGTGTTATGGTTTGAATGTGTCCCCAAAAAGCATGTGTTGGAAACTTAATCCCCAATGCCATAGTGTTAAGAGGTGGAACCCTTGAGAGGTGATTAGGCCATGAGGGCTCTGCCCTCATTAATGGATTAAAACCATTATCACAGAAGTGAGTCTTTTATTGTGGGAGTGATTTTCTTATAAGAGTTCAGCCTCCCTTTCTCTCTTTCTCACCCTCTCTTTGCTTTTTTTGCCATAGGATAACCCAGCAAGAAAGTCCTTACAACATCATGACCCCTCAGTCCTGGACTTTCCAGCCTCCAGAACTGTGAGCCTATACATTTCTGTTTATGATTATATAAATTACCTAGTCTGTGCTATTCTGTTATAGCAGCACAAAATGGACTAAGACAGCAGGATAAGGTGGTTCCATAACCAAGTGACACTGGTTAGGTAATAAATTTCCCCAAAGAATATATCTAATATAAGTATAATGACTTTTTCTAAATTTTCTGTTAGATTTTAAATAACATAATGGTGTTGATGCCATATTGGCAAATTTCAATTTCCAATAAATTTATTAATGATTCTTTTGAATACTACTACTGCTATATAGGTTTTTAGAAAAATAAAAGTACTTCTCTGTTTTTTAAAATCACACATTGAGATATATGTGATCTGTTTAACTTTCCAATTTACAATTATAATGAATTTTGAGAGTTATTCATTGGAAAATAGAAGCTATTGAAAAACTCATTTCTGAAAATCCAATGATTGAGTATTTACTGTCCTTAACTGTACTAAATACCCATGTATTTATGGGTGGTATTTGGTCTTAAGACTTTTCTAGAGAGTGGGTGGTAATATATAAACAAATGGGCATTATTTATTCTAGCAGTTTTAATACTGCTGTCTGGTTTATCATAGTATATACTTTCCTGCCACTGAAATCAAGGGATTATATCCATGTGACTTCATCATTTTATAAAGCAACTACTAGAAAAAATAGGCCTCCCAGATCCCTTTTCTACTATCACGATAGTGGGTTACTTCATCACTGTCCCATCTCCCCCACTCCCAGTCTAGGCATTTATCCCTGGAGGTGTAAAACAAACGGTCTGTCCTGGAAAACATCAAAAGTAGATTCTTTTCTATTCTTTGTCTTTATTGTGAACTGATTAATTTCCTCTTCTCTCCTCCATGACCTGCTGAACTGGATACACTGAGGACATTCCTAGAAAGGATTTGGTTTTAGCCCACTGCTTAGAGCTGGGGGTGGGTTGTGGGGAGTTTAGAGGCAGAACACAGAGAACAGCTGACTCCCCTTGACCATATTCCTACTGGGATATTTCTAGTGTGACACATATTCCAACTATGAGGAGTCCTGTCTTTATGAAAACTAATGGCTTTTGTCACTGAATTATCTAAAAGAGACTCCTATAAACTTTCAGGGAAACTAAAACTAGACAGTATACCAGAGATTCCATTCAATTTATTTTTCCTGGATGCTCAACCTGTATTGAGAATATTAAATTTTCTTGAACTAGGGAGATACATGCTTGGTACTTTGTTTATAAAACTAAACCAAATGTGATTTGAAGTAATGCATGATAGAGAAAAATGAAAAGGAAGTCAAGGAAAGTGATTAACACAAGAGTTAGGATAGTAGAAATGTATCAGGGACATAATGAAATGCTAAGAAGATAATAGTTTTCTACTTTTAAAATCTTGATGGTGTGGATGAAAGCTTATTATTATTTCAACTGTATAGATAAGTGGTATATACCTTTCTATATAATATGTTGCAATAAGAGAATAATTTCTATTGATTATGAATTAGACTCATATTTTAAACATTATGTCTAAGCATTATATTATTAATAAACTAGAATATGCTTTCATAAATGATTAAAACATTAATGAAATATTAGATTGCTAATTCTGGAATCTGAATTTTATGATGAAAATATAGTGACAAATATCTTCCTAATGTGTCTCTCTTTGTGAAGGTGATTATATTTTGTTTTAAGAATTCACAGTTTATTAGGAGTTCCAGGAGAAACAATTCTGAATATTCAATAAATACCAGCTTAGAAAGTAGCTTAAATATAATCTCTATAATTCAAAACTGATTTGCCTTTAGAAATAGTCCTATGGAAAGAAGTAAAATTTTTTTACCTTTTTATATTTATGCAGTCTTTTTCTAAATAAACTTTTAATTTTAGAAACTTTTAGATTTACAGGACATCTATAAATATAGGCAATTTCAATATACTCACACTCAGCTTCCTCAGTTTATTAATCTCTTACTTTATTATGATACATTTGTCACAATTAATGAACCCATATTACAACATTATTATAAATTACATACTTTGTTAGATTTCCTTAGTGCTATGGTTAGAATATTCATGTGTTGCCAATATTATAATACCAAGAGGTAGGGCTTTTAAGAGGTAATTAGGCCTTGAGGGCTCCTCACTCATAAATGGCTTTAAGGCCCTTATAAAAGAGGCCTTGTACAGTGCTAAGCTCTCTGGCCCTTCTGCCTTGTGCCATGTGAGGATACAGAGTTCTTTCCCTCTGGAGGTTGTAGCAATAAGGTGTCATTTTGGCAGAGAACAGCTCTCACTACACAGCTGTGCCTGCTAGCACCTTGATCTTGGACTTTCCAGCCTCCAGAACTATGAGAAATAAATGTCTGTTGTTTATAAATTATTCAATCTTGGGTATTCTGTTATAGCAGCACAAAACAGACTAAAACATTTAGTTTCTACCTAATATCCTTTTTCTATTCCAAGATACCACATTATATATAGTTCTCATGTCACTTTAGGCTCTTCTTAGCTCTTCCAGTTTCTTAGATGTTCTTTGTTTTTACTTACCCTGATAGTTGTGAGGAGTACTGGTTAGGTATTTTGTAGGATGGCCCTCTATTGGAATTTTTCTGATGTTTTTCTCGTGATTAGGCTGGGTTTATGGATTTTTTGGAAGAAACTCAGAGAGATAAAGTGCCATTCCTATAAGTTCATATCAGCAGTACATACTATTAACATAATTTATCACTGTTAAAGTCAGACTTGATCACTGAGTTGAGGTCATACAGGTCAGATTTTACCACTGTAATGTTTTTATTTTTTCACCTCTCTTTATATTGCATTTGTTGGAAGACAGTTGCTATTTAAAGCATACACTAAAGGAACAGGGAGTTATTCTCCACCTCCTTGAAGACAGAGTATCTACATATATTATTGGGTGGTTTTTGCACAGGAGATTCATTTATTCTCCATTTATTTTTATTTAGTAATAAAGAAAATGATTTATACCGTATTTATATCAGTATGACCTCGTGCTTATTTATTTTATACTTTGTATTATAATTTAATACTACTTTATTTTTTTGCTCAAATTGTTCCAGTTTTATCCATTGGAAGTTCTTTCAGTTGGCTCTTGTGCCTCTTTGACATATTCTTTTGTTGAGCATAGAATTTTTTTGTTGAGCACTTCCCTGCTTCCTTCCTTCAGTCATTAGAAGATGTTCCTGTCTCATCTTGTGTACTTCCTGCCCAGTCCTAGAATCAGTAATTTCTTCAGGAATTCTGGTTCTTTTTATTAAAGAGTTGTATTAGAGGCCGGGCGCGGTGGCTCACGCCTGTAATCCTAGCACTCTGGGAGGCCGAGGCGGGTGGATTGCTCAAGGTCAGGAGTTCGAGACCAGCCTGAGCGAGACCCCGTCTCTACTAAAAAATAGAAAGACATTATATGGACAACTAAAAATCTATATAGAAAAAATTAGCCGGGCATAGTGGCGCATGCCTGTAGTCCCAGCTACTCGGGAGGCTGAGGCAGTAGGATCGCTTAAGCCGAGGAGTCTGAGGTTGCTGTGAGCTAAGCTGACGCCACGGCACTCACTCTAGCCTGGGCAACAAAGTGAGACTCTGTCTCAAAAAAAAAAAAAAAAAAAAAAAAAGAGTTGTATTAGAAATAGGATATGGGCACTGGGTGTGCTCAATGTACCTTTATTTCTAGGGACTTTGAACTAACAGAGAAAGAAAATATATCTAGGCATACTAAGTTGTATGTACACACATATCTACAAATATTTTATATGCTTCCATTTGTATCTACATTAAGGTAAACATGAGCTTATACAGGTTTTTTTTTTTTCAATTCTACTACATTAACATACGGAATATTCTAGATCTCTCTCCTTGCTTATCTGTAACCACCCACTCCAACAGTGATAAATCTTGTTTGCATCAACTAGTATGCATTTAGTCATTTTTTAAATTCCAGTACATGTGTATATTGGTTTCAAAATTATTAATCCATATGGAAAATAACTTTATCAACTAGAACATAGTTCATATATACAATTATTTTTGCCAATGATCTTAAAGAGTTCATAGATTCCAAACGTAGTGGATTTTTGACCAAGCAACTAATGCCTAATTTTAATGGAAATAATACTTAATGTAATATCTAATCAGGCAATGAGCTCTAAATGATAAACCTACATGAAAAAGTTTTACAAGTGTATGGCAGGTATATAAAATACAAAAGCTTGGAGAAGAAAATTTGAAGATCCCAAGATAGAAATCATTCTCTAGACCAGGAAGCAAAGCAGTATGTTAGGGGAAGAATGCTACTTTTGGATCTTAAATACAGAGTTAGGTTTTAAAGCAGTTAATATTTTTATGATAAATAAATAAATAATCCAATAATGTAACCCAGGTTTAATTCATACATTTTATAAGGGTTAGTTGATATAAATAAAATTATTCTGTATTGGTAACTATACTAGTTTAAGTTTACATTGATGAAACATGCCTTTCTCCCTCATATGAAATTATCTTTACCAAAAAAAAAATATTTAAGTATAAATGTCTGCAGCAATATGTCAACCTATTTATCACTGTTTCATTTAATTTGGCAAAGAAGTCAATGTGTCAGCAAAATAAGTTTAGAGTCTCTACAGCAGAAGTGATTATTGTGAACTTCTTCCTTTCACTTTCCATCTCAACCATGAACTCTAAACCCTAATAACACATTCATTTCATTTTAAGGTAAAAGATGCTACAGAAGCAACCTATGGAGACGATGGTAAGCTGAATAAGAGGAAGAAGTATTTATAAAAGGATGAGAAGTACATCTCTAGTTTCCTTTTATTGCTACCAGAAAATCATGGAATTACATAAAGTAAGAAAACTATAATAGTACTACAATTTGGTCCCACATGTTTGCTTTTGAAATTTGAAATGAATTCAAAGAGAAAATGAAGAAAAGCCTCTGACCATCAAATTTTTAAAAAGTGAAAATGGCTCATTTGGATAATTTAATTATCCAATCAACTTATTCAGCATAAGGCTATGCTTATAGATTTTGATAGCTTGAAGGCAAGAAAACTTTCTTGGCCACTTCTGTTCACCACCAAATATTCTTTCCTTTGAATTCTGAATTTTTATTTTTGCATTTTCATGATATATACATATAAAACTCTGCTACTAAACTGGGATACATTATCTGGTAGAAATAAATAAATGATTTGTAACTACATTTAAAAAATTTAGAGTTATAAATATTAAAGCATATTTAGTTGTACATTTATTAACATAAAAATTATCTTAATCTTAATATTTGAACCATCCCAGAAAATTGGCAATTCATATGGTTGCCAGGCACTTTCTGTTGGAGTTCCACAAACTTAGGGCTATGTCTAGTGTATATTTTCATTTTAGCTAATAATGTATATGGCTAATAGCTAATAAGGTATATGGTAAAATTCAATATTTATTATTTGATTAAAATATTCATTTACTCAAGCACTAATTTGAATTTACTTGAAAATTTCACATATATCTTCATACATCTGCTATTACTTCACTTAGCTAAAAAATCCAGGGGAGATCTGGATTGAAACTCTACTCAACATTACAAATTCATCAATATAACAATATTTTAAAGTGCATATACATAGTTTTGTGAGAAATTAAAAAGAATTAGCAATTGAAGAAGATTCATAAAGACTTTGTATAAATTTCAATGTATCCAATAATTAACACTAAGCATTGTTAGAACTAAATAATATTATTATATTTTGTTTTGACAACTGTAACGGTAACAAAAAAGAAAAAGCTAAAAAGATAAAGAATAGTCCAAATCTAGGAAAATTAAACTTGGACATCTTTATGAAAGTAGGATAAATTGTTTCTTTGTGAAATAAAATTATTTCTTTGAGCTTTGAAACTGTAAATACAGAGACTACCTAGAGAAAATGTACTGGACAAGGAAAGAGAAAATCTGATGATTACAGATATCTAATATATTAAGTTGATGATTATAGATATCTAATATATTAAAAGTCTGTATCCCTTAAAATGGTCAAATAAAGGATTGAAATGGAGAGATTAAAATGTATTTGAATAGAGAAAAAGTAGTGAGCATATATTTTTAAATTGAAGATGCCATTTATCAGATTTCTTTGACTTACTGGGAGACAATCCACCAAAGTGATGCATGCATTTCAGGAGAAGCAAGTAGCACATAAAGTCCTTTCTTGCAGGCATCCTTCCATCCAAGTTCATGGACTGAGCAGGTTCTTCAGAAGAACCAAGTGTTGATGCCAAAACCAGCCTTTGTGCTTTTGGTGAGGCCAAGGACAGTCAATTAATCATCTCTTGTTCTGTTGCTTCATCCACAAAATGGGATAAATAAATGGAGTTTGGCTGCCTTTCTGGGATTCTCCATAGAAATAATAACTAAAAGCTAAACAGTATAGCAGAGATATACCTGTTACTGTAGAGACTGACCTTCTAGTATAGAACTTGATCACTTGTAATTGTAATGGTTGTCTCTGTTCCACTTTTTTTTTTCTCTTTGTTAAATATTCTTCAGTGCATACTAATAAAAAAAAAACTTTGGTAGGTGAATTTTACATTAGGAATAAAGCTTAGCAATAATCAAATTCAAATTCTCACCTTTTACAATTGAAAGCCAAGAGATCAAATATTTGTATAAGTACACAAAATGACTTAAAGGCAGACTAAGAACAAAAATTTGGTCTTCCCAACATCTAATCCAATTTATTTATGTAAGGCAAAGTACCATATTTGAACATTTATAAGTTATAAATAATTGTTAAATAAAATGTTTTATCCCTTTAGTTTGTCTAATATTTCTTCATAACAAGAGGCAGGCCCAGCTTGAATTTAGAATTATTGGCCTCCTCAGAGTTCCACCCCAGATCCTAGTGGTGCAAGTTGAGTCAGCCCGTGGCTCTAGCCCCCATTTTTTTGCCTTTGTACCCACAATTTTCCACACCTCATCTCCTCTATACACTACAATGTTTCTTGATTGCACTTGTGTGAACATCCCAATGCACATTTCTAGGCTCCATCCACACTTCCCTTTGGCCATTTAGGGTTCCAACCTCAGGAGAAGAGTCCATTTGAGTGGGGACTCTCAGGGGCCTAGGTACCTGGAGTGTGGGCCAAGGACAAAAATAATAGCCAACTGTAGGCATTTCGGTTAACCTCATGGACTCCTCAACCAGCAGGAAGAGGAACCTACACCTGAACACCAGAGTGGAGCCCTGTAGAGCATGGGCCCAGAGCAGAGACCCTCTTACCTGATTCTAAAGGTGATAGTGGGCAGAGAAAACAGATGCCAAATCAATCATTACCTAAAAGCAAAACCATACAAAACAAAACAAAGCAACACAACACAAAACAAAAATAAAATCTTCTTAATAGTGTGATTAAGTAAGAAGCACATGGTAATATGAGAGGTAATATGGTGAGGATAGAGGGTGGGTGTCTGCCTTAAACTAGATGATCAGGAAAGGCTTCCATGGCAAAGTAACATTTGAGAGACATACGAGGACTTAGCAAAGTAAAGACAAGGCATGGGAGAAAAGAAAATTGATCCCAGGAGAAAATAAAATAGCCTATCAAAAGGGATATAGTCTATGGAGAGGACTGGAGGTTAAATGAGCTCCCCTATTTGGAGGAAGAAATTTGAGGTTAAGTGAACTTGGTACAGTATATAGTTTCTGTGACCAAATACAAGCGGGATCCAAAGACAGAGACTTTTGAAATAAAATCCCAATTAAAGATAGAAAGTGAAAGCTGATAAATCCAACTCCATATGATAGACCCAAGTGCCCTGTGAGAAGAATGGTTGTCCTGATTCATGTGATGAGAAGTACCTCAAAAGCTGCTAAATTTGCAGTGATTGGTTACCTTGAACAGACTGTTTTGGACTTAGAGGACCCTCCTGCTGAGGACCAAAAGGAAGTGAAGAAGATTTTTTTAGTTACATTGAAATTTATGTTTCTGTATTATACTTTGAATTAATGTTTTATTCATGCATGATTTTGTAACATGATCCATTGGTTATTTGGAAAATTATTGGTTCACTGAATTATGCAGATATACCAAAATTTGAAACATTTCCTTATACAATACCAAAAATCACATTTGTTAATATCACCACTGATCTCACCAGGAAAAAAAATACCTTTAAATATCAGGAAGCTGTAAAGTTCATAATGGTGGATGCAAGTTTTCCAAAATTCAAAATTTACGCTTGAAAAGTTGAATTATATTATTGGCATCAAATGGTGTCAATTATATTTCTTAAAGTGACAGAACACCTTATTTTTTGATAAGTGCAAAAGTCTGATTAAATACGGTTTGCGTGTTGTTGTTGCAAGAAAACAATGGTGTTTCATGAAAAAGAGGCTATTTCAGCTCACCAATCACAAAATCACACAATTGTTTTTCAAAATGAAAACCATCATGCTTTAAAATGTAGAAAAGTAGTTTTTGGATGTATCATATTTCATCACACATAATATTAAAAAGGCATGTTCCCAAGGACAAATTTAATAAGATCAATATTTTTTACTTTTTTATCAAGATATTTTTAATTGTAACTAGTATATCCTTTACTGCAAAGGCATGGCAGTAAACAATAGAAATTCTACCATTATAATTTGTTGCCCCTGACTTAATTTGTGCTAAGATACCAAAACTTTAACCCAAGATTGCTTTTGTATCTCCATACAAATTTCACCACAGTGAGATAATTGAATAATGTGTTTTGATCTTTCAGGAATCCCCAGAACTCTGACAACCACACTTTGAGAACTGATGTTTTACACTACAAATTCAGATCCACAGCCTTTCTCTATCCTCAATTAGTTTGATCTAAATTCATCTTGCCAATATTAAGGTTCAAGGAAAATCAGGTGAGATATCAGACTCTTACAGAGTTTAAAATCCCTTATAGGTAATTGACACCAAGAGGACACCAAAAGGATGAGTTGTACTATCAAACTTCTAGGGACCTGTCACTGTAGCTACATTCAATGAACCCAACAGGGTTTTCTTACCTCAACTTATTTATGCTGTTTGTGGGCTTTTCAGAACGAAAAAATTATATGACCAATATTCAAAAGTTCTTATCTTGTTTATACATGTTTTTGGAAAATCAAAATTTCATCCTTCCTTGAATCTCTATAAATTCTCTTTCTTGATTCACCAATGAGCTGCTTCTACAACATCTCAGAGTATAGTTATCTAGGTTTATGTAATTTCTTCTTGCTATTTCTTTCCATTATCCTATCTTTAAAATATGAAGTACCTAGATGTCTTAATTCTGTCATATATTGATAAAAACAGCTGGTATTAATCTATTTTTCAATGTCCTTGTATTATATTGTACTTTTTAGATACATATATATTTATTATTAAAACACTATTTAAACAAGAAAAATTTTTATATTTTATTTTATTCCTCATCAAACAGCAATCTATTTTTCTAGAGACATTTTCAGCTTGGCGATGCCATGGACAAATATACTCTTAATTTCTTCCATCTATCATCATCCTTATTCTGAACAACCAAACCCAGATCTTGCTATGAGTATCTGGATATATGTTTAGCAGGCCAAACACATTATGTGCCAGACACTACGTCTTGTACTAGAAGTAACCTTGAACAATTAAAATATATGTGGAAAACCAGAAGTGTAGAAGATAAATTACGTTAATATTTATACTGTCCAAAGTATTTATAATAGGAAGTTAGTTAATATTTGAATTCAATAAATTCTTAATTTAATGTTTCTGCATGTCTTCATATTGTTAACATCAATGCATATTTTAAATACTTCACTGTCCTTATTAAAACATGATATTAGAGGAGGGAGCCTACTTTAGCTCACATATGGGACACATAAAAGCCATTTCACAATTTGAATTTATAGATTCTGATTATTTAAATTAATACATAACTTGAAAATCATTGGAAATAAGAGAATGCTGGCTTTCAAATGGATTCAACAATATGCTAATTAAAGGAAACTAACAAATAGTCTATAACACTGACCTGGCTTCAGAGCTGACAATTCCCAATTCGGGAAAGGATGTTCCCTCAAAGCAAAAGTGCATGCTGTTCTCATATCAGAGGGGAAATAAATGCTGCATGGCAAAAGTCAATTACAAATACTTATATGTCTACCTGCTTAAATTATTTTGTTCCTTTGATTTAATGGACTGATTGTGGAAGCATAGTGATTTCCAGGTGGTTGTTATGGTTTGGGATGAGATTAGGAGAAAATGCCATTTCAAATGAGAAAGTCAGGGATAGTCTGATTCAAAAAGTCATATGTGAGACCATTGTGTATATCTGGGGAAAATCATTCTGTTAAATTGCTCATCCTGTGCAGGGGCCCTGAGGTAGGAATAAACTTTGTCTACTGTCTACAGTATTACAAAAGAGTGAGCAAAGGGAAGAATGATAGGAAATGAAAAAAACAAGGAGTGAGATTGGTATTGGTATAGGCTGCTACAAGAACTTCAGCTTTTCTTTCTAAGTAAGATGAAAAACTATTGAAAGGTTTTGATCACAGGTGATATCTTTTTCTAATGTACACAAAAATGGTGCATAGGATAATGACAGCCTCAAGAAGGTCAACGACAGAAGGAAGAACAGAGTTTGGAAGCTATTGCAGTAATTTCATGCCAGAAAGAAGGATATATTATGGATATATTTTGAAAGTAAAACTAAGAGAATTTGCAGAGCATGAAAGAATGCAAGAAAGAGGAGTCAAGAATAAATCCAAGATTTTATTCTGAGCAACTAGAAGTAAAGTGTGTCATTAACTGTAAAGAGAATGGTGACATTTATGAGTTACGGTTGGGAATTCAGATTATTTACGAAGCCTATTGTTAAGTCAAGATGAAGCAGGGGCAGACTTTGGCTTCTGATGATGGAAGAGTAATTGATATGGTATCAGACTTGCCCTTCTAACACAAATCATATAAAAATGAACACAACACATGAAATCTGTTTTTAGACATTGGACAAAAGGCATCACAGAACTTCATCCATGAGAAAATAATAACTGCTGTGAACCCTATTTTCACCTAAATTCCCTGCCTGAGGATATTTTCTGAATTATAGCCTAATGAGATGACAGTCTTGCTGAGCTGAATAGGCAGAGTCAGGGTCTGCTGAACTGGCTAAAGTTTGTAAAAGAGGTTACTGGAGAACAAGGAAGTGCATAGCAGGTAACCAGAGAAGTATGCAGAGGGGCTGAGCTCCTGGGTTCTTTGTCTGAGGTATGGGCTGCACATGTATAAGCCAAGTATTCATCAAGATCAACAAAGAGCAGCTGCTAGAGGGCTAAGATATAAACAGAAATACAAAAGGTCATAAAGTATTGAAAAATGATGTAATTCTTGCCTTGCCAATGAGAATTAGACCTGGCTAGGCAGATAAGCATTCAATGGAAGTTCCAAGAAGCCGTGCCTTTGAAGTTAGTACATTGTCCTTTACTGAAGACATACCACAAAATTAAAAAGAAATAACAACAACAACCAAAAAATAGATAAAAAAATGTGACTCAGTCAAGAAGATTTTTGACAGATAAAAATCAAAACTCTTTGAAGAAAGACAACACAATCCAGACTGCCTACAAAGTGTAATCTACAAAGTCGAGCATAAAATACTTGACATGTGAAGAAGCAGGAAAATATTATAAGTTTTAAAAAGTCACTAAAAATAGAATTTGAGATGACCTCAGATGTTAGCGTTGACAAATAAGTATTTTATAACAGCCATTATAAATATGGTCAATGATTTAAAGGAAATGTTGGATATACTGAGTGAATACACGGAGAAACTCATGGGAAAATGGAAACTACATTTTTAAAATTCTAAAACCTCAAAATAAAACTTATAAAATATTTACCAGAAAGGATTAATGGAAAACCAGATACTGCTAAAGTGTCAGTAGACTTGAAGACAACAATGAAATAATATCTAATTTGATGAAAAGAAAAGGAAATATTGCAAAAATGGAATATAGTATCAGTGATTTGTGAGATAATGTCAATCATCCAAAACAGGAGTTATTTAAGTCTAAAATTGAGGAAATATAGAAAATAGAGCAGATAAAATACTCAGAGAAATACCACCAAATTTATGCAAATTGTCAACATGCAAATCCTAGAAGCTATGTATACCTGAAACAAGTGGAATAAAATAAAGCCACACTTAAGCACATTGAAATAGAACTTTTTGCAAGACCAAAGTCAATATTGAAAGCAGCATAGGACACATTATTTGTAGAGAAACAAAGATAAAAATAAAACTAATTGCTAACTTATAAATATAGGCAAGATGATAACATCTTTAGCACATTAACTGCCATATGAGTTGTATTTAACTCATGTTAGTTTTGAGCCTTGGGCCTCGTGAAGTATATGTAACTGACATGCCTCTTTACCTTGGGAGCCACAAGAACTATTTTTCAAGTTGCATGTAATTCACACACAAAAAACAGTAAAAAATAACAAATTTTTCATTAAATTAGAAAGAATAGTTTTGTTTTCAAAGTTTTTATTCTACTTTCACAATAAAACACTGTGGCCCCAAGGAAAACAAAATTTTTTTCTAGTGTGGCAGTCAATGTGTTAAAGTATTGAAAAATTATTTATGTTAGTCATCCCAGAATTTTGCATCCAACAAAAATAGCACTTATCTGAAAAAAATAGATATCTTAAGATAAAAAAATGAGAGTATTTATTGACAGCAAAAATGTACTAAACGTAGTAACAAAGGATAATGCTGTGGGAAGTACTCAGATTAAAGGGAAACAAAAACAGATAGAAAATCTGAATGAATATAATATATGAAAAGTAATATATAATAAGTGTATAGATAAATAATATAAAATAGTGAGAAGTTTAATAGACCTGTACTGTTGCTAGCTTCTCACATTTTGTGTGAGGGAGTTTAATATTAAATATAAGTAGAATAGAATAAGTTAAGGATACATATTGTGATATCTAAAGAAACCAACATAAATATTTATATATATATACACAAAAAATACATGTACATATATACATAAATATACACATATACATATACATACATATTTATACACATATACATTCATAAAAGTATGACTAAAGTCAGCAGAGATATCAAATACAATACTAAAAAATATTTAATTGACCCAAACAAAAGCAGAAAAGGATGAATTGTAGCCAATAATCATGTAAAATTGTAAATACACTAATTACTCCGATAAAATGGTAGAGAATTAAACCCTGGGGTTTTCCAACTTTAGAAATTAGGTGATGAGGGAGAAATTATAAACGGGACCAAGAGAGACTAATGAAATAGTAGTAGTGTGGGCCCGAAAGCCAAATGAAATACACATTTTAAGAAAGAGTAGGTAATCTATTTTGTCAAATCCAGCAAGACTAGACAAGTCATACAAAGACTAAGAAATGACCAGTGCATTAATTAAACTGAAAGTTACTGGCAACTTTAACAAAATCATTTTGGGTAGAATTATGGGAGTGAAAGCCTGATTATAATCATTTCAAGAGAAAATCATAAGAAAGGAATTAGGAAAGTTACTGCAGTTTATTTATTTAAGACATTTTGAGGGAGAATTCCCGACCTCCTTAAAAGAAAATTCGAAAGTAACAGAATTAAGCAAGAGGAAATTAGTAAATATCCCACATCTTAGTCTTTATCTCAGAATTTTTTTCTGTTTTTAAATTATTGTAAAATACGTATAACACAAAATTTACCACCTCAAACATTTAAAAGTGTATAGCTCAGTAGTATTAAATGCATTCATAATGTTGTACAACCGTCACAATCATCCATCTCCATAATGTTTTTCATCTTGTAAAACCAAAACTCTATACCAATTACAGAATAATCCCTTTTTCCTTACTGACAACCCCTGGCAACCACCATTCTACTTTCTGTCTTTATGACTTTGATTATTCTCAGTACCTCAAGTAAGTGGAATCACACAATGTTTGTCATTTTGTGACTGGCTTATTTCATTTACTATAATGTCAAGATTCATCCATGTTATAGTATATGTCACATTTTCCTTTCTTTTTTAAGGTTGAATAACATCCCATTGTGTGTATATATACCATATTTTTCTTATTCATTCATCCTTTGATGGATATTTGGGTTGCTTTCATGTTTAAGCTTCTATGAATATTGATGCTATGAAGGTGGATGTTCAAATATCTCTTTCAGATTCTGTTTCAAATTCTTTAGAGTATATAATCAGAAATGAAATTAGTGGAACTTATGGTAATTCTATTTTTAATTTTTAAAAAACTCATTATACTGTTTTCCACAGTTGTACCATTTTAAATTCCTACCAACAGTTCTCATGGGTTCCAATTTCTCCACATCCTTGCAAACACTTGTTATGTTTTTTTTATAGTAGCCATCCTTATATGTGAAGGTTGATATGTTATTTTAGTTTTGATTTTCATTTTTACCTAATAATGAGTGATGCTAAGCATCTTTTCTTAATCTTATTGGCCATTTGTCTATCTTATTTGGAGAAATACCTATTCAAGTCACTTGCCTATTTTGTTGTTGCTGAGTTTTGAGTTTTAGGAGTTCTCTGTATATTCTACATATTGATCCATTATCAGATATATAGTTTGCAAGTGTCTTTTCTTATTGTGCATTTTTTTACTGTGTTGATACTGTCTTTCAGTTGAAAACATGTTTCAGTTTTCATGAAGTCTAATTTATCTTTTTTGTCCTTTGGTTGCCTATGCCTTTGGTGTCATATTCAAGAAACTATGGTCAAATACAATGTCAAGAAGATCTTGCCCTGTGTTTTCTTCTGAGAGTTTTATATTTTTATATCTTAAATTTAGGTTTTTAACCCATTTTAAGTTCATTTTGTATATGGTATAAGGTAGGGGCCCAATTTCATTTATTTTTTTTTTTCACATGGATATCCAATTTCCCTAGCACCAATTGTTGAAAAGACTGTTATTTCGCCATGGAGTGGTCTCAACACCCTTATTTAAAAATTATTTGTCCTTATGTGCAAAGTTTTATTTATGGGCTTGCTATGCTATTCCTTTGGTTTATGTGTATATCTATTTGCTGATATCACATCGTTTAATGGCAGTTTGGTAGTAAATATTGAAATCAGGAAGTGTAAGTTTTCTGATTTTGTTCTTTTTCAAGATTGTTTTGGCTATTCAGGGTTTCTTGAGATTCTGTATGAATTTTAGGGTGGGTTTTTCCATTTTTGCAAAAAGTGTCATTAGAATTTCAATAGGGATTGCAATGAATGTATAGATTGCTTTGGGTAGTATTGACATTTTAACATATTAAGTCTTCCCATCTATGAACATAGGATATTTTTCCATTTGTTTATGTCTTCTTAAATTTTTTCAGCAATGTTTTGTTGTTTTCACCACGTTGATGAATTATATATTATTTTCCATTATTGTAAATTGAATTATGTTCACAGTTTCTTTTTCAGATTGTTCATTGTTAGTATATAGAAATGCAAACTGATTTTTTTGTGTGTGTTGACTTTGTATCCTGCTACTTTACTGAGTTCATTGATGAGTTCTAACATGTTTCTTTAATGTGGAATCTTTAGGGTTTTCTATATAAAAGGTCATATCATCTTCAAAGAGAGAATTTTACTTCTTCTTTTCTCATTTGTGTCCCTCTCATTTCTTTTTCTTGCCTAATTTTTCTGGCTAGAATTTTCTATGTTGAATAGAAATGGTGGAAATGAGTATCCTTGCCTTATTCCTGATCTCGGAGGAAAACCTTTCAGCCTTTCACCATATAGAACTTTTATCACATAAAAGTTGTTTCCTTCTATTTCAAGTTTGTTAAGTATTTTTTTAATCATAAAAGTGTGTTATACTTCTTTTCCTGCATCCCATAAGTTTTTGTCATGTCATTTTTTTTCATTTTCATTTATCTCTAAGTATTTTATAATTTCCCTTGATATTTCTTCCTTGATCCATTAGTTGTTTGAGAATGTGATGTTTAATTTCTGCAATTTTGTTATTTTTCTAATTTTACTTCTGTTACTGGATTTTTAACTTCATCTTATTATGTTCATAGAAGGTAAATTATATGATATTTATCTTTTTAAATATATTGAGACTTAATTTGTGACTTAACATATGGTCTATCCTAGAAAATATTACATATGCACTTGTGAAGAATGTGTGTGCTGTTGCTATGGAGTATAGTATTCTATATACGTCTATTAAATCTAGTTTGTTTATTGTCTTATTAAGTCCTCACTTATTTATATTCTATCTGATTGTTATATTCATTGTCAAGAATAGGATATTGAAGCCTGTAATGGGACTATTTCTTACTTCAATTCTATCTGGTTTTGTTTCATATATTTTAATGGTCTGTTAGTAGGTGCATAGATGTTTAAAATTGTTATACCTTCTTTCTGTGCTGAACCTTTCATTAGTATACAATGTCTTTTCTTTTCTCTTGCGAAGTTTTTTTGACTTAAAGTCTATTTTGTTTCATGTTTATATAGCCACTTCTGCTCTCTTTTGGTTATTATTAGCATGGAATATCTTCATTTTGAATAGAGAGGGACTAAGATCTAGAAAACATGTAAAAATTCAAGTCAGCTAAATTTACTAAAAGTAGCAAAATATATCAAAAGCTTATAGTTTATTTTGTCAAAATTATAGCCTAACTATGCATACACATGTATATACCTGTTATATTTTTAAATTATTTAAAATCAAATGCCATTTTAATTCAAGTATTTTAAAAAATAAGGTCTTGTGTACTTTGAAGTACCACTGACTATTTTTATATGATATTATTTGCTATTTATCTATCCTTAGTTATAACCCTTTTGTTCCCTTAGAAACTACTTATGCTCAGACACAATTTGATGTGTTCTATATGTCACCCCAGTTCCTCTTGCCAATATGAGGCTTGTGGTGTCAGAGGTAAGAAAGAAGCAGGTCATTCTGAGTGTAAGTGGTTTTCAATTAGCTAATCTGCTGAATTGAATTTACCTTTCTAGTATTCAGCTATTTACACCCATTTGGTTTGGGCAAGTGGAGCTTTTTTGGAATTTATTCACTGTCTAAATCAAAGTAAAACTAAAATAAATTTTTTTTTCCCCAAATCTAATGACAATGCCCTCTACTTCAACCCCCCTGCTTCTCTCATATGACCACCCTCTGCCAAAAAGTACCACAGCCTGGGCTATTTATCATACAATTGACGGAGTTTGATTCCCTGCTCTGCTCCTGCTAAGGATTACAAACAGTTAGCTAAATGGTTTTTCTGCTGACAAAACTTTATTTTTAACCTAGCTAGTTTCTTCAAGAAAATGACTTCTTGGAAAATTTTATATTCTAAAGCTTATTTGAACCTACACTCCAAAACAAAGCAATAATGTTTAAATAGACAAAATGTGCAATTTCCTTATAATAGAATTTAACTAGACTGTTTTGCAATCTATTCCTCTGATTGATGAATTTCTTATCTGTAAAATGTCTCCCACTGTGAAAAATTTGCTAGAGAACACCCAATAATAATGTAAATGATTGCCATCTAAGCAGAACAGCTGGTTTTCTCACAGCTTTGGAAATGATTGGGTAAAGTTCAACGAGTTAGGTGCTTTACTTATAAGACATAAACCAAGATCAACATTTGAGTTCTGTCCGGAAATCTCAGTGTGTATATTTCCATGTACTGATAAAAAAGACATTAAGGGTTCAAATGAAACACTCTAGAGAAAAATATAACCATATAACTTTTCATGAACAGTGAGAAAGATGGGTTGACTGGGTATCTTACACCACATTAATAAGGGAATGCTTACTAACAATTTTCTTCATCCTACAGTAACATTTTTCTGTGAAGTATTTTTTTTTTTATCTATTGACAAGTTTTGCTCTGTTTCCTTGATTATTTTGATCTCAGTATAAAGGCTGTGCCATCTCCTTTAAATTACTCATAATTGAATGAATTACAGTTTTCTGAACCATTCATTTGCAATATTTTCCTGTAGTGGATTAGGGATAGTGGCACTTTTCAAAGCTTTAAAGTTCAGAGTCTCCTCTCTACTGCCACAGAAAGAAATTGCCTTCTTCACATATGGCACTCTATGTTTCCTTGTGTCTGCCTTTCTGAACCAAATCAGGTCCAGAAAAAGTTTTTCCTATGTCTCTGCCCTCCAATTTTTCTCAAGGTTTAGATTATATGACTATGAACACTATCCCTACACTCCAACATATTTTTGCTTGCATTTCCTGAAATTAGCTACTTACTTTGAGCGTGGATTTTGCCTAATTTTAACTATTTTTGGAAGTATGCATTTTTGATTATGTAGCTTTTCTAAATCCCTTAGTTTTATTACAGTAGATTTTGAAATTTAGTTTATTTCTCTTGTTGGTTTGGTAGTTTCTAACGGGAAAGGGAAACTAATTTTCTTTCACTCTGTTATATACAACAGGTCAGGTAAATTTTTTGAAATTGAAAATTTAGGAAGACTATAAAAAATGAGTTCGAAATTACCTAAAATGTAGAGTAATAACTCCATATATTTAAGTAAATAGTCAATATAAACATAATTGAATAGATATGGACAATGGCTGTAAACCTTGCCTTGGGGTTTTGATGTGCATTTTCAGTACTTTTTATAATAAAATTATCTGTTTTGATCAATCCATATTTCTCTTAGTTTTTAATCACTTGAATTCTGATGGTATTCTGAGCATCTCATTCTATACTGAGAGACTGCTTTCTTGTAATAAGGACTTTATTTGTAGTACATTTATTTATATTAATTGTATTACTCTGCCAAATGATTTCTACCTATTTTTTTTTTAACAAAGTGTGGTTTCTTTTTCCAAAATGGAAGAAATACAAAATATAGAATTGGAGAAAGTGGAATTAGAATTTGAAATTTCCCACTTTCTGCTTGGGTCAGGCTGCATAAACCTATTTGTTGCTTTGCAGCTTGAATGAGAAAAATAGTATGGGACTCTTAGGACTTTTATGACAGTTAAATGAGAACATACAAGTAAAATACCTAATACACATTCTGACAGAGAGTAATTATTAAAATGACGGTGGTCTAAACATTTTGCCTTCCTCAAGAAGAGAATTCCACATGTGCCAATGTATTCTATGCAATCAGTGTTATGTAACATCAGTAGGGTTATTTTAAAATTGTTTCCATTTGCTTAAAACAGAATATCCTAGATCATAGTCTGAAGTCAAGAGAGAATTTTAGTTTTATTTTTGGTCTTGTTTCCTTCTTATTGGGCCATTATATTTCCTATGTAACACTTTTGGACATCGAATTGCTTATATCTACTGCAAGCTTTAACTATGTTAAATCCATCTCTCTGTAAATTGCACAAATATAAAAAATGCATATAGAATTATGATTAATGTCACTGGAAAAGATCATCAATGATTTTATTCATGTATTATTCTTTATGCTTTTGAATGCTGGGCTAATAAAGACAAATTATTTTATCTAGAGTACTTAATCTTTTATGGAATATTTCTATAAACCTTATCTCATTTGTTTTTTTCACAACTAAAATAATAGTTATTCCTTCTGATTTTTCCTAAAAGAAGAAAATGAATCATTGAGAGATTGAAATTGCACATCCTGTATCTAAATCCATTTATTTAAAAATGTTTATGGAACATTTAGTATTTAGCAGGAACAGTTCTAGGTGCTATCATAATCTTTTAAAAGCAGACTAAAATCTTTACCCTTTGGTTTTTGCAATATAGCAAGGACAAACAGAATATAAATTGTTAAATATAAGTTAATTATATATTCTATAGGTTGGCCACTTGGACAAAACTCATGGGATCCAACGTTCATTTCTGTGTACCAGGTATTTTTCACCTTTATTCTCTTCATTAGAGGAAACTATTGTTTCAAATATAACCTTAAGCAGAATGCCAGTACATAAAACAGATCAGAGTGGGACCACTTAGACTGAAATGAGAGCCAAGAATTGTAATGTCCAATTTTGTCCTTCATCAACCTTCAGCCTTCTAGATATAAAGAGTTACATTGCTAGAAATCCTTGAAATAACTTCTGTACTGTATCAATAGATTAAGTGGCAAGGGGATTTAATAAACTTCATAAAAGTTAAAGCAGTTTTAAATTTATTAAACTTCTACAGAAGTCTTTTATTGTTTCTCATGAAAGACCTTGGGAATAAATAACTACTATATTTCAACCTTTCTCCTGGAGGAATCTACATGCTATATAAATATGCACATCTCTGTATAATATGTAAAAATTCTGAAATACTGTTTGAACATGTACATACAGAAGGATATCATAATCAGATAGAGTAAGTAAATCTACCAATTTAATTATTTTACAAAAATCCATAAAACTAAGCCTCTAAAATCAAGTATGCTCTAAGGAAAGAAATCTAAATATTTTAAGGGCATTTTGAAGCTTTGCCATTGTTGTGGTCAGGTTAGAGAGGTAAACTTATGTGTACTAAATATTTATATGACTTTCTACTTGTCTTGCTATTCTTACTCTTTTAGGAGAATTTGAATGTAATATTATCTTTATTTAAAAATATATTTTTTATATTTCTGAGTAATACTCTCTCAATGGCATTCACATAACTCATAAAAATTTGAAAGATACGTTAAGCTGAGATTAAATTTCCCTCATAAACATAATCAAGAAATGGTCTTAAGCCTAATACATTGTAACTATGAAAAATTTCAGCTTCCAGTGGCAAATGACCTCACTAGGGAAGAAACAGAGGTTATATATTGTTATTTCTTATGACACCATTATAAAACACAAAATTCTACATCTACATACAGATACACTGTGTATGTTTGCTTGGGATTTTAAAAAATTATTTTTAATACTTATCTCCCCAGTCACTGTTACCCTCTTGGACTCTACTTCTCTCGTAACTGTTTATATTTAAATATCCACATAGGTGATTTTTCTTTCTTTTTTCTCTCCTGTAGATTAATGCAGATTGATTTTTCTAAAATTCTGGTTTCTAACTTAAAAAAAAAAAAACAAACACACAAAACTTCTTCTGTTCCTATGAGCTCATCTTTCTTGCTCCCTTATTCCCATGACATTGCACTGGAACTTATTATTGTAATGTTAAGTGCCAACACTCCACATTTTAAACTTTAATTTCCTAACCATCATCTCTTATCCTTTCATCTCACTACCTCTCATACCTCAACCTTTAATAGCATACAATATCATCAGTACTCATAATCCATATTTTAAGAACATTTTCACTATTGACTTTGTTCATGTCTTCACATAACACTTTTTGTAGATTAAATTCTATGTTCAATCATTAAAGTTATTCTCTCTAGCCCTTCTCTTATTTTACTTTATCCACTGGACTAAATAATAATCCTAGTTAAATCCACCTTTCTAGCTGCCATACTAGTGTAGTTGCATATGGTTGGAAAACTAGACACGCAGTCATGCATACTGACACATGTATGCATGAGCACACACAGATACACCACCCCCCACCACACACACACACACACACACACACATACACACACTCTGTCTGGATGACTTAAATTTCTTGAACACTGAAATCAAATAGGCCCAAAATTCTTGCAATATTTTCCTTGAAAATTAAGCTCTTACTTTCCTAAATGATTACTTTGTTATCTTCTCTCTCCTTAAACCTCCAACACTTTCACCCAGTCTTTACTCTTTCATCTTATTTAATGATGATTCTGTTTTCACCTGGAAGATGAAAACAATAGAGAAATTTGAAAGCTCTCACCAAAGTATCCACTCTCCCACCTGCATCTGTGTCCATGCATTCTGACAGTTCTTCCAGACACTATGAATGATCTGTCCACGTTCCTAGCAATGGCAAAACCTTCTTCATGTGTACTATTTCCTAGCTCTCATCTATTCAAGGAAATTGTTCTAATAATGGTTTTCTCTTGCCTACTATATTAATTTTTTCCTCTCTGTCTTCTCCAACAATTATAGGAGGAGGGAGAAATGGAGTCAAAATAGTTTTAAGTAAACATTTTATTGAAATACAACATATATACAGAAAGGTACAAAATCATAACCATACAGTTTGATGTTTTTTCACAAAGTGAGCACAATATTAAAACCAACATTGAGTTCAAGACAGAGAATAGGACCAAGTTCTCAGAAGTTCTCATGTTCCCTTCAAGTCACTACTCACCAGTGTTATAACCACCATTTTAATAACTCAGATTTTTGCTTCTCCACGCTACATAAACAGAAAAGTACAATATATGCTTTTGTGTTTGACTTCTTTGCTCAACATTATGTGAGTGAGAGCCATCCACATTACTGTAGGTAGTGTACTTCATTTATTCTCATTTCTCCATAATATTCCATTGCACAAATTTACCAGAATTTATTTACTCTTACTACCTAGGATGGAAATGAAGTTTTTTATAGTCTGGGATATTACAAATAGTGTTGTTATCTAGCATGTACCTTTTGTGTGAAAAGAATGTAAAGGATTTATTTCAATTGGTATAAAACTAGGAGTGGGATGGTATATAATGAAATATCAGTATGCTGGCCAACAAGACCAAAGATTTTAATTGTACGATATAGTATGAAATGTAGCGTACCATACTGATAGATTTCAATACCATAAATATGCTTCAGTCTCACAAATGTATTGATGTTTTTATCTACAGCCTGGACCTTCTCCAAACTCCAGACTCCCATGTTCAGCAGTCAAATTGACTTTTCCATCTTGCTGTCTAACGAATATCCCTGAATATTTCAGACTTCAGTCCTTCGCCTAAGCTTATTCCTCCTCCAGTCTACTCCATGTAATATGATAGCAATTCCATATTTGAAATTGCTTTCGTAAGACTCTTGGAATCATATTCAACTCTTTCTTTCAGACTCTGCTTCCACCATTGAGCATATCCATTCAGCTTTACCTTTAAATAGCCAGAATTTGACTACTTCTCAACAGCTCCATTGCTAATTAGACAAACTAATTAAAGTCTATCAATCATTCTGATTCAAGCCACCATCACCTCTATTCAATCTGGCAATAGTCTTCCAACTTTCTTCCTGATTCTGCCCTCCTCTTTCCATTCTACTCTTATCATAGGCATCAGTGCAAACTCATGAACCCATAAAATGTAGTAGGTTCACTCACTAAACACTCTCCAGTGTTTTCCAATCTTACTCCAAGTAAAAGCCAAAATCTTTATAATTACTGACAAGTCTCAACATGATTTTTCTCTTCCAAACTTCCTATTATATGTTTGTTTCTCTTCCAAACTTCCTATTATATGTTTGTCCTTGTTTCTGACCATGCTTTCCTTCTATCATTGTGTTTCCTCACTCTGCTCCCTTACTGATGTCCAACACCAGTCCTGCTTCAGTGTTGACTATGTGAATTTGTTATTTCAACTTCTTGAGATATTCTTTCCTCAAAATATTTTCATATCTTTCTCCCTCACTTCCTTCAGGTCTTTATTAAAATGTTCTCTTTTTTGAAAGGCTTTTCCTGGTGACCCTGTTAAAATTGGATCCATAATCAATATCTCCCTTCCATATATTTCATGTTTCTCTTAACTAATTTTGTTGGAATTTTTTATAAATTATTTTTAGTAAAAATTATGTTTCATATGTGGCAATAGTTTTGCTTGCTTAGTTCACTTTATACTAAAACTAGGAAAGTTTATTCTTGTTCTAAACTAGAAATTAGGGAAGTCACTGCCACACACTATTCACCTCACATATATTATTGGATGAAGCAAACATTTAAGTAGATTTATTATTTGAGATTTATATTTATTATTTGAGATTCTTCATTCAACATAGTCTTACTTTCTTTTAGCCCAAAGTCCTATCAGTTCTTCTTTGTTAAGCCCAGAACTCAGCAAGACTCATTTTATAACTGCATACCCATCAACTGAACAGGATAAATATGAAGCTATTCTGGTTTTCTCTGAGAAAAATCATAAACTAAATGATACATAAATATTCTATCAGGGTAAATCCTCTAAGCAATAATGACCATGTGATACCAATGAACATTGAATATAAACTAATTAAAACCAATAATCCACTTTAGGTTCTTATTATACCCTGTTCTAAAAACTAACCACATAAAAATAAATAAGTTCCTTATATAGCTTTTCTTTATTTCAAACATTTGTAAAATCAGTGGATAAATGGATCTGTATCTTCCTACTTCAAAAACCTAAAAAAGTAACTCATTTTATATTTAAATGTGAATACTTTTTAATGAGTTTGCAAGTGCACTGAAGATTAGGACCAGTCATTGACTCAAACAAAATGGACTTTAGAGTTTGATTGGGAGGAAAACTAGTTACTTCAGTCTGAAAACATTTACCAGATTTGTGAAATGGGACCATCAATTTAATGTCATGAACAGCAATTTCCTCATCTGGAAAATCATGACAGATATATTGATTTATTTCATTTAATGAGTATTATCTAAGCATCTACTGCATGTCAGTCACTATGCTTAGTCAGGATGTGATGCCTACACTTATAACATGAATAGAATACAAGACAAACAATTATATAAATTAAACAAGTGAAAGAGAATTTCAAATTCTAAAACCAAATAAATATGTTACTTACCTTTCTTTTTGTCTACTTGTATTTGGAAGTTGCATTATTTTTCTTCCTGAAGGAAAACATCTCTCAAATAATATTAAGAATTGAAGTTAAAGTATGACACTAACATTCATTGGATATACAAAAAGGATCTTTAATATTTATAGTAGGAATGGGCTGTGAAAAAGGAGGAAAAATACATGATTAAGAGTTTATGACCATATGTTAACACTAAGTTATCATGTATTCATTTATTTATTAATTCATTCAACTAATGCTTATTAGGCACTATGGAAAGCAAGTATGCTAGTAGGTATGAAATACTGAAAGAAGAATAAAATTAAATTATATGATAATGGCTATAATTTGCTAATAGGTTACCAGTAGGTTATATCAGACACAGTGGTAAGTGTCTTAAATATGTTATCTCATGTAATCCTCTCAATAGGCAGGAAAGTTTGGCTTTCAGTGTATCATAGTGGGCATGGATTTAGGAATGAGAAATTTTTGGAGTACCAGCCCCACCATTTATGTAAGTTATTAACTATGCTAACTTGGCTATGCTAAGTAACATCGGCAAGCCTCATCTGTAAATGGGGAAAAATAAATCCCATCTCATACAAATGAGATAAGAGATGTAAGGGCATTTGTATACTTAATTTTTTGTACATAGTACCAAATAAATGTTATGAGAATAAGAGCTCAATATCTAATATATATTATAATAAGGCTTGATTATCCCCATTTACAGATGAAGAAACTGTGTCCCAGAGAAAGTAAATAATGTAGTAAAGGTCCCCAAGCTGGTAAGTAACAGAACTGGGATTTGAATCATAGTACATCTGTCTCCAGTGTCTGTGCTTCTAAGCAACAATCCATATTTTCTTGGTTTCTGACTTTAAGAAGTTTTTAATCTACTTGGTGAGAAATACACATTTTTATAATCATATATTAAAATGAAGTACTTTCTTTCATGAGTTTTGAGCGACAGCCAAAAAGAATACGACAAGTAATGCAAGGAGCCAGATTACTTGTACAGAACATGCTAACATAATATGAAAATAGTTCAACCAACATTAGCTTTTCACCTGCCTTGAAGTTTTAAAATCATTGAGGTTGAAGTCACTGAAAAATATGTACTTTTGTAGAGTGTTGTCTATAGGCTATATATTATCTCATAAAGAAGGGGAGAGACATCTCTTTCCCAACACAAGTTAAGATTTGGGGGGCTTCAACAGAAAAAAAACTTAGAGAACTTGACATGAACCTGGAGTTTAAGGGGCACAAAGATGGTGTCTAACTTTATTGAGAAAATTCTAAGGGTCAAAGCAGAAACTGGATGGATTTGAGATGACATAGGTACCAGAGAGGGCTTCATTGAGAGGGCTGACTCTATCAGAAACAAGTGGCCTAGTGTCTTTCTAAAAAGTGATTTCACACTAGAGGACCACCTGGAGGGACAAAGATACCACTCTGAGGTTTTGGGGATTATGGGGAATCAACAGTGGGCACAGTGAGATAAGTGACATTATCCATACTAACGATTTTCTTTTGGGGTTTCCAAGTAGATGGTTCTATGAGGAATTTAGAAAAATAGCCCACAAGATAATGATCCTGAAATTTTACATCTGTTATCAGAAGGCACTTGAGTCAGGTTACAATTGTATCTTTTTACCCCTTTACTCTCCTTACACCTTCTAACTCCAACGTGGAAAGGACAGAACATATAGGTAGTTTAGTAATTGAGAAGGACATTGATTAGGACTAGTGAACATTTTGACCTGGTCCTTGTGACCCCCCAAAGTCACCATTTGAGACTTCCAAACAGTCCTTCAAATGGTAAGAACTGAGAATTGTAATATTGCATTGACTGGAACTTAACTACTAAAACACATCTGTTCTTGTGACAAAGTTGTCAGAATATATGAAACCTGTCACAAATACCATCATCTAAAAGATAATTACAATACATTGGAGAAGACAGGAAGATGCATAAATGCAAATAGTGGCTTGGGAAAGAAAAGGTAGCCATAGCCTTTCAGGTCCATATGAGGTAGGATTTATAAAATCAAGTAACTGATGATATAATAAGTGAAGGAGAAGGAGGAATCCAAGAAAATCCTCAAATTTTGAATCAGTGTTACTAGAAGAGTAATATCAATTATATTAAACCATCCTTATTAATGAAGAGAAAACAAGAGGAAGAATCCTAAATCACCGCTACATTCAATATTACATAGCTCATTATACAGGTCAGACATTCCACATGAATTATATCTCTTAGTCAAGACAATATATGCTGATAAAACTCTTCTGTACCCAATTATTTGAAAGGACAGTACTTCAATACAGGATGATAATTTTTCTTCCTTCTGAAATTTAGAACAGAGAGGATTTTTACTTATGTCTTCAAATTACTATTAAAATACTTCTCATGAGAATTCTCTGAGAATTTCCTTAGCTTTTTATATCTTCATCTTACTGCCCCCAAGACATGTAGCTTCATCCTTCCTTATGTGTTGTGTCACACTCAGGAACCACTTCTAAACTCAGGATGACTTAAGTAACTTATCCTGACATTTTAGGATTCAGACAAGTTACTAATATAGCAAGATGTTGTATACCCTATTCCTTTTACATGAGCTGCTGTATTAGTCAGAATCCTAGTATTTGTCCTGAGTTAAGAAACTTAGCACCCACTTCTCTTTCCTGGAACTGAGTAACAGCACTTCCTCTACAATCTCCACCTCATTGGAGATGCCAGTTCGGTTGTCATTACTTTTTATTTGTGCTATTACAATGACCTCCTAATACATATGTGTAGTTGTTTCCTCCAGGTAGTACCATGTTGCCAAAATTATTAGGTTATTAAGTATGACATGTCCAATATCCTTAAATAATAAGTTTGACAATTGATTTTTCTGACATTTCACTTTGACACTTCTTGTTTTATTTTTATTGTGAAGGTACATCCTCACTTTCAAACACATGATTTTCCTTGTGATTAGCTTTCACATTTTTTAGAGAAATTTTTGAGAAACCATGATTAAGTCAAAATTCATGTTATTTTCAAATATGAATTCCATCGTGGAACCAATGCAGCACAGACAGCTCGAAATATCAACCAAGTGTTTGAGAGGGATGTTGCTATTTAAGCACAGTATGTGGATGGTTCTGGTGATTTTAATCTTGAAAATGAGCCAGGTGGGTGACATGAGACGAAGGTGGATAAGGATGAGCTAAAAGCTGTAGTGGAAACAAATCGATCTCAACTTACATGTGAATTAACAGCAAGGTTCGACATTATTCCAACAATATTGGACCATTGGAAACAAATCAGCAAGGTAAAGAAGGTGGAGAGGTGGGTTCTGCATGAATTAAACAAGCATCAGAAGAGAAATTGGAAGCTTGGCTTTCCTTGCTGGCACGACATAAAGGTGAATCATTCTACACTGTGTTGTTATGTGTGATGAAAAATGGATTCTTTTTGACAATCACAAGCATTCGGCACAATGGTTGGATAAACATGAAGTGCTGAAACACAGTCCAAAACCAAATATTCATTATAAAAAACTAATGGTGTCTGTTTGGTGATCCAGCACTGGTGTTATCCACTACAGCTTCATGAAACCTAGTCAATTGATTACAGCAGATGTCTACTGCAACCAATTGAATGAAATGATGAGGATGCTTGAGATTAAGCAGCTGAGATAGCTCAATAGAGACAGATCAATCCTCTTACACGACAATGCTCCACTACATGTCACACAAACTACACTGTTCAAACTACAGAGGCTGGACTTGGAAACTCTCTGTCATCCACTGTATTCACCAGACCTTACACCAACTGACCACCCTTCTTGCAAACTGTGGACCACGTCTTGGAAGGAAAAATACTGTGGAAAACACCTCTCATGATTCCATCACCACTTGATCTCCAGGCTTCTTTGCTACTGGCATAAACAAGCTACTATTAAGATGACAAAACTGTGTTGATAGTTTAGGTGCATCCTTTGATTAATTTTACTGCTTCTTATTTGAGACATAATAGACTAAACTTTTGATTCAAAACTGAACATTTTATATATTTAATTATCTCATAGCTATAGGACAAGCCGAAAGAGATTTGTTATAACTCCTCTCCATTCCAAGGTGTAACCACTTGGGAAGAAGTTGGGAAATAATTGGTCATTTGTGGACCACTTCACTGATTGGGGGTGTCAGGCCCAAATATGACTAGTTCACAGGTATATTTCTTAGGAAGAGGGATAATAAGAGTCTTTCATTTTAATTTTCAGGCCGTAGTTGCTATTACAAAACCATAAAAAAGATTTAATTTACATTCTGTTAAATTCACAGAAATAGTTCTGAGACAAAGTTCATTACTTTTGTTTCTATTTTCATGTATTAATTTTTCAAGTTAACTTCTATTTAGCTTTTACTATGTGGTATCCACCATTAAAAAAACATGGTTTAAATATTTGATTTCACTTAATCCTCCCAACAACCTTGTTAGGAAGATTCAGTTTTAGCTTTTGTTTATGAGTAGGGAAACTACGTGTTGGATCATATAAGAATTTGCCTAAGATCTCACAATCAATGAACTGCAGAACTAGAATCCCAAAACAGGCAATCCTGCTCCATTCGTGAGTATATCATCACCTCACAATAAAGCCCTTCAGTTTATATTGTTGGGTTTCTGCTGCCTTATTTTTGGTGGGGGTGAGTGGGTGGATATTATCCATTATTTAAATTGGATATGATTAAGTGTTCCTAAACTTATAGTAAACTTTCATGGGCTACTATTTTTCTTGCTTTATAAGTTTACAAAGACCTTTTGATTACCATATTGGTGCAAAAGGTAAAAGTCTGACACTCAATCCAGCTTTTGGGGCTCATAGAGTCTCTGTGTAAGAGAAACAATGACTTTGTTTCATATTGTATACTTTGTTATACATACATACACATATATCCATATACACACACATGTATTTATCTGAGCAACATGCATGTTTTAGTCTTCTAGGGCTACCATAACAAAATTCTATAGACTGGGTAGTTCAAACAACACAAATGTATTTTTTCACCATTCTGGAGGCTGAAGTCCAAGATCAAGATGTTGGCAAGTAGAGTCTCTCCTTGGCTTGCAGATGGCTGATTCTTGCTGCGTCCTCATGTGGCCCTCTGTGTACATTCCTGGTGTCTTTCACACTTCTTATGAGGGCACTAGTCATGCTGGATTAAGACCTAACCCTAATGATGTTATTTAACCTTATTTATCTCCTTAAAGGACCTATTTCTAAAGATAATGATATTGGAGTTTAGGCTTCAATGTATGAATTTTGGAGAGACACAATTCTATTCAAAACAATACATACCTTTTAAAAATATCTGATATTATAGTAGACTTACAATAAACAGAAAAGATCTCTGCCAAGTCCTGTTCCCCAAAGACAGTTATTTTTACTATTTTTGGTTCCAGCTTTTGCTCTTTTCTAGATCTTTAAATAATATACTTTTCTTCCATTTTGAGGGGGTATATCAATTTTGAATATTCTCTGACTCACTATGATTAAGAATGCTTTGGCTACTTTAATTACCTCCTGCCTCTATGTACTCCTTTCTCCTTTTAGTGTCACTATTCTCAGTTCAACTATTGGTTATCTATCTCAAGGTCCTTCAGACATACTAAAAGTTTACTTGAAAAATTGAGATGTAATTCGCATACCATAACATACACCCCCTTGAAGTATTCAATTCATTTGTTTTAGTGTATTCACCAAGTTGTTTCCCATCCCTTAATCTCTGTTAGGTTTCACTCCCATCTTCCAAAGTGCACATTTCTCACTTAGGCATTCAACGTAACTCACCACAACATAGATATCCTGAATTGAGAAATAGTGTATGGGTCTTTACACACAAACCTGCCCATGGAAAAGGGCATAACTTTGTGTGGCATTCCTCTTGTTTGGTCCTTTCTTGTGCACAGGCCAGTATCTGGCCTCCAGAGGAATACACAATTTTCCTAATCAACTGATTAGGCCACATTCAGCTGAGCTGAGGCCACTGAACCAACGGTCCTTCCTTTCGGGTAAGATAAAGGTCCCGGAAGACCTTATCCATTTTCCCATGCTGACTTTTCTTCCTTTGAATAAACTATAACTTTTGAACTCTAAGCCATTCACTTATCTTCTCTCTGCCCCACCTTCCAACTCTGCTGCCCTATCCTAAACTCTATTTCCAAATCATCTTGCCCCCTCCCTAGCAAGCCCACTAGCTCATAATGTATCATACATAGTATGTGGGACCTGAGAAACTGTCAGGAAACCCAACTATATCATCTGCTTTTATTGTCATACCTCTGCAACCACTTAACTAGGCTTGCATACACAAACATGGAAAATGTCATTTTTCACAGTAGACTCCTGTCCCAGAGCCCAAATGGGGAAGCAGATAAAAGATTTGAGTAATTATCTAAAATTATTTAACTATCCCTGTCAAGGTAAAAGCTAAAGCCTAGAAAGGAGAAAGTTTTAAAAAAGTTCTGTTTCTTCCTCTACCCTCTTCCCTTCACCTCCTCCTACTCATACCTCATACATCATATTCTCTTGCAACTGTAGAAATCATTTAGTAACAGATGGCATAGATGTTATTTTCTGTATTTAACAGAAAAATATGTGTACTGATTACTCCAGGATTAGCCCTTGACATACTCAAAGTGGATTATTTTTTAAAAATTACATTTCCTCTCAATACAATAGCCTTTCAAAGTTATTTTCTTATTGCAAAAATCATATTTTCAGGAGTCAGAAGCTGAACATTTTCTTGGCATGCTCTTTGATTCCTACATAACAAATCCTATTTTACAGCCACATACCAACATTATCACCATCACCACCATCCTTCTAGTCAGATACACACCTTGGCTGGAGAAGAGAAAAGGTCTTGGATACAGAAAAACAAAAAGGAAATATTACTAATATTAATATTAAAAATAACATACAAAGATATGAAATACTAAAAACTGTTCCATGAGCATATGAATGTGTGAAATGCTCAAAGAAGCAAAGTTAAACAGATTCATAACTTAGGACTTCATAGAATATTCAAAATAATACTGTAAAATGTGTATTCTACTAGTTTGTATAATAAATAGCATTTTTCTAAATGCATTTGACCAGATGTGGAAATAGTGTTTTAAGGTAATATAACATATATTATACTCAACTGAATAATCTTTAAGTTTTTTTAAGCCTTAATGCCAATTATTCTAATAATCACTTAACATAAATTCTGTCTTGGTTGTCTGAAAAACAGCTACATTATTCTCGATTATTATTATTGGTTATATTGAACATTTTTGATAGAAATTTTAAAAACTAAATCAGTATTAAAATGAGAACAGTCTAATCTCTAAGATGGTTTGTACATTAATATTTTATTTTGGGCCATATTTAGCTCAGATATAAATTTGAAAATAATGTCTTCAAAATTTATATATCTTTAAATTTGTATAAACTTTTTAGCCCCATCTGATGTACTATATTTTTTAAAAGGCAAAAAATAATGTGAGTTATCTTTGGGTAAGTTAAAATACTAACCAATATCACAACTAAGACCTGATTTTCTATCATAAAGCAATAAATGATTTGTTACAAATGAAATAAGCGTGAATATAATATTTCAGAGTTCTAAAGCAAATTAACCTCTGAGTGTTGTACATGGATGCAGAATGGAAATCATCTTAATCACTACTAAAATTCTGTGTAATTATTGACGAAGACAAGCAGTGATGTTTTGTATTTTTTATTGGATATTATGTAGTTTGAAGGGCTTCAGTGTGTTTGCTGTGTAAAAAAAAAAATCATTTCAGACAGGTAATTTTGGAGAATCATTGATAGAACACCAAACTCATCGATGAGCTAGAAAAAATATCATTTTTTGGTAGATTTTATAAAATGAAATCCATATTTAATAAACATAGTGATTATGTTATTGGAATGTACTTGAAAAGTAAATGAAAATTGATTACTTATGGGTAAGATATTAAGAAGTGCCATCAGCTGTTTCTAATTTGGAAATTGTTTTCAACTAATCTCTTGGGTCGACTTAAAATTCTTCACTCTGAAGAGCCAGAAGTTTTCCTGAAATAAGACTGTTTGGCTACAGTGAAAAGAGTTTATGAGATTTAAGTGGTATTTAGTAATTTGATAAGGCATAAAAAGCTTTTGCAACAGTCTTTGAAATGCATTTATTTAATAACAGAGATAAATTTTAAACAGTGTATAGTGAATGATTTAAGAATTTGGTCAAACAACATTTCATAGACTTTTTATATGTCCCTGAATCTGCATCCTCAGGACATTACAAATATTACATCTTTATCAATTATGAAATATCTATTATTGTGTTTTTATAGCTATGATATTATAAAATATATATTTGGTCTTATTCTCAGCTTCCTGGCATAGAACTCTCAAAAGCCTTAGAATCTCCAAAGTGATATCTTCTTATATGTTAATGATTGAACAATAGCTTCAGGATGGGGCTGGTCACCAGAAAGACTGAGGCAGGATTAGAGGTTGGGGAGTATTCACATCACCTCCCAACATCCAGGGAGGATAGAAGGCTAAAGTTGAAGTTGATCAACAATGGCCAATTTTTTTTTAATTCTTTAATAACATTTAATTTTTTCTTTTTTTTTATTTCAGGATATTATGGGGGTATAAACATTTTGGTTACATGTTATGACTTTGCCATACCCAAACAATGATTTGAGGAGTGCCTTTTCCCCCCTACAATGCTCACTGTGTCCATTAGTTGTGAGTTTACCCAACTGGAATCCCTGAAGAATATTACTACCTTGTGAGCACCATAGTGTTGATCATTTACTGCCTATTGGGTGGCGAGTACATGTGAAGCCTATTCTTCCATTTTTGTGATACCTCACTTCAGAGGATGGACTCAAGCTCTATCCACGAAAACATAAAAGGGGCTAGATCACCATCGTTTCTTATAATTGAGTAGTATTCCATTGTAGACACATACCAAATTTTATTAATCCACTTACGGATTGAAGGGCACTCGGATTATTTCCACAACTTTGCAATAGTGAATTGTGCTGCCATAAACGCTGGGGTGCAGATGTCTTTATTATAGAATGTCTTTTGTTCTTTTGGGTAGATGCCTAATAGTGCTATTGCTGGATCAAATGGTATTTCTATTTTTAGCTCTTTGAGGTATCTCCAAATTCTTTTCCACAGAGGTTGCACTAATTTTCAGTTCCACCAGTAGTGTGAGAGTGTTCTTATCTCTCCACATCCTAACCAACATTTGTTGTTTTGGGATTTTTTGATAAAGGCCAGTCTCACTGGGGTTAGGTGATAACTCATTGTGGTTTTGATTTGCATTTCTCTAATGATTAGAGATATTGAGCATTTTTTATATGTTTGCTGGCCATTACTCTGTCTTCTTTTGAAAAGTTTCTGTTCATCCCCTTTGCTCATTTACTGATGGGGTTGTTTGATTTTTTTTCTGGTTGATTTTTCTGAGTTCTAGATAGATTCTTGTTATCAGTTCTTTATCAGATGTGTAGAGATCAAATATTTTCTCCCATTCTGTAGGCTGTCTATTCGCTCTAATGATAGTTTCCTTGGCTGTGCAAAAGCTTTTTAATTTGATCAGGTCCCATTTTTTTATTTTTGTTGCTGCTGTGATTGCTTTGGAGGTCTTCTTTAAAAATTCTTTGCCTAGGTTGATGTCAGAAAGGGTCTTCCCTACATTTTATTCTAAGATTCTTCAGGTTTCATGCCTTAGGTTTAAGTCTGTTATCCATCATGAATTGATTTTTGTAAGAATGAGAGGTGGGGATCCAGTTTCAATTTTCTGCATGTAGTTATCCAGTTTTCCCAGCATCATTCATTGGAAAGAGATTCTTTTCCCCAGTGTATATTTTTGTCTGATTTGTCAAAGATTAGATTACCATATGTGTATGGTTTCATCTCTCAATTCTCAGTCCTGTTCCACAGGTCTATATCTCTGTTCTTGTGTCAGTACAATCTACTAGACTTCAAGCTGTACTACAAAGGTATAGTAACTAAAACAGTGGCCAATGGTTTAATCAATCATGTCTACATAATGAAGTCTCCATAAAAGGCCCAAAAGCACAGGAAGGAAGGTTGTGATTTTTTACCATGAAGTATGTAATTGCTTTAGGTATTTGTAGCCACTCTTTAATAATCAGATTAAATAAATCTCCATCTATTTTTAATTTGTTGTCATTTTTATTATGAATAGGTCACAACTTTAATACTTTTTGCATCTGTTGCAATGATCATATAGTTTTTCTCCTTTATTTGGTTACACATACATACACATATACAGTTGAACCTTGAACAATGTAGGTGTTAAGGATACTGATCCCTGCACAGTGGAAAATTCTTGCATACTTTTCGATTTGCCCAAAACTTAAATATTAATAGACTACTGCTGACTGGAAGCCCTTACCTATAACATAAGCAGTTGATTAAAATATATATTCTGTATGTTATATGTATTATACACTGTATTATTACAATAAAGGAAGCTAGAGAAAAGAAAATGTAAAGAAAGTCATCAGGAGGAGAAAATATATTTATTATTCATTAAGTGGAAGTGAAGCACGAAGAAGGTCTTCATCTTCATTGTCTTTAAGCTGAGTAGGCTGAGAAAGAGGAGGCAGAGGAGAGGTTGTTCTTTCTGTCTTAGTGATGGCAGAGGGGGAAGAAAATCCACGTGTTAAGTGGAACCACACAGTTCAAATCCATATTGTTCAAGGGTCAACTGTATACATGCACACATTTATTGTGTATGTGTATGTGTATATATATATATCACTATATGTGTGTGTATATATATATGTATATTTACTAACACCTAAAGCAATTATGTACCTAATGCCACAATATTACAACCTTCTTTCTGAATTCAGGTAAAAGACAAGAATGTTCACTCTCATGACTTCTATTCAATCTTGGACTACACTATTGTTAGTGCACTAAAGAAAAAATATTCAAGTATGTGGTTAGAAAGAAAAATAAAAGAGAGCATTACTTACAAGTAGTATTATACATATAGAAACTTTAAATTTTCTATAGGTATTATAAATTATTAGAAATAATAAGTGACCTCAGCAAGGTTGCTAGATAAAAGGTCAATATAGAAAAATCAGTTCTATTAGAATACATCTGCCACACCAGTTAGAAAATAAAGTACCATATATGTACACACATATACTTCTGTTCAAAAGTATTTCTCAGTTTTTATCTTATTGAGACTCTTTTTTAAAATCAAATATGAGTGTTAAATTTCCTCAAGATCTTTTCAGCATCTATAGAGGTAATCATAGGTGTATTTTTTTCTTTTCACTTAATGATATGGTGCATGTTGATGAATTCTGAATATAAAGCTATTGTTGCGTTCCCTGAAGAAATAAATTAATATTGGCTTATATTTTATTTAAAACTTATTATATTTCTTATAGATATTGACATGAGTATTTAAGTCTGTGCATTTCTCTGTGATTGCTGATTTATGTATATTGCTTATATTCTATTGTGTGCTACTTTCTAATCATTAATATATCTTTAGGGATTCTGTAATTGTGATTTATGTTTCTTCTTCACTGAGAAATTATTTAATAGAGTTTTTTAAGCTTTCAGGGAGAATGAACTCTTTTGATTTCTATAATAGGTTTGTTATGAATTTCAATATTTATTGCATTAGAATCAGGGAATGTTTTTCAATGATTTTTATTTTAAGGAACTTGTGATTTTCTTTGTGATCTAATATATGACAATTTTTTTAAAAGATCCATCTACATTTGAGAAAAATACGATTTCACTAGTAATGATTATAAAGTTTTATTTATATTAGCAAGATCTACCATACTGATTTTATTGTTTGGACATTTCATATCCTTACTTATTTTTGCCCACTTCACCTATCTCGAAATAATGGTACATATATATATATATATATATATACATGCACACACACATATACACACAAAATGTTAATAATATATTATATATAAAGCTATAAGTAACACTATATATATAACATATATCTCTTACTGTTATTTTTTTACTGTCCGTTTTATTTTTGGTTTTCAGTCAATTCTTTTTTGTTAATGTGCCTAATATTTTTTACTACCTTTCATATATTTTCAGAAAAAAAAAAAGAAGAAGAAGAAGTCAGACTAACACGATTAGCTAGAGGCTCTTCTCTAGAGAAGATAAATATGTTTTTCTCACAGGCTGGTAAATTAGCAGCCCTAAACAAGGATCGGATTGACTCTAAGCTAGATTTCAGTCTTTGTTAGCACTAGTCTGTTTGTAATTCTCCCTCATTCCTAGAATGCAGCCCTCAGGGTCCTGAGGGAAAACTCGGGTGTTCACAGGGTTCTTTCTATCTTACAGTCCCTGAACTCCCAGTTTTGTCCCCTTAGGCTTGAGAAACTTCTAAGACTCTGCTCAGTTTCTCTGATTGTCACCCTTTGCTTCTGCTCAGATTCTTAGTTACCTTGGAATTGGTTAAGTGTTTCAAGGGGAAAAAAAGAGCTTCAAAAGTCAGTTTGGGGATTTTGGTCTTCAGTTTTTTTCAGAATGGTGGTACCACAGATCTTTGAATTCTTTGTAGCTTTCTAATGATTTCAAATAGACATATTAAATTTTTGTCTATCTTTTTTCGTTATCAGCGGGACATTTGTTCTGAAATAAGCTTGCCTACCATTGCCAACTATAGTGACTATTTTAAAATAAAATATTTGACTTTTGAATAAGAATTATCTTTCTTGTATTTTTTTTTACTTAAATTTAGCAATAAAATATTCATTTACAATGTTTCCTGTAGGAATACCACTATTTCAGGAAATAGTGCTACCATGAAAATTCAGAATCTTTCTGAGATGTTCTTGACTATTAAGAAAAGACAGTTATTAATAGGTGGATTTTTCTTTCAAAGTTTCCTTTATCCTCTAATTATTTCAACAAAATATAAAATATCAAGTGCATATTAGACTGGTAAGTTTTTTATCTTAGGTTCTCATTTTGAGGATATTGTATTTTTTATCTTTGATAAATATTGGCCCGTTTTATGTAGCTTTTATTATCAATACCATAAACTTGGAAGCAAGGTGTTGTTTCTTTTAAAATATGTCTTCAGTAAAATATTTATTTATTACAACCAACTCCAGAACAAGAAAGAGATGACATGGATGATAAATAATAAGGAAGAAAAATACTTAAATAGGATAATATGAAGTTAGGATGCTTAATAATTGGTTGGGACTTTAAGCAGCTTATAAAAGTAAAGATAAAATTTACTATTTCTTATAACAGCAAAGGAAAAAAATCTGTGTCATGGGCAGAGTGACTGTACCCTAAGGATAAGTTCAGGTTTAAGATAATATGTGTAGTTATAATTCTAAACAAAATTTTTATGTTCTTGAAAAATTGCCTATTTCTCAGTTCAGGTGGGAGAAAGAATTGGGTGCTTATGAAATCATTAATAATGATGATATAAAATTAGAACAATTATAATAAAGAAAGCATTTATCCAACCCCTGCTTACAACAGCTACATTTTTAGGTACTTCATTATAGGGTTTTATATAATACATAAAGTCTTAATATATCGCTCAGAAAACTTATCAGCTAAGTGCCTATTATGCATATATGCATAATGAGAACATTACTCATAAAATCTGGCTAAAAAATTATGTATACTTATTTATACTAGATAGGAGCAAATTTTTCAAATGTACTCTTAAAAACAAAACTAGATTCTTAGTTCAAATGAGGCATATAATGAATGGGCATGGACATAATGTGAGACATGATGAAAATACAGCATTAAATCCTTCGTATTTTATCTATTCTGTTTCATTTCCATGTAAATACTCATCCCGAATGTTAAGAGAGGTCTGGCTGTATTTGAACATTGATATGAAAAGAAAAAAGTTTTAACCAATTACTTCTTCTTCTGCAATGTTGCCAAACAACTTTTATTAAAAGAACAGGCAACTTTTTAAAATTTGACCAGTTATTTCACTGACTCAATTAACCACAGATATTTTTTAGCCTCGGTTTTATTTTTTATTTTTAATTAAAATATTTCAGAATTTATAAGGCACAGCTTTAAGGAATGTATATACACAAACACACATACATACATACATACATACTTCTATCAGCATTTATTACTTGTAAATTACAGTTTATAAGTAACCCACATAAGAGTAAGTTCACATTGGTTAAGAACTCACGCATCTGAGCAGCTATAGGCAAAATCAATGTTTAATGTATTTACATGAATGTGTAGGAATTCTTTTATCCATGTTGTTACCATATGGAAGATATATTTTCAAAAGTTTACTCATTCTGGAAATTACTCATCTCACTAAGAGAAGATGGTTTAAAATTCCCACCCACCCATTCCCTTAGCACAAGCAGAACTCATTACATATTAGGTAGATGGCCAAGACATTAAGAAACTGTACAGAGAAGACAAAACATTCAGCACAAAGAGATACATAAAGAACAAACTTGGCAAGATGTCTGCTCTAGGGAAATTACCAAATGCTATGTATTTTGTAAAGTATATTGAATTATAAAGATTTATAGGCCGGGCGCGGTGGCTCACGCCTGTAATCCTAGCTCTCTGGGAGGCCGAGGCGGGTGGATCGCTTGAGGTCAGGAGTTCGAGACCAGCCTGAGCAAGAGCGAGACCCCGTCTCTACTAAAAATAGAAAGAAATTATATGGACAACTAAAAATCTATATAGAAAAAATTAGCCGGGCATAGTGGCGCATGCCTGTAGTCCCAGCTACTCGGGAGGCTGAGGCAGTAGGATCGCTTAAGCCGAGGAGTCTGAGGTTGCTGTGAGCTAAGCTGACGCCACGGCAATCACTCTAGCCTGGGCAACAAAGTGAGACTCTGTCTCAACAAAAAAAAAAAAAAAAAAAAGATTTATAATTACAGTGTTATTGAAACAAATATGTAGAAAGAAAGGAAATTGTGTGAAAATATTAGTAAGAAACTTAATGCAAAAAATGTACAAAAACAAGCAATAAAAATGGTTTTGTCATATAGAAAAGTATCAGAGGGAACTGAACATCACGAACTAGAAGAGCAATACAGGCCTAACAGAGAAAAGAAGAAATTTAAAATCAAAATTAGAATCAAGCTTTCTGTGATTCCTAGCTATATCTATACACTGAAATACCTATATATCTATAAATCTCTCTCTCTCTCCCATATATATGGACAAGCTTAAAAATTCTGAATGTTTTAGTCATTTATTTACTTAAGAAATAATTGATGCCCTATCTTGAGGTTCGGAAGGCTCAGAAGCAGCCTGGGTGGGCATGAATATGGATGACTGCTTGGCCCAGTTGTTGGCACCCTTGCTGGTTCCCTTAGCCCCTCAAAGATCAGCATTCCCACTCCTTGGCAGAGATATTGCTTTATTAGCTGTCACGTAGTAAATGATGATGCAGGTCATGTCATCACACCTGTGATGCACCCAGAAGTGTCAGACACCAGGCAATTAAACATCCTTCATTAAGGGTGACTGTATCCAAAATTCCCCATTTTCATCCTGTTTCCTGGTCTCCTACTGGATAAAGTCTACCACTCCTGGGCTTCTCATACATTCCAAATGCATCACAGGCAATGACCTGGACATCAATGGGCATCAGTGAGAATTGCACCTTGATGTCAGCCACTTTGCTACGTATTAGAGATAAAATAAAAAGGATGCTATCTCTGACCTCAGGAATCTCTAAAGATAATTGAGCAGGTAGGCACAAGTGAGTGTGAATCACTAGAGATTGTTAGAGTCAGGCAACCTGCATTTGAATCCTAGCTCTACTACTTTTCAGCTCCATGAACTTAGGTAGGTTACTTACTCTTTTCCAAGCCTTATTTTCCATACCTGTAAAATGGAAATATTAATAGTTCAGATGTTTGGGGGTTTATTTAAAGCAGTAAGTGAAAAATTCACATAAAATATTCAGCAGTGTCTCAGCATATAATATTAATAATAACTCAATGTCAGATGTTATTCTAATTATTACTACTGGGAATAGATGTAAGTGATATGTGATATATAAGAAAGGCATTGGACTCAGATGATAGGCATGGTTTCTGAGAGCAAATGACTAGCTGAAGGGAACTAAGTGGAGAAAAAAGGGAAGGTATAGACCATGGAATAGACAGAACCTAAGCAGAGGGTCAGTGTGTTCAAACATGTTGAAAACCTTATAGAAGCGGAAAGCTTTAGGAACCGGAAAGTTATTCAATAGGACTGGAGTTTCGAATTTAAAAATTCAACAGTAGGAACAGGTGAAATAAAGATTTTGAAATGTACTCAAGGTCTACATTATTTATTTCTGTAAGCCTCATTAAGGAAACAATGTAGTTAATTATAAATAGTTCCTATTCTACATTGTAGATTTAATAATTTCATAGTAATTCTTTTGTTGTTTTAAGATATAGGTTCATGAATAAAAGAAAAATCTGTGTTTAACATGTTTATTTCTCTTTATATATACAAAAGATTTGTATGCTTAGACTATACCAGGCTTGATCAAAATTCAAAGAAAATCAGTTTTTGTGTAATTCAGCTACATATAGGTACATTTGTGTATTATGAATATTTATCATTTTTACCTGTCTATTTATATAGTCACAGTAAAGGGAAGGAATTTTACAAATACTATGATTCCAATTTTAGGAACAAAGGTTGTAATTCAAAGAAGTTAAAAAATTTGTCCAGGGTAATTTAGTTTGTAAATGATAGACTCAATATTTTAATCCAATATTTTTTTCTATTACCCAATTCCAAATTACAGTTTAAAGGTATATATACTCCAAGTTATTTTATTTTTCAACTTAATTTCTGAGTAGGTAATACATGTCACAGGACAAATTTCAAAAGACTCTATCTAAAATCTGAAGTCTATCTCCCTCCTAACCTTGCAATTCCCCTTTCTGGAGACAAATCCACCCTCTATAGAGACTGTTTCTTGTGTGATTTGTCCACTCTGGCTCTATTATTTTAATTAAAATTATTAGAGAATGTCTACTATTTCTAGTTGTGTCTATGATAATGACTACATGGCTCTTTTATCCAAAACCTCCTGTTTCCTTGCTGGCTGCCCTATGTCCCCTCCAGTTTGTCTTTTACACAACTAACACAAAGACTGAGAATCAAAAGGCCTAGTCATTCATTAGTCCTGTTTACCAAGTAGTTGTGTGAGTTTGGACAAGTGCTTCATCTTTTTTGTTCTATAAGAAATATGCTGGTTGGACTAGCATATTTTACATTTCTTCTTGCTCCTGTGGCCTATGGTTCTTTGAAAGCTTCATAATCATAAATCAGTTTCATTATATCATTTCCCTCTCAAACTCAAGTTGCTCTTTATTAGAGTCAAAAAGATCTTGCCTCTACAAACAATTTTTATTATTTTTTTCTCATTGATCTCTCTCATATCCCTTCCACTAAGCCAAGCAAGTTGGGTTTTAATCCAATGCCATCTATGGCCAAATTCACTACTTCTTACGCTATTCCAGGTTCCCCGAACCAAACCACTTTCTCTTTGCCAATACGTGCCAGCCATTTACATTAAAATCCAATACTGATTTAGCTTTTCATGAAAAAATATCCTACTTTCTCTCAGCACTTACCATAGTGCTTTTCCCATTAAAAAACAAATTAAAAAAACTCAATAGCATGTATTATATCAATAAATCACTATTATTTTTGTATATACTTCCAACATTCGAAGCATATAGAAGGAAATGTGTAAACTAAAATGAAGTCTCCGTGAGAACAGAAATTGTCTTGTTTGCTTATTTCTCTCAAGTGCATACAGCAGGCAGAGCCTAAAACAGGACACACTCAGTAAATATTGATCAATGAATGAATGACTATCTTTCTTTCCTTTACCTTATATTTTTATTTTATTTTATTTTTGCTAAATAACAGTATAATAAATACTTTGTTTTCAAACTGCATTTTTTTTTTTTTAACTAAAGAAAATCTTAGAGATATGTCCATACAGGCTAATTCAGAGTTATCTTAACCTTCTAGAAGCTATACTGTATTCCATTGCTTTTATCTGGCATATTATTTAATAAATTTTATACAAAATCCTATTGCAAGTAATGCTAAGGTCCTACATGAGTGAATAAACTTATAAAATTTGTCTCTACAAGTGAAGTCCACAGGACCAATACACACACATTCTAAATTTTTGTCAGTTTTGGAAGACTCAGTAGAGGCCATTGCAGTTCACACTTCAGGTGAGTTCTTGTTTCTAAACAATCTCATCACCCATTCTGTTAACAAACTTTTTTTTGACTTTTGCCAATCTGCGTGATAAAAAGAGATTTTTTGAAAAATTATGTTTTAGGTTTTATTCTCCTATTATGGTTTAAGCTACTATCATATGTTTAAGAGTTATTTTTAGCTCCTTTTGTGTGCTATGCCTGTTCATAACATATGTCCATTTTTCTCCTGAGCGCTTGAATGTTTTATTATTGATTTTAGTACCTCTTTATATAGTAAAAACATTAGTCCTTTTCCTGTGATTTCAATTACAAATCATTTTCTTGTCAGTTTGCCATTTATATTTTGATTTATTTATATTTTCCCCAGGGGATTATTTTTATGCAGTTTATACATCAATATTTACACCATTCCCATTTCTACACTATTAAAATAATTTCCTGAGTGTTCTCTTAATGCTTGTATAGCTCTTTTTAAAATTTAAACCTATTTTCTGAGAATTCTTTTTGTGTAATATGTGTCATTCAAGTGACTTTTCTTTCCCCTGAGAGTCAATTCAATTGTATCAGCATCACTTGTCAATACTGACTCAGAGACCACCTTTACCACGCACTAAATTTTAATATTTATTTTCGTCTCTTAATTAACTTTTCATTTTGTTCCATTCTTCTGTATGTCTATTCAGGTTTTAAAACCACAGTGTTCCATCATGATACTGTATACTATATTTCAATATGGGAACAGAGGGTTTGGTCTATCATTTTATTCTCCCTTAATTTAGGTTTTTCTGGCTGGGCTCAGTGGCTCACGCCTGTAATTCTAGCACTCTGGGAGGCTGAGGTGGATGGATCATTTGAGCTCAGGAGTTCGATACCAGCCTGAGCAAGAGCAAGACCCCATCTCTACTAAAAATAGAAAGAAATTATATAGACAACTAAATATATATATAGAAAAAATTAGCCAGGCATGGTGGTGCATGCCTGTAGTCCCAGCTACTTGGGAGGCTGAGGCAGGGAGGATTGCTTGAGCCCAGGAGTTTGAGGTTGCTGTGAGCTAGGCTGATGCCACAACACTCTAGCCCGGGCAACAGAGTGAGACTCTGTCTCAAAAAAAAAAAAAAATGAGGCTTTTCCTGGCTGGTCTTGCTTGCCATTTTCTCTTCTAAGTGAATTTTAGAATAGTTCTGTAGTTTATTTTAAAAAGGAACTGTTTGCATTTTTATTAAAATTAAGCTACAGTAAGATATTTACATTGGGAGAATTCATATCTTTATGATGTTGCGTCTTTTATTCAAAAACATGGTAAGTCTTTTATTTATTCGCATGTTTGGGCTTTTTAATTTTATTCTTTGTGTTTTTGTTAATATATGGGTTTAAAGCTATGGATTTTCCTCTGAGAAATTTTAGAGCTACACAACATAACTTACAATATAGTGTTTTTGCCATTATCATTATTTTTTGGACATTCTTTAATTTTGACTGTGATTTCCTTTACTATTCAAAAGATGTTTAAGACATACAGTTGACTCTTAAACAACATGTATTTGAACTACTTAGGTCCATTTATATGTGGATTTTCTTCTGCTTCTACCACCCCTGAAACAAGACCAACCCCTCCTCTTCCTCTCCCTCCTCAGCCTACTTGGAGACAATGAAGATGAAGACTTTTATGATGATTCACTTCCACTTAATGAATAATCAATATATTTTCTCTTCCTTATAACTTTCTTAATAACATTTTCTTTACCTTACTTTATTATAAGAATACAGTTTACAGTACATATAACATATAAAATATGTGTCAGTTTACTGTTTATGTTATCAGTAAGGCTTCTCGTCAGCAGTAGAGTATTAGTAAAGTTTTGGGGGAATCAAAAGGTGTACATGGATTTTTGACTGTGCAGGCATCGCTGTCCCTAACCACCAACATCATTCATAGGTCAACTGCAGTTTTCTAAAATTCTGTGAAATAAGAAATTTTTATTTTGGATTTCTTATAATTTTTCATTTTCTGGTATTGTAAAGACTATTATCTGTGTTGATATACCTTTTTGGAAACTTTATATGCACTTTTATAAATGTTTTATAAGCACCTCAACAGAAGTTAAATTTCCTATTTAAGGTATTTTAACTAAATTAATATTAATTTTCCTACTATCTCTAGATTATGATGTAGTCATATAACAATTTCAAAACTCAGTGCCTTAAAATACAAATTTTTTTTGTTTGTTTATAAAACATGCCCTGTGTGGGTTGTCTGCAGCTCTTCTTCTAATGCCAGCCACTTGCCTGTGGTTCTGCTCCATACATCTTGGCTATTCTAAATTGAGCAAAAAAACTGGTGAAATCTTGCAATGGCTCTTAAAATTCTAATGCCATATAGCCTCTTAAAAATCCCAATGACCAGGTTAGGTTCCTGGACAAGCCAGACATCAATGAAAAGAGAAAATGTCCCCAGAAACACTGTAATCACATGGCAAAAAGGAGAATGAGAAGAGTCAAGAATAATAATACTATTGACAATATCTACACCATAGATTATATTATTTCAGTCTTTTTATATTTTTTGACTGTTTGGAAGGGGCATGGTAAAATCTTCTACTACTGTTTCTATCTATAATTCCTTGTATAATTGTGTATTTTTTACATTACTAAAATGGATGATGAGTTATTTGGAACACAAATATTCTTAATGTCATAGTGAAATGCAACTTTAATCAATGAAATTGATTTCCTTTGCCTTATTTAATGTTTTTCACCTGAAATACAATCTTGTATGACAATAAGTTTTGAAGCTCTTGAATTTGTTTTGTTTGGAAATCTTTGAAAATCTTTCTCTTTTATTTTAATGTTATAAGTTCTATTGTTTTCATTATTTGTGTTCTATGGCAAATAATTCGATTTATTTTGTGATTAAAAAAAGAAACTTGTTTTCTTATAATTGAGTTTAGGTCTTTTACATCCATTGGCATGAGGTAAGGTCATTAGCAAACCCATAACTAACTAAATCATCCTACTTTCAAAGCTGTAAAAATATTTCCTTAGATTTTCCCATCCAATTGCTGCTTCTCACCTTGGAGAATGGTGCTCTGAATTTCTTCTGTATATCTATGTTGTGTCAACCTTAGTTTTGGGGACTTAACATTTAGAAATTTCCTTCCTACTTTCATTATTGATGGAACTTCTCATTTTTCTATTTGTTTTTAAGTAATCTTTAAGCAACAAAAAAATGATATATTTTTCTGCCATTTAAAAACCAGAAGTTCAAAGTTAACTCTTAGATTTCTTGTAATTCCAAACAAAAATTTTTAGAGATAATTTGAGATATATTTATTTGGAAAAATTTGGATATTACCCAATTTAAAACTAAATAAAGAGTAGGTCAATTATTTGACTTTTTGACTTGATATTATAAAAAATATCTATGCAAAATAGGTTAATGAGTAACAAAGTAGTTTCTTTAAACAAAAAGGCAATCAAGGAGTATTTACAACATGTTATTTGGGGGAGCTCAATGTGCATATTGTCAAGAAAACTAGATCTAGTCTTCATAGTGAACACCTAAATAAACTCATTGGTACTCCCATAATATACTGAAATAAAAAACAAGTTTTATGTATCTATAAGCATCAAGAGCTTATATACAAATGACATATTTAAGGGAGCAATTTAAAAATATAAATATATAGTAAATTAATACTAATAATATAATAATTTAGTATTAGGCAATATTAACAAAAACAACTATAATATACAATATTTTACTTGTTACATTGATAAAATCATTAAAAATTATAGCATAGTCTTCAGGGATCATTATAAATTAATATAATTTATAAAGAAACAATCTAACAATAAAATATTTGCATACTTAGACATAGTTATCTTATTTCTGAAAATTTATTCCAAGGATATGAAAAATTTGTTTTTAAATATTATATAAATACTTTAAAAAACATTTGTTAAGCACATCCAATTTCTAGGAATAGGAGACACAAAGATACTTACGACATGATTCCTGCTAAGAAAAAACACAAAGTCTAATTTGCAGAAAGACACATAAACCAAGCATCACAATACAGGATAATAAATATAAAGTTATGTAATGAGAAAACACATAGTGGACACCAAATTAAAATTGTGCCCATCGGGAAAGAGATGTCATCAAATATTCTCTCATAATTTTATCTGTACATTTAAAAGAGGTTAGTACTGGACAGATTAAAGAAATGAGGCTGAGCACATTCAAGGAACAAAGAAGATAACGATATTAGTCGTATAAATTAGGTAACAGTCACTTTAAAGAAAATTCAAGGAGTTTAATATGGCTAAAAATTGAAATATGAATGTACAAAAAGATAAATCTGGAAGTATTGGCAGGGTCCAGATTATAAAAGATCTTGTTTGTCTTAGAAAGAATTTGAGAATTTATTTTGAGATGATGGAAATGCTTTTGTTGGTTTTTAAGTATGCAGATGCCATAATGAGATTTGGACTTTTGAGAAGTTTGTTTAGCAGCAACTTATCACTTTCATAGTGAGTAGGGGACTCTAAGGGACCCCAACAGTAGTAGGCACATACATTTTTGTCTGGGAACATTTCATGTTTTAGAAAATATATTTCCCCAAAGCTATCATGCCCACAGTTGTAAAACAGATGTTAGATGGGTGAGCTGGAATGGGTAAGCGACTCAAGTGAATTAAATTCTACTTCTCTTTGTGCTTCAACTAAAGAGAAGCTTGCCTCATAATGACTATTGTATTGCATACAAGCTTGGAAAGTTTTAGTGGTGACTATTTCTCACAATCTTACATTGTAGACTGGAACATTAATAAATCTAATAAATCTGGTCATTTATGTGAGAATGGAATTAAGTAGAACTAAAAAGAGATATAGACTGTTCTAGGCACATGGTAGATTGAACTAGCATGGACCACCCTCGCCCAAATCATACAAATAAATACAGAGACAGATTGAGTAAATTATATCATTTTGTAAATAAATAACGTTAAGATTTAACATATAATTACATACATTTTGATTCCCTTTTTTTTAAGAGCATAAAATTGTTCAAAACTATTCTCTAGGAAAGCAATCATACAAAGCCTTTTAATTACAGCAGAATGTTAAGAAACCTCCTATACAGAAGCCATGTTTGATGCAGGGCAACAGAATGGTGAATCAAGGGTTATAAAAAAAGAGATTATCATTATCCATAGGAGGGAGAAATTCTCAGGTAGAAAAATAGAAATCTCTTAACCAACTGACGATGTTTTTTTAAAAAGAAAATAGCCTACCAAACAAAAAACATACCACTTTGGTAGTGAGTAGTGTTACCAAAATGAAAGAAGACAAACCATGATATAAAGCTACAATCAGGCTCTAGTTAACACCTCAAATTGAGAAAAAATACAATATATCCTCACTGAAGTAAGCAACAAAATGAATAACAAGCCGGAGGAATAAAAATTGGATAAGTATCTTGAAATTCAGAAACAGATGGAATTTTAATAGAAGGAAAAAAGAGTCAGTAGACAGACTAGGTGCACATTTAAAGTTTTTGCTCTGAGATATCTATAATGATTTGGATAATTTTACCAATTAATTAAATTGCTAAAATTGACTGATGAATTTTTTACTTTATTTGGTTTTACTGAGAGTCACCTCTTTTAAATGAATCTAATCAGCTACATTTTCATTATTAAAACTATGCAAATTTAGTCAAAATCTATTGAAGATACACTTTTTATACCACCATCTCTTAAAGATGGATCAAATATGATATATTAGAATTCTAAACATAAATTTAGGATAAAAAATTTGTATTCAAATTCTAGAACCAGTATTTCACAGCTTAAATGAAACCGTAAAATGTGCCATCTGCTCAGTCTGCATTACATGTTTAAATGCATCAAATAAGATATCTGTGAAAATACAATGTATGCCATAAACCCATGCCTGTTTGAGAGAATGAGGGAGGGAAATTATAGTAACAATGATGCAATAAGAGAATTTACATAAGAATTATCATGAAGTGTGAATATAAACCAGATTATTTTTTTCTAAGGACACTGGAAAAATAGCATGTGAACATAATTTAGACTTTCTGCATCTCAAGAGCTAGAGTTAAATTTGCTCTTGGCATTTAAAAATATACATACTATCCTCAGGATAGAAAGTTGTCAGTATTCAAGTTAGAGCTAGGCAGTTCATATTTTCAAGTTCAAATCAACATATATTCCAATTCAATGTTCGAGTTAGAGCTAGGCAGTTCGTATTTTCAAGTTCCAATCAACATTTAGTTGTACTTGAAAATGTGGTTTCAAATTTTGAAATAATTTTCTGTATTTCATTTTATTAACTTTTATCTAAAAGAAACGGTACACTCTATGAAATTAGAATGACACTGATTTTTTCTATCTGTTCTTTTCGTAACAACAATTATAAATAAAATAATACCTTTGGACACAATAAACCACTCTTTTATTCATTCAACAAACTTTAATTGAGTACCTAACGTACTAGCCACTGTGAGACACAGGAAATAAAGCACAATTGTACAAATAAAGTCCTTGCTCTCATGGAATTTACATTATACTATGATTGGGAAGTGGAAAATTTAACAAATATGTCATACACCAAGTAGTTTATCTGCAATGTGAAGTAAAATCAACCAAGGTAAGAGGATGGAGGCTGATGTGGTATAAAGTACTATCTTAGTGTAGTTTTGAAAGGCCCTTCTGATAAGGTGATATCTTGGTAGACACCTGAATAAAATGAGAGATTAGGCAAATGGAAAAGTGTTCTGGGCAAAGAGAACACTCTACAAACAAGTGCGACACTCCATTAACTGCAGCATTGTGGAAAGAGTGTATGTAATCTAGTTTTAGAGACAAGATATGCGCAGGAAAAGATATTTGTTATCACAAATGGCTGGATAAACTCAGTGATAAAATTTCACAGACTGTAAGGCCTATAGCATTTCTGCAGACTAGAGGACTCTCTTCCACCTTAGGTGTCTAAGAAAAAGTTATGCACCTTTGAGAAATCACTTTCAAAAGGCATGACCTGTGTCTTGTCCACTACCAAAGCTTAGGACAAGCATCTGTCACTTAGTAAGTATTCAAAGGAGCTTTTCTGGACGATTAAAATAATGCGTGACTAAGAGAAATGGGACCATATCTTTAAGGATGCATCATGTTAGGTGATGAGGAAGTAATAAAGTATACCTGGTAGGGGAATAGCATCAAAGTGATGGTGGCCATATAGTAGGTGAAATTGATGTTATATATATGCGAAGCAGTTAGTTAAATTAAGGAAAGACTGTGACATTCAATCACATCCATGATTTCTAATCTTTAAGTATTATTAGTAAATCAAGAAATACAATGAAGGAAAAATAAATTTACATAGTTTGAATTTTATCTAATACCTTCATGGACATAAGAATGGAGTAACTTTGGATGAGAATGCTTTAAATTAAATAGTACAGTATCTTTTCCTTAATTTTGAAATAAGGATATAACACATTATATTAATCTGATATACTCCCTGTGTATCTATTTTATTTTAAAAGTAGTAACAAAAATAAAGAATCAAGCAAATCACATTCCTTGCATTATATTGGACTATTTTCTACTACTTCTGACAAAAACTCATTTTTTAAATGATGTATTTTAACTTTTAACAAGGCAGGAATATTACGTATAGTTTAAAATATATATTTTGAGCATAGGTCTTTCTCATATGTGAAATATCACCTGTCATTTAATTTATATCATCTTTATGTTTTAGCTTGTATTGTGTATATGAGCTAATTCAGAATGTTTCTTTAATTAATGAAGCACTACTATATATATCTTCAATAAAAAGTAGCAAATGCTAACTGTAGTATGTATACTTTAGCATTGATTTTACTAAACAATTTTATTTAAAATACAATTTTTAAAATAATTCAAATATCTTTGATAACAGCTACTAAATGTTTGAAATGAGATGTTCTTAATATATCAGAAAAATAACAAAGATGAAAATGTGCATATGTGTTCAGAGTCTGAAAATTTTACCAGCTGTCACTCAAAATATATTCAAGAAGCCCATTGTGGTTACAATATTTTAAATTATGTTTTTAAACACTAGGCAAGAATATTAAAATGAAACATTAACTATTCAGAATGGTTCTTTATTTAGAAGTGGGAAGGCTTCACTGCCCAAATGTTAGATGACAGTTTAGTAGATTTGGTTCAAAGAACAGGGTGGGTGAGTCTACATTTGTGAAATTCTTTGGTCACTGTTGTATAACTAAATAGTTGAATTTTCCAGCTGATTTCAGTTCTGCCTTGCAGACAAGTGCACGACTGGGAATTGTAGTATATCTCGTACTTTGGGGAAATTTCAGAAAAATTCTTCTCCATATTTTAACTGACAATGGAGGATAAAGACTGTCATCGAAATGTCATGCTAGATTGGAAGTATCTATTGTTCTAAGCGCAGACAAGACAGGCTAGTCCTGGTGTTAAAGACATTTAATCTCTGCAGGAGACTGTGTTCTTTCTCTTCATGACACAAATTATTTTACATTTTCATATACAGATCCTGGCATTCATCAGCTCTAAAATGAACATCTCAAAGAATATACTATTTTTAGCTAGGACAATCATCAGAGTTTAAGAACTCTGAATAAATAAGTAAGACTTCATGCAATTTTTAAAGATGTGCTAAATAATGTAAAATATTTATTTAAAAGTGAGTTTTTCAAGAAAATAAAATCAGAAATGTTAATTGTGTATTTAAATAAAATGCCTTAGTCTATGGTAGTCCAGTGATGTACATTCATCTTTTTGTAATCAATTTAATAGCATTAAGGAAGTGCAATGTAGCAAGGCAATCTCCCAAATTAAAACAAAAAACAAAAACAAACTACATGAATGTGTGCAATCACTGCTTTAAAATGCAATATTTTACTTATTTAAGTTGTGTCCAGTGTAATATATAAGAACACAGATTATTTTTTCATGGGAAATATAAGAAATTATACCTATTTCAAAAATGTATAATGATGAAATGACAGTAAGTGGGTCAAAACACTAACTCACTGAAGAGCTAAAACTCACAGTTATAAAGATTTTCCTTAAAATTACCCAGTACAAATAGTTTTTATACATTTTGCACCTAAAATACAACTGTGGACAGAGAAAAGGCATTTACTAAGCCTGGAAGACTAGCATCCCTTAATCTAATTTGCCCTACAATGGCATTATCATTTGAATAAAAAAAAAACAACATTGGTTTTGATAATTTGAAATACAAAATGTGCAAGAGTTTTCTGCACTGCTTAAGTCAGAATTTTGAAATGTGACTGAAAATTTCATATTTTATTTGAATAAAATGACAATGCCAAAAATAATAGCAAGAATCTGAATATAATTGAAATAAGGTATTATTTTCTTTGAATGTATTGAATTATGTCATTATGTTTCTTTTATTGAGTATAAAAAAGAATGATTGAGAAATAATATATAAATGCTTTTGATCATTGAAAAGATGTCAAAATGTCATAGGGGCTGAGAAGGTAATGACAGAGGATAGAAAAAAATGGATCAAATCTGTTTCGCTGCTTTACTTAAAGATTGAAATCCTGAAAGTTTTTGTTGAACATGAATCTGCCTCTTACAGTTTTGAAAGTATTTGACATTTTCTGTGACTTTAAGTGCATCAACATTTTAAAAATATTATTCCCCAAAGAAATTACACATATGATTCCTCTGCATGAAACAACAATAGCTTTGTGGATGACCAAAACATTTTGTCACATAAACTTAATACTTTCAATACACAAAAATAAGTCCTAGTTGAAAATGTGGGGAGAATTTGTATTCAAAGTCCACCCTTACAATTTCTAAGAATGTTAAACATTTTATTCTTTTAATATTGAAAGAAGTTCTTTAATTTTTTTAATTGAAACTCAAGTGACCTAAAGTTTAGGTACATGGTGTCAGATTCTGAAGGTTAATTAAGAGATTATATAATGAATAGCAGGAGGTTATTTACCTTGGGAAACTTATATTCATACTAGCATATCTAATTTCTAGTATTAATTTCCAATGTCAACTAAAAAACAAAAATAAAAATCCTTTTTAAGTTCTCCTAAATGCCTTTTGATGAAATTCCAAAGCCTCAAAGATATTTATGAGAAAATGTTTCAATATACTAATAGAGATACACAAACCTGCATTCTTTAAATTCTTGGCTTTCAGAAATTAAAGTGTAGAAAGATTTTTCTTTTACTTTAAATCTTCAGTTAATATAAAATTATTTTTATATCAACTAATCTCCCGGTATATGCACTGGAGCAAGAAAAGTTTGATCTGTATATTCAGAAGAATACACAAAAAAGTCAAATACTAGCATAGTGATATATTCATTCATTCATTTATCAGTTAAAGCATATTCTATGGGCATCTACACTATGTATCATACTGTCTTGAAAATATCAAGAAATATGGAAATATTTAAGACAAAGTGCTGATCTTAAAAAGCAGTAGTCTAAAGTGGGAAATACAGGTATAAAAATGAGTTACAATAATACTGTATAGATGTATAAAAGGCATGTTAATATAGATATAGTCAAGTTACAGCATTGAGATAGTTCTCAATTGCTAAGAAAATAACTCAGCTTTAATTTTTGGATTAATCCTAACAAAATGGAAACCCAGCATGAGAAAATTAAATTGTAGATATTACACATCAGTACCAGCAATAAGATTGACTATACTTTACTAAGTGCTCACTGTGTGTTAAGTTCTCTTCTAGACACTTTAAGTGTTTCCTCGTAACTCTATGAGTTAGCTTCTTTTATTAAAACTTTTTCCTGTTATTGAAACAGTAGTACTGAGAAATTGTTTATTCTGACCTTTGTTACACAGATAGTAAAAGGTAGAGTTGAGATTTGAACCCCAGCAATCTGGGTACAAAGCCAATATATTTAATATACAACACAGAATAACTTTGCCCATTCTATATAGAAACAGAGAAAACAAATGGAAATTTTCTTTTGGCATCTCATAGTTAGAAGAACCAAATAATGCTTTTTATAAGGGGACCAATGGTTTAAACTACTAATCTTAGAGTTAGTAAAGATATCTATCATGTAATCTCTCAGAGACAAACTTTTAATTCAATCAACATATATTTACTGAGTACTCAATATAGTCCAGGCATTGTTCTAGACTCCTAGGATACATCAGGAAACAAAAAGAGAGAGACATACTTGCCATTGAGGAACGTATATTATACAACATTTACATTCTAGTTAGTTTGAATTCCAAACAAAACAATGTGGCTGACCATGCTCAAAATGACACATTTTAAAAATTATGTAAATATTCAAAAGTTATGTGAGAGGCTTGAAACAGAAAAAAGACACCACAAACTAGTGTAGAACCCTTCTTAGTAACAATCACCCATGTTTGCTAATAGTTTCCCATGACCTTGAAATAACTGTTAAATTGCATGAATTCAATTGCCACGTCAGTAGTTTCATATAAATAAAAACAGCACTTTAAAGCTTTGAAGCCACGAGTCTCTAAGCTTTATCCCACAAATACTTGCCCCACAACTCTTTAAAGCCATCTTTTATTTATCCCCAACAACTAGTTGCTGATTCTCCACATTTACAACTTATCTCCTTATTTCTACTCGTGGTGTGCCATTACCTTAAGACATTAAGAGCTCTCTATTGTAAGTAAATAAGTTGGCATGATCACACTGGTGACATGTTATCTAAGAAGATTTATGTGCTTATAAAGCCAAGTAGGTGACCAAATTTTGATAATCTAACACTGATATGGTTCACGTGCTGCAGGTTAAAATGAAACTTTAAGTTCTTAGGAATCTTTTATATTATAATAATTATTATTTTTTATTGCCCCTTAAAAGCCAGAAGAACTCATGCGAGTTTGTTTGACCCTGGGCTTTCTCTCAGGCAACAAGGAATGCAAACTGCAGGTTGCCCTCCAATAGCAGTGTTTATAACTACCAAAACCTAATTCATGCTACTCTATAGAGCCCTAAGGTGACAATTATTTCTGAATTCCTTAATAATTGGTAGTCTGGTAAGATGACAAAACCAGAAGAGCTGTGTGTGTATTTTTTCTGGCTGCCTGAAGAATCCCTCATGGCAGATGATAATATGTCACCCCTAATCTTATTTTCTATTTCTAAAATGTATTTTCATTAACCTTCATTTTATATTGTACACTTCATTCTGACATAAGATTTGCTTTGTTTCCACAGTAATTTTGAGTTATTTTATGGGATGCTAAAGTGATGGAATGTACTATCAGTGTACAAAAATGAAAAACAAAGTCTCATTGTACATAATTTGAGGGGGAAAAAAATCCTCCCTGACTTTGAGTGAACTTTCCCCCAAATTTCCAGGTATGTCAATCCTGAAGGATGAATGATGTTGATGTCATTTAATGGATCAATAATTTCCTCTTACATATAGGAAAACAGATGAAGAATTCACCCAGATGTTACTTTCTATATAGTATAACATTTCAGATTGGGTCCTAGGAAGAAAGAAATTTTGCATGCGAATTATGTGTGTGTATGTGTGTGTGTGTATATGTGTGCATGTGTGTGTATATGTATGTGTGTGCTAAAGGAAGCATAAATAAAGCCCGGAAGCAATTATTTAATGGCTTGCATATGCAAGGAAGTGTTGTCAGCAGTAGCACCTAGCACAGAAAGAAGGCTCTGTCAGGGAGGTATATGCCAAACAAGTCAATTTAAATTCAGCCAGTCAGCAAACACGAATATCTGTCAGTTTGCAAGGGGATATTTTGCTTTTCTTGGACAAACAATACGCTTTTTCTGTTATAAATGACATTACATAGCTTCACATAACAAGGTGCTTTAAACAAAGCACTCGCTTAGAGGAAGGAGCATTTCTTTGATAAGCTTGAGGAAATTGAAAGGAGGTAGATGGGTAAAACAAGGGAAAAAAAAACAAAAACTCGCAACACTTACTTAAAATAGCTCATTGATATGAGCAGCAGATTGACATACACAGGAAACAATTGTGATGGACAAAGTGGAGAAATGCAATATATGGCTGTTTTAATAACCCAGTCTGACCTCCTGTAGGAAAAAATGTAACCAATTGTGTAGAAGTTTCATTCTTGATGGTAAACAAATAAAAATTGGGATGGACTAAAACTTGTTTATTTAATAGTCATATAAAAAGTATCTCTAAAATTATCACAGATGTTTTAAATAACAGAAGTTTCATAGATTACTTTAAATTTGTTCTTTATTACTATCAATATTATTAGTTAACATTTATTATTTACTATGACCCAGACATTGTGCTTAATGTTTTTATGTGAAATTTGCACAAAACCCCTATAGTGTGGGTACTACACATCTCATTCCAGAGCTAAAAAATTTAATGCTTACAGAGGTTGTCAATTGCCAATGTCTATAGCTAGCATCTTACACAGCCTGGAGGTCTGTGTCTAGACTTCTCACTTTTAATCATCTTATTCGTGAACATGGCTTCAAACTTTGGAGACAATTCTGTCTTTTGCCATTGTCATCATAAAACTAATATGCGAAATTTTAGTCATCTTTTTTTTGGGTGGGACTTAATATTTTAGCTTGATATAAGCTTTCCGTTAGTTTTCCTCTATTTAAATAAACACTTCTCATTACCGAGAATGGAGGGACAGCTATTCAAATTTGGGAGACAGCAACAAAGGCCTTTACCCCTTCTAGAAGGGAAGCACATAGTGATGCTTCACAATCAGTAGGCATTATTTACAGATAAATTGCAGTGGAATTCCAATGGCATCGCATATTTTATTCACATTAAAGTCAAATGAGCTCATTGTGATTAATGTAACTGCAGTGAATGCCAAGGAAATTAATAGCAATTAACTACTCATTGTAAAGGGTGGCTGATAATTAGTGCTATTATACCAAAAATGTACATTTTAAGTAATTATCATCATGCATTTGTTTGATCCATTACAACGCTGATCAGGATGAGTTCATTTGACAATCATGCAGCCAGAACACACAAATCCATCAAGAGTCTGTGGTCCAGGTTTGAGTGGAGAACAATTCCATTAAGTTTTTGTGATTCTACTTAAATATACATAAAACACAGTTTTCTTTCCTGAATATATTATTTTAGTAGTGTATAATCACAAATAGTATACTTTGTTCTTTATTTTTAGTGCAAGACTTTTTCATAGTTATAGGGCAACATTCACACATTAAGACTTAAAAGCTAAGTATAAACTCTAACATATTCAAATGTTGTATTATTTATTATGGTGAACATTCATTCACAGTTCTGTGTAATTTTGGACAATAGTATCAACTTTAATGATAAGAGAAAATGTGAGAAAAAAATGAAGATGTGTAACATGTATAATGATGTGTACTTTTTAAAGAAACATTTTAAAGAAATGGGTTTGTAGTGTTGGAAAGAAGTTCTTTCTTTGTTTTTTAACCTTGACCAAGATTAAAGTTGATCAAAATTAAAAGGTGCCTACTTAACTTAACCTCTTTGTTTCTGTGACCCTTCTGACTGAGAAGATGATGATTCTTATCTAGGAACAAAAGTGGAACTTAAGTACATGGAATGTTGTCATGCCCTCAGAAATAAATATATATATGTGTGTGTGTGTATATATATATATATATATATATATTAGATCATAAATATAGTTATCTCCTATTTTTAATTAAGTCATGTTTCTATTGGGCAAAAAAACAAATAACGTGAAATCTACCCTAAAAGCAGATAGAAAGCATTATCAACCATATGTAAATTGTTGTATAGCAGATCTCTAGAACATAACTAAGCAAATTTTAATTTGGCAAAAGTTTTATATGCTCTTTGTTGCATAATTTACCATCTTTTCTTAGTGGAATGTTTATGTTAGAAATCCAGGTACACTGCAGTTTTTAATTAATTCAGCCACCTATGAATGGCAAGAAGTGAAGCACGGACATCGTTTAAAAGATAAAGTCCTAAGGTTTACAAGGCTTGACATACATCACAAAGTTCATTTCCAGGAGTTCCCATCACAAGTGTAATGCAGCTGTTCCATTTTGTTTTCCTCAAATGGTTATTGACAAAGGAAACTACTCTGTGGCACCAAAGAGACCTGTGTTTGCTGAGTAACCTCTTTCTGCACAATATTATTTGTGAGTATGCCATGATCTTCACTGCCTCAATTCGAAAACTTCTGATGTCTTTTCAGCCAGGAATATTCCTAAGAGTATTCTCTACTCACTGCAATGCCGTAGTTGCTCTCATTTGAAATGATGAATTTGTTGTCTCTTGAGCAGAAAGAAGAAGGTTAATAGTTTTTTTAGTTCTCTAAAAACTTCTTTTGATTAGAAAAAAATTGAAATAAAATATTCCACAGGAAAATTACATTTTATTTATTGATGCATAGTGACAGCTGCTGTGGAACACAATCAGACTTCATCTCAGTGAGTTTTTTAGGGGAATGGGGAAGGTGGGGATAGAAACTTTAAAAAAATTAAAGAAATTTCTGTGACTAACAATGTACAAATCAACTATGTTTTACAGTTTCTATTTGAAGGAATTGAAGGCAGCTGATTAATGCTACATCTTACTGGTTTTAAATTATTCCACTCTAAAAAATACATCATGACATATATAAGGTGAAATCCTGCAGGATCCTGTTTGGAGCATGGGCCCTGGAGTCAAGCTACCCGGGTCTGGAAGCTAATTCTATCACTTTCTCAGGTACCTTGGGCAAGCTAATTAATTACTTTGTGACTCAATTTCATTATCTATAAAAATGAGAGAAGGTATAATAGTTGTTTCTAACTCAGAGGTTTTTCTACATGCTGAAATATAAACCTGATTGAGTTTCAAGCACATACTACTCAAAAAACATTAATGTTAATCTTATTACTGGATGGTTATCTAAATCAGGATGCACAGTAAACTATAGTCACTGGGCTGGATACAGCTCACTGCTTGTTTTTGTAAATAAGGTTTTATTGAAACACAACTACACTCCTTTGTTAACATTTTCCGCTTTTACTCAGTGGCTGAGTTGAGTATTTCTAAGTAGACCTTAAGGCCTACAAAGCCTAAAATAGTTACTATCTGGCCCTTTAGAGAGACACTATAGCAACTTGTGACCTCTATGGTGGTAAACATTGGGTGCTTCCTAATGAAGCTTTAAATTAATACTTCAGAGGTCCTGCCACTGGTCCAAACAATCAGGAGGAGATTCAAGGACAGAAGAAATCTAAATGAAGTCAAACAAATTGCTCAAGATGAGTGTTCTAAAGAATGTATTAATGTAAAGAATCAAAGTTGTAATTCTTCTTCTAGTCCCTGATATTCAGTTATCGTTCTGGTTTCATCTAAGCAGTTCCTTGCATCCAATCAAGGGTGTGGGACTCTGGGAAATGTGACACTCATTGGATAATACACATATGGTCCTTAGCTATGTGAATATCCTCATGGGAAACTTTCTGACCTAAATGGCTTTCTCTCTTAATCACCTATCATATAGCCAGAAAGCAGAAGAACCAGGATTAAAACTTACAAAATTCTTTAACTTGTTAATGTATCTATCCCTCTGGCTAACAGACAAAATGGACTTCTTTGTGGCTAACTTAGGTGCTCAAAGTTAAAACTGAACCAGATGGCCATGGCTAGGTGAGGGAGCAGTTAGGTACTCTGTGTTCTCAGCAAGTTGTCATAGAAGTGTCACAGGACCTTCTTTTTGACAATCAAGCCAAACCAGTTCTTGTTGTCAGTACTAAGATAAACTGTGGTTGGAAACCGCCCCCCCCCCACTAGCTGTTTGAAAGTAACATGTAACAGAGATTTCTGTTTGGGGACAGAAAAGATACTTGATAAGTTTTCAACTGTTTTGCATTTTTTGAGACTTGTTTTGTTGTCTAACATTCTCTATCCTTGAGAATGTTCCATGTGCTAAGGAGAAGAATGTGTATTCTGAAACTATTGGATGAAGTGTTCTCTAAATGTCTACTAGGCTCATTTGGTCTATAATGTAGATTAAGTCTGATGTTTCTTTGTTGATTTTCTGTCTTGATGATCTATCCAATGCTGAAAATGAGATGTGGAGGTCTTGAGATATTATTGTACTGAAGTCTATATCTCTTTTTAGCTCTAAAAATATTTGCTTTATACACCTGGGTGCTCCAGTGCTGGGTGCATATGTAAATATTTATAATTGTTATATGCTATTGCTGAATTGACCCTTTTATCCTTACATAGTGACCTTCTTTGTTACTTTTGTAAAGTTTTTTTGTCCTGAACTCTGTATTTCTTTTATAAGTATAGCTACTACCACTATTTTGTAGTTTTCATTTTTATGGAATATCTTTCCCCATCCCATTATTTTCAGGTTATGTGTTACTTTAGAAATGAAGTGAGTTTCTTATAGGCAGCATATAGTTGGGTATTATTTTTTTATCCACTCAGCCATTCTATGTCTTTTTTTTTTTTTTTTGAGACAGAGTCTCACTCTGTTGCCCAGGCTAGAGTGAGTGCCGTGGCGTCAGCCTAGCTCACAGCAACCTCAAACTCCTGAGCTCAAGTGATCCTCCTGTCTCAGCCTCCCGAGTAGCTGGGACTACAGGCATGCACCACCATGCCCGGCTAATTTTTTCTATATATATTTTTTAGCTGTCCATATAATTTCTTTCTATTTTTAGTAGAGGTGGGGTCTCGCTCTTGCTCAGGCTGGTCTCGAACTCCTGAGCTCAAACGATCCGCCCACCTCGGCCTCCCAGAGTGCTAGGATTACAGGCGTGAGCCACCGCGCCCGGCCCATTCTATGTCTTTTGATTCAAGAATTCAGTCTATTTTATATTCAATGTTACTGATAGGAAAAGACTTACTACTGACATTTTGTTATCTGTTTTCTGATTGTTTTTTTTTTTTTTTTTTTTTTTTTTTTTTTGGTTCTCTCTTATTCCTTTCTTCTTGTTTCCCTTTATATGAAAGTAATTTTGTCTGGTAGTATGCTTTAATTTCTTGGATTTTATTTTTTGTGTATCTGTTTTAAGCTTTTTGGTTATCGTAAGTCTTGCAAATAACATTGTATAACCAATTATTTAGAGGTGGTGAAAACTTAACTCTAATTACAAAGAAAAACAAAGCAAAAAATACACAAAGAGAAAATTTAAAAAATTCTATAATTTAATTCGATTCCCCTGCCTTTTGACTTTTTGCTGTCTGTATTGATGTCATTTTTTACTCTTTCTCTTCAATATTTTTGTAGTTATTATTTTTTATAGCTTTGTCTTTTAGTCTTCTTACTAAAGATACAAATGGTATACACACCACAATTGTAGTATTAAAGTATTCTGTATTTTTCTGTGTACTTACTATTAGCAATGAGTATCATACTTCAGATGATTTCCTATTGTTCATTAATGTTCTTTTCTTTCAGATTGAAGAACTCCCTGTAGCATTTCTTATAAGACAGGTCATCTGGTGTTGATGAATTCCCTCAGGTTTTTTTTTTTTTTTTTGGCTAGGAAAGTATTTATTTCTTCTTCATATTTAAAGGATAATTTTGCTGTATATGATATTCTAGATTGGAGTGGCTTTTTCCTTCAGTAATTTGGTATGTCATTATACTCTCTCCTGCTTATAATTTTTCCCCTGAGAAGTCTGCTGCTAGATTTATTAAAGCTCCATTAAATGTTATTTGCTTCTTTTCTCTTGCTACTTTTAGGATTCTCCCTTTACCCTTGACTTTTGGGAGTTGACTAACATATGCCTTGAGGAAGTGTTATTTGTGTTGAATGTGCTTGGAGTTCTATGCCTTTTTTGTGCCTGGAGATTTATACCTTTCTCTAGGTTTGGAAAATTATCTGTTATTATTCCTTTCAATAAAATTTCTATCCTGATCTTTATTTCTACATCCTCTTTAAGGCCAATAACTCTTAGATGTGCCCTTTTCAAACTATTTTCTAGATATTGTGGGCATGCTTTAATTTTATTTTTTTCTTCTTTGAGTGTGTGTTTTATTATAGCCAGTCTTCAAGATCAGTAGTTATTTCTTTTGCTTGATCAATTCTGCTGTTGAGAGACTCTGATGCATTTTTAATTGAATTTTTCAGCTCTAAAATTTCTGCTTGAAATTTTTTTATTAATTCAATCTCTTTGTTAAATTTCTCTGATAAAATTCTGAATTCCTTTACTATTATTTTGAAGTTCATGGAGCTTCTTCAAGACAGCTATTTTGAATTCTCTGTCTGAAAGGTCACCTATCTCCTTCACACTGGGATTTGTCACTGGTGCCTTATTCAGTTGTTTGATGAGGTCATTTTTTTTGTACATTCTTGCAGATGTTCATTGATATCTGAGCATTGAAGAGCTAGGTACTTATTCCAATTTTCACAGTCTGGGCATGTTTGAACCCATCTTTCTTGACAAAGCTTTCTAATTATTCAAAGGGAGTTGAGTATTGTGCTCTAAGCCTGTGGTCACTGCAGCTCTATCAGCACTAGAGGGTGACATAAGCCCAGAAATGCTGCAACTCTTGCCAATTCCTAGAGGTATTGCCTTGGTGGGCTTGGGAAAGATAAGAGAATTCCCTGGGTTACCAGGCAGACTTTCACTCTCTTCCTTTTCTTTTCTCCAATCAGACGGAGTCCTTCTTCACATTGAGCTGCTTGGAGTTGGGGGAAAGGTGATAAAAGCAATTCTGTGACCGCCACAGCTGACAGTACACTGGGTCACATCTGAAGCCAGTACAATAATGGGCCTTGCCAAAGTCCCATGCTTGACCACTGCTGATGTTTATTCAAGACCCAAAGGCTCTTTAATTAGCAGGTGGTGAGAATGGGTGAGACTAAATTCTTCTCTTCAGAGCAGTGGATTCCCTACTGGCCCAGGGTGGCTCTGAAAATGCTTTCCAAAAGCTAAGGCCTAGAAGCAGGGGTTACAGGAATCTGCTTGGTGCTTTATTTTACTGTGGCTAAACCCAAGTTGTGAGACAAAGTCCTCTGTATTCTTTCCTCTCCTTTCCCCAAGAAAAAAGAGTTTCTCCCTGAGCTGCACGGCCTGAAGTCAGGGGAGGGGTGATGCATGCATGTCCTTGGCTTCCATAGCTGGTGTCACACTGGGGTGTACGCACCCCAAGTCCACTGCCTCTGAGACCAGCACAGCTCCAGGGCTTACCTAAGGAACACAGTCCTTGTGCATCTCCCCTGACTGTCACTCAAATTTATTTTGGGCCCCAAGACATTTTAGTCAGCCAGTGGTGGAGTCAGCCAGGACTCAAGTTCTTCCTTTGGGGCAGAGGATTCTCCTCTAGCCCAGGGCTGGTCTAAATGCTCCCTCAATGGGCAACAGAAGAATTCTGTCATGTGTTGTGTTCCCACTGGGCAGCACCAAGCTCTGATGCAAAGTCCCACATTCACTTCACTCTCCTACCCCCAAGCTCATAGATTCTTTCTCCTGATTGGAGAGGGGCAGTATAGGCAATGCAAGACTGTCTTTCCAACATCTTCAATGCCTCTTTCCTTGATATTATTTTAAAATCAGGTACTGTGATTTCTCATCTGATTTTTTTGTTCTTATGAAGGTTCTTTCCTGCATGGATAGTTGTTTACTTTGGTGTTCTGTCAGGAGTAGGTGATGGATGGAGGGTTCTGTTGGACCATCTTGCTCTAACTCCAACTCTGTGATTCTAATTAGAATTTTTGAAAGCTCCAAATTCAATTGGGAATCTATCTAAACTTTTAAAGGAGACTAATCTGAATATTTATCCAACATCTTTAAAAAAGCTGAAAAGCTCTCAGACCTTACAACACTGAGCCCTCTAGCTCCCTGATTTTCCACTTATGTCCCACCTTCACTTTTCTGTTTTCACTACCCTCTTCTTCATCTGGAACATTGTGGGGACCTGGAGCTTTGGTACCAACATGGGCCCTTTGAGCCCCTCTGGCTTCTCCAGTGGTACAGAAAACTGGGTAAGTCTCTCCTGAGACTCAGACCTCCTCCTGCTTGGATGACAGTTCCTGAATTTTATTCAGCTAGTTATTCTCATTCCTTGAGAAAGGGGTAAGTTTTTCCTTGAGGCTTTTTGTTTTTTTCAAAAGGGGGTCATTGAATTTTTTGTTCTCTCTAAAAGGGTCAGTCTTCTTCTGGTTCTTCCTCATGTGCATATGCATAAATTTATGTGCTATTTTTCCCATTAATCAAGCCTTTGGGCCTTGAATAAACATCAGCTGTAGTCAAGGCACCTTCAGGGGATAAAGGGGAAGCTTTCTCTTAATGCCTACAGTTTTGGCATTGTGAGTACGATCACCAAAGCCACTCTTCCGAAAGCTGCAGTCAAGGGAATCTAGGACCTGGTAACCTGGCAAAGGAGTAAGAACTTCTTACCAGTCAGGCTTCTGACCTCCCTTTTTATGAATTCTGTTCAAGCAGATGGTAAAAATTACTTTGATTAAAGGGGTAAAAGAATTTGTGTGACTAGTTTTTGGTATAGTGATTGCAGTGTACTTCTTAGTACTGAATTAATTTCACTATTCAAATGAGTACACCATTGGAAATTCTCAATGGCCAGAAGATAAATCCTTTAGACTAGGTTCCCAAATTTAAAAATAATTTTAGAAGTCTCTCATTATAAAGAATTGCCTTATTTGTATCTATGAAAAGATTAAGTATTTTAGAAAATGACACTTAGTAGTATCAGAGCTAGGCTTAGGAATTCTCTTGACAAAATTAAAGAGCAAATATTTGACTGAAAACAAAGTTAAAATCTTTTATAGTCCCAGATTTGCTTGCTGTCCATCCACTGCAGAATTTATAAAAACAGCAGTCAAACCTGTGGTTTGCTATCTAAGATTCTGTGCTTTTGTGGTTATAGACCAGGTTCGATTCCCAATCAAGAAATCTAACCCTAATGTTTTAAAATTATTTGTATGACTCTTGAACTTTTGGCATACCCATTTGTTATTGATCCTTTTCGTTTTAATGGATAACTTTTTATTTCCTATCTTTTCCATCTGTGAGACTTTAGGGGCTTTTAGGCTTTATGTGCAGACATTTGGTTGGAAAACTGAGATTTAAACTAATGTGGCTGGAGAGATGTGGGTCATAAACCATTTGAGACTAATAAGACTATTCTTTTATTAATCTGTTTTTGGGGTTGTTCTGGATCTTGTGAGGACTGCTTTACACATTTTTAGAGATGCCTAGTTTGTCCTCAGTTAAGTAATAACTTTGGTAAGTCCCATTGGCTTTGGTGAGTCACTGGAAAATGTACCTTTGATTTAAAACGAAAAAAGCTAGATGAATGTTTATAAAAGACAGGACTTCAGGTAAAATAGGCTTACTTCCTTTGCAGAGCTATACATGCTAAGTCTAGGTGAGAAAAGTTTTCTTCTGCCCTATTAAAGGGCTCCACCCAGAAGCCATTAATCCAGTCAAGAAACAAGCTAAGTTTAAAGATCATCTATGTAACTATATTGATCTCCAAAATGCTTTCTAACTTTTAGGTGGCTATATTGAACTCTTTGCTAAAATTAAAAAAAAAAAAAAAAAAACTTAAAAAAAAAAAACTTTACATCTATGAGAGAAATCTTTATTTGCAAGGACAACTCCCTCTTTGTACCTGAACAACTAGAAACTTTTAAGATTAAGAAGACTTTGGTTTAAATTTTACATTATAAATCTTTTTTTTATTTCAGAATATTATGGGGCTACATATGTTTTGGTTACATAATTGCTTTTGTAGCATTTGAGTCAAAGTTATAAGTGTGTCTAATGCCCAAATAGTGTGCATTGTACCCAACAGGTGTGAATTTACCCATCCCCTCCCCCACCCTCCCACCTGCCTGACACTTTATAAATATTGCTTGCCATATGTGTACATAAGTGTTGATTGATTGGTTCCAATTTAATGGTGAGTGAGTACATATAGTGTTTGTTTTTCCATTCTTGTGATACTTCACTTAGAAAGATGGTCTCTAGTTGCATCCAGGTTAGTACAAGAGGTATTAGTTCACCAATTTTTTTTATGGCTGAGTAAGTATTCCATGTTATAAATATACTACATTTTATTAATCCACTCGTGTATTAATGGGCACTTGGGCTGTTTTCACATCTTTGAAATTGTGGATTGTGTTGCTATATACATTCAAGTACAGGCATCTTTTTTTTTTTTTAATTGAATGTCTTTTTTTCCTTTGTATAGACACCCAGTAGTGGGAATGCTGTATCAAATGACAGTTCTACTTTACTTCTTTGAGGTATCTCTATATTATTTTCCATAGTTTGTACCAGTTTTTTGTCCCACCAGCAATGTATGAGTGTTCCCATCTCTCCACATCCATGCTAACATTTGTTGTTTGGGTACTTTTTGATAAAAGCCATTCTAACTGAAGTTAAGTGATATCTCACTGTTGTTTTGATTTGCATTTCCCTGATGATTAGAGATGTCAAGCATTTTTTCATATGTTTGTTGGTCGTTAGTCTATCTTCTTTTGAAAATTTTCTCTTTATGTCTTTTGCCCACTTTTTAATGGAGTTGATTTTTTTCTTGCAGATTTGCTAGAATTCTTTACAGAGTCTAGTTATTAGCTCTTTACTGGATGTATAGCATGCAAATATTTTCTCTCATTCTGTAGGTTATCTATTTGCTCTGATGATAATTTCTCTGCCTGTGCAGAAGCTTTTTAATATGATCAGGTCCCATTTATTTAGTTTTTGCTGTGATAGCTTTTAATATCTTCTTTATAAAGTCTTTCCCTAGGTCAATGTCTATAAGAATTATTCCAACATTTTCTTCTAGAATCCTTGTCATTTCATGCCTTACGTTTATGTCTGTTATACATCATGAGCTGAGTTTTTTGAGTGGTAAGAGTTGTGGATTGTGTTTCAGTCTTCTACATGTGGCTATTCAATTTTCCCAGCACTGTTTATTGAATAGAGATTCTTTTCCCCAGTGTATGTTTTTGTCTGCTTTGTCAAAGATCAGATGGCCACATTATAAATCTTACCTTTGTTTAAGATACTTTTCCTGGCAATCTTTTCTTGATTGGCCCTTTTTCTTAAGCCTTTCTTCTCTCTGGGCAAATGATAGTGTTTAGATCTAAGTTTTGTACCTTTGAGATGTAAATTTTCACCTAAGAGTCATCCCTGGAAAAATGGAAATCTAGTGTCTGCTACCTAACAGAAGTTAGGAGTTATGGAACAGATAATCAAGATATTGAGAGTCTACAGGGCAAGAGAGAAATAATTTGAAAACTGGCAAATGTATCTAATAAAGCTATCAGATCTGCTTCCCTCTGTGTGCCTGTATGTCAGTGTTTATACATGTAATGTGTATGTGATATTAAACTCCCAAATTACATGAGAGAGCTATAATTATTTGGCTTAAAGAAAAAGTAAGTACTTGAATATTTTATCAGAGAAACAGAAACTAACTCAAATGCCTTATAGCTCACGTTACTTTCATATTTTTTGGTAAATAAAACTAGTTTGAAATTTTTGGAAAAATACTTGAAATGTCTTCAGAATTGGTAGTATTAAATATAATTCTAACATTTTTGCCAGGGCCAACTGGTTATGCCAGTTTAGGCTGTTTCTAAGGGAAGTTTTTAGGTCATATAATTGTCACTTATGAACTATTTTTGATGCCTGATTATATATGAATTAAAGCTATACAGGTTGGCTGCTAGTCTCCCCCAAAGCCTTGCACACCATTTTACTGTGAGCTTGTCTTTGATTTTGAGCCTCTGTATCGTGGGGTCTGTACAGGTGGTGTGGTGAGTCCTGGGAACATGTCCTCAACACTTAGACCACCAGCTGCAATGTGGTGTAAAGCCCAATGTGGCCCCATTCTCCCAGGTCCAGCTTTGCCTCCTGGCCATGCCAGAAGGGGTCAGATTCTCTAGGCATTCACAGATCTGTCCTCTGTCCTGAGCTCTACACTTGATATATAAATTCAGAACCCAGACAGGCCTTGCCATTCACAGTCCCCCTTGGGTACCATGTGGACACCAGGGACCAAGGAAAACCTTTGGGAGAGTACTTCTGTCATAGTTTCATTTTTTTTCAGTGATTCAAAATCTTAAAGTCATGTTACGTTAAATGAGGTAATAGATAATTATAAAATATCTAAATCATTTCTAAGTAAGTTAAATACTGAAATATTAAGCATTAAACATAAGTTTAGGTTTATATACCTTGATGTCATATTTTCATATAGTATAAAAAAGCTAAAAATATTTAGACCTGTTAATAAAAAATTGAGGCTAAAAATTATAAAATGGTTTTAATGTACAAATACTGGTATAAAAGAGTTCAAAATTACTTTCTAGGTTTTTCATTGGAATATTTGCATTATTAAGATTTAAAATGTAGTGTATATATAATCAAAACTACTAAATAAGAGAAATAATTTTATGTACAGAAAGTATAAAGAAAGTAAATTTTTGTCCTAAGGTAGAATGTCCCCCCAAAGAAGTATAGGACAAAACTGTAGGTTTAGGCAGTTGTAGAAAGTTCATGAAAGATTAATCTTGTGAAATAAATTTTATGTGTGATCAAGTTGGCTAAAATTAAAAGAAAATTATTTATATATATATTTTTTTAATTAAATATTAATACTAAAATCACACTGATACACGGCCAGCCAAAGTCTGGGCCCCTGTGTTGGAACAACAAGGCTTTTTCATAGCATTGATCTGTTCTTTAATAGAAAATTGTGAAAGATTTTCCTTATCTTTTAGATAACTGGCCTAGGAAACAGAGATTCATTCAGTGTTTCATCAGAATAACTTCTTATGCTTTGTGCCTTTCAAAACTTTTGTCACTTTGATTTTATTTCATAGTGACCAGTGATCCTATTTTGATCAAACACTTTAAGCTTCTGATATTTGACAAGCTTGTCAAAATTAAATTTCAAGTTCTAAAATCACTTCTTTTTGACTTGAATAGACTTAGACACAACAAGAACCTCTGGAAGTCCAAGATCAATGTATTAGGCTTCTTCAGTATATTAAAATTATAACAAAGCATTGTCAAATAAAAATAAATGGTGTTTAACTTTCTTTGAGTTATATTTATATAAATATGTTATTAATATGTGCTCCCAAATTGTATGATATGCCTAAATTCTTATACATCTTGGCTTATGTTATGCCATAATAATGGTTTTTATGTTAAATTTTGGTATGCCATAGAAATAATCAAATTTCCTTGCCAAATGTGTCTTTAATCATAGCTATTCCAACTTTTTGACACCCATAGCTATTGTCTGGAATCATTCTGATACTAGGCTTAAGCACCTAGCTCCTTTTTAAAATTGTTCTTGTCTGGTCTGCAACCTGGATTTTAATTACACAACACTTCCAGATCCCATTCATAAACTTAACCAAGACCACCAAAGAAACGTTGATAAAGATCTGACAGGTGTCTGCCCACCTTCTCACTCTGGTCCAAGTTGTTCAAATTGGACATAATTATCTTAGCCACAGGAGTCCTACCAAGGGACTAGGTAGACCTGGAGCAAGTATCTACACCACTCTGCAACAACAAGGGATGAAAACATAAGTTGGTCAAAAACACTACCTACAGCAGGTTTCAATAAAAGGGAGGGAATGGTGAAGTATGCCCTCGCTGACCGAGAAAATGAACTACCTGTGGATAACTGAGGGACTCAAAGTTAAAACAGAATCAGGAAGCCATGGCTGGGTGAGGAAGTGATCACATACTCTGGTTTCTCAGAAAGTTATTATAAAAGTGTCACAGGATAGCTCCGTTTCCGCAATAAAGCCAAATCAGTTCCTGCTGTCTGTGGCAAGATAAACTGTGGCCAGAACTGCCCCCTCCTAGCAGCCAATCAAGATAAACATCTGACAGAGGCTTCTGGTTTGGGTCTTTGAAACCGCCCAATCAGGGCTGGACTGTATCCACCAATGAGAACGGAACAAGTTTGAAATCTTCATTTGCATAAACAGACCTGATTGAAAACCTACATGAGAGCTTTCCCTATTTAAGCCAGTCTCTCCCTTTGTTCTTTGGATAGCACAGTTTCAAATGTCCTGAGGGCTGTGCACCCTTAATATGCAGGTTGTTTTTTAATAGAAAACAAAGTTCTCCCTTTTTCTTCTGCAAATCTCATTGTCTTTTGTTAACAAACCCTGGATTTTTTGGACTATACCATGTTGTCCAACTTCTATACTGAGTAATGGATTTCTTTCTTTAAGGTGGGGAAATGGGCAGCCTCAAGGCCACATGTGGCCCTCCAGATCCCCAAGTGTGGCCCCTCCACTGCATCCAAACTACACAGAACAAATCCCATAAAATTTTGATTCAGCCAAAAGCTCATCCAAAAGAAGCAATTCCTCATGTGTACAAGTTTTATCATGGGATTGCAGTAAATCAGTCTCATCCTCAGGCTCCATTTCTAATTCTGGTTCTCTTGCTATTAATATTCCAAATATATCTGCATTTACTTCATCCACAGAGTTATCCCTCAGAGCCATTCATGAGAGTTGGAGTCAACTTCTTCCAAACTCCTGATAATGTTTGTATTTTGGTCTCCTCCCACGAATTTCAAATATTCTCAGTGGCATCTAGAATGATGAATCTTTTCCAGAAGGTTTTCAATTTACTTTGCCCAGATTCATCAGAGAAATCACTGTGGCAGTTATAGCCTTACAATGTATATTTTTTAAATAATAAGTTTTGAAAGTCAAAATTGCTCCTTGATGCATGGGCTGTAGAATGGAGGTTTTGTTAGTAGGCATGAAAACAACATTAATCTCCTTGTATAGCTCCATCAGAGCTCTTGGGTAACTGGGTGCATTGTCAATGGGCAGTAATATTTTGAGAGGAATCTTTTTTCCTGAACAGTAGTTTTCAGCATTGGGCTTAAAACAGTCAGTAAACCATGCTTTAAACAGATATGCTGTCATTCAGGCTTTATTGTTCCATTTATAGAGCACAGGAAGAGTATAATTAACATAATTCTTAAAGGACTGAGAATTTTTGAAATGGTAAATGACATTGGCTTCAATTTAAAGTCACCAGCTGCATTAACCCCTAACAAGAGAGTTAGCCTGTCCTTCGAAGATTGGAAAGCAGTCATTAACTTCTCCTCCCTAGCTATATAGATGACATCTTCTTCCAATAGAAGGTTGTTTTTTCTACCTTGAGAATCTGTTGTTTAGTGTAGTCACCTTCATCAATTCTCCATGAGCACTTGCTGCTTCACCTTGCACTTTTATGTTCTAGAGATGAGTTCTTCTTTCCTTAAACCTCATGAACCAGTCTCTGCTAACTTCAAACTATTTTCTGTAGCTTCCTTCTCTCTTTCAGCCTTCATAGAACTGAAGAGAGTTAAGGGATTTCTCTGGATCAGGCTTTGGCATACAGGAATATTCTGGTAAGGAGGCCCTGAGGTGTGAGTGTGGCTGGGGTATCATAGGAAGAGCAGGGAGGCCAGCACAGTTGGTGCTGAGAGTGAAGAGAGGATGAGAATGCAATTATGAGGAACTATAATGGACATTTTAGGAATTTAGGGCTTTATTCTCAGTGAAAAGAACAACCTCTGCAGGGTTGAATTTGATTATGGTTGCTTCATATATACATATATATATATGTCAGACATTTGCTTTTTTTCCTATTACCTTGTTACATTTGCAGATATCCTTAATGATTCTTTCTCATTGAGATTCAGTATGTGTGACACACACATTTGCTTTTGGCTCTCTGCTATGCCAGTCCTCTGCCAAGTATTTACTAATCTGTTACCAAAAGCTCATATGTATGCAAGATACCCTGCCTATTTGTCTTCATAAAGTAATTGCCACTTTTATGTTATTACATACATACTACTTTTTAATTTTTTTATATTTGATGTCCGGATGTAGTCATGGCAAACTTTAAAATAGGCTGACAAGTGTTACTTGCTCATATCTTTTTGATTGGTAAGTTTATTTTTGTGAAAGTCTAAAGGACACAATGTTTGAAAATTAATTCAGGTGTACATTTAGAATTTGGAAGTCTATATGAATATCATAATCTTTTCATTGAGAAGGTGTTTCCATTCATGAAGAAGGTCACATGTGAACGTCTGATGGGTAAAGGAAAACAAGACAAAACAAAATTCAGAGTATTTTCTATTCCCAATATAATTATACCTTTAAATGTATTAATAGTTATTTGGATGCAGTAATTTTATATGATGATAAGGGAGATCGTTTGTCAAAATTATTTTTATTTCTCTTTACATTATTAGTCCTGCTATTTCCCTAGTGATTTTGTCAATCACATTTGGTTCAAGAATTTGGAATCCTGTTTTCTATGATTTACCTGGTCTTATAGAATTTTCAGTTCTATTGTGAACATGTTATAGCTACGTATTTCCGTTTTAAATATCATAAAACATCATATTTTAACATTGCTCTAGTCCTCATTTTCATTCGAATGTGCTGATCAAATAAAAACAAAAAACTGTTATTTCAAACCTATGATGAAAATGTGTCCTTTCGAGAAACATGACAAATTGAGAATTATCAGAAGTATTTTGTATTAACTCTCTTCTGTTCTATGAAGGCTGAAAGAGAGAAGGAAGCTACAGAAAATAGTTTGAAGTTAGCAGAGGCCGATTCATGAGGTTTAAGGAAAGAACTCATCTCTAGAACATAAAAGTACAAGGTGAAGCAGCAAATGCTTATGGAGAATTGATGAAGGTGACTACACTAAACAACAGATTCTCAAGGTAGAAAAAAACAACCTTCTATTGGAAGAAGATGTCATCTATATAGCTAGGGAGGAGAAGTTAATGCCTGCTTTCCAATCTTCGAAGGACAGGCTAACTCTCTTGTTAGGGGCCAATGCAGCTGGTGACTTTAAATTGAAGCCAATGCTCATTTACCATTTCAAAAATTCTCAGTCCTTTAAGAATTATCAGAATATATTTTCTTATTGCCTCACTCAGCATGGGTTTAATAAGTTAACATAGTTATCCTAAATATTTAAATATAAATTTTAAAATAATTTAAAATTGTAATTGTAAAAATTGAAAAAAAAATATTAAAAAGCCAGTAATTCTAGATGAATTGCAGGTTAATCAGGACCAAGCAAAATAAAGTTTCCATTGTGCATGATCATTAAATTGTAGGCAATATTAACACTGATCCTACTATGCTACACTAAGCTGCTATCAGGATTAACATTAATTCACCATACAAAATGCATATTTTATTGCAAGCCAAATACTGAGTAATATAATTTATGATGATGATAATGATGAAGATGATGATGATGCCAAAAGCATAACAAACAAAAAAATGACAATTCTGCTAAATAGAAACTCTTAAGGCCATTGCTTATTGTTACCTTTCTAGCAATTTTGCTATGAATTTATAACTCCTTAATCTGTGTCCTAAGGGTGATACTAATAATTTTGTAAGGAACTGCCAAAAATTACTTATTGTTCTGTTAATCAGTGCTAATAAGAACAGAGAATTTTTCTAGTTGTCCCAGGAAAATTATACTAATTAGAAATGTCTGGATTTGTGCATCTCCTTGGAGATTAATTTATTCATCATAATCAGTTAATCACTTTTCTTTACATAATTAGATAGCTTCTGGTGAGGAGAAGGACCCTTGGTTCTCTTAGACCGAAGAAGACTATTTTTGCTGACACTAGTGAAACCTAGAAGTCAGCTGAAGACCTTCTTAGCGTGTAGCATCCCTAGTTGCATACTGATCACTGCTGGTACCATTGTCCCAGGTAAGAAAAGTCTTCAAGAAATGTTTCGAAAATTGACTCTGAAAAAGTAAAATGGCCTATTGATGGAAAGTATTTTTTTATTTTATGAATCATTCAGTAACTCACATTAGTAGAGATGCACTTTATAGATAGGATTAGAATCTGCTACTTTCCTCATGCAGCCTAACAATCTGGATCACTCCATCTCACCTCTCAATGAGACACCATTATTATTGTATTTTTCTAGTTGTTCAGTAGAGAAGGATGAATAAAGGCAGTCATCCATTGAAAGGTGAATAAATTCAATCAGTTAGGCAATATAGAGTCAAAAAATGAGTATAAGCAGGGAGAATGCAATTGACTTAGAAAGCAATCATTATTTTAACAGAATATCCATCATGTGTATTTGAGGGGTTAGTGTCATTTAATCCCAAACGTCTTTTTACAAACAACTAAAATATTAAAAAATATTTCTCTCCCAGAATTTAATTAAAAGAACAACTAAAATATGTATTTCAGGGAAAAAAAGTGAATTCAACCCAGAAGTATGTATTGAAAGGCAAGAAGAAGTATTCAAAGATATTGGTAAAAATTTTGGATATATTCAAATACATATCTATTAAACAAGATAGTTGATAATTTTGGCTAAGATAGGGTATGAAAGCAACATGCCACTGTAAAATAGTAGAAGAACATAACATGTAAGTTTGGCAAGTCAGAGGCGCCAATTGTTTTAAAGTATTTTCAACTCTTCATAGTTTAGAAGGAGGGCACAATCACAGAAAATAATTGAAATGATTGCAAAACTTTTTGAATTTTCCTATTCATATTCATATATATATTAATTATGTATTGTTAACCCCAATATTTTATCATAAATCTTCATCAAATGCAATATTAATAAGATCATTATTCAAAAGTAACATTCTAGACATTTGCATTTGCTACTAAAATACATATACAAATTTCAAAAATTTAATCTGAGGGTTACTGAACTATTTTAAAGCACTTATTCTTTACATTTTAACAAATTTGTAGAGCTAGTGTGTGAATACCTCTTCCTGTATATTAATCTAATTGCATATATTCTTCCTGTTTCTTGGGTAGCTTTAGATTTTTAAATTATTATATTTAATTATGTGTATTTTAACATAATATGCCTTAAGGAATATTAACTACTGAAAATACACTTAGCAATTTTAATTTTATAAGAATTATGAAATTCACATTATTTTCTTTCATAGCAAAACAACAGGGATTATAAACTGCAATATCATGACTATTTTCAGATTTTAAGAATTAATCATCAGATTTGTAGATGATCATTTGGCACCTACACACTCTATAGTAAACAAGCAGTCCGTATAAATGTCACAAGGTAATACTTAAATTCTAACAACACTTAAAAAGACTAATATATTATACACACTTTATACATTGATTTGCATAATGCATAGCTTAAACAAAGGTACTTCAAGTAAGTGATGATGTCAAATTTTGTTAAAAATCCTAGAAATTTCAGATCATAATTTTACATAATGTGTAAAATTTCCTAGAAAATTAGAGGATTTCTGATGTGTAAGTCTGCACGTTGTCAGAATCTAGACAACTTCACAAGTATTATTTAAAACAAATGCATTGAAAATATTTGCTGTTTCAAGTAGATGTTATTCAGTGAATGGCAAGGCTATAGGATGACAGCAGTGAACAATATTAACACATAATACAAACTATCAAAATTTAACACTGTCTAAATTTGGGGGAGAAAAAAATTCTCCTATCAATGTGAGTTCCTGCTGTTTCTGGTCATTGTCATCACTGTCCTGGACAAACTAGAACTAGAATATTGTGGGCAGAGTTGAAACAAAGAAGGTCCATAATGGTAATGCTATACCTATGCATATACTGACATACTTGTCCCATGTTTATTTTATTCATTAAACATTTATTGAGCACATACTTTATGAAGAGTATTAAGCATTAGTGAAAGGTATGGTACAAGAGTAAGCTAACTTCAGCCATGTGGGAATTCCCAGTCTAATGGCATGAAGACATGCAAGCACATTCTGGTAATGTAATATTATTTTTATAAGATTATGGCTTCCATGGCAGCCAAAGGATGGAATGTGGTTAATTTGGCATGAGGTGATCTGGAAAACTTGGATAGAAGGAGTACTATTTTAACCAGATCATAAAAGATACATAAAAGTTTGCCAGTTGGACAAGGTTCTAGCGAGATTTAATTATAGGCCAAATATTTCATTATCTCACATACACACATACACACATATACAGGCTCAAAGACTAGGTTAGGGTGAGAAAATGAGAGAGGAATAAAAGATGAGTTGCATACAAATTATACAGATATTTGAGTACACTGAGCTTTATTCTATGAATAGTGGTTATCCATTGAATCTGTTATGCAGGGACTGTCATGATCAAAAGTGTTTCAGAAAGGTCACTTTGATAGTATTGAGGATGATGGGTTGAAGACAGAAGACTGGACACAGGGACCTTGTCTCCTCTCCTATTTCTATTGCAGTGAATGACATGATTTCCAACGTACTTGCTCAAGCCTGGTAGATATCTGTCTCTTTACTATTCAACCCATCACCAAATCCTGTCATATATCTGTGCCCTGAAGTCCATATTCTCTGTAACTGCATTGAGTAGAACAGTGGTCCCCAACCTTTTGGTACCAGGGACTGGTTTCACGGAAGACAATTTTTTCACTGACATCAGTTGGGGGAACAGGGAGGATGATTCAAGTGCATTACATTTATTGTGCAGTCAAGCCTCTCTGCTAAGGATAATCTGTATTTGCAGCTGCTCCCCAGCACTAGCATTACTACCTCAGCTCCACCTCAGATCATCAGGCATTAGATTCTCATAAGGATCAGGCAACCTAGATCTCTTGCATGTGCAGTTTACAGTAGGGTTCATGCTCCTGTGAGAATCTAATGCTGCTGCTGATCTGACAGGAGGCAGAGCTTAAGTAGTGATGCGAGCGATGGGGAGCAGCTGTAAATACACATGAAACTTCTCTCACTCACCTGCCACTCACCTCCTGCTGTGCAGCCTGGTTCCTAACAGGCCATGGACCAGTAGCAGTCTGTGGCCTGGGGTTGGGGATCCCAAGAGTAGAAGATAATTATTTCTCCTGTGTCTTACATTAGCAGTCATCTAATGAGCCTCATGGGTTCATTCTTGCTTTGCATTTCCCTGGAATCCATTCTCCCATAGAACCATAGAAATGTTGCTAAAATATAAATCTTCTCCGAAGAAAATCTATTAATATTTTCTTTTTCACTTAGAACAAAGTACATCCCTGCCGTTTCATTCAAGAGCCTTACTGATCTGGTACTTACATAAATTTTCTATCTTAGATCTTTATCTCCCTTTGCTCCTTTAGATTATCTCCTGTGCTTCCAAATATCACAGAAATTATCACATCATAGTCAATGTTGTGGTTTTACTTACCTGTTTAAACCATCAGACAAAACAACTAACTTTCTGAGTGAAAAGATTAATGTTTAACTCACTTTTCAAACACCCTTAAGGATTTTCTCCCCTGCCCTCCATTACACTCCCTCTTTCCCTCCCTTTCTTCCTTCCTTCCTTTCTTCCTTCCTTCCTTTCATTGTTTATTTCATTTATTCTTTCATTCATTTTTTTTTGCTAATTTATCGTATTTATTTTCCGCTTAATACTATCATGACATTGTTCTGAGCACTATGAAGGTTACAAAGATGTCTTGGAACATCAGTAATGACCAGCTCATGATCTAGGGGAGGAAAGTAAACATGTACATTAGCTCACTCTACAAACATAAGTGGGTCCAGGGGAAAAAAAAATCACTCAAGTTAAAAGGTATTAAGAGAATCAGAGATAAGGTGGCATTAATATGGACGTTAAGAATCACATCCGCTTTCAATGTACAAAATTGTGAAAAAGGCATTTCAAGCAGAAAAAGCAATATGAAAAAAATGTCATGCAGCAGGAAGAATGAGGTCTGTCTGAAGAAAAACAAATATTTCACTTTGGCTGCCCACTTTGGCTGAAATTTTATGTCAAATTAAGAATCCTGAATTATATATAGTACACCCAGAAAAAGGCAAAAAGATTATTTTCTTCCACCTCTGGCAGCTGCCTATGAATAAAGCTTTAAGTGAAAAAAAAAAAGTCTTTTGCCTTGGAAAGAATTTTGCAATATGGGCCGATTATCATTCCTTTAACCCACCAGAAAGAAATTTTGAAAGTAAGAATGTGGAAGTTTGAGCTTTCACAATATTGGTTGCCTGACTTCTCTGCCGGGTACATTTAGTTTATACACCCAGAAACCTCTCACTTCAGTTCATAAGAAATGACCTGAAGTAAGCACTCCATAATCACTGTGGCCACTAGGAGAGTAAGACAGTTTGGAAGTTAAGGTTAACCCCAGAAGAAGTAAACTATTACAGCACATGACTTTATAAAAGCAGTTAATTTGAATATTGTATTATTGAAATCTTATTTTTACATTTCAATCCCATAGAAAAGGTAACATATTCAGTATCTGGGACACCTCTTCCATAAGGAAGGTGGTTAAGTTCTGTGTAATGGAGGTACATGCAGAGGGAGGGCGGGAAGCCTTGTGGTTGGCAGTCTTCATTGTCTTAAATTCACAGAAGTATTGACTCTCTGTGTGAGAGGGAACCTTAAGTATCATTTGTGACTTATGCTTGAATACACTCAATAACTCTATTGTCCAATTGAATTGACACTAGCCACAAAGTGAAAATTAAATTTGTATTAATTAAAATGCAAAATTTAGCTCCTTAGTCACACTACTCATATTTCAAATGCTCAGTAACTACGTGTTGCTAGTGACTGAGTATTAGAAGCACAGACATAGAATGTTTTCTTTATTACAACAGTTTTTTTTTGGTAGTGTTATTAAAACAACACCCCCAAAATTTATTTGAATTAATACTCCCGTTACATGGAATTCACCATCCACTGAGACAGTTGCCTCTGTTTTGGGGTGATTCTGTCTCTTTAATTGAAAAGAAAACCTGTATTCTTGGTGCTTTCTACTCTTCAGTCCTAATTTGGTTCCCTATCAACTAAAACTATCTTTCTTTTGTCTGTATTTCATAAGAAAACATTTAAAGTCCTTTCACAATATCCTTAGATGTTTAACACCAATTCAAGCTTCTTTAGACACCAGATGCAAAAGAGGAAGCATAAATAAACAATTCCTAGAAATTTCAGAATAAAAATCTAATAGAAATTTAGTAATAATTATCATTATTTTAGCACAATAAATTGCATAGAGTTGACAATAAATGTTTTAGACATGTGCCTTTTTAAAAATGATCAGCTATAACTATAAAAATAATAGGCTATAAAAATTGAAATATGATTATAGTTTGTTAAATAAATTTAAAGTGTTGATGTTAGCACAGATTTTGTTATAAGTGCCTAGAATAATGACCACTATATAATAGACGCTCAATAAATGTTGAATACATTGAATTAGTATGGTAATTAAGTAATATAAATGGTTAAATGATTATCATTCTGTCTGCATTATGCAAGCCCGACTATCAATACGTTAGAGTTCATGTGGGCACATGGCTTCTAAAGGATGGAGTCAGACTCAGAAATGATGGCTGCCATGTTTTACAGCCAGTTGTTGGATAACATCACCCTATGGAGATCGTGCTGGGGGTCACCACCCAGGCTTTTCTGCAACACTGTGAGGAGTCATTAATATCTGCATCATTAATGAAGATATTGTAACTAAGAGAATGAGAATTTGGGGCTAGATCACATAACAGATTCTGGGAAGTTCTGGATTGTTTAATAACCATGGCCTCTAAGTACAGCAGCAACGGTAAAGGCATCTCTCATCACATGAATCCATGAGTATGAATTGTTGCAAGAAGCTGGGTCTGTGTCACCAAAGGATAAATGACAAAGTCATCAGATGAAGCTTTTGCAATTGCCAAAAAATTAGGTATCAAATTAGGTGAAATTAATGCCACCTTGATGTGGAAACTCTGATAAGATATGAACATTACTGTTGGTTTGATGACAATTTTTAGCTTTTATTTAAAAAATTAAATAAATTTTATTTGCTTAAAAGAGAAGGTAGAACTTTATTATTGTTGAAATTATAAAATTATCATGAGGCAAGTATAAGCTCCCACAGTGCTAGTGTCTTAGGGGTCATTTGCATTGGTATTAGAAAGCTGAAGTCCTGTTTTTAGTTTGAATAAAACTAAGAGGAAGAAAATTCTATTTACTACTCTGTAGTGTAAAGGATGGTGGCTATGATGATTCCAAAGGGAAATGTTGAAGGAAAGTCTTAGTTGTGTATGTGGTTGTAAAGTGAGGTCCCATACTCCCCCCTTCCTTTTTTTGGACATGAAAAATGTGGAAACAAATAGGGAAAAAAAGTTGAGTACTAATATGTAAGTTCCATGAGATCTGGGGGTCTTTGTCTTATTTGTTTACTAATATATCCCCAAATCTTATGAGATTGCCTGATACTTAGGTAATCAATAAATATTAATATTTGTTAAATGAACAAAAAAGACCTTAGAGTTCAAATTCAAATTCATATTCCAATTGTAGTTAGGGTTTTCAGGAAGCCCAAACCTCAAAGGAGTTTTAGAAGATAGTGACTTCATCAGTCAGATTCAAAAAGAGTCAATGTTGCTAGTTAAGTATGTCACCCCTATAAACTGCTATATACCCATGATTCTTGAGCATACTTTTTACATTTGCACAACACTTTCACTTGCCCAGAAATGAATCTGGAAAATCCCTGTTGGTTTCAAAATTAGTTTTACACTTGAATTTATTTTTAGATTTTAAAAAATTAAAATAAAATGCTATACTGCCATTCACAGTAAGTATTTGTTAGAAACTATTATACAGCCAAATTAAAAAAACAAGTAATGATAAACGTTATACAATTATATTAAGTAAATTTTTATTCAATTACTTGGATCTTGACTCATTTATCTAGGATTTGTTTTTGGAAAACAAATGGCTGAAGGTTTCATATACATATATATATAATTTACAGCCCAATTATCAACAAAAATGTAGGTAATATACAACTTAACTAATTAAGATAATATTTACAGTCATTATACTCTGTAGTTTTTCAGCAACCATGTAGAACAAAGAGCTTTATTTTTTCTGTTTAACATTTGTAACACTTCTGATGCAATGCAGAATTAGAAATTTGGGGTTTCTAGAGTACATTTAGATTTGGAAGTAAATCTAATTTTACTAAGGTTGGCATAATATAACAATGATTTCTTGGATATGATACCAAAAACACAGGTAACAAAAGCAAAAGTAGATAGGTGGGAATACACCAAACTAAAAACCTTCTTCACATCACATAAAACAATCAATGCAATGAAAACGCAATCTATGGAATGAGAGAAAATATTTGCAAACCATATACCTGATAAGAGGTTAATTCCCAAAATATGTAAAGAATACTTAGTAAAAATAACAAATAGCCCAATTTAAAAAAATAGGCAAAGGACTAGTACAGACATTTCTCAAAAGAGAACATGTGAATAACCAACAAGTATATTAAAGGATACTTAACATCATTAATAATCAGGGAAATGCAAATCAAAACTACAATGAGATATCACCTTATACCTGTTAAGATGGCTACTATCAAAAATTCAAAAGCCAAGTGTTGTCAAGTGTATTAGTCAGGGTTCCCCAGAAAGACAGAACCAATAGGACATATTTATGCATAGATATATGAGAGGAGATTTATTACGGTAATTGGCTTATGTGATTATGGAGGCTGAGAAGTTCCATGACAAGCCTTCTGCAAGCTGGAGAGCCTGAGATGCTGGCAACATGGCTCAATCCAAGTTCAAAAGCCTCAGAATCAGAAAGGTTAATCCAGGGGACTGCTGGTTTAAGTCCTGAAATTCCTAGGCCAGAGAGACTGTAGATCTGATGTCCAAGGGCAGAAGGAGGGTAGTGTCCCTGGAGAGAGAGAAAGAAGAAACCCTTTTTTGTTCTATCCAGGTCCCCACCCAATTGGATGGTGCCTGCACATATTGAGGGAAGTTCTTCCCCACTCATTCCATTGACTCACATGCCAATCTCCTCTGAAAACACTGTAGACAAACCCAGAAGTGATGTATTCCTTTATCCAGTCAAGTTGACACCTACCATTAACCATTGCAGTGAAGATATGAAGAATTTGGAACACTTGTACACTGTTTTTTGGGAATGTAAAATGGTGCAGGTACCATGGAAAACAGTATGGCGATTCCTCCAAAAATCAAAAGAACTACTATATAATACAGCAATTCCACTTCTGGTTACATATCTAAAATAATTGAAATCACTGTCATGTAAAGATATCTGAAATCCCACATTTATTGCAACATTATTCCCAATAACTGAGATATAGAGACAACACAAGTGTCTATGGATAGAATAATGGATAAAGAAAATCTGGTACATAAATATGATGGAATATTATACAGCCTTAAAAAGAAGGAAATCCTACAACTTCTGACAACATGAATAAACCTGGAGAACATTATGCAAAGTGAAATAAGCCACTCACAGAACATATACTGCATGATTCTGCTTGTATAAAGTATCTATAATAGGCAAACTCACAGAGGCAGATTATTCAATAGTAATTTACAGGGGCTGGGGGGTGAGGGAAGTGGAAGTTATTCAATGGGTATAAAGTTTTAGTTTTGGTAGATTAATAAGTTCTAAATATCTGCTCTACAATATGTATCTATAGTTAACAATATGGTATTGTGCACTTTAAAATGTGTTAAAGGGAGAAGATTTTTATTTTTATTTATTTATTTATTTATTTCATTTAGAGACAGAGTCTCACTCTGTTGCCCAGGCTAGAGTGCAGTGGCATCATCATAGCTCACTGAAACCTCAAACTCCTGGGCTCAAGTGATCCTCCTGCCTCAGCTTCCTGAGTGGCTAGGACCACAAGTGCATGCCAGCATGCCCGGTTAATTTTTTATTTTTTGTAGAGGTAGGGTTGTGCTGTTGCCCAGGGTAGTAATGAACTCCTAGCCTCAAGCAATTCTCCTGCCTTGGCCTCCCAAAGTGCTGAGATTACAGGCATGAACCACCACATCTAGCCTAAGAGTGTAGATTTTGTGTTCAATATGCTTACTATACACACACACACACACACACACACAGGCACACAAAAAAGCAAACAGAAAAAGAAAGGCACAAGGAAATCTGTTACCTTGATTGTGGTGATGGTATCATGGGTGCTTACATATGTCCAAACTCATTAAATTTTACACATTAAATACATGTAGTTGTTTATATGTTAATTATACTTCAATAAAGTTGTTTAAAAAATAAAAGCATGCTATAGCTATGTGTATAAAGCAAATATAAAAGATATTTTGAAGCATTGTTTCTCAAAGAATGATCCTCAGAAATAAAGGCATATTGCAAATATCATGAATAAATGGCATGAATAAATTTTTATTACACTATACTTTATTTTTTAAAAAAATGTTTGAAGTTTGAGCTAAAAACGTTAATAAACAACAACTTCTTTCTTGTGCAAATCTGTATCTATAGGTTTTTATATCATAAGTTTTAGAATTTTAATTTAATCCTTTAAAAGATAAGGTATTTCACTGCTTTCAGATTTGCAAATTTTATCGAAACTTTATCTACTCTGTGGGACATTAACTTTCTTGATGACAAATCTCTAATATAAACTTCTAGGTAGCAGAATCCCAGATATTTAATAAATATTCTCTGAATTGGCATGAATTAAAATTAAAAAGATACAATTTTCTGTTGATATATTTTGTTATGCAACAATATTATGTAGATGTTCATATTAAAATATATATCATGTACATATGTGTTTATATATATAAATACATATATTGTAAATAAATATATATATGTTACTTCTAAACATATGTATGTTGCAATTAAAAGCATTTTGATTATCAATCCATTGTGACTTAATAAGATTGGTAGTTAAATTAATTCTATGAACATTCATTGTCAACAGACATTAATTGTTAATCACTCTGACACCTAAATAAAAGCCAGTTTCCAAATCTATAAAAGAATACACTTTAGTGACTATTGTTTCAATATGTTAACAGCCTTGACTTTATAAAACATGAACTGCTTATGAAGATAAAATGGTAGAAAACATGTGCATGATTTATTTGAATTAATTGTCTTCCCCATACTACTTTTTCATTATTACTCATGCTTTACTTAGAATGATTTTAATTGAACCAAAGTTCTTTGATGAATCAAGAATTTTATTAAAATATGACATTGGAATTAGAACCATTCTTGTACAAACATCCGCTATATTAAAATAACTATTCCCACTTCTAGTCTTTTCAGGGCTAAATTTATCACTGCAGACTCCATTGATTTTATATGCCATACATTATTTAAAAAGATGACTTTTCTTGTGAGCAATAGGGAGCTATTGAAGGTGAAGGAGTGACATATTTACATTTGTAATTCAGACCTGTGGTCCCCAAACCCCAGGACTGGGATTGGTGCCGGTCTGTGGCCTGTTAGGAACTGGGCCACAGAGCAGGAGGTGAGCAGTGGGTGGACAAGCAAAGCCTCATCTGTATTTAGAGCTGCTCCCCATTGCTCGACAACACCCCATCTGTGGAAAAATTGTCTTTCACGAAACCGGTCTCTGGTGCCAAAAAATGCTGGGGACTGAAGATTTAGACTATTAACTGGTGATGTTAAAGAGCATAGGTGGAGGAGAGGAGGAAATATAGGAGATAATTCAAAATAGATGAAAAGTCATGGAGCCATAGAAGAAAGCTTTTGTTTTTATTTTTATTTTATTTTTTTTAAGTCAGAGTCTCACTCTGTTGTCATTGTAGCTCACAGCAACCTCAAACTCCTGGGCTCCAGTGGATTCTCCTGCCTCAGCCTCCAGAGTAGCTGGGACTACAGGTGCGTGCCACCACATCCCGCTAATTTTTCTATTTTTGGTAGACATGGGGTCTCCTTCATGCTCAGGCTGGTCTCGAACTCCTGACCTCAAGAGATCCTCCCACCTCAGCCTCCCAGAGTGTAGGATTACAGGCATGAGCCACCATTTCCGGCCAAAAGAAAGGTTTTATAAACCTGAATTAGGCAGGAGAAGAACACAAGATATTTGATTTATATTATAATGAATTACAGATACTATTTATGAGTCATGTGCCATAGAAGTAAGAGGCAGAGGAAAGTATATGTCAATCTCTGCCAAACAGCTAGTAAGTCCTACAAAAGCTTTTCCAATAGACCTGCATTATATGTGATATCATTTTATTCCCTTCCCTTAAATTTCCTGAACCTTATTCTCTATGTGAAACAATAAGCTACCTCTGAGGTAAGCTACTGTGCCCAAGAAAAAGAAATAATGATGTCACTTTAAAAGAAGTTCATAATTTTCTACACTACCATTGAAAGAACCTTTCACACTCTCTGTCTTAGGTCCATTTCCCAGGTTTACCAAGATATTGATCCTCTCAGGGTCAGCGTTTGTTGGGTAACGAACAAAGTAGAATTGGACAGAAGGAGTTGAACTGCAATTCAGAGGCAACAAAGTCCTTGGCTCTGGGGCTGGCATGGCCCTGTAGAGTACTCCATCATTGAAGCAAAGTGGACAAACCTTTTAACCTTCATATAAGTAGTTTTTAGATGTATGCTTCCCTCAAGGAGAGAGAGGTCTTGGGCACGGTACTTTAGCCCAATTCTGGGGGAGATACTCAGCTGAGAGGGTTGCAGGTGAGCAGAGCCAGCCACCAGCAACCTCCCGCTGGACTCCTGCAGCCTTGATTCCTTGATGTTAGCTCTTCAGTGCTGTAAGGAGAAGCTGGGCAAAATGTCATTGAATCTACTACACAATCAAAAATAGAAATTAACTTAAGAATTTTCAAGCTACAGATTGAACATAACAAAATTCAAAAATCCAAAATCTGAACTACTCCAAAATCCAAAACCTTTTGAGCATTGGCATGTTGCTCAAATAAAATACTCATTGTAGCATTTCAGATTTTCAGATTTGCGATATTCAACCTATATAATGCAAATATTTCAAAAAATCTAAAAAAAAAATCCCACTTCCAAAGCATGTCTGGTCCCAAGCCTTTTGGATAAAAGATACTCAACCTGTTCTCTCTCTCTCTCTCTCTCTCTCTCACACACACACACACAGAACAAAATCAACAATGACAAGAAACCAAACCAGAAAGACAGTTAGCTTTATGGGAATTGCTTTCTCTTTTATTTATGTTTATATTGCATTTTTGAAAGAGGAAAATAAAGATAAAGGTCATGATAGCTGCATTAGTATGGATTGATCTGGCTCAGTGAACTGAATCTCCTAAATGAGAATTTCTAGAGTAGTTAAAATAGAAAGAACTTTTAACAGGGACTTTGATTGATGACCATAACCTATACAAGGTTTTGCCTTAGTGATATGGTGAAGATGAAATGCTACAGCTTGTTTGAAATGAGGAATGGTATTTACAAAGGACATTTCCTTCTGTTCATTGGGCAATGTGTAGACTTGAGAGTCACAGCAACTTTTAGCTCTTTGTGCCTAGAATTTATTAATATTTCTGCTTACTAGCCTAAGAGTTAATAATAAGCAGCTAAGGCAAATCTCAAATAAATATATTTTTCTTCCTGTGGTTATCAAGTTCAATATAAAATAAAACTATTCACTTGTTACATTTTGTATTGGAAGGAAATTTAATTAGCAATTTTCAAGCAGATTTTCACAGCCATTCTTTCTTTTATTGAAACATATTAGGTGTTCACTGATCACTGTATTAGTACTTTAAATATTTTATAAGACCATTCAATCTCTCATAGTTGAGAGAGAAAATAAATATTGAAAACAATTATCAAAATAACAGAAAAAAATAATGTAAACACTTTATACTTTCTCTGAGAATTTTAGAAACACAAGACAACTGCAATTTAACCAGAAAGGACCAGCAAGGTAACAGCTGAGTGATACACGTCTGCATGAGGGAATGGATGATAAAAGAATCCTGATGCTGCCTGCATCCTCATAGTGAGACCGTAACTAGGGATAAGCCATGTGATTCTCTTCTCCTTTGGTACATAAACTTAGTCATGAGAAGACCACAAAATAACAATAGAATAGACCACTTTCTTACTCATGTGGTAAAAAAAGAAATCTATTTGTAACCAAATAGCATAATTAAGCCACTGAGAATAGCTTCTGGATCATATAGAACTACTTGATGTAGATTTTATTATTTTAGGAAACAGAGACATCAATCTACATATTACCAGAGCAAACTCATTCACTTAACAAATAATGATATTGAGGCCAAAAGAGTGAAGTTTCTCAATCAAAGTAACATGTGCCTTGTCCCTACCCTCTTCTATGTCCATCAGAGGACAAGGCTGCAATTTCGGTACCTAGTGCAGACTTTTGGTGACCCTTCCCCTGAACCTCTTAATATGTTGTTGATTTCTAAAATATTAAATGATTGTTCATTTATAGATATACTTCTCCAACTATCTCTCAGTTATTCTATAAACCATGAGACCTTTTATTTGTTTTGCAAATATAACTATTGTCTATTCTGCCCTTTAATCTATTGAGGGTGTATCATTGTCCCATTTTAAAGATGAGGTAAAGGTGATTGAATTATAGAGTTTAATTGTCTTATTCAAGGTCACTTAAATATTTTGAGAGACATCCTATCTTCAAACTCAAATTGCTATAGCTCCCAGTTTATTTCTTCATTCTAAATTCCTAGAGAAATTTCTGGTACCAAGTAGGAACTCAGTAAAAGTATGCTGAATGAGTGAATGAATAAGGGAATAGTGAGCTAGTGGTAGAGTTGGTGCTAGAACCTCCTTCTTGTAATTTTTAAGTATGTATTCTTTGTATTCATAATCACTATTTTCCCTATTTCTAAATAAATTTTAAATTTATTTAAAATTTCTTCTTTTTAAAAAATTTAGTACAAGTAACATTTCCAAGAAACTCTTAATTTAAATGAGGTGAAACATTTCAATCTCATTTAAATGAGAAATCGACAGTCATAGATGGAGCTTCCCCCACCCTCTGCCCCAAGCATGTAAGAAGAGAAGAAAATGTCAGTAATTCTCCTCTGCTTTAACAAGAAAAATTACAAAATTTTATTGTTTTAGAAAACAGAGGTGTTAATTTACATGTCATCAGTGCAACAAATTATTACTACTAGTCAGAATCACAAATGTTATGGAGGTTAAATCTTAACTTTACAGAACATGACAAAAGTATCTACAGCTTAGGATTCTTAGACTTGTTAAAATAACCCTGCAAAACAGTTGTATGATGCAGAATTATATGTGTTTTTCAGCTGTAAAGGAAAATAGAATATTTCTTCTTTTTACCTTGTTGCGATTTCTCTCACGGCAGTTAAGAAGGTATGTAGTTTTCAAGACAAAGAGCTACAGTTTCATTGATTAGCTCCAAGAGAAGAAATGATAGGCCTAAGAAGCCTAAAACTCATGGCGTGCAGAGGAAATAACACAGAACAGGATTATTAAAAAGCAGAATATGGAAAAAGCTATATATCGTACCTACAAAGCATTCTCCAAATACCTAGCTGCACAATTTCTATTCCTTTTCTGATTATCTGGACTGCTGCAAAAACATTTAATATTTGATTATATACTATCTCCTCATTCATTTTCCATGATTCTTACTAAAGCAAGGTCAAGATCTATAAGAACTCTTCCTCAACGCTCTCTCGCAGTATACCAAATACTCAGGCAAGGTCAAGATCTATGAGAACTGTTCTGCAGTGGCCTCTCACATGGGCATGATCTATGACACTATTTATTTATTTACTTACTTTTTTCTTTTTGTGCCCTTCAGGCATAAGAAAACAATATCATACTATCTATTTTACAAAGGAAAAGAATGAGTCTTTAAGATTAAGGATAGAGTAGTTTGACCAAAAATAGTGGTTCAGTTTTAGGAAAAAAAAAAAAAAAGTGATTCCTATGAAATATATTTAACCCTTATGTTATATTTTAAAGGAAGTTTCACATTGTTCTGTAGATAAGATTTATCATTGTTGCGAACACTAAAATTATTGTTTACCTTATAGTAAACAGCCTATAGTAAAAGGCTCTACTTTAGAGCCTTTTCAAATGCTTTAAAATATAAAATTTATTCTCATGAAGGTTATCTTCTAACAACATTGTTTACACATAAATATATAGTAAAAATTAACTATATAATAAAATAGGCACTGAATAATAAAAGAATAATCAGTAATGGGATATTTCCCACTATTCTTTTATTATTTCACTGAGCTGTAATATATAGTAGAGCAGAAAGAAAACCATTTCTGGATTAACACAAGTCTGGCTTCAAAAACTATTTTGAAAATCTACCTCCTTTATCACTTTGGGCAAATCACTTAATTTCTCTAAGACTTTGTCTTCTCAAATGTCAAATGGAGGAAAACATTTGTTGTTGTTGTTTTTAATTAATCAAAGTCATAGACATCTTCCAATAAGAGCATCTGATCAGTATGGCTACTTTTACCACACTTGAAACTTGGCACAAAAGAAATTCAAGTTTATGTTAAAATTTGTGAAATCTTATGGATAACTATATAATTCTTTCATGAATTCTATAATATGTAAAAGTACAACAAATACTTCTATAGCTTTGTGGAATACACTTGGGGACAAAGAAAATCTTAGAATAGGATCTACAATATTTGTGCACCATCAATTGGAAAGCACTTATCAGGAGTGGGAAATAATTGTCCCTGTCATTATTCCCTTATATGCAAGGGTAAGAATGAAGCAAACTACAAGGTAGTAAGATTTTGTATGACATGATTGTGCTATTAATAATGCAAAGTTATTTCTAAAAAAGCTTATAGAAATAAAAATGATTTTTTACAAACTTGAAATAATTTTAAAAACATGTTACAGGACATATTAAGGAATATGTTTAAGGTTTATTTGATTTCTTTCCAATTCTTATTTTACTCAAATAACCTTCTAAAAGTATATCACCAAGCTTACCCCAAGTACTAAAATATATCTGCCTGGATTTTAACTGGAAGCTAGATCTACATAGCATTTCATCAGAAATAATTTCCTTCTATTGTTTTGACTAAAGTAATACAACTCAAAATAATTTTGGTACATTTTGTGAAGCAAAAAGAGTCATTTGCAAAGTTTAGGGAATTGAATATTTTTTTCTTTATGGCATCTGAATTTTGATTTACTAGAGCTTATCAATCAAAATTCAAATATATAACTACATTTTTTACATATTACTCAAATTCTCATTCTCTTATGAACTCATCTTTTATCTGAGATAAAATCTTCTCCAAATTCCCCATTCTTTGTACCAAATTAAAACTAGGCAATTTTTATGGATCCATCTACAATTACAATTCAATTTTTCCACAAGTGATTTTTGTCAATGTAAATTGATTAACAAGGGCTAATGACAATGATTCAGCTTTTAATGAAAATTTATCTATATTTGATAAATCTTTTACCATGTTTTTTATTGACCTCACTTTTGTGAACCTAAGTAAAAAAAAATATTCCATATTTTTTCTGGCTTGTTTTTCTTTATACTTAAGATCCAAATAGTTATTTTTCTTCACAATACAGGAATGTATTCACTTCTGTTAATCTTGACATATTTGTCTCTATCTATATATTAGATCCTTCCATCAACTTTCCTTCCAATGTACATTACCAGCTCAAAAAAGAACCAGAGGATTTTGTAGATGTATGACTTTAACACATCACCTCTGAGCTTGAGTTTTTAAATTCACAATATGTGAAAGCATACCTACCTGTTTTTCAGTATCTCATATAGATTGTAAAGCTATGAAACCAAAACATACAGAGGATAGAGTCAAGAGATGTAAGTCTGTGGGAGAAAATCTGGAAAATAGAAAGTAGGCACTAGTAGAAAAACAAAATATTAATAGTGTGAACATTTTGCCTGTTCCTTGGTGCTGTTAAATGTTTGCTAAAAAAAAAAAAAAAAGAAAAGAAAAAGAAAAAATAAATAAAAGAGAATTTTTCTTTACAATTTGAGTTGTCTTGTTGCTTCCTATTTGGGATCCTGAAAGCACTAGACTAGAATAAGAACAAGAGCAACGAGGATAATTGTAGGCATTCTCTTTGGCCTAATAAGTTGGGCAATAAAACACACATTATGATGCTATGATTGTAAGTAACCACCATGTTCTTCTCCTCTTATTAAAAAAAAAAAAAAGAAAAACAAATTGCAGTGAAACATGTAACTGAAATAAAACATGACATATTTAAAAAAATAAGCATTCTCACCAAATGTCAAGGATTGTGTGATTTAGATGAAGTGGAATACCAATAGCTTAATATTTCTCATGAGATTGTGACACTTGCAGAAGAGCCTAATTTACACCAAAATGAAAAAAAAAAAATTGTTAGCCATTCTTATATCTTCTTTTGAAAAATTTTTGTTCATGTCCTTTGCCCACTTTTTGATACGGTTGTTCGATTTTTTCTTATTGATTTTCCTGAGTTCTAAATAGATTCTTGTTATCAGTCCTTTATTTGATGTGTAGTATGCAAAAATTTTTTCCCATTCTGTAGGTTGTCTGTTTACTCTCGTGACTGTTTCTTTGGCTGTGCAGAAGCTTTTTAATTTAATCAGGTCCCATTTATTTATTTTTGTTGTTGCTATGATTGCCTTAGGGATCTTCCTCATAAATTCTTTGCCTAGGCCAATGTCTGTAAGAGTCTTTCCTACATTTTCTTCTAGAATTATAATAGTTTTCACACCTAAGGTTTAAGTCTGTTATCCACCGTGATTTGATTTTTGTGAGAGGTGAAAGCTGTGTGCCCTGTTTCAGTCTTCTACATGTGGCTATCCAGTTTTCCCAGAACCATTTATTGAATAAGGAATCTTTTCCCCGGAGTATGTTTTTGTTTGCTTTGTCAAAGATTAGATGGCTATATGAGGATGGTTTTATATTTGGATTTTCTGTTCTGTTCCACTGGTCTGTGTCCCTGCACTTGTGCCAATACTAAGCAGTTTTAATAATCACAGCCTTGTATTATAGTTTGAAGTCTGGCAAATTAATACCTTCCATTTTGTTTTTGTGGCTAACAAACATATGAAAAAATGCTCAACATCTCTAATCATCAGGGAAATGCAAATCAAAACCACAATGAGATATCACTTAACTCCAGTGAGAATGGCCTTTATCAAAAAGTCCCAAAACAATACATGTTGGCATGGTTGCGGAGAGATAGGAATACTCATATACTGCTGGTGGGACTGCAAACTAGTGCAACCGCTGTGGAAAGCAATATAGAGATATCTTAAACAGATTCAAGTAGACCTACCATTTGATCCAGCAATCCCATTATTGGGCATCTACCCAGAAGAACAAAAGTCATTCTATAAAAAAGACACCTGCACCCGAATGTTTATAGCAGCACAATTCACAATTGCAAAGATGTGGAAACAACCCAAATGCCCATCAATTCATGAATGGATTAGTAAAATGTGGTATATGTATACTATGGAGTATTAGCTATAAGAAATAACGGTGATATGGCATCTCTTTTGTTCTCCTGGAGAGAGTTGGAACCCATTCTATTAAGTGAAGTATCCCAAGAATGGAAAAATAAGCACCACATGTACTCACCAGCAAATTGGCTTCCCTGATCATCACCTAAATGCACATTTGGGAATAACACCAATTGGGTATCAGACAGAGGTGGGGGGTAGGGGGAGGGGATGGGTGTATACCTACATGATGAATGCCATGTGCACTGTCTGGGGAATGGACACGCTTGAAGCTCAGACTTGGGAGGATGGGGCGGCATGGGCAATATATATAACCTGAACTTTTGTACCCCCATTATAAGCTGAAATAAAAAAAAATTGAAATTCAAAATTGTTAATCAAAATTTTTCTTAACCTTTAGATATGAGCTGTTAATTTCAAAAGCATTCAAATTATACATTTCTGTGTTCTAATAATTCCATATAGCGTGTAATACATAGGTAAATAAAGATATGACCTGTGAAAATCAAGGTGAGGCTAAGGGTTGAGAGGAGTATTATGATATCCCCTAAAACAATGATTGATCGATACCACTAAATATTAATTCACTAAATATTCCAGTGAATTATCAAAAATATTTAGTGAATTAATATTTACTCCCAATGATGTTTTTAAGTCATTGCATTGACCGAAATGAATTTTTACTTTTACTTCCTCTTCATATTTTCTCTGTGACTTTGTGAAAATCATTGAACTGCTGCCTGCCTGTTTCATCATTTATAACTTTAATCTTCATTCACTCATTTACTTAAAAAATATCTACTGCATACGTTCTAAGTGCAAAGCAAATAGCTTGCTTCTATGTGATATACAATGACAAATTTAAACACGAGCCTCACTGAACTTATCTTGAAGCAGAGAGGAAAATAAGGTATATAAATAATGTGTTCTTCATGTTATATAAAGAACTATTAATATTATACAAGTTGAAAGTGACAAAAGCCATACAAAATTTCAGATAAAGTACAATGCATGTTCAGAGAAGGCAAGATTATTTAAGGTAGACATAAATAGAAAGATTTTGGATGAGTTGAAATTTGATCTGGGCATAAAAATGCAGGTTGAATTTAAACATATGAAAATAAGAAAGAAGCACATTCCAGACATAGGTAGGTATCCACCAAGGAGCTCAGTTTGCTTAGAGTACAAAATGCAAACAAACAAACTGACAAAAAGTGTAGCATTAATTAAATTTGGAGCAAATTGTAAGAGGTGCTAATTGCCAATGTTAGGAGTTCAAGTTTTATTTTGTGAACTTTAGGATGACATGGAAGGTTTTTGAGACAGGAAGAGATCGAAATTACTCACTCTTTTAGGAAGACTAATCTGTCATCTATACACTATACATTGTCTTTCCTAATTGAATGTATAAAGGAATTCTAAGAACACTGTTACAAAGACTGAGAGAAGCATCTTACTTCATGTGCTACTGTTTGCAGTAATAAAAGGTTATAAACATAATGAGCTCTATCATAGCTTATTTATCTTAATACTGAAGCAATGCTTCCTGTGATAATTTTGTTCACTGAGAATGAAAGAAATAGAGAATAGATTACAATAGATTTTTTTCCAAGTAAATTAGTTACTAAAAATGTCAGTGTCAGAGGAAACGGTTTAGAGGAGCCGGCCCCAACCTTTTTGGCACCAGGAACGGGTTTCAGGGAAGACAATTTTTCTGTGGTTAGGGGGTGAGGGGATGGTTTCAGGACGATTCAAGTACATTACATGTACTATGCAGCCAATCCTCTCTGCTAATGATAATTTGTATTTGCAGCCACTCCCCAGCGCTAGCATCATCACTTCAGCTCCACCTCAAATCATCAGGCATTTGATTCTCATAGGAAGCGCTCAACCTAGATCCCTTGCATACACAGTTTACAGTAGGGTTCGTGCGATGAGAATTTAATGCCCTGCTGATCTGACAGGAGGTGGAGGTTATGTGGTGATGCCAAAAATAGGGAGTGGCTGTAAATACAGATGAAGCGCCCCTCGATCGCCCACCAATCACCTCCTGCTGTGCGGCCCAGTTCCTAACAGGCCACAGGCGGGTACCATTCCACAGCCCAGGGGTTGGGGACCTCAGATTTACAGTTTAAAGCTCTGCATTGCATGAGAATAAGCAATACTGGATTAGTGGAAAATCAAATGGCTCATAGTCTACCTCAGAGTGATCCTCAAAGAGAAATTATATTTAATCATAAACAAGACTAATTTATCCAGAGTCGTGTCAGCTGGTGAGACTTTTGAACTTTTAATAGTGATCATATTCAGTACCATGTATTCACATCAATGTGTTTTGTGGCTTTTGTATGAGATTATCTTTTCCGCAGAAAAACTCACACTGAGATTCCAGTTTGGACATTGACGGCCACCTAATTCCACACTCAGCCCATTACATGGTGCATCTTTGCTGCTTCAAATATATTGCTATGAAGTGCATTCTCTGTAATCATATCTGCTCATCTTGATATTTGGGTTTATCTTAACTGTTTTACAGACAGTATGCATAGAAAAAAAAATAGAAAGTAAATAAATAAATAAATAAATATTCCATTTGGGAATAAGAACAACCTGAAAAAAAAAATGCTATTTTTCAGTCCTTTTCCCACACGTGAGTATTCTGAAATCACACCATCCTCTCATTTTACATTAGAACAAAAACACTTCCAATCCTTCATGCGGTTAGAAATCTAAATACTGCCAAAGATACATCTCTCATTTCACACTTTAGAAATGATGCAAAAGATCATTGTATCCCCGTAGGGCTTGAAATAATGGGTAGTCCTTGTATGTGCTCTGGTTGGAAAAGACTACAGATTATCGACTGTTCCTTTTAACCATACCCATCTGGATACCACATCATCGCCACTAAAAGCTTTATTTTTTAACAGAAAGGGGGAAAATGAGAGAAGCACACTTGTAAATGTGTTAACTGCTCAGTAAATATTAATTAACCATCCGAGGTGGCAGCCAAAGTTTTGCATCCACCAAGGGCTTGAATGTTTCCAGACTGATTTTACAAATTTCCCTTTCATAGCATAGTACGTGTAAGATTTTAAATCAGCGCTTCAGAGGGAAGGCACACTGTAAATCCAGCATATAAATAAATACATAATGCTTGCAGCCAGGGCTTGAGGTCATTTCTTTTTATCTCCTGTTTTTGTTTTTTTTTTTTTTTTTGAGGTTTATATATAAATTGTGTTAATTTTCCCCTTTCACAAACTTTATTAGTGTTGATGAATTCAGATGAGATTTTTTTTCTAAATAAAAAGGATATAATTTTCTTAATATAGAATTATCAATTTACCTAAGAAGCTTATAATAGGTTAGTAACTGATGTAAATATTGGATGAACTATTTTTAACAGTTTTAACAGTTTGAGTTTCCAACATGGAAACTCAAGGGGTTGTGTAAGCACTATAATGTGTTCAGACTTGGAAGCCATTTGCTTTTGTTTAGGTGACCTTTAGCTTTAATGTTCTTTTTTATGATAATATTATTTTTTATCTTATTTTATTTTACTTTTTAATTCAGGATATTATGGGGGTACAAATATTTTGGTTACATATAATGCATTTGCCTCTGATGACAAACTCCAAACTCTATAGGGATGTCATAAGGATGTAATTAAATTTCCTTTTACATAGTAGACTTTTCAAGTGTGCTTTATTTAACCTAATCTAAAGCAAACAATTTAATGTAAGTTAATCAGGTTCATATTTACAAGGATCTAAAGATACTTTCAATTCAGTTGATTTCTGTCAAGCAAAGTCCCACTATGAAGCCAATAGTGAATACTAGGTGGGCATAATATAATTAGTATCTCTTAGAATTAATTTTCACTCAGATTTATAAATGAACACAATTAGTATTAAAAGAAAACTATTGATATTCTGTGCTTGCTCATGAAATGGAAGTGCATATTTAGGTCTCCTTCCCAGCCTAACTATCAAGCATTCTCTCAGTCTATGACTCACTTCCATTGCTGCTATATCGAGAATACACACTCTAATATAACAATCAACAAATATTTGCTGATCCTCTACAAAATCAGTATAAAGACATTATGCATAAGGCATATTCCACACAAGATGCTATTGGTCATGATGCACTCTGGGCAACACAAATGAGGGCTCGGGCAAGAAGATTGCTCAATTTTCATTTATGTCCTTTTATACACTTTGATTTCTAAGCATATTCATGCATGATATTCAAAATGACTAAAATAAGGGAAAAAATCAAGATTTTAAACTGGAATGAGAAAAATACTATGCACATACACAGAGCCCTTTGTTCGGTGTAGTGCTCTGCTATCACCGTTTGAAAGTCTTAATAATCTTTGTGCAAGAAGCTCTACATTTTTATTTTGCACTGGGCTAACGAACTGTGTGGATGGATCTTTCTGCATATAAAAGTGGCTTTATAAGGTAGAATGTGGTAAGAACCAAGTGAATAGCACCGAAAATTCCTGATAGAATTGATGAGGTGAAGAGATTACTACCCCAAAATATGGCACCTTGGAAACTGAGGAAACAGCAAAAGCAGAAAGGTCACTCTCACCTTCCTGTCTCCCTTCTTCCCTGAAGCAGGCCACCAAACTTAGGAAGGTCACTCTAACTTTTTTGCTCCCTTCCTCCCTGAAGCCTCATGTGACAGGTATCTTGTCCTGTACCTGAAGGGAAGGAACGTCACATAAAGACAAGAAAAAGCTGAACAAATAGGCGTTGGTAAGTTTGCCCCATTTTTTACCTTTAGATTATACTCTTTTGTCCTCTAATTATACTTCTGCGTGACTGTCCTTAAATAAACACAGATTTCCCTATCTTTTTGGTGTTTATTTCTGAAGACTTCCATGTCACATCAAACTTATTAAATAAACGTGTATGCTTTTCTCTTGTTAATCTGTTTTTTGTTGGGGGTCTCAGCCATGAACCTTGCCATGAGTGTGGAAAAGATATTAGTTTTTCTTTCCTACAGAGTGACAGGAAAATAAGAAAAATCAGACCATTGTGTCTAAACAAACAGGTTAAAGTAGGATAAAATGCATCATCTATGAAAGGAACAGGTTATGCTCAGCATTCTGTTACTGCTGCAAATGGTCCAGTCTCTAATGTGTCTTTACTCATGTTGAAATAGGGTAAATCTCTCTATTCCAACCACAAGATGATTAGAATTCTATGGTCATAATATTTTTCAACTTTGATGCACTAATATTTCTAAGTAGTATCTGTTGACTCAGATAGAATAAGGGTTCCTAAGTACACAGTAATACCTATTAGTACTCAAAAAAGTATAGGCATTTATTAACTTAGTGAAAGTTAATTCCTCTCTCCTTTAAATATAAATCTTCTGCCCTTCTCATGTTACTGCTATTGCCCTTTTGAAGAACCCCATGGGGATTGATTACGTCTATAATTCATGCAATAGGAGCAACTTGTTGTCAACTGACTGACAAGATACTGTCAGATGGGTCACTTCGTGACACATTTGAACTTAATTGGTATGAATTGTCAAAATCTTGGCAATGCTTCTGAATGCAAGAGTTTATGGATCGAAGCCAACAAATTATGTTGCACCATAAAATCTAACTTTTTGAAAAATAGTATAGACCCGCAGAATCTTGTACAAACTAGAGAGATAGTTCAGCACTAATGGCCTCCTTGTTCATGCCCCTCTTACAAATTATACATTTATTGATATGAACATGTGGACACGACGCGTTGTGCCTAGCTATTCTTAAGAGAGAGACTGAAACTTGGGCCAAGTGACTTAGGAAGCCAAGCTACTGTGTCTGACTGTCTTAGCAAACAGATATGCAGAGTTGACACAGTGGCAAATGGCGCCGAGAGGCACAAGAAAATTGGGACAGAAAATGTGGCGGGCAAGACACAGAATGATTGATGGCATGCCTCTTTGCTGGGTGCCATCTGTTGAAGACTACAAGCAGATAAGTGAATAAAATATAATTTTTAAATAGCTTGCCGCTTTTATGAAATCAATCAATGTAATAGAACTTAAAAAGTACATGTTGACTTGCCCTCCCAGATTCTAGTCCTTTTCTTCTGTCAAAAATATTTTTGGTAAGTAAAAAGAGGCCTTATGCCATATGTGTTTTAATATGGTAATTTTTAAAACTTATATTTTCCTTTCCTTTCCCAGTTGAGGAAAAGGGAAAATTCTATTGCATACATTCTATTTCAAAAATCACTTGAGAAATGATTTTCAGAATAAGTGATTTCCCATTTTGCAGTTGATTATTTAATTCACCAACATTCCCTAGTGTTCAAAGACATAACTTTAATTTAGAGTAGAAACCAAATAGTCAAAGCATACTAATAGCACTGTGCATTTTAGATATAGGGATGGTGAAAACCTTGTACCTGTCATTGATGGGTCCTTAATTTGAGTAAGGTTTCTTAACAACTTATATGTTTTATAAAACCTGCTTTAATTTTCCAACTCTTGCAAACCATCTTCCCTCCCTCCCTCACTTTCGTAGAGAAAATAAAAGGATTTTACAAATACACTTGAACCCACTGCTAACATTAAATTAACATTAGGACATTTTTCAGTGAAACACCACTAATGTTTTTTATAAAATGAGTACACTGGGGAAGTCTCATATATTGATGCTGGGGTGAAGACTATATTACACATATTTCACATAAAAATATGCATCATTATTGATGAAAGCAAAGTTGTGTCTACATTTCCATAAGGAATTTGCATAAATCTCCACAGCAATAGGACTTTAAAATAGTCTATGATTTTTTTTTTTCTTGCAAGTCAAGTTCCTATAATGAATTTAAAATGAGGTAGGTTAGGTCTGTGCTACAAAATGAAAAAATCACATAGATTTAATTGCATGGATTATAAAAGGAATAGAGAGATGACTTATTCCCTTCTTTCATCCTTATGTTGAGGATATGTATACTGATTTCAAATATTATTGTGGATCAATATCAGAATTAAGGCAGCATTTTTAACAGTGGAAAGTATATGAATAGTAAATATGAGATCATATTATATGAGTAGTATCTCATATGATCTCATAAAATATGAAATCAGTATTATCAAAAGAAATTTAAACTTCACTAAATTTAATGCAACAATTTATAGCAATTATAGCTCTTTGCTAAAAAGCAAAATTTCATTAGCTAGGTAATTTTTCCTACAGAAAAAAAAAGTCTTAATATCTCTAATGAATTTATAAAGGTATTGCTCTGAGGCTTGAAATTACCAGACAATACCTTCTATAAATCTGATTTTAGAACGAAATGTAGGTTCAATTTTGTTTCCTGTTCCCTGTGCCTCAACAACACAATGCGGACCCTTTATGATCAATTCTAAAGCACTTATAATATAGAGGAAAATAAACTATCAAAAATACAAACCTGGTAAAAATGCAAAAGCCTAACTGTATACTACCAATCTGAAAAGCCAGCAATTTTTTTTCTTATAGTACACTAATTAATTAAAGCCAGAAAGATTTTTTTTTTTTGAGACAGGGTTTTGCTATGTTTCCCAGGCTGGTCTCAAACTCTTGGACTCAAGTGATCCTCCCTCCTCAACCTCATGAGTACCTGGGATTACAGGCACGTGCCAGAAATACGTTTAAAAGAAATTTTACATTTGTACAGAAATCAAGTTCAAACCTGGTTCTTTCCCCTTCTAATATCAGTGAGGGTCTTACAGAGCTTACTCTTGCTCTGGATTTATTCCAGCATGTTGAGCTGTGCTGAAATTAATTTTATCAAGATAGTTAATAATACTTTAATACATTAATCCAGACCTAGCCATTAATTCATTAAATATTTAATAGTTATTGAGACTGTACTAGGTGCTCTGCTAGGCAATGGGTTATGATCTAGGCTTTAAGTTACAAAAGATAAAATCCTCATGTACCACAGGAAAGAACATTAAAAAAGTAAAGAAAGAAAAATAAAAAATAAAAATCCATTTAAAACACATAAAAAAGCATTTTCTTGATCCCTACCCAACTAGCTTCATTACAGCTATTGTAAATAAACATGTGAATAGATATGTAAATAAATAATTTCTAAAAATGATGAAAAGTGGAATGGCAGCATCGTGTAGAAAACGCACCAATGTGAGATAAATTGTAGTGATGTGCATGTGTTTGCGATTTCACAGCGGGAGTGTTGCTTTAAAGATGCCATTGATGGGCTCCAAATTGCCAAACTAACTACGCCTGCTTTTTGCTCTAACAAAAGGAAGATGCTACTGAGAGGAGTGGACAGTAAACACTGTGGCTGCACTGCAGGAAATAGTCAAAAAAAGGAGAAAGTAAGTACAGTGTCTGGGAGAGAGAAAATAGCATAGATTTGTTACCATAGTCTAGGGGCATATTCTCCTAGGTGTGGTGGTAAAATGTAAAAATCATATATAAAATTATCCAAAATGTATTAAGAAACTAATAATGAACACATCTATTAGGAGCAGACAAAAGTCTGGAAGGCAAAGTTGGAAGAATAGGAGGGCTTCTGTGTTACCCTCATTTTATTCTCTTCTTTAATGCATGTGGTGTGGATGTACGCACACATGCACAAATATTATTAATTAAACCTGCTTCCACATTCTACTTTAAGAGTGTATACAGGTAGGAAGCATTGGCCTGCCTGGAATCATGGCATTTGCAGGTTTCCTAGGAAGAGCTGACCCATGATTGTGGTATTTGTCAAGTTGACATCATAAAACCAGGAGGTCAAAAGGATTGTAAGAATAGACATAATGAGAAAGGTCAGAAGAGAACCACCGATGAGAAGACAGATAAGAAAGAAGTTCTAATAATTAAATTACACTAATAGAAATAGCATATGAATAGTTAGATCTAAGCCACTCCTGAAACACTTAGCTGAGCATCTTATATGTGGTAGATGCTCAGTCAATAAAGGTGGGCATCTGTATCTTGGTTTCTAGATTCAGCTCTCTGATGAAAGAAGCCAGAGCTTCTTGGACGAGATGGCTGATTCCAGAGCTGGGCTAAACAAATTATAACCTAAACCTGAAATATCTTTTTGTGCCAGAAGAAAGGACATGACCAAAGAAGGGGTATCATGCCATCATGACAAAAGGACACAGGAACCAATTTAAGGACATTTCTTCTACCAAAAATGGAACATCTACCAACTACCAACTGGAACATCTAAATAAATGGTGATAATTATCTATCACAACCCACTGAATTTTGGATTTCTTTTTAAATTTTTTATTATTTTCTTTAGAGATGGTGGGTCTCACTATGTTGTCCAGGCTGGTCTTGAACTCCCGGCCTCAAGTGATCCTTCTGCCTCTGCCTCCTATGAATTTTGGATGTAAATAGGATGATTGAATAAATTCAAATGGGGTCTATGGATTAGATAGTAGTATGATATCAATGTTAATTTTCCCATTTTCATGATTCTATTGTGGTTATGTTTGAGAAATCCTTGTATTAAGAAAATACACACTGTAGTATTTATGAATAATGGATCATTATATTCTCAAAAGGTCAAGAAAAATAATAATACATATAAAATACATATAGAAATATAATGAAGAGGCAAATGTGGTAAAATATTAACAATTTGAGAATTCATTGAAAGACATAAAAGGGGTTTTTGTGCTATTCTTGTATCTTTTTATGTAAGTTTGAATTATTTCAAAATAAAACTTTAAAAAATTAAATGAAGGAAAAAATATACTATAGGTCTGTTGCTCATACTGAAAATCCCTAACTTTGAATTTAGCCATGATTGGTTTCTGAAAAAGGCTGAAGTTTACATCCAGCTAAATCTGTTTTTGTAGTCTGCTTCCGTAAGTTATTTACAAGGCAGATTTGGGAAGGTTTATGAAAGTGTTTGTCCTGGGGACCAAGCGAAATATCTGAGTCCAATTTTAACAAACAAAACAAAACTGTTATTTCACTTTAAGGTATATTTACCATTTTGAATAAGATTGCATGAGACATTAGTAAACATTTTTGAAAGAGAGGAGTGATATTTCCTCATTTATACTAATATTTAGTGTGAAAAAGACAGAAGGGGAAGCATTTAGCATTTAATGATGCTTAGAAACCAACAAACTCTAAGGTCACTGGTGAAAAAGAACCTTCTTTGGAGTATGAGATATTAAAGATTTTTTTTTTGAAGAAATTATTTTTTAAAGAGTTTAAAGGGCCATCTTTGGGGTCCATAGACACTCATTCCTACAACATGTACCGTGTCCATCTCCGTCTATGTCACAATGGCAATTATTCACAGGCTATCTCTGAGTTATTAAGGAATACCCAGTCACATCTAAATATTTATTTCACAGATGGATATTTGTAATAGGAAAACTTCCATGAAATAGTTTAAATTTAAACATACCAGACATACTACAGTAACACTTATTATAAATAAGTTTAAAACAACAGAACAGACATCAAATAAGGGATAGTTATTAATTTTATATATTTTTGATATAACGTGAGTCCTGGTCTACTTCATTTGAAAAGGTAAATTATAGGCAATAAGTACCCATTGTTGCAAAGTGAAATATATGCAATAAAAAATTAATAAAAACTATATTTCTATAGTAGAATTATGAGATTATTTGTGTCTTTCTCTTATTTTTCCTATTTTCAGCAATGTTAATTTTCACTCTTTTACTCTTTTATAATTGTATGATTATATATTTATTATAGTATATACATATATATCATATTCTAGTGATTAATGCCTTTGGCTATGTAGGAATATCTTCTAAAATTCTTATTTTTTAATAATTCTAGAGGTTGAGGTTTTACTGTGTGGAAGGGTATTGATTACTGAAATAGACCACACACTAAAACTTCATGCTATTTAATCCACATAATTAAAGCTGAGAGGGTAATCAATAATTTATTCAGCCAAACTTTCCAGTAGGGATAAACTATACAAAAGATATATACTAATGTTATGAGAAGTTATCCTAGTCTTGAATTGGCAGATTTCAATCACGTCTTTTCAAGCTCCCACTGGAAATAAATATTGAATATCAATGAAAGTCGTTTTTATTGTTGCTCTAATAGACATTATGTGCAGAAAACATAAATCACCTTTTATATGCACTAAAAGTGATTTCATACATGAAATTATATGCTCACAAAAATTTCTGGTGGGTTGCAAGAGTGGGTGTTACCCTGGGCCTTCAGGTCCCTTAAGTCTTGGGACCCCCAACACTGACATGGTCCATCAGGGATACCATTTCTGCCAGAATCAGAAAGAAAAACCAAGAGACTCTATTAGAGCTACAATTAAGGAATTAGGGAGCTATTCTTACCACTGAGCATGCATGACCAGTGCAACCACGACCATGCATTACAACAACAGCCAAAGGGTGGAGAGGAGATGCTATAGATTTAATGTTTGTGTCCCCCCTCAAAAAAAAATTTGTATGTTGAAATCCAAACTCCTAATGTGATGGTATTAGGAGGTGGAGCCTTTGGGAGGGAATTAGGTCATGAGGGTGAAGCCCTCATGCTTGGGATTAGTGCCTTTATAAAAGAGACCTCAGAAAGCTCTCTCATCCCTTCTGTTATGTGAGAACAAAGAAGAGATGGCTGTCTGCAAACCTGAAAGAGGACCCTGACTAGAACCTCAACATGCTGGCAACCCGATCTTACTTTCAGCATCCAGAACTGTGAGGAAAAACGTGTTTGTTGTTTATAAGCCACCTAGTCTATGGTACTGTGTTATAGCAGCCTGAACTGACTAGGATGGGAAAAACTTCACTAACTTTTATCTTCCAAATCAAGAGCAAGTACATGTATATAAAAGGAATTATTTCATATCTTTACGCCCATGAGCAAGGAGTTCTGGGATATGTAGTTTCAATTGTTCAACATGTGCTATAAGGGAAGGTGTATCAGAAAGCTGGGTCATTGAAGTGTTCACTATTACTATACTAACTTATTCCACTCTTCTATTCAGGCTTTCAGAAACATACCTCCAAATCCTTCACATAAACCTTAGTGGGTCACTTGGTAAACCAGTCATGGTCTGGCAACCTGTTTTCTCCCACCAGTTTTTCTGCTAACCATCTTCTATTTGAAATCTTTCCTGTATCCCAAATGACTTATTCTCATTTTATTCATCGTCTTGTTAACCAACTTCTTTTGAATATGAAAATACTGCCCCACAAAAGATAGTTTCTGCCTATACCCATTTCTGAATCTTTATGTTCTTCATGATTTGGCTCAAATTATAATGCCAGGATACTATTCTAAAAACACAGGCAATTCCCCTTCCTCTTCATTCCTACTTTGATCTTAGTTTGCTCTCCAAGTGTGACTGTCTTTTTTCCCTATTACATTTCACAGGCTTTAGAGAACCAACCATGATTGATATTTATTTCAGCTTTCTCCATATCAACTAGCATAATGTTTGTACATGTCGGATAATAAATATTGTTACCTTATTCAATCAAGTAATTTGGTTAAAAACACTATATTTTGAAAAATTCTAAATAAAACTAGATTATGTTCAAAGTGCATTAGTAAAATAAATTGAGGTCAAAGTTTTCAAGGAAAAGGATAGTTTTATATAGTGACAAGATTATTTCTATTGTATCCAGTATCACAATATATCAAACAAGGGGACTATGTAGACATAAGAGTGCTTGATAAGTGTAGCTATAAAGCTTTATGACTAGATGATTTGTGTGAACACAGAAAATATTTGTTTAGAAGACTATGATGACTTAGAATTAAGGCCTGTCATTGAGCAAAATATAGAAGTGGTTGAATATTAGAAATTTGAAAAATGTTCTCAAAATGCAAATCTGCTTGACTAGTTTAAGGGGCTCCAGAGGCCCATCCCTGAAGACATTAAGAATTGAATTGGAGGCCGGGTGCGGTGGCTCACGCCTGTAATCCTAGCACGCTGGGAAGCCGAGGAGCGTGGATCTTTTGAGCTCAGGAGTTTGAGACCAGCCTGAGTAAGAACGAGACCCCATCTCTACTAAAAAAAAATAGAAAGAAAGAAATTATCTGGACAACTAAAAATATATATAGAAAAAATTAGCCGGGCATGGTGGCACATGCCTATAGTCCCAGCTACTTGGGAGACTGAGGCAGAAGGATCACTTGAGCCCAGGAGTTTGAGGTTGCTGTGACCTAGGCTGACGCCAGGGCACTCTAGCCTGGGCAACAGAGTGAGACTCTGTCTCAAAAAAAAAAGGAATTGAATTGGAGAAGAGATTACTGATTATACCAAGAAAAAAAGTGTTGAATTTAAAGGAATAAGTCCAGATGACCCTAATTAGGTCAATCTGATTTCTATGATACATCCATTTTATTTCCAGATGTTTCAATTCCCAACTGAAATACTTCTGGCAAATGAACTGTGAAGCTACTGGTGTTATTTATTTATTTAGTCATTTATATATCTATTCATTTCTTTTACTTTTAGCTGAATAATGAATTTTAAGAATAACTTTTGGCAAGCTATGTAAAAACACTGTGGCATATATATTTGCAAATGTATATCACTAGATGCAATTGTAGGACTAATGTTGGAATTGAGCAAGAAGCTGTGCGTTTCATTGTGCCAGCTAAAGCTAAGACGACAGGCTTTATTTCAATTTAAATAAAACCTGAAGGTAGAGCTGTGGAAAGCTGGCTCAAACTGTCTGGCATTCTGCCTAGAATAGAATCTTTGATAGTGTTCTCCTTTAGACTATATTAGCTTCACCAGTTTTTCTTAGTTAACATTAAAAATTTAATTCTCCAAACAGTATAATTCATCAGAATTTTGCCATTGTTTCATCTGCCTTCCTCTTTCCCACATTTTGTAAAGCAGTTTGTTCAAATCAAGAACCTTGAATTTTCAAAGTGAATAATCTACATTTTGCTGACAGTTTTCCTTTCTGAATTCAATATGATATTGTCATTCAAAACTTGGAAGTGCCATTTAATTATATACTACTGCAGAAAACTGAGCTCAGGGTGGTAAATATTCCCAAAAGCTAATGGGGACTTTTAAAAAATGTGTTTCTTAACTTTATTTTCATGTAAATTTTCAGGGGCTGGGGGCTATCAGTCAAAATGAAAGGTGGATTAAGAACCATTTGTAGATTGTGATCTGCTTGAGAGAAAAAGTCTGCATTGCATTTGGTTTATAGGAAGAAAGTACTCTCTCCAGAAAAGTGCTTAGAAAATGTAAAGGAAAAAAATTCATAATCCTATATGGACTAGTTTTACATTTGTTATTTATTTTGAGCTTGTGGTTTCTCATGTCTTGATGTACAAGCAGAACGATTTTCCCACGCCCCAGAGTCAGGACTCTGGAGTTGCTGAGCCTTTTCATGCATATATTCTACCACCACCCCCTTTTAAAATGTCACTTCAGAAGATCACTAACAGATATTAACACATTCTAAAAATAAAGTGGTTGAGTTAATTTATCTCTGGACATCTTTTGATGATTTCACAATTTTATTAAACAGATTCCTCAGCGTCATTTAAAATCATATCAGGGTATCAGTCCTCTGTTTAATTCCCTTAGACTTGCATTTCAGATAACTCTGTTGCCCCCTTTATCAGTGTTTGGGGACAAGAACCACTAGAGATTGACAATTATGTTACATTTAGCATGTATACCAGTCTCTACCAATACTGAAAGGAAAATTTCAGTTGACAAATTCAAATCACCCTTCATTTCTCACCTTATATCTGATAATTTTTGTTTTTGCTCTGAGACCTAGCTTATGTTACACTTCCCTACAGGGTAAAATTTCAATAAACAGTGCTCACTTATTGCTTATTCTATAGTTGTTTTCCTCTTAAATATTGCTTTAGTTAAATCTCTATTCCTCTTTCAACTTACTTGGCTTCTTTGCATTTTTTTAAACTTTGTGCAGCAAATATTTAGTGATCACTTACTACATGCAGGATACCACGTTTAGATGTTGTGATAGATGTGCTTTTAGTTACTACGCTTTTCGTTCCAAGTAAAATAGTAGAAATGTGAGAGAAGCCAAGGATTTTCATGTGTTGCTTCATAGTTATGTTTTGTTTTGTTTTTCCTGGCAGTGAGAAACCCCTCAGCTTTCTCTTAATCTGAATGTCCAAAGCTATAAATACTCTCTCCAACAAAAAAGGACTTCTCAGAGGAAGAAAAGTAATATAGATTTCAAGTTAAATATGAAATTTTCTTGCTAGGATATAAATGTGGTTAACAGATACAACATAGACTTTTATACACTAACTTAGCCTCAACAAATAAGGACTTGTAATCCAGAATTTAATAATTTAATGAATCTAAATGTTAGCAACTTAAATAAAGGAAGACACTGAAATTCTTCTGATGGAAAATTCTTTCAACACCTTTTTAATAAGCTTCACAAAGTCTCTTACCAGAATTTGTAAATGGTAAATATCATAATTTGGTTCCTTCAAATACATTACCAGAGAAAAACATTTTAGTGCAAGAAGTTCATTTGGAAGTATGGTAAGGGAATAAGAAAGTGAGACAAAAAGGAAGAAAATCAATGGAAGATTTGTCGATGAATGTGTTATTGCTCTGGGCACCAAGAGCAGATCCCATGAGCAAGAATCTGAGAGAATATCACTGAAATGCAGAGGAGTTGCATTATTAATCTACCAACTTTTGTCTCTCATTGGTGGATTTGCTCCTGGGTATGTGTGTGAAGATGCAATCTCCCTGAAAAACTTCAGGCCCCTGAGCTTGGGGCAGGGTTATACCTGCAGCTTGGGAAAGCTCCCCAGCAAAGAGAAGCAGATTCTTGAGGAGAGAACCTACTGCTGGGTAGAGGAATTAGTCACTGAAGGTGCAGAGTTGGTAGAAGCAATTAAGCAGGAAATTAATAGTATCTGCCATGGTAATATTGATAGAAAGAACAACTACTTCTTGTCAATAATTTTGCCTACTTTAGAAATTTAAAATATTATAATTATATTCAATCTTTATGTCTCAAAAGCTTTTAAATGTACATTATGTAAACCAGAAAACAACATTTGGTGGAAATTTTGAATACAAGTAATACTCTCTGGGTGGAATCAGTGCATATTATAAAATATTACTAAATTCTAGGTTTTTGCTTAATATATTTGACTAAGAGTTTTTCCTGAAGATATTATTTTTATTTAAATAGGAAAAGAGTTGGGTGATTTTCATTAGATGTATTAAGTCCTATCTTTTAAATGTTATGATTTAAAAAAAAATTTAATAACATAGTTACATTCTATTTGGTGTCTAAATTTGAAAATGCCTTCAAAAGCAAACTAGAGGGATAGACTTCCAGAACGGTGGTGTGAGTTTTGCAGTAGAATCTAACCTGAGTGAAATAACTATTTACTGCTAAAAATTATTTAAAAACAAAACAAAAAGAGAGAAAAAAACAACTCTTTAAAGTCCATGAAAATCATCCCAAAGGCATGCAGCAAATGGAGGAACATCTATTCACAGAAATCTACTGGAAGTCTGTGTCATTTAAGAACTGCCTCTGTTACCAAACTGAACTTGGGTTCGCTTGCCCAGCACACAAAAAAACACTGACACGGGGATTAGCAGCAAGAAAAAGAGAGGCATTTATTGCAGGGCATCGAGCAAGGAAGACTGACTGCTAACACTTAAAACTCATTCTCCCCAGTGACTTACAGGCAAAGGTTTTTAAAGGCAGGGGTACATTTCAGGAAAGCAGAAGTTACCCAGCAAAATTATAAACCAATGCATGGAGGTTATATGTTGATTTGTCCCCAAAAGGTTGGATATCTTGAAGCAAGAGCTTATAGGTCATAGGTGGATTTAGAGATACTTTGATTTGCAATTGATTAAGGAAGCAAGTCTTTGCCTAAAAAACTTGTGGTCAGCAGAAATGATGGTAAGGTTTGGCTTTAACATAGATTACTTAAGACGAGGAAACTTTTTGATTTGTTGATTATCATGTGGTGTTATGCCAGAGTCAGGTCACAAAAGCAAGCCACAACATATTGGTTCAGAACGACCCAGTTTAGCAGGATCCATGACCTATATGCGTGACTTTCTCCAGATCCCTTAGGAAGAAATTTAGAACAAAGAATGGCAGTTAAAGTTCAGTCCTCAGTTTCCCTTATCTGAGCTCTAGGTATTAATAACTGCATTCAGCATTTTTCATTCAGTGGGGGTCTGGGTTTCTGTAATACAACTCAAGAACATATGCTAAGCTGTTATCTTTTAGTTTTTATAGGGAACCAAAACATTTTATGACTGTAACTTGCTTGGGAGACTATTGTTTAAGTAATTATTGTCTTCTTGCTTATCTTACATTTTAAGGCTAGCTTGGTGCCTGGAATTTCTCATGAAGGTACTCAAGACTTTTCCTTTATTTGCATATTTGGGGGATGGTGTTGGGGCTGGCAGGCCCCTAAGAGGGGTACCTGCTCCATCTCACCTCCTCCATATCTCAGTGTGACAGAAGCTCTACCCCGGGTGCAGCAGGCCAAGAATACTGACTTCCTGTCCAGCACTACTGTAGGACCAAATTACATGTTGGAAGAGGTAAGCTGAGATGCTCATAGGCTTTTGCTGCCACTCAGAGACCTACCTATGGAGCAGGGATGAAACTTTAAGAAATGGGCAACTGTCCTACTACCAGCTCCAGTGCAGTGGTACTGCCTAAGGGGAGGGGCAGGTTGTGAGAACAAAACTACCCACTGTTCACCTTAAGGGGACTGATTTTATTTGGTACAAAATGTGGGGAAGTTCATTTCTAAGGGTGTTCAAAACAACAGAGATATTGGTGGTGAACAATTAAGATGAGGCTGGTAGCGACATGAGATTTATAGTAACAATTAAAAGGTTAGACCAGCTAGAAATTTAACAGAGAGAACCAGGGACAGAGACACTTAAAAGAGCTCTCTAGTGTCAGAGCAGCCTAAAAGACTGGCAACACCTTGTGCCTGCAAAGGGGCACTATTTTTACTGGATCAGAATTGGAACAATTTAGGCCCTGGGACATTATTTGAAAGCACTATAGCAATCAGCTAGCAGTTGGTGGAAGATAACAGCTGGCTGTGATATCAATAGAGGCAGACCAGACTAAGCATTCAGGAAAACTGTGCATATGCCTAAGCTTTTGTGATCTGAGGAATGATATAAGAGGCTATGCAGGCAGGAGGGGGAGGATATCAGTAATCAGAATTGCAACAATGCATTTATTTAAATGTTCAGTTTTAACACAAATTTGTAAGACATGCAAAGAAATAAGAATGTGTTGACCTGTGCACAGAACAAAAAGCTGGCAATAGAAACTGCCTGTGAGGGAGTTTATATATTGGATTTAGTAGACAAACATTTCAAAGCAGATATTATAAATATGTTCAAAAAATTAAAGTAAGTCTAAGAGTTGTTTTTTTCCTAAGGGTAATGATAATATAGTCATTAAATGGATAGCATCAATAAAGAGATGGAAATTATTTTTTAAAACAAGAGCCAGATGGGTATTCTGGAATTGAAAATTATAATAACCAATATAGATTATGCAGTCTGAAGAACAAAAACAGAAAAACAATGAAAATGAATGAACAGAGAAGTGTGAAACATCTCTATGTGCACCATATACACATAACAGGAGCACCAAAAAGAGAGGAGAATGAAACAGAAAAAATATTGGAAGAAACGTTGACTGAACACTTCCCAAATCTGCTGAAAAATATAATTCTACATGTTTAAGAAGCTCAAAAATCTTCAAGTAAGATAAAAGCAGAAAGTCTCACACCCAGATACATCATAGCCAGAAGATTGAAAGCTAACGAGAGAGAAAATATTGAAAGCTGAAAAAGAAAATAATTCATCATATACTAGAAACTTCTCTAAAAATTAACAGTTGCCCTTTCCTCAGAGACAAGTAATACCATAAAAGAGTAAGATGATATAGTCAAAGGTTATGACAGAGAGAATAAAAACTGCCAACCAAGAATCTTATATTCAGCAAAATTGTCTTTTAAAAATGAAGGCAAAATAAAAGCATTCTCAGATTAAAAAAAAAAAAAAGAAAAGAAAATTTATTTCTAGCAGAACTCCCTTACCAAAAATACTAAAGAAAGCTTTTCAGGCTCAAATCTAGTGACTTTAAACAATATTTCAAATCCACACTAAAAAATAAAGAGCCCCAATAACTCTAACTATGTAAGCAATTGTAAAAATACATAAATATGAACATATCAATAATAATATTAAATGTTAATACATTAAATAGTCCCCCCAAAGGGCAGAAATTGTCAGATGATAAAAAAAAATCAAGATCAAACTATATTCTATGTACAGGAGACACATGACACACTTTAGATAGAAAGATACAAATAGGTAGAAATTAAAAGGATGAACAAAAATTCAGCATACAAACAGCAACTTCGAAAGAACAAGAGTAGTTATAATAAAATTGAACAAAATTGACTATAAACCCAAAAATGTCACTACAGACAAAGATAGACATTTTAAAGGATAAAAGGGTCCATCTATCAAGAAATTACAATATTTGTAAATGAATATACATCTAACATAAAAGTCCAAAATACATGTCCATTCTCTGGACAGGGAAGAGGGACTGGAAATCATGATAATAATCAATCATGCCTACGTGATGAAGCCTTCATAAAAATCCCTGAGTCTTCCAAGAGCTTTCAAACTGACAAGCATGTCTAAGTGCTGGGAGGGTGGCACACTCCAACTGCATAGGGACAGAAGCTCCTGTACTCAGGACCCTTCCAAACCACACACTATGTATCTCTTCATCTGGCTGTTCATCTGTATTTTTATCATACCTTTTATTAATACAATAAACCAGTAAACATAAGTAAATATTCGCCTGAGTTCTGTGAGACATCCTAGCAAGTTAATGGAACCTGAATAGCGGGTTGTTGAAACCCCTATTTATAGCTAATTGGTCAGAAGTATAGGTGACAACCTACTACTTGTGATTTGAGTCTTGTGGGACAGAGCCCTTAACCAGTGGGATCTGACTCTAACTCTAACTCCAGGTAGGCAGTGTAAGAATTGAACTAAATTCTGTAACACTCAGTTGACATCTGCTGGAGAATTGCTTAGTGTGGGGAAAATTCACACACATTGTATTCATAGAAGTGTTCTGTGTTGAGTGGTAAGTATGAAGAAATAGTTTGGTTTTCGTGGTAAGTGTGAAGAAATAGTTTGGTTTTTCTTATCTCTTACACAGATTAAACAGACTAAATGGATAAATTCTAAGAAAGATACAGACTAAAGAAATTGACTCAAAAAAAAAAAAAAAACAGAACCTATATCAAGCAAAGAGATTGAATTAGTACTTAAAAAACAAAACAAAACAAAACTCTGCATTAAGTGGGGGGTTACAGAAAAGCAAAGGGAAGGGATGAGAATGTGTCAATAGTTTAGAGTTGGAGACATAAGTATGAATGCATGTTTAGTTTCATACAGATAGAGATGGTTGCACATAGAAATATTTATAGATATGTGTATATACATAGATTAGTATGCACACACTTATTTCCTTGCTCTGTCAGCTGAGAAGGCTTAGACACCTCAGCAGCAATGAACACATCTAGGGCCTAGATCTGAGTTTCTAATACCATTCTTCAATAAAAGAAATCAGAGTTCATTGTACAAATGGTTGATTAAAAGACTGGGACAGCAAATATTCAAGATGAGCCTGGATCATCTCATAATACCAGAAAGTAAGGAAATGCTAAAGTAATAATAACAATGATAATAGTGATAATAATACCCACAATGAGCTTAGTATGTCAAAAAGACCCAAGAGCCAAATGAAAGAGCTCTCAGTGGCCAAAACTGGAATAATGTGAGCAAGAAAATAAATAAATCTGTATTTGATTATAACTCAAGTATTAAATAAATATCCACAAACACATCTTGGAATAAATAAACACTTGAATGAATAGGGAAGGAGAGACAAATTTTTCATGCTGAAGAATTCTAAGTAATTTGTATAAATACCGTATCATCAAGGAAGAGGAGTAGAACTCCCCACTCATTAAATGTGGATTGTATATAGAGACGTCTTTCCAAAGAGTGCAGTGTAAAATGTGGGAACGAAAGTGTAACTTTACAGTGAGGAAGCCTGGCAAACACTACTTCCGTCTGTTAATTAAGGTTAATATCAATGGCGATGTTGTGTTGGTAGTATATGCCCTCGGAATGATGTGATTAAAGTGGCACTTCACCTCTTCCTGTCAAAACATGCATAACCCTAGTTTAAGCTTTCCTTTTACATTTTATTTTAATCCCAAACATCTGAATGTTTTGCAGTGTCTAGGTGTTTGAGCCCCTTGTTCTTCATTCTACATCCTTTTCCCCCCCTTTCCTCTCTATGGAGTGATTATATTGACAATAATGTATACTGTGCATTCTCGTCCCTGGTTTATCTGCAGAAATTTCTCTGGGCTTTTTTTTCGGTGTTTGATTTAACACTGCCCTAAAGGGGGGATGTTCCATCGAATAAAAGAGCAGTATGGTAAAAAAAAAAAAAAGAAAAGAAAGAAAGAAAAATCCCAGATAGAGAGGAATTATACAAAATGTCTATCCAATACTCCTCAAAACTGTCAAAGTTATTACAAATAAGAAGGTTTAAGAACTATTTCACAAAACTCACAAAGTAAAACCCAGAGCTAGTTGGCTTCACCATTGAATTCTACCAAACATTTAAAAAAGAATTAATAGCAGTTTTTTCACAAAATCTTAAAAAAATTAAACAGGAAGAAATACTTTATAAGTAATTCTATGAGGCCAGTATTACCCTAATACTAAAACCAAACAAAGACGTTACAAGGAAAGAAAATTACAGACCAATATTCCTATGAATATTGACACAAAGATCCTCCAAAAAAACTAGCAAACTGAATCTAGAAACTTGAAAAAGGAATATAATTTATGACCAACTGAGATTTATCCCAGGGCAATCAAGATTGTTTTAACATTAAAAATAAATCAATATAATATACCATATTAATAAAGGGCAAAAACCACTCAATTATCTCAATGGATGAAAAAAAAAAAAAAGATTTGAGAAAATCCAGCAAGCTTTTGAGATAAAAACACTAAACAAACTAGGAGTACAAGGAAATTACCTCAACCTGGTAAAGAACATCCATAAAATTTCACAGCTAACATATTTATGGTAAAAGATTGTGTAGTGGCCAAGGGAGTATTTCCCCTTCACCCTCTGAATGTTCGCCAAAATAATCAACAGACAAAAGGCAGGTTAGTAGAAGAAATGATATACAAATCTATTAACATGCAAGGGGAAGAACCTCAAAGTAATTATTCCAACACTTCAATGGGGTACTGAAGCTTATATACCATCTAGAGATTACAGAAAGAATGGGGATTTGGATCATGGCAAAACAGGTGATGGAATGACAGGTAGAAAAGGAGGCCTAGCTAGCAAAGGCAATCTTGTTATGCAAACGAAACCACACAGATAGCCCTCAGACAGAACAGATGGTGAATGTTTCCTTCAGACTTTTAAAGTGTCAGACTTTCAGTTACTTTTTCCAAGATCAGCTTTCAGAGCTAGCCTGGCTACATCAATGCATATTTTTTTTTTCTATAGATGCAAATCTTCCTCACAAAAGACAACTTTTTAGCTATTCTTGTATTTCTAGCTCTTATGAATAGCCATCTTGAACTATGTCAAAAAAATATATTTTGGGGTAAAATACTTTTCTTTCCTTCAATTGCATGCTTTCCTCCTAAGATTAGTAACAAGACAAGGATGTCTACTTTTGTCCCTTCTATTCAATATTTTACTGGAAGTTCTAGTCAAAGGAAATAGGCAAGACAAGTAAAAGGCATTCACATTTGAAATAAAGAAAGAAAATTTTTATTTGTAAATGAGTTGATCTTGCATATATAAAATCTAAGGGAATCCAGTAAAAATGATTAGAAAATGTAAAGTTTAGCAGTACTGTGCGTACAATATGAATATAACAGTACCAATTAAATTTCCATTGTCAAGTGAAGAATCAGAAGGTTCATAAATTTGAAGAGGAGAGGCCTTTCTTATAAAAGGTTGCAGCTTGTAGGCTGGTCACCCTGCAGGATGGGAAGCACAGCCTCCAGCGGAACCACAGGTAGGCTCTTCAAGGGAGGGAAGAGTGAGAAAGGAATTTACACTGAGTTGGTCAGCTGAGTACACATATTCAATGAGTTGTAGAAGCAGCTATGGATATTCATGAAGGAGAGGTGCACACATGAGTAGTGAGCAACCATGCATGTCACGTATGCCCCATGTTCACTTACGGGTGGAGACTTAACATTTAAATGCATTAGAATTAGACTCTATATGTCAAAAAGTAAAACAGAGGACACAGAGGCATCCTGTGTGCAGCTTCTGTAAACTGACCAGAACCAGTCAGTGGTCCGTGGGCTCTTATCAGAAAAGAATGCTGGACACGTGTGTAAATCGGCCGTGGAGCAAGTCCTTCACGAGGGCTAGTTTTGCTTTAACTCTTAGGCAGGAAAACCTAATAGTGGTAAGTGAGGTGGGGGTGTGATGAGGAGTGTCTGCCTTCCATCCGTCATGTTTGGGAAATCAGTGCTGAAGGTATCTCTGGGTCCTCATGGCCAGTGAGGGGGGCCCATTCAGTCAGTTGAGGAGCTTAGGATTTTATTTTTATTTCTCAACATTAACAAAGAACAATCTAAAAATAATATTAAGAAAACAAGTTCATATGCAATAGCATCTGAAAGCATAAAAGACTTAGGATTAAACTTAACAAAATAAGTGAAATACTTGGACTCTGAAAACTATAAAAGTGTCATGAAAAAAATTAAGGAATATATAAATCAATGGAGGGGTAGTCTGTCTTCATAAATTAAAAGACCTGTCAAGCCAAATAATTGATTGAGATAAAAATCTCAGTCAATGAAGGTTTATTAAGCCAAGATTTTGAAGATATGCCCGGGAAAAAAACAAACCGCAGACAAGCTGTGGCTGTTTTACCGGAGGAGAAGTTGGAACCTTCAGCATTTTAAAGCCATTCAGAGAGAAGGAAAAAGGGGTTGGGGAGCTTATCGGGGAGGGGTACTGATGAGTGAGGTAGTGGTTACATTCTTGTGAGGCCCAAGAAATCTACATTTTATATAAAGCAAAGCAGAGAAGGAAGCATCAATTATGTGAAGGTGGAAGAATGTCTGACTCTGTCTTGTCTCCAGTTCTGTTACCTGTAAAATAAACTTGTAGTTTATTATATCAGTATGGAATCAAACAGGCTTTAATTTTAGCTACTAGACATAGGTATAATTTGTATGTCCTTGCTTACAGGAGATTAGCAAGAAATTTCCTTAATGAATGATCTATGTGGCCAGTTTTTCACAGGTGCCTGAAGCTTTTACCTTCTCTTTTGCATAAGGAGTGAGGATGAGGGGGCTGAGACTTTGATTTTCTTTTTACAGACTTATGGTTTAAATACAATATTACCCCCGTTGATACATAGATTCAACCCAATCTCTGTCATTACTGTATCATTACCCTTATAGGCTTTTTTCCCCAGAAATTGACAAGCTGATCCTAAAATTCATATGGGAATGCAAGAGAAACAGACGAGCCGAAACAATCTTAAAAAAAGAAAAAGAAAAAATAAATAGAGAGCTCTCACTTCTCCACTTCAAAACATGCTAAAAAGTTACAGTAATCAAGACACTGTGGTACTGGCACAAGGGCAGACATACTATTGAAGGAATGCGGAGAAATTCACCCCAACATATGGCTCTCTGATATAATAAATATTTTGGATTAAAGGCCCTTTGTCAAGTCGTGATTTGTTCAGTTTGGTTCTTGACGCACACTTGCAGAAAAATGACAAGACGCACTGATAGCAAAGCAAGCCAGAGGCAACGTTTATTAAGAAAAACCAAGACACATTCGTCACAGACAGCAAATGGGCCCTATTGCTACAGCAGAACCCCACTGTTAACTAAATTTTATTTTATATTGTGTGGGTTGGACCCTCCCTGGCAGGCGTGGCTCATGCATGCATCACCTTGACGGACAGCTGTTAGTTATATAACCTGAGTCTTACTGTGCATGCAGATTTTCCATGAGCCTCCCTGAAATGCCCACTTGTGTGGGGGTAGGGGGGCCGCAATGCAGATTTACTCTAATGATATGATAATTGGACCGAAGTTACTTTTGGTCATCGTCCAGACCCAACTTCGCCTGCACTGCTTGGCTTTCTGGAATTCCTTCTTCTGGGAATCCCCGGGCTGCTTTTGCTGTTAGCATACTGAGTTCTGATTGGCACTGCCCTCCTCCTCTCTCCTGCTGTGATTATCTGAAGCAGGACATTTGTCCCCATCATCCCTGTCCCAGGAGAGCCAGAGGACCCAATTATCTACCTAACACCTTTACAGATCAACAGAAGCTGGAAGAGACTTTTCCCCTATTTACTTAAAGACTGGAAGGACTCACCAAGGAGAATACTTGTTTTTCCTTCCTCTCCCTGTAATCTCATTATCTATTGCAAAAAAGAAGACCAAGAACATAACCAAACTTGAATAGACCCATTCACAAAATAATGTTCATCTCCCAGGCTCATTCATTTTCCAAAGAGAACCATTTACAAATTAATCTCTATTCCCCCATCCATTCAACTTCCCAAATATCCATTCACTCTTCCTCTCAATCATTTATTATCCCTCAAAAGAATTATCTATATTCCTCATCTTCTCTAAAATAAGGATATATAAATATCCAGGCCCCACTGGAATATGGGTTAATCACTCTGTCATCCCCCATATATGTTAATACATTCACATTCCACTTCTCATATTAATTTGTATATTAGGAGTTGATTTTTTAGTGAACCTTCAGAGGGGCAAAGAGGAAATTTTTCCCTTGGCCCCTATACTATCAAGGGAATAGAATTTTATAGTCAAGAAATAAACCTTTATATTTATGGTTAACAGATATTGAACAATGATGCCAAAACAATAAAATGGGGCAAAATAATCTTTTCAACAAATATTGCTGGGACATGAAAAAAAAAGAGAGAGAGAGAGAAAATTGACCATTTCTTCACATCACACATCTAAATTATCTTACAATAGACCAGAGATCTTGGTGTAACAGCAAAAACTCTAAAATGTAGGAATAAATCCTTATAAATGTTAATTAGGCAATAATTTCTTAGCTAAGACAACAAAAGCATAAGCAACAGAAGAAAAATAGCTAATTGAAGTTTATCAAAATTAATTAAAAACTTTATTCTGCAAATGATACCATCAAGAAAATGAAAAGACAACCCACTGCATGACAGAAAATGTTTACAAATCATATATCTAATAAGGGATTTTTATTCGTAATATATAAAGAAGCCTCACAACTCAACAATAAAAAGACAAACAACCTGATTAAATAGTGGAAAAAGTATTTGAACAGACACTTTCCCAAAGATATATACAAATGGCCAACAATACATGAAAAGATGTTTAACATCATTAGTCATTAGGGAAATGCAAAGCAAATTCAAGATGAAATACCATATGACACCCACTAGACAAACAATAAGAATTGTTGGCGAGGATGCGGAGAAATTAACACTCTCCTATGTTACTCGGGGGAATGGAAAATAGTGCAGTTGCTTTATAAAATAAGTGGGAAGTTTCACAAAATGTTTATCCTAAAGTTCCAATAAGATATAACAATTTCACTTGTAGGTATATATACCCAAAAGCAATGAACACATAAATACACACATAAACTTGTGCAAAAATTTTTACAGAAGCATTACTCACAATAGCCCAGGAATGGAAACAACATATATGTCCATCAACTGATGAATGGCTAAATAGTGCTTCCCCTATGGATAGAATTAAAGGTTAAACCTATTAATTTAAGTAGTTTTCTAAATACCCAAACAGTTTTAATTAAGAGACCCACCATTTGGAACTAAATCCCTTAGTAAACTATCCTATACATTTGTAATAATGGAAATCTCTGCACAGTCCAGGGCCCGGTCAAGGAGAGTGGAATGCTGGGTCCTCTATTACTTTCTAATGGATCTATGCAAATGCCCAGTAGACCAAAGTGTTGTCATTTATTATTACAATCTGCCTTCAACATGTAAAAGAGTGAGGAACATCAAAAGCTTCACTGTTTCCTGCTTAGGCAATGTAGGCCCAGGGTATCTTTATCCAGTAGATCAATATATTAGAGCCTTGGGAAAAGAACCAGATTAATTATCTATGGAATACTACAAGATATAACTGTACTTCTTCATCGAAGAGTGTAAGCAAGTCTATAATACATCATATGAAATGAAATATAAAACTCTGGTAAATCTAACATTCTATCATTGTTTTAAAACCACTCTTCTTCAGGCAAAGATCACTAATTTGGTCTCCCTCAAAAACCTAGGCTTAAATTTGACAGCTAAGGCTTTAGGACATGAAGAGGTGGGTAGAAGCTAAAACCGGAGGCTGCGTAATTCATCTACAGTCTGAAGCCAAGTGCCATGGACAATAGAATGAAAAACAAAGTCTAATCTCACTAGAAAATTTTTCTCACCATTATTTTCAGGGACCCTAATAATATTACTTAACAATACATACAAATGAGTTGATAAATAAACATCATATGCAAGCCATGGAATTTCCCCTTTAGAACCTGAAAACTTTCAAAAGTATAGTAGCTTCTGCATAAAGAAACACTAATTTTTGCTTTTTCAATTTGTTTGACCTTTCACTAACAATAAGCAAAGCTACTGACATAATTAAATCAAGTACTTGCAGTCACATCAAAAAGATAAACCCATGCATGCAGGGACTGATTTTTAAAAATTTACTTCTAGTTACACAGGAGAGAATTCAGTTGGATCTCTGTAATAATACCATATCTGGCTTCCTCAAGTAGTCACTTTGCTTCAGTGAAAAGCCCTATGTTCACTGAAAAGCCCTATGTTCAGTAGGACAAATGATTCCAGTAGGGAAATAGCCTGAATTATGCTGTAATATTTTCTGGCAACATATGTAAAACAGTACTTCTTATCCAATATAATAGGATAAAAGAGAAAAAAATTACATAGCGAGCAGGCTTATTTATGTATGTATTTATTTATAACTGCTTCATTTCCTAGAAAGGATTCGTGTCTACTTGTAAAGAGTATGTGTGCAGGTAGGGAGGAGTGATGAGGTGGTGGGGACACTTCAAATTTGTAAAGAAAACAAAGATATAGTAGAGGTATAATGTTTAGGGCAGGTTGTCCGCTGAACAAAGGTTTGATTTTCACTGAAATCTTATTCAAATATTACCTATGCCAGGAGTTAAATACAGTCATGAGCCAGAAAATACCATTTCAGTCAATGACAGACTGCGTGGTCCCATAAGATTATAACGGAGCTGAAAAATTCCTATCACCTAGAGATGTCCTAGCTATTGTGACGTTGTACACCAAAGCATTACTCATGCAAATCTGTGATTTAAAAAAAAAAAAAAAGGGAACAAATCAAGCAAACCACCATGGACATATTTCTGAAAGGACACCTCTGCAAAGAGAGACACAGACAAGTTCTTCAGAAGTTATTCCAGAAGGAGGCATTGTTATTATAGGAGATGATAACTCCGTGCATGCTTTTGTGCATGAAGACCTTCCAGTGGGACATGACGTGGAGGTAGAACACAGGATGATGTTGATGATCCTGACCCTATGTAGACCTAGGCTAATGTGGTGTTTGTGTCTTAGTTTTTACAAAAAAGAAAAAAGTTTAAAAATAAATAAACAAATAACTATTAAAAGTAGAAAAAAGCTTATAAAATAAGGAAATAAAGAAAATACTTTGTACAGCTGTACAATGTATTTGTGTTTTAAGCTATGTGTTATTCAAAAGAGTCAAAAAGTCTAAAAAATAAAAAGTGTATAAAGTAAAAAAGTTACTGTAAGCTAAGGTTAATCATCGAAGAGAAAAAATTTTTTAAATAAATTTAGAGTAGTCTAAGTGTAAAGTGTTTATAAGGTCTACAGTACTGTATGATAATGTCCTAGGTCTTCGCATACATTCACTACCCACTCACTCACTCACCCATAGCAACTTCCAGTCCCACAAGCTCCATTCGTGGTAAATGCCCTATACACATATACCATTTTTATCTTTTATGATGTATTTTTACTGTACCCTTTCTATGTTTAGATATATTTACATACACAAATAATTGCTATTGTGTTATAATTGCCTACAGTATTCAGTACAGTAATATTCTGTGCAGGTTTGTAGCCTGAGAGCAATGGGCTACATATACCATGTAGACTAGGTGTGTAGTAGGCTATCCCACGTGGGTCTGTATAGGTATGCTTCACTTTGCTTGCACAACAATGAAATTGCCTAACAACATATTTCTCAGAACGCATCCCCGTCGTTAAGCAATGCATGGCTGTAATCCTCAAGGATCCATTAAATAAATCAAGTGGCAGTGAAAGCTCTCAGCAACACCTCTGCAATCATAGAAATCATTTTTTCATCAGATTTGGTAGGAATGGATTCTCTTAGCACTTACCTTTTGGCTCTATGATTGAAAGTGCGCTGTTAGAAAGAAACTTAAATTGGTCGTGTTGCTTTAAATATAATAGAGTGATAAGACTTTTCTTTCTAAATATGCAATCCCTTGACCTTGAATTTGGAAAATTTGCATTGACACCAACTATGCTACAAAGTGTTTGAATAACTTTGAACAACTTTCTGATGTCTTAACTCCTACACTTTTCTCTCATAAAAAGGAATGGTGACAATATCTCTTCTCTTCATATCACAATATTATAGTGCGAATACGAAAAACTGTAACAATACAAATAGTTGGTGTAGAAAATAAGAAAAAATACATTTATAACAATTTACTTTCTGAAAATTGACTTCACGTGAACCCTCAAAGCAGTTATAGGAGCTATAAAGACCCAGGTTAGATTTGCTGTATCCCATATGGTCAGAAGGCAGAAGAGATAGAAGGTACCTGTTTGTCAGTCAATTAATGATAAATTAAAATTTGCACCACTTAAGAGTCTATAAAGGATTTTGTATGCACATTATCTCATTTAATTACTTCAACAACTCTTAATATCTCCATGCATAGAAAACAATAAGAACTGACATGTCTGAGTGCTTTAGGACCAGGCATCCTTCTGAACATTGCACCCATGCTGGCATTCACTCTTTTTATTACAACAACAGCTCTATGAAATAAGCACTATAGTTCCTTGTATTTGCAGATGAGGAATCTGAAGTAAAGAGAGACTAATTAAACTAACTAAAGTCACCCATTTAATAAATGGCATATTTATTAATTAATCTATTAAGAATTATTAATCTATTAATTTATTACTCTCTCAAAGCCAGGGCTCATGGTCTTAAGACTTTTCTAGAGATGAAGCTAAGATTCAAGTTGCAGCATTTCACACAGGCTCTTTTGCTTGTCAGTTATGAAGGTCCATAATCTTTAGTTTGAACTGTTTTTCCTGTCTTGAAAACAATGTGTGTGTATGTGTGTGTGTGTCTGTGTCTGTGTGTAATGTTATCAATAAAATGAGAATTAATGGAGAAGTGAATGGGCTTCATAGATATGATCATAATGAAAATAAAATGTAGTATTTACATTTTCAGAAAGTAAACATTCTGACTTTTTCAAATCTTATATGAGAGGATAGATATACTTAATGTTTCAATAAAATATTAAAAAGATATAGGAAAATATTTCATATTTAATCAATGCCTCCTTAATGACTGTTTTTTCCACTTATTTTTTTTTCTTTTTTTTTTTGCTGGAAAACCATACCATTCTTCTTGTGTCTAGTTACTAGATCAGCAGCAGTTGCATTTGGTGATGCAGTTTCATTTAATATTTAGTTATTTTCCAAAAAGTGTAAATAATCTTTAACAAAACAAGAAATTCTTATCAAATTTCAGCATTCTTATATTACAGCAGTTGTTTTAAATGTTCAACAAGTACCTGATTCAAAATGCATCCAAATATGAGAACATGATGATATTCATTTAAAAATAAATAAATGTAGGCACTCTTGTTGGAAGCAATTTTAGTATATCACTTGAAGAATGTTCCACTTAAAATTCTGTTTTAGCAACTTGGTTGATTTAATCCTGCTTTATATTCAGATAAACTAGCTGTTATTTACTGCCTGTATACTAGCTCTTCCACAGGCAAATACAATTCATCTTTTTTTTTTTTTTTTTTTTTTTTTTTTTTTTTTTTTTTTTTTTTACTTTCCCCTTGCTTGGTTAGCCCATAGGTATTGAAAAGTCTGAAAAAGAAAAAGGTGAGTCTAAATCAAGATAATATGGATTGGATTAAAATTTGTAAATCATTTGACAAAGCAGTGAAAAAAAAATCTGCTACAGGGATGTTTATTCTCTGCCCAAAGGAGCTGTCACCTGTACACAAAGTGTGACTCTGCTCATGCAATTTTTCTCCAGTGGAATAGGTGGCCATTTTACTCATAAGGATGTCATTAACTTGCAGAATAAAGGCAATGGAAAAGGCAGCACTATTTTTCCAGAAAGGTGTGGATGGTAGCTAGGTATGCCCAACATTCATGATAATGTGGCAGAAAAACTCAGTAATCACCAGCAAAACTCTAGAGGAAATCCTCATGGTCATGAAGGGCTTCTTTCAGTAGACCGTACAATTTGTATATGTAAACTTTGGTCTCCAATACCGCGGAACCTGGAAAATAAATGAACATCTTTTCTGGATCATTTTCTAGAAATAGGAGAGAGAAAAACACATTAGCTCTTTCTGCTGAAAGGATTGAGTGAGAATAGAGGCAGGAAAAGCAAGTGAAGCACACAAGCTTCTTTTTATCATTTTTTAGTAAGAACCATAGTTCTTTATTCACCTTCATCAAATCCTCCTTCTGTTCCCTTTAGGATAACTGCTACTGTAGAGGTGAAAAGAGGAGACTGACATCAATCTTGTTATTCCAGGTTTTGGAGAGGAACAGACACAAGCAGATTACGTGATGCTATAAAAAGGCCTCTGTCTGTTAAGCCAAAGCCAGGTAATTATCCTGGAAAGGAATTACAACCAGGATCTCAGCTTCTATAAGGAAAGATCTGTGAGTCTAGAATACAAAATATTTCTCCCATTCTAGTGATGCATGAAGGTTGGAGGAGTTAGCAGTACCCACACCAGACCTGACGTGATGTACAGAGCAGGTTGGCATGGCTATAGTATCCAGGAGTTGCAAAAGATACATAGTGAATCCAAGAAGGAAAAGAGGTTTTCTGCCTAAAATTGCTATATAGACAGTACAGACTCTTAAGTGACAAGAGTCTCAAGTGGCCAGGCCAGTAACAGCAATGCAGAGTACATCACAGGTAAGTTATTTTCCATATTTTTGGTCAGATCAACCATCACTTGTAGTTCAAAACTCTTGTTTAGATATTGCAGTAGGTTCAATTGTGTCTTCCAAATGTCTCTACCCACGGGGAACCTCAGAATGTGACCTTTATTTGGAATTAGTAAAGATGAGGTCATATTGGATTAGAAGTGTGAGAAAATCCAATGATTGGTGTCATAGTAAGAAGAAAGGAGATGCAGAAACACATGGAAGGAGGAAGGGCACCTGAAGATGGAGAGAGAGATTGAAGTGATGCAGCTACTAGCCCAGAAATGCAAAGGATTGCTGGGAGGCAACCAAAGCTTGGGAGATGTAAAGAAGGATTTTTTTCCCCAGAGCCCTCAGAGATACCATGGCCCTGTCACACCTTGACTTTGGACTTCTGGCCTCTTGAGCTGGGAGAATAAATTTCTGTTGTTTTAAGCCACCTAGTTTGTGGTAATTTGTTGCAGTGGCCCCAGGAAACTAATACAGATGTCATGTCATTTTCTTAGAGAAGTTTTACCTGACTGTGCCCTGTGCTTTATCTCAGTACTCTATGTGGTCTAAAAGTTTTTTCCATGTTCTCTTTTGCTCTTTTCTCTACCATATTTTAAAGTAATTGTCAAATTTTTTGGTCATTAAATATGAAATCTCCGATTTTGAATCAATAGTGTAGTTGATTACATCTCAAACAAGAAGCAGTACAATTAATCAAAGTATGTGCCTAAACTATCGACATAGTTTTGCCATCTTAACAGCAGCTTGTTTATGCCAGCAGCAAAGAAGCCTAGAGAGTGAGTGGCAATGAAATCGTGAAAGGCATTTTCCACAGCCTGTTGAAAACTGAATATTTTTCCTTGCAAGAAGTGGTCCAAAGCCTGGAAGAAGTGGCAGTCAGTTGGTGCAAGGTCTGTTGAATACAGTGGATAACAGAGAGTTTCCAAGTCTTGCCTCTGTAGTTAGAGCAGCACTGTTGGTTCAACATGTGGTTGAGCGTTGTCTTGCAAGAGGACTGGCCTGTCTCTATTGACCAATCTCGGCTGTTTAATCACAAGTATACTCATCATTCATTCAATTGGTTGCAGTAGACATCTACTGTAATCACTTGACCAGGTTTCATGAAGCTATAGTGGATAATAGCAGTGCTGGACTACCAGACACTATTAGCTTTTTTTGATGAATATTCAGTTTTGGATTGTGTTTCAGCACTTCACTTTTATCCAACTATTGTGCCAAATGTTTGCAATTGTCAAAAATAATACCTTTTTATCACACATAACAATATGCTGTAGAAATGGTTTGCCTGTATGTCGTGACAGCAAAGAAAGGCAAGCTTTGAGGTTATGTCTCTTCTGACACTCATTTAATTTATGAGGAACCCATCTATCCAGATTCTTTGCCTTGCCCATTTGTTTCAAGTGGTCCAATATTGTTGGAATAGTAACGTCTAACCTTGCTGCTAATTCACATGTAAGTTGAGATGGATTTGCTTCCCCTATAGCTTTCAGTTTATCATTATCCACCTTGGCCTCAGGTTGCTCACCTGGCTCATTTTCAAGATGAAAAGCAGCAGAATGGAATTTCTCAAACCACTGTCGTACTGTGCATTCATTAGGATATCCTTCCCAAACACTTCGATGATATTTAGAGCTGTCTCCATTTCATTGGTTTCAAGATGGAACTCGTATTTGAAAATAACTCAAATTTTCTAGTTATCTAGGGTTTCACAAAAATTGCTCTAAAAAACAATTTGAAAGATAATCACAAGTCAAACCATGCACTTGAAAGACTGGGGATGTACACAAGAAGTGTCAAAGTGAAATGTCAGAGATGTTAACGGTCAAACTTAGTATTTGAAGAAATCAGATATTTCTTACTTAATAACCTAAATATTCACTTTTCTTTCCATGAAACAGTATGGTGTTTGAGGGCAAGGATTTTGTCTTATTTATCCTTCTATTCCTAGAATTTAGGTTGGGGTCAGAAAGTCTGAATAAGTGCTTGCACAATGAAGAGCTTATTTTTTACTATAATTGAATCATTAACAATATCGAGTGCTTTCTACATATTAGCATTATCTGATTTAATTAATAATAAATGTCATCACCTTCTGTTTATAGCAGCAGCAATTTCTTTAGCTAGGTGCTGAGAATACTATAATCTAAACAGACATGATTCCTGCCTTCAAAATATGCAATATAATGGAATAGATTTTAAAAAATTAAATAAAGGCTTAGAGAGCAGAGGCAATCTGCCCTTAGTATTCAAACTAAGGTCAGATGGATTCCAAAATGTTTGCCTTCAACCACTTGGATATAATGTCTTTCCCCATGAAAGAGGGGTGATTCTTTCTAGGTAATTTTTATTTGTGTATGGAAAGAGAGTCCTAGTACTGACTGGTGTGTACTGATAGTGGGTATCATGAATTTCAAGTCTACTAAGCTTTACCCACATATGGCGGCTCTCAAACTGTGGCATGTATGATAATAACCAGTGATTCTTTAGATCCACCCCAAAAAAGGTCTGGGTTGAAATCCAAAGATGTATCTTTTAACAGCCTTCCCTGGTGATTTTAATTTCAGCTCTGCCTTTGAAAAACACTGCTTCAGGAATTCTAAAAACATTCCTAAAGGAACATGTGATGTTTGTTCCATCTTATGTATCTTTGTTCATACCATTACAACACTGTGAAATGTGCTAACCAATTTTTCTCTATCAATGCTAAAAGATGTTTTTCAAATTCATGCTCAAGTCTAACAAACTTTCTTAATCATTGCACATCACAATAATTATTTCTGCTATGGCTGCACAGCATTTGTGATACAATTGCTATTTCTTTCTATTTTACTATTTTTGCCTCCATTCAAATGACCAAGCACTTTGTGATGCACCTAGTTGACATTAAATACCCTATTTTAAATAGATGTGTAATTAAATTAATATGGAAAGGTCATAAATAAATAAATTTAGTAAGCTAAATATTTATAATCAATGTCTAGGAATATTTTCTTTTGTATCTACTCAGAGATACTGGTTTATAAAAATCATGGTAACAAAAAATATAGGAATTGCGAAGCATTATAATTAGTATTGTGCCTGTTTCAAAAATTTTCTTGAAAAATTTAATATTCATACACAATAATATTATTTTGCCTGAGGAGGCTATTAAGCCCAAGTAATATAACTACATGTGCTGAAAGTGGTTCCAATAGCATGTATATAACCAAAAACCATAGTAACAGAGGGTTTTATTAGTTCATATTGATATTATAGGTAAAAAAGAGAGTGCTTAAAAAAATCTTGGTGAGACTGATCTCTTCATAAACAGTCTGCAATGCAAATTCCTTTTCAAGGAATTACTAATGGTGTAAAATACACTGAACTTTGCATCCAGACTGAATTCAGAAATGTAGAGTTTACTATTAATGAGTGGCGGGACATGGAAAAAGTTTTTCTATTTCAAAAATTTATATAGTTCTCTATTTATCTACCCTTCCATCCACTAGTCCTCCTGAATCTTGGCTTAAAAAATTGATTTTGCTTTTGCACTTTTAAATACAAATAATGATCTCCTTTTGCTTCCCACTCACAGCTGCAGAATCCCACTTGGATTAATTTAGTGATTTATTGAAAATGAGTACATTGATCTTCCTTTACCCTTCTCTTCTTGGCTTTGTATAGGTACTCCTGGACCCAACATCTGCAGTAGTATCTGATATTTAAAACCCTGTAGAGACTGAGCCTCCCTGGTTGAAAATAAATTGCTGCTCATTTTGGTCAAGCTCAATTGGTTTTCTAGAACAAGGCTAAGCTTGATGGTGATGTCATGACCACTCAGTTCCTGGTGGAAGAAATTGATAGATTGATTACATTCAGAATGTCAGAGCAGCAGTGCACAGAGCGCAAGACATGAGCTGCAGTGGGATTCCTGGGTTGTCTTTGTGGTGAGATTTAAAATCCCTGGCAAAAAGAAAAATAGGACTGTTGGGATGATATATGCCTCTGTAGGGTGGCTTCTTCAATTGTAGCAGGTCATGTCACAGACACTGTAAACAGTGAGTATCAGGTAAAATAATTGATGCTAGGTCATTTATAGAAAATTCTGAAAAGAGATTTCTTTAAAAAGCATATCATTTTTTTTAATACAATCTACACCTAGATTTTCAGAGGCGTCTGACCAACTTTGAAATCTCTTGCACATTACCCATTTATTAAGCATGTGTAAATGAGAACATCTTAAAATAAAATGGCTCACAACCAACAAACATAGTAGCCGAATTATGCTGACTATAGAAATTTGTAGATTCAGAAATTGAAAAGAGTGTGAAAAAAGCATTTGAAGTTGCTTCTTCTCATACAAAAAGCAAGGGTATCAGTGCTAAACACTAAAGCTGGTCTTACCTTTCACTCTTTTAACAGCTATCAAACAACAAACATATACTAGAGCTTGGGGCCATATGGTAAATACAGCACTTTTTCCCACTATCAAAAAGTTAACTGTATACTAAGGTAGATTGAATACAGTTTGCTGAATGCTATAATATGAATAGTAAAAGTTCCTATGAGAGCATATATGGAAAAAGTTCAGGCATTATCTATGATCAAGTATAAACCTATTTGAGGGGCACTTAGCAAAGGCTAGGGGTAGAGAAGTCTTGACCAGAGAAATCTTTCTTTAGGAAAAGGAAATGGCTCTTTTATAGTCATCATCCAATTTATTGTAAATTACTGTAGCTTTGCTGGACTTATTAACCTCAAATTAGGCACCTTATAATTGTCTTAAGAATCTTATTTTGGTTTGATATAAATACAATATTTTCCTAATGTTTCTTCTTGAAAAAAATAAAACTTTTTTTTCTTTTGTAAAACCATGCAACACAATTTAAACAGATCATGGAAAACCTTTTTTAAGGACATAATTATTCTTCAACTATTTAACACTTACTTCTCTCAAGATAAAGAGTTAATACTATGGAGAGAAACATGTGTATGTACGTAAGTATGTGTGCATACATATATTCTAGTAAGAAGGCTAGACCTTTCTAAGAGCTTAGGTAAAAATTATATACACTTAATACAAGAAAGAATGGAGAGACTAGATCAAATGAAAGGAATGTCAGAAAGAGCAATTTTAAGATATCCTTCATAGCTATATATTGTATAGATTCCTCCTAGTAAATTACATACCAAGAGAAAAAGCCAGAAGAGAAGCCCAGGTTTCCTGCCTGCTAGTTCATTTTTTGTACTGAAAATAAATTGGGTTGTCATAGACCAAAAGGCTAAAAATACTCAACTCTGCATAGTTGGCCCATCTCTGCATAGTATCTTATACTGTTTTAGTGTAGAGGAGGGTCGCCTGGTGCTCAGTGGGATAAATGTAAAATTATGACTGCAGGCTGGCCAAGTCTCTTGTTAGCATCCATATCCTTCATGTTCAAACAGCAGAAGCAGCAGTAGGGAAAGAGGTTGCATGTGAACTATGATTTGCAGATACCCACCTCCACACAGAGCACTGGTGGTAACATTGTACTCCTTCCTTTGTTCTCTAAAGGGGGAACAGAAGTATTCACAGAGCAGTGCATTGTGTATGCCATTGCTATCTTAGTGGTGACAGAAACTTATTTCTGTGATCTTGGTTTGCCCTGGCTTGACTTGGAAGCTTCTTTTTATTATGCACAGAGTACAGTGGCACTTCAGGTAATTTTTCTGTTTTATTTCCCCAGGATTAGATTGTCCTAGGAATATAGTTCAATTGAATTTTGAATGACGGAAGTTGTTTGAAGTTATAATTTAGCAACCAGCATTTGCCATTTGTCACAATAATCGATCAATTAATCTATCATTCAAACAAGTGAAACGCTATTCTGAGTCCTGCACTATGCACCCAGGAAAGTATGCGGAATAGTAGCAAGAAAATTAACTCACGTATTTCTTTATTCTCTGTTAAATTAAAACTAGATATATTTAATAGTGGTAGACATTTTTGGAAGCTGGCAAATCTTCATGAAAACCAAAAGAATCTGTCCCCCATAAAGGTGATATTTTTATAAATACTTGAATGATATTCATTCATTTATTCATTCAACTAAAATACACTAGCCACTCTGTTAAAAGCTTGGACCATAAATATTAATAAGATATTGGCCCTCTTTTCCAAGGGGTCAATCTCTAATGAGGGAACAAATAATTTTAGTATGTGTATTTTGAAGAGATAAAAATACATTATTATGATTGTTATTACACATGACATATGTGGTTTTCTGAGAATATATAAAAGAGGCATTTTATGCAGAATGGGAGAGTACATATTACCAGGTAATATTCCTCAAAGGTAGCAATTGAACTGAGCCCTCAAAATATTTCAAAGAAAAGCACAATGAAACTCAGAAAGAGGTGTCGGAGGAGAAGGGATGGATGGAATTTTCATCTCTTCAGACTTTGGAAGCATCTCTGACATAGAAAATGTTATTGTTTTTTATTGTTCTATAATATCTGTTTATAAGTCTATCTCTCTATTATATAGACTGTAAGTTCTTTAAGGGCCAAATGTTTACTCGTGTATGCATGTTAGTTTCCTAGGGATGCTATGACAAAGTCCCCCAAACTGGGTGACTTAAACAATGGTAATTTATTATCTCGCAGTTCTGGAGGCTAGAAGTCAAAAATCAAGGTGTCTTCAGGATTGGTTCCTTCTAAGAGCTACCAAGGAGAAATTGTTCTATGACTTTCTCGTGGCCTGTAATGGTTTGCTGGTGATCGTTGGCATCCTTTTACTTATAAGTGCATCATGCCACTCTCTGTCACCATGTTCACATGCCTGACTCCATGTCCAAATTTCCTCTTTTTATAAGAACATGATCTTATTGGATTAAGACCCATTCTAATGACTTCACCGTAACTCAATCATCTGCAAAGACACTATTTTCAAATAAGATCACATTCACAGATAATGAGGGCTAGAAATTCAACATCTTAGGGGAAAGTCAATTCAACCTGTAACAATATTCTAGATGTTCAATGAGTGTACGCTGAGGGAATAAATAATAGAAATGTTTTCTGAAAATGACTAAAAAAAATAATTATAATAAACTGTGATAAAATAGAAGAATACATTTAAAATCTAAAAGTATTATAAAAAGAAGAGGACTGGAGATCACTTACTCCAATACTTTTTGTCAATGAATGAGTATGATCTTAAATTTGTAATCCTTCTATTTTAAGCCTCTGTTTAAGATTGGTGTAGTTTCTTATGCCATAAATGGATAAATGTCTGTTAAATTGGCTGCCTGCCCCCATCCTACTGTTTTGAAGTTGTTTCTCCTCCCATTTAGATACATTAGCACAAAGACAGGGGCCCAGAAGCTGTAGTCACTAAGTATTATCTTGTGCTTCCAGCCTATAAGAGTTCTTTGGACCAAGGATGGCCAAGCAGCCCATACTGAGCTAATGAGCTCCTTCTTTGGGGAAGTTCAAATAGAGAATATATGATGTTAACTTTAGGTGACATATACTGTATTTGAAAGGAGAATATGTATGTTTAATTTCTTTCAGTCATATAGAGTAGCATATAGAGTAGCATACAAAGAGGACTAACGTGTAGTAAGAAAACAAAATAAAGCAATTGCCAGAGGGAAACAAGGACAAGAGATAGGAATACATCTAGTTTCTGGTTTTACTCCCTTTCTAAGCATGCCATTGGTTCCATTAAAAACCCTGATTTTATTTTTCTTTTTGCTTACACTAGCTTTAGAGAGTTTCTTTGAGAAGTAGTATTAATAAAGTAAACTTTTGAGCTACAATTTTTGGAGTCTGAATCCTGCTTGGCTATTAATTATATAAAGTTTTTCAAATACCTCTATTCCTCAGTATCTAAGCTATAAAGGGGAAATAATAAAGTAATGTAACTTATATATTTATGGTAAAATTAAATGATATATGAATATAAATGTCATTTATACATATTATACAACTGCCCATACATGCATAAAGTATGTATGCATATATGTTACATATATTTATATATAATATATACAAATATATAAACATATAAAATGAGAGATATATATAATTACCTGTAAATACATAAATAAAGAGTATATACAATTGACACTTGAACAACATAAGTTTAAACTGCATAAGTCCACTTGTATGTATGTGATTTTTTAAAATAAATATATTGGAAAATGTTTAGATTTACAGTAATCTGAATTGCATAGCCCAGACATATCAAAAAAATTAAGAATAAGGTATGTCATGAATTCATAAAATATATGTAGATTCTAGTCTATTTTATCAAGTATTACCATAAAATGCATGCAAATTTATTATAAAAAGTTATAATTTATCAAAAGTTACTCATACAAACTTTTATAGACTGTATGTGATGTCATTCACAGTCAAGAGAAATGTAAACAAACATAAAGATGTATTAAATCATAACAGCATAAAATGTACTGTAGTACATACTGTAGTTTGCAATAATTTTGTAGCCATTTCTTGTTGCTATTGCAGTGAACTGAAGTGTTGCGAATATCTGCTTAAAATGCTGTGCAGTGCTAATCATCTCCAAGTGAGCAGTTCGTCTCTCTAGTAAATTGCATGTTACAGTATAAATGTAATCTCTCATGGTTTTTGCATATTTTTTTTATTGTGTTTAATGTAATTCTGTAAACTTTGAATAATACCATGGGACCCATATGAAGTTCTACTGGTGATGCTGCAAGTGCTCCCAAGAAGCAAAGAAAAGTCATAACATTATGAGAAAAAGTTGAATTGCTTGATAGGTACCATAGGTGATGTCTGCAGCTGTTTTTGCCTGCTATTTCAAGATAATTGAATTCAGCATAAAGACCATTGCAAAAGAAGAAAGAGAAATTTGTGAAACTATCACTGCAGGTACACCAGCAGGCACAAAAACCTTGCATTTTTGGAAAATACCTTTTAACTTGTATTGAAAATGCAGCTTTTATGTGGGCAAAAGATTGCTGTAGGAAAGGCACACCTATAGACTCTAAAATGATTTAAGAAAAAGTGAAGTCATTATATGACAACTTAAGATAAAAGGAAGGTGAAGGATTTAAAGGTGGAGAATGTAATACCAGCAAAGGATGGTTTGATAATTTTAGATAGAGGTTGGCTTAAAAAATGTCAAGATAATAATAAGAGAAGCAGTTTTTTCTGACCAAGAGGCAGTAGGTAAGTTCCCAGACGCCATTAAGAAAATCATGGAGAAGAAAGGATATCTGTTTGAACAGGTTTTTAATGCAGACAAAAATGGCCTAGTCTGAAAAAAAAAAAGTGTCAAAAGGACATTTATTAGAAAGGAAGAGAATTGAGCACTCGGATTAAGGCAGGAAGGGATAGGCTAACTTTACTGTTTTGTGCAAATGCAGTCAGCTTTATGATCAGGACTGCCCTCATCTATAAAGCTGCTAACCCCCTAGCCTTGAAGAGAAATGATAAATACCAGCTGTCTTTTGGTTGTACAGCAAGAAAGCCTGAACAATGAAACTCTTTTCCTGTATTGGTGTCACTGATACTTTGTTCCTGAAGTCAGGAAATACCTTGTCATTAAGGGACTGCTTTTTAAAGTTCTTTTGCTATTGGACAATGCCTCTGGCCACCCAGAACCCCATGAGGTCAACACCAAAGGCATCAAAGTGGTCTACACACCATCCTGATTCAGCCTCTAGATCAGAGGGTCATAAGAACCTTTAAGGCTCATTACAGATCATATTCTATGAAAAGGATTTTCAATCCCATTGGAAGAGAACACCAACAGAGAGAACATCATAAAATCTGTAATAATTACATTTTTAAAATTGCCATTTTTGTTATAGAAAAAGCTATGAAAGCCATCAAGTCCCAAAACAATAAATTCTTGTTTGAGAAAACTGTGTCCAGATGTTGTGCATGACTTCACAGGATTTATAACAAAGCCAATCAAGGAAATCATTAAAGAGATTGTGGATATGGCAAAAAATAAAGGTAGGGGGGTGCATGATTTCAAGATATGGACCTTAAGATAATAGATATCACACCACAGTAATTAACAGAAAACAACTCGATAAAGATGAGTGCTTCCAAACCAGTGCCAGATAATGAGTAAAAAGACATAGAAGAAGCAATGCCAGAAAAGAAATTGACATTAGACAATATGAAAGAAGCACTGTGATTACTCAAGACTGCTTTTGACTTCTATGACAACACAGACCCTTCTATGATACTGGCACTGAAACTAAAGCAAATGGTGGAAGAACAATTGTTATCATACAGACACATTTTTAGAGAAATAAAAAGGCAAAAAAATCAGACAGAAATTACAATGTATTTCCATGAACTTGTGCTGAGAGTGCCTGCCTCTCTGCCTCTCCCTCCACCTCCTCCACCCCTTGTGCCTCTCCCACGCATGAGACAGTAAGATCAATGCCTCCCCTTCCTCCTTCTCCTCAGCCTATTCAATGTGAAGACTATGAAGAGGAAGACCTTTATGATAATCCATTTTCACTTAATGGATAGTAAATATATTTTCTCTTCCTTATGATTTTCATAATAACATTTTCTTTTCTGTAGCATACTTTACTGTAACAATACAGTACATAATATACATAACATGCTAAATATATATTAATTGTTTATGTTATCATAAAGGCCTCCAGTCAAAAGCAGACCAGGAGAAGTTAAGCTTTTGCAAAGTCAAAAACTATACACAGATTTTTGACTGCACAGAGAGTCTGTCCCCCTAACCCCTGTGTTGTTTAAGGGTAAACTGTAAATATAGCCCTCATTTAACTTCATTACCAACTTCTAATGTAAGTATACACACACACACACACACACTCCCCCACAAACATCTCTAGAAGAGTAATAATGCCGTACAAATAGTGTACACCCAGTAATTGTTAGCTTGCCAAAAAGAATACAGTGCAGGGGCAAACTTTTACTGTATTCTAGTGACTTTAGATGTTCTCCAAGAGTTGCCGGGAAATGATCAAGAAGAAACTAGTGCTTTTCCCTCCAGGGAGAGGTCATTCAACTCAATCCTTATTTTTCTCTGAATTGTTAGGTATCTGCAGCTGGGCTTCCCAAACAATTCCTCCAGAGAGCAGGTACTGAGGCTCAGATTACATACACCAGCCTGGCTCACTAGACTGTTCTCACATCCTACACCAAGTTAGAGTAGCAGGGGTGAGGTCTCTCTCTCTCCTGGAGCACACCATCATCCAGCTGTGCATCTTTGTAATCGTCTTCAAGGGGGGGATAAGAGAACAGGAGAGAATGGTGTGCCTTATCTTACTAATCCTCCACTTGAAAAAAAAATTAATAAGCTCATTTTGTGCTCATATTAATTTCCTAGGGTTGCTATAACAAGGTACCACAAACTGAGTGGCTTAAACAACATAAATTCATTGTGTAACAAATCCAGAAGCTAGACAGAAGTCTGAAATCAAGATTTTGATAGGGCCATGCTTCCTCTGAAGATTCTAGGAAAGGATGGATCTATTGCAGACCTCTCCCCTCCCTTCTGGTATTAATAGTTTCTTGGCTGTGGCAGCATATCTCCAGTCTTCATGTAGCACTCTTCATGTGTGCAGGTTTATCTCTGTGTCCAAATTTCCCATTATATAAAGATACCAGTCATATTAATTTAGGACCCACTTTCCATGGCCTATCTTAACTTGATCATCTGCAAAGACATTATTTCCAAATAAGGTCTCATTCATAGTTAGCGGGGTTAGAACTTCAAGGTCTTTGGGGGGACATAATTTAACCAATCACAGCACCTAGACTGGATGATCTAGTGGTTTTTCCTTTCCACCAGCATTGAACAAATATTAATCATGGAAGGCAACCAGCCTAAGAGTAATACTAGGCATTGGGTCTTGGTTATTCTATTACAAATTATTTTCAATTCTGACATGGAAGAAGGAATGGTTGAAGGATATAGACACAGAAATAAATGAACCAAGACAAGTATCCAGTATTTGACTCCCTGCTCTTCTAGATGAGTGTGCTCTTTAATGGTCCGGGAGGTTGAATGCCATTGTTAGTTTATCTCAATATTTAGATATTGAGAAAAATATATATTTCAGTCACCCTAAGTGCTGGAAGTACAAGCATGAGTAAACCAAAATAGTAAACCTATGTGGGATAGTAATAAAAAGCTTTATGGGCATATTCAGTAAATTTGGGGGATGGAAATAAAGTGATTTTTGAGCATAGCTGTGAAGAACAGGTAAAATTGTATATGATGCCAAAGGGGGTAATGATAATTATGCAGTTGAAAAACAATAACATTTGAGGTTGTAATTATTATATCCTTTTTAATATTTAAAAAGTAGTATGGTATGTCATATCATTTAAAATGTGAAAAAAAACCCACATATACACAAGATATAGCAGTAAGCCCATGTCTTCCCACTCCAGTCCTGTTATCAAGAGGAAATTACTTATAATCATGGCTATTCATAATGTAATTGGTGGTTATAGTTTCTAAAAACTCTTTTTGATTTATCAACATTAGATATTTTCTCTTAACTTTTTACTATGCTAAATGAAGACTTAATTTGTTTGCTTTACCCCATGTCCCCTACTGCCAATGTAGAAATATCATTCTATTGCCAGCTTTACTTATTATAACTGACTCAGAACCATGGAGGATCTTTCATGACTTCCCACTTTAGAATGTTGTTTTTTTTTTTTTTTGTTTGTTTTTTTTTGTTGAGACAGAGTCTCACTTTGTTGCCCAGGCTAGAGTGAGTGCCGTGGCGTCAGCTTAGCTCACAGCAACCTCAAACTCCTGGGCTTAAGCGATCCTACTGCCTCAGCCTCCCGAGTAGCTGGGACTACAGGCATGCGCCACTATGCCCGGCTAATTTTTTCTATATAGATTTTTAGGTGTCCATATAATGTCTTTCTATTTTTTTAGTAGAGACGGGGTCTCGCTCAGGCTGGTCTCGAACTCCTGACCTTGAGCAATCCACCCGCCTCGGCCTCCCAGAGTGCTAGGATTACAGGCGTGAGCCACCGCGCCCGGCCCCCACTTTAGAATGGTATTATTAGTACTCCACACTTCCCTTCACTGCTCCTCCCTATATCTGTCTCCTACTTTCATGTTGTCAAGCATGGAAACATTTATATCATTTATATTTATATCAATCTTTTATAGCAATAATCAAACCTTCAATGCTTTGCCTTATAGACTGATTACAAATGCTACATATACATCAATATCATTTACATTATTGCAACTATGTCAATATGATTCACTGCAGGGACAAGTCTTTCGAAATGTATATATCAGGCTCTCTAAAACTCTAACACTTTAATCCCTGTGCTACTCAAATGGGAATGCTCCAATGGATTCTCTACAATTCACTGATTACTCAAAACCATGCCAATTTAATTCATTTCATACTTGGATCGAGCTTCTCTTGTACTGTTTTTAACTTTTTTTTTATTTTAAAATAATTTCAGATTTAGCAATGTTGAAAACTAGTACTCTCAAGAGTTCATGTATACCATTCATTCAGCTTTCCTAAGGTAGAAAACTTACATAACCGTAATAGTTATCAAAATACGGAAATTGACATTTTTACAATACTGTAAACTAAACTATAGACCCTATTTGAATTTCAGCAGTTTCCTCCTCTCCACTTCATGTTCTTTTTCTTTCTGTGGTTCCAAACTCTGTGGTTACAAACTGGGATCCCACATGCATTTATTTGTCATGTCTCCTTAGTCTCTTCTAATCTCAGGCAGTTCCTTAGTATTTGTCTTTCATGATCTTGAATCTTTCAAAGGGGACTGGTCAGTTATTTTACAAAATGTCTCCCAATTTTGGGTGTCTAGGGTTTCCTTGTGAGTGGATTGCAGTTATGCATTTTTGTCAGGAATAACACAGGACTCATGTGTGTTCTCACTGACTTTTATTCAGAGGTACATAATGTCCATGTGCTTTAATATCAGTGGTTTTAACCTTAATCATTTGTTTAGGGTACTATCTGGTGAGTTTCAGCAATGTAGAGTTAATTTTTTTTTTGTAATTGGTAAATATTTTGTAGGAGATCCTTTGAGACTATGCACATAATCCATTATGCTTCTAATTTCTAACCACTACTTATAACACTCATCAGTGAATCTTGCTGTAATAGTTATTAATGTGGTGTGTTTGCCTAATAGTGATGTTGTAGTTTCATAATTCCTTCTACAATTATTAATTGGCATTGTATGGGGGAGCTGTCTCTTTCCCCCTATTTAATTATTTATTAAACTATTTATTTGTATTCGTATGGATACAAGGATATTTATTTTATTCTGTGGCTTATCATGCAAGGATGCCATTACTGAATTAGTTGCTCAAGTTTTTCCGCCTTTGATCATTGCTATCTTCTTGCAGGGGAACTTACGTCTTTTTTAGTTGACCCCACCCTTTCTCAAGCACTTCATTATATTTTGGCATAACAAGATGTTCCACGTACACCTTACATTTTCCCTGCTCTAGCCCTGGAATAATTTTTTTTTTTTTTTTTTTTTATCAAGGAACCCAGGTTCACGTTATTAGAGGATGATATTTAGTAATCAAGATTTGGCAGTAGGTGCTCACTGATACTAAGGCATCATGTCTTCAGGCCCTCTCAGGATCTCAACAGAGAAGGGTAGGAAATATGTGTATGTCTATTAACAATTCATACACACACATCTATATTTACTTTTGACTATCCATCTATCTTAAAAATCATGAGCTAATGCTTATACTTCCAATTCCAATTAATTTGGTTCATTCTAGGCTTTCCCTGCAACAACTTTCTCTGAAGAACCTGCCTTTCATTATCAACAATATATTCACTTATTTGTTCAGTCCATTTACAAAGTTGCTAACACTTGTCCCTGAAAATAACAGATTTATTAAATAGAAGACAGTATTTGTGTATACAGTTCTTTTAGTCCTTTAGATTTACAGTAGCAGCTACTATAAATAACCTATGAAAATGCTGTTTTCCAAAATTAGTTAGATCTTTTATTCCCTACCCCCTTGAGTTGGTTATAGATTTTTGTTTTGTTTTGTTTGTCTTTCTTCTTTCTGCTGTAATATAGTTAGACTTTTTGTTACTGTTTATATTGTACTTTAGTTTCCCTCCACATGCTGGTTGATTTTATTCATTTATTTATTCGCTGTGGTGTGGGAACCATACAATGGTTCTCAAGAGTCAAAACTACACAAACATATATACTCCAAAAAAGCATATCCTTTATTGTCCATATAATCAGTTCTAATTCTCCCTTGTTTTAGTCTTTTTTGGCTACTATAACAAAATACTTTAGACTGGATAAATTATAAACAACAGAAATGTATTGGTCACAGTTCTGGAGTCTGTTAAGACCAAGGTCAAATTGCCAGCAGATGCAGTGTTTGGAGAGGGCTTGCTCTCTGTTTCAAAGATGGTGCCTTTTTTGTTATTATACATCTTCACATGGTAGGAGAGGTGAACAAGCTCCCTCAGGCCTCTTTTATAAGGATACTATTCTTTTTCATGAGGGTGGAGCCATCATGACCTAATCACCTGCCAAAGACACCTCTGTTAAATACAATCTCATTGGGTATTAAGTTTCAACGTATGAATTTTAGGGGAGGACACAAGCATTTAGACCATTCCATTCCTGACTCCCCTGAACATCCATGTCCTTCTCACATGATAAATACACTAACTACATCTCTTTAGCCCCAAAATCTTAACTCATTTCAGCATCAACTCAAAAGTCTAAAGTCCAGAGTCTTAACTAAATATAATCTCAATCAGACATAGGTGAGATTCAAGGTATGATTTATCCTCAGGCAAATTGTTCTCCAGCTATAAAGTTATGAAATCAAACATGTTATATGCTTCCAAAATACAATGGTGGGATAGGCATAGGATAGACATTCTCATTCCAAAAGGGAGAAATAGGAAGGAAGATAGGGCTAACCAGTTCCAAGTCCATCCAAAACACAACAGGGCAAACATATTAAATCTTAAAACTATAAAATAATCTCCTTTGATTCTATGTTCCACCTTCTAGAAACACTAAGTATCAAATTGGGCCCCCAAAGTTCCACACAGCCCTGCTTCCATGGCTTTGCTGGGCAAAGCCCAAGCTGCAGCTCTCATGGGTTGGCATCATGCCTGTGGCTCTCCAAGGCTGGAGTTGCATGCTGGTGGCTCTATCAGTTTGCGTTGTGGGAGCTCCCCCAGTCCCATGACTTCACTAGACATTACCCTAGTAGGGGCTATCTGTGATGGCCCTGCCTCTGTGACAGTTCTCTATTTAAACACCTAGGCTCTCTGGGACATCCTTTGAACTCTAGGTGGAAGAGCCATGCCCCCACAACTTGTACATCTTTTGTAGATATGGAGATGGCACTGCTCAGATGCCACTTTGGTGTAACACGTGTGCCTGTTGGAGGCATCCACATTGATCTCCTCATCAAAAGTTCATTTGGCCACACAACCTTTTTGTTCTCTCTTGCGTGTTTTCTCATTTTTAACAAACTGAGAATTTTCCAAATTTTTAAAGTTATGCTTGCATTCTAATTATAAATTTCATCTTCAATTTGTTTCTTTATTTCACATTTTACTATAAGCAGTTGAGAGAGGCCATGTCCTACCCTTGAAATTTTGCTTAGATATTTCTTCCACTCAGCATCCTATGTCATTACTCAAGAGTTTCTCCTTCCACAAAATTCTAGGACAGAAACACAATTCAGCCAAGTTCTTTGTCATTTTATAACAAAGATTGGCTTTCCTCCAGGTTCCAATAACATAGTCCTCATTTCTGTCTGAGACCTCATCAGAACAGCCTTTACCATGTCTATTTCTACCTACATTCTATTCAAGACTACTTAGGTAATCTCTGAGAAGGTTGAGCTTTTCTCTCCAGCTCTCTTGTTCTGAGCCCTCCCCAGAATTTCCCTTTGTGGTCTGTTCAAGGTAACAGGCTTTTGCTAACATGCACCTCCAACCTCTTCTAGCCTCCAGCCATTACTCAATTTCAAAGCTGTTTCTCCATGTTTAGGTATTTGTTACAGCAGCACCCTTCTTCTCAGTACCAATTTCTTTCTTTGTTTGTTTTAATATTTCAAATGGCTTTTCTTTTTTCTCAATAGAATAATTTTTTGCTTTCTTTACCATATCCATAATGTCTTCCATCTTATTTCTCAATACATTTATTGCTGTTATTTTATTATTTTTGAATGTTATCAAACTCTATTCCTAATTTTTAAAGATTGCTTCATCTTTAAATCTTGAATTTCTCACACAGTTTTGTTATTGTTGCTGTTATTTTTTTCAGAATTTTTCTTTTAATTTTATTTGTTAAGAAAGAATTTCCTTTCCCCTGGTATCCTATAACCGAGTACAATGGCATCTGTTAGAGTAACCTGACGTACAACTGTCCTCTCACCTATTTCTCCAGAGAGGAGGAGTATCTCATCTAGCAAGCAAGCTTTGGAGAAGAAACTGAAGATATGATGATGCAGTTCCTTTTCCCCCTTTGTCTTCAGATATGATGTATTACAAGGAAAAAGCACCCGAGTAAAAATATTTTTCAAAACCAAGACTATTAGAAAAGGGAAAGATATTTAAGTTCTTACTAGATCAGAAAGTGACTGAAGCCCAATGACATGTGACAAAAGAAAGCAAAATCTAAGACAGGAGATTCGAGTGACTTCACCAGAGAAACCCAGAACCTGGGATGCTTTTAGGAGGCTTTCAAAGCTCCGGATGGAGAATTCCTAGCAATTTTCCAATAGCAATACAGAAAACATCTTTTGAATAACTAAACAGATAAAAGGGGAGGGACTGGCAAGGTCAACATAAAACAGTCAATACATTTTTGAGTGACATTTCAGGGTGCCATATTTATTGTACACAGTGTGCTTGCTATGGTCTGAATGTTTGTGTCACCCTAACAGTCATATGTTAAAATTCTAACCCGGGAGGTAACAGTATTAGAAGTTGGGGCCTTTGGGAGGTTATTTAAGTCATGAAGGCAAAGCCCTCATGTGTGGGCTTAATGCCCTTATAAATGACCGGAGTTAGCTATCTCCTTCACCATCTATGTACCAGAAATCTGCTGACTCCTTGCTCCTGGACTTCCCAGTCTCCAGAACTGTGAGAAATAAGTTTCTGTTGTTTATATACCATGCATTTTATAGTACTTTGTTATAGCAGCCTGAACAGTCTAAGACAATGCCTAAGAAATTTTACTCCGAAAGAAGCAAATATTTAAGGCAGTAAGGGGAGGCTATGTAGAACTATAATAAAATACTTCCAGACCCAGGTCAGATGTTGGTCATCAGGGAGAATAATGTTTCAATGGGTTTATCAAATTCAAGGAAGTCATGGACGAGATATTTTTTTCTAGCAGAAACACACATCTCAAATAAATTACAGCAACTTGAGTTGAAAGTTTGCTGAGAGTTATTTTCCAATTGAAGCAAATATAAGTAATGGATTGGAAAGAAAGGCATCTCAATTATCTACAATTTGGGCAAAAGGCAACCATGCTTCAAATGTGCCACTTTCTGGGAGAGGAAATAACGTGCTTTTGTTATTGATGTGGAGTACTAAGATATACCTTTTTAATAGGAGATGATATTTTTGCCAAATAAATTTAGATTTACAGCTGATAGGTTCTGGAACATTGGCATAGATAAACTGGAAACCTGATAAGGCTGATACCTGGAAGGATTTTTTTTTTAACCTAATTTCTTTTATTCTGATATTCTTTCTATCATAGTCTTTGGCAACTAAGTTCTACATTATAGAAACATAATTTTGCTTGTGCCAACATTTCTATGAATAGTGGATGAGCTTGTTTTAAATTTTTTTTAGGTGTAGACCACTGCTATGATGACACTATGAGTCCTTTTATTTTCAACATGAAACTCTAAATTAGCAACATCAATTTAGACAAGCAACTTCAGCAGTGCTAAAGAAATATGTACAATACAGCCCATCTTAAAGTACCTAGTTGAAAAGCCCAGGACTGAGAGTGAACAGCATACAAATTGGAAGTAGGAAGAAACTTTGAATTTTCATTTCTTGGACTTTTAAATAACATGGCTAAGGGGTTTTTTATTTTAGACTTTAACTTTTTTGAATTTAGAAAATTTGTCTTTACATTTCTGGAATATTAATTGATCTCTAGACATTTGATAACAGAATGGGGTTATATTATAAATTTGAGTCATCTCTATGTTTTGTCATTTTATTATTTAAGTGTAATCAGTTGATGTTGTTGCAGAACCTTTAATGAACTATTAGTTTGGTGCAAAAGCAATTGCGGTTTCAGACTCTGAATTTTAAATCATTGTAACTAGGCTCAAACACATTTTTACTAATCAAAATAGGAACGATTACAATCAACACACTGTTGCCAATGAGAAATAAGTTTGTTTATTTCTGTAGCATAAAAATCCATGCTTTGGGATTCAACGAACTCTTGGAAAGCATTTTCTGCATCTCGCTGGTTGTGGAAACCTTTTCTCTGCAAAAGTTGTCAAGATGCTTGAAGAAGTGGTAGTCGGTTGGCGAGAGGTCAGAAGAATATGGCAAATGAGGCAAAACTTTGTAACCCAATTTGTTCAGCTTTTGAGGCGTTGGTTGTGGGATATGGGGTCAGGTGTTGTCGTGGAGAAGAATTGGGCTCTTTCTGTTGACCAATGTCGGCTGTAGGAGTTGCAGGTTTAGGTGCATCTCATTTATTTGCTGAGCATACTTCTCAGATATAATGGTTTCTCCAGGATTCAGAAAGCTGTAGTGGATCAGACCGGCAGCAGACCACCAAGCAGTGACCATGACCTTTTTTTGGTACAAGTTTGGCTTTGGGAAGCGCTTTGGCACTTCTTCTTGGTCCAACCACTGAGATGGTTGTTCCAGTTGTATAAAATCCACTTTTTGTGGCACATCACAGTCCGATTGAGAAATGGTTCATTGTTGCTGCGTACAGTAAGAGAGGATAACACTTCAGAATGAGGATTTTTTTTGGTTTTGGGTCAACTCATGGGACACCCACTTATCGAGCTCTTTAACCTTTCCAATTTGCTTCAAATGTCAAATAACCAGGTCAAAGCTGAGTTCTTTGGAAGCTTCTCATGTAGTTGGAAGAGGATCGGCTTTGATGATTGCCCTCAGTTGGTGGTTGTCAACTTCTGATGGCTGGCCACTGTGCTCCTCATCTTCCAGGCTCTTATCTCTTTTGCAAAACTTCTTGAACCACCACTGCACTATATGTTTGTTAGCAGTTCCTGGGTCAAAAGAATTGTTGGTGTTGCAAGTTGTCTCCACTGCTTTATGACACATTTTGAACTCAAATAAGAAAATTGCTTGAATTTGCTTTTTGTCCAACATCATTTCCATAATCTAAAATAAATATAAAATAAACAGCAAGTAATAGATCATTAACAAAAAAAAATAAAGCGAGAAATGCTCATTTAAGTGATGTATAACATAACCACATTTATTTAAGAATGTATTCCAATATCAAAAGGCAAATGTCAACAATGCTAAAACCACAATTACTTTTGCTCCAATATAATATATGGGACAATATGACTAGACATAATTTGAGTTGGAAAATAGAACAGAAAATGGTGTTTCAGCTTTAGATGCAGAGTGGCCTTGAAATTTCTCTGATTTATGTTGTGCTTTAATCCATTTGAGATCCTTCTGGAAGTTAAATTTCAAATTCTCACCAGTGGGAATTTATAGAGTGGCTAGTATTGTGTTAGTGGGCTCAGTAATGTAGGAGCACTGCTTTGAGAAATTGCTGGTCTTGCCTGGGAAGGCAAACATACTCTTAGTAGAGCAGAGTCCTCATGATTAGAGAGGATGGTTTAAGTTGACAAATCTGGGGAAATTTGGAATATGAGATTTAAAAATCTCCTTTCTCCTGGCGTCTTGAAATCTCATCCTATTGGGCCTCATTACCACTTCTCTCAGGAACTTCTTTGTGTCTGTTGAAGCCATTTCCTTAGAAGATTTTAGGCACAGAAAACAAAGTTTTACTTATATTTGTGCAATTTACAATGAAGTGTATGCTAGATCAGTGATATTATCCTGACTACTGGTAGGATACAACTTATCCATAAGCAACCAACATAACTGCACCAGTGCATAGCTATTGTGCTTAATATATTCAATAAATAGTGTGGCTTGTGGGGGGAAAATTCACAGCTGAGAGCCTGGCTACAAAGGATAGTGTGCACTACTTGTGTACGTCATTAGTGTACTATACAGGCAGGCTTTTAGATTTTATTTGATAAAGATTTGGGAAGTCCAAGATAGGTTTTTATCAGAGGAGTGACAAAGATTGATTCACACAACAAAATGTTGCTGTTTGGAGAATGGACAACAGAGAGAAGGAACTGAGACAGAGAGTGAGGCAGAAAGACTTTCCCTGCCTACAAAAGCTTGTCCACAGGCCTGACTCTTTCAGCAGGAAGACCCTATATTCTCTTAGATGTTTTGAACTGAGAGGCATCTAATTTTAGCAGAATCCACAAAATACGAACATTTCCATATTTAATGGCACACAGCAGGAAAGCCCCTTGAGCAAGGAAGTCTTGGAGTTTCGCCAGGCTTCCAGCAGGAGGGCTCACTGAAAAATCACCAGTGTTGGATCTGTGTCCAAAAATGAACAGGGCACAGGGCAGTAATAAGGCTTTCTCAGATCTAAAGTACAAATCTGAGCATCCTGGTAGAATCAAAACTTGGCCAAATTCACTACATTAAAGAAATCTCTGTTAGAATAAACACTAATTCCTTTAGATAGATCTCTTCTTCAGTGCATATGAATTACTATACATGGTGTCAGTACACAGAGATATTTGTTTTCAACTTCATGGAGAAATGTTTCAGATCAGCTACTGTTCTTTGCAAGGGAAGTATGGAAAATTGTACACTTCCTCATTCCTTTTAAATATTTTATTTCATAAGTCATAATCTGTGTGACAAACACTGTGCTTACTTACAGTTTCTAAATTGTAAGAGTTTTCAATCTAAGTTTAGCAGTTGGTACCAGGCAAATGGCTAGTTTTTCCATAAAGCAATCATTTGTGCAATTTACAATGAAGTGAATGCTAGATCAGTGGATACACTAAATCTAAGGTTCTAGAATTAGAAGGTAATTCTACTATAGATAGACAAAATCTCTGTGGGACTAAGATTTCCCAGTAGTGCCAAATTCAATTGTATGCATTTGACATTGATTAAAAGAATTTAAGAAAATGTGTTTTAGGAGTCTTTATTATTAGAGAAAGAATTGGAACATACATACATAGTGAAGGGCTGTCATTGCAGCCTCCAGAAGAAGATGTGCACCAGCGTCATAATATTAGCTTTGGTTATACGGTTGTGCTATTGTGCAAATTTAGGAGAAAATATCTCCGACTTTCTGGGCCTCAGTTTTTCAATTGACATCAAAACTATTATTCATTCAACATCATTTCTGACAGAAACAAATAATTTAAAGGAAAAAAAGTACCCAGAGTATTTTACCATTTTCAGTAACTAGTGGGATTTTTTTTTATCCTGTTACTATTGCTTGAGGTTTTCTTAAATAAATTTTAAATTATTTTTAATTTTTTGAAGCATAATACATAAGTATCGAGCCAGATAAAATTTCGTGAATTGGGTAACAAGCTTGGGTAATCAGCTACTAGGCTCAATAAAGGGAATATTACCAGCATCTCAGGACCTCCTTTTGCACTCTCTTTAGTCATTATTCCTTTAGGAAAATGCTTATGGAAAACTCTGAGTTTGTGCATGGATCTTGTCAACTGTGAACTTCGCTGTAGGGAAACTTCTCAAAGACTTTCCTCTTGGATCATTCAAATTCTTCAGAAAAGAAACTTCAATTTCTGTGTGAACCTTGGCTATCTGCTGGAAGTCCAGGGAGTTTATCTAATCCCTCTAAATACCATACCTTATACTCACCTTCAAATGTGTCCAATAGGCATAAATTCAGAATTACTTTACCATCTGCAAAGAATAAACTTACTCTTGTTCTTCTGTGCTGGAATGAGACAATCCCACAAATCTACAAAAGTGTAAAGGATCTGAGATTCTTCTTGCTACTTAATCAGTCTTTCAAACAATCCTTTTTTCAATTCCAATTAAGAATCTTATTAAATTTAACTTTATAAATTAGAATTTCAATTAAGTTTTCTCCTGAAGAACTTTCTCTTATGGTCTTCCATCTTTCACATATGTTCTAGATTTGTTTTATAACTATTTTCTTGGACTTCCTAGGTGTTTTTTTCTTTGTTTCTCTGTTTTCTCAATTTAATAACTCTGATGACTTTTCTTTGTAAGTCTCCTCTTTTTAAGGTAAGAACATCATAGATCAAGTTCCTAAGAAAGAATTCATAGGAGATTAATTTTTTAATCTTAACCATATCTGAAAATACATTTATTCTGCATTTTTTATTGCTCATCTGGCTGTGTTGAGAATTCTACATAAAAAATCTCATTCTTTCAAATTTTGAGTGAATTTCCCCACTAGTTTCAAAGCTATCATTTTGAATTCCTTTGTTTTGTATGTCACTTATTTCTTTTTTCTGTATTTATATATTTTTTCTGTATGTATATTTTCTGTATATATGCATATATTTGATTGGTGTGAGTGTGTGTGTGTGTGTGTGTGTGTGTTTCCAATGTTCTGTGCTACACTGTTAATACTGTTTTTAGTTTAAAAAATTTTTTTCTTAGCTCTGGGAAATGTTTTTGCATTGTTTTTTGATAATTTACCCATTTAAGTAACCACTGCTTTTCTTTTTAAAACTACTATTAATGGGAAGTTGATCTTCTTGGATTAATCTTTATTTTTTTCACTTTTATATATTTCTTAATCTTTATGTTCTACTTTTTGGGAGATTTTCTACCCTGTTAACCTTTACAATGAATTATTATTTTGTTAATGAAAATTTTGACTTTCAACAGCTCCCTCATATTCTCTATATGTTCCTTTTTCATGCCCTTCTTTTTTTGGTTTATGGACAAAATATTTTCTCTCATCTTTCTGATATATTAAAGATAGGATTATTGACTTCTGTTCCTAACCTGGTGGCTTTCTTGTGGGTTCCCTTAGAAAAGAGATTGTTCATATTAATTTATTTTTCTTATAGAAAGCTTTCTGAAAAAACGTTGAGTTGTGCTTAATTCTTTATTCATATTTCAGACTAAAACACTAAAAATCTGACTGCTGTCTGTGTATGGATATAAGACTTATTGACTTGTGAGTTTCACTGTGGAATGATCAGTTGAATTCACTTATTTTTGTTTAATTATTTTGCTCTCTAAAGTGTCAGTGTATGAAATCTTTTCTCTGGAACTATTTAGGCATCCTTGAGAAAAATCCTCTACTCTCCCACCTGAGAGAAGAAATTATGTTTGCAAACATTCTGAAAACAGGGAAGGGAAGTGGCTCAGGGTCTCAGCATGTAGCTCTTACTTAATTCATTTTATTTATTTTTTAACCCAGTCCTAAGCTTTGCCTTTTATATACATAGGATACCAATTGTGTGACTTGAGGGGAGGACCTTGGTGTGGTCCCCTTTCTTTCCAAACTCCTACCACATTCCCTACTGTTCACACTCACCTTCCCTATGACCTGTGCTTTCAAATATTGAGACTCTCAGAATTCTGCAATGGTGAAATGCCTTATTTTTCCTGGCCATCCTTTAGTTATTTATGTTGTTTCGTTCTTTACTCTGCAATATTATCACTTCTACATTTGCTTTAGGGCTTCCAAAAATGTGTTGAGATAGTTCTGTAATTGCTGCCTCTTCTTCCCTTCTCTCTGTCCTTGTATACACCCAAAGTACAACATGGTGGCGCTGCATGTTTTATAAATAGTAAGCACTTTTAGGACATGCGTTATGTTTTTTTTTAGTTTTTTTTTTTTTTTTTTTTTTCCACCAGCATCTAGGACAGTGTATGGCATAAAGTTAGAGTTTAGGAAATTGGTTAGTTTTAAGGGACTAGTTATTGAAATCAGTATTAATTAAGCAATAACAGATTTTGGAACATAAATATTATAGACAAAATTTGTGATAAGATAAATGACAGAACACCTTTCAGGACATGATTAAATTTTTAAAATGATGATTTTGTCCAACTAGAGTGGCTTTTCCAAATATTATCTGTCTGCAGATTTCTTATTTGTCGTTCATTAGGTTGGCCCAGTAAACATGTGGTCATCACTTCTAATATGACTTTCCTGGTCTGCAGGGAATTAGTCCCTATTTTGTATTGTTTTTGCATATTGTGTATATATTTATGGTTGAATACATCAATTTGTAAGTATTTGTTTTTATGTCATTGAGAGCAAAAATCTAATCTTATCTGCCTTTTCATCTCTAGAAACAAATATACCAGATTCTTCAGGACTCCACAAATATTTAGTACATTTACATGAACTGACTATTATCTTCTAGAAATTATGGGATGAATAGAAAACCAGATATTGGTATTGCTGCCAGTTGATTTCAGCCATTTTAACATGACCACAAAGCCCAGGGAGTTTGGTTTTAGTTTCCCTGAAAGGTTTTTATTGTTGGTTTTATTGTATAGAAGGAAAAGTGTGCTTTCCTACAGAGGGAATGGGGATGAATAGAAAACAAATTACCCTCTCATAAAGTTTTAAAACATATACCCAAATCAGATTTGAGTATATGTTTTGGCGTTTTGATTGGATTTACTCTATTAGTTTTAGATCATCCAATATGCCTTTTGGATGATTGACTATGTGGAAAACTTGGGTAGATTATCTAGTCAAAGTCTTTTTAGTATCAATATTTTTCATTAATACTTCAGCACCTGAGATTCAACAACTTTTCCTAGTGCATTTCTATCCAGAATGCGTGTGTATATGTGCATACACACATCAGAATGTTTTCCAGGGTCAAATTTTGCACTGTATTTTAAACAAGAGAGGATTTATCATTTCATAGAGGCCAGGAAGAATTTTTCCCTCTATGGTTAGATGACTTTTAGGTTTTCACACTTGCAGTGAAAACTTACTTTTTATAGAAAAAAGCAACACCTATCCATTGTAGAAAATGTCTTTTGGTTTGGAGGTAGGGGAAAAAAATGAGGTGGTGAATGAAAAATGATTTGGTCTTCTGTCAACCTTCAAAGAGGTGATTTTTCTCCGGTCTAGTTGGCAATGAGATTTATTTTGATTCAGCTCTATCAGCAACAGGCCAAAGTGCATTGTTTCTTTTCTTTTTCTTCTTTGTTTTGTTTTTCTTTAATTTGAAATTAATCAAATCAAACATTGCCATGCTATACCTTGTAGGTGATATGAAATAAGGAAGTCAATTTACAGTTGTGGTCTGGATTACCATGCTTCACTATTATTGATTGGGGCAGTTACAGTCTTACTAGTTGAATTTTAAATGTAGCCTGTTACACCCAGGCATGTGTCTTCATCTAAATACAGCTCTAGACATTTTAGCAATTAGAAAAAAAACAATTGCTCTGAAGGTAGTTGGAAATACAAATTGCTTGCCAAATGAACAGAGTTATGTTCTCTTTACCAGAGAGAATACGATGGAGAAAGGTTGGGGAGATAGGAGGAAGATTCAATAGTTAGTAGTGCTGTTAGATAATTAGCCTTTCTGCATTATAAAGCCTAACCTTTGTTCTATGATTATTGGAATATTATAGGATTTTTGAATTGATAACAGTTGAGTTTACAAATGGTTGACTTCTATAGAAATGCGTGTTGCAAAAGTGCTGTGATTAAAGAATACATATATGCGCTTATGTATTTCATATATATCTGAATTTATGCATTTCATATATGTCTGCATTTCCTAGAACATAATTAATTTTCAGAATAATTAACAATGAATGTATTGTATTCTTTCTATAAAGATTTCTTATGCCCCACTGATTGAATAGAAAATAGGACATATGTTTTAAACATGCCCTATTTTACCTACACTGAAACAGCAGGAGTGTCTTGTCACTAGAGGGCAGCCATAATCTGCTAGAGTCCAAAAAGATCTTCCTGGATATCCAAGTCCAATTGTGGATGTGAGGGACATGATTTGGATTCAGTGAACTATTTCTCAGCTATACTTATTTTAGAAAGAGAACACTAACATCCATGTTTAGACAACCAACCAGAAATGATCTGATTATAAGGCAAATCAAACAGACAATTGCAATACTGTTTGTGTAAATTATAGGTAAATATATACCCCAGTTATCACAGAAAAAAACCTGAAAGTAATAAAAACAATATGTGAGTTTTCATGTGCATGGACTGGCCTCCTTCACATTTCCATTGATTTGCTATTGTCATTGGGGAACCAAAATTCCAAGCAAAGAAAAGGAAGTCACTGAACAAATAACTGTGGAATGTCTACGAGGCTGTTCATTTCTTCAGCATTTAACTGGCTTCAAAATACATGTAGATCTACTGGAAGGACTTGGAAATCAAAAGCTAAGGAATATTTCATTATCAACAGATGTTATCAGGATTTTGTAACTGGGGTAAATGTACTCCATGCCAACCTAAAAAACATCACTGCCAAGTAAGCTTTATACATACTAGAGTTTTAATCTCTTGCCTTTAAAGAGATCTCCATTCCCAACCAATGTGAATTAAAGATCAGTGCCCATTAGTATTATGCAGACCTTTCTGCTTTTGCCCTTTCTCTTAGAACCACCTATCCACTTATTTGAAAATCATTTGCATGATCTATTGAGCCCAGCAGAGGTCAGTAATAAGCAGACTCTGTAGTACATGGTATATACTGTCTCTCTCACTGGTAGGGTACTTGATGTAGGGGATCTATATTACCTTCTGTGACATATACAAGAAAAGTCCTTACTATAGTTGGTAAGAGCACCCTGCTAAAGAAGTTATGTTTTCACTCTTTGCTTTATGACACACAAAATTCCATAGCTATTTTCTATTCTACAGGTCACAAGGAGGTCCATTTGAAAGAATATGGAGAGATAACTGTAACTATTTGTAGAAATAGAGAAATAGTAGAAAAATAATTTTAAAAGCATGCCTATTAATAGTATGTCTTATGACTATAATGAGATCAGATTTATTTGACATTTAGAAGGAATACATATGGCAGAGTAAATACACACACTACCTTTATTTTTTTAGATGTCCATAGGATTCTTCTGTGCTTCATAATTTAAAAGTGCTACAGAGTTCACAGTAGTGCTTTGTTATTTTATATTTATCCCAGTTTGCATTCACTAAGAGTAAAACTACATTGATGTGAAGGTTCACAAAGTTTTAAAGAGATTGGCAACCACTACTCTCATGAATCCAAGTTAAATTTCGGATATCTATGAACAATAAAATTAGTGCTCTTTGCATGACCTATCTATGAGGGTTTGTTGCTTTGCTCCACTGACAATTTTGAATTTAACCACTTTGTAAAATATATCAAATTAAGAATAATGGGGTTAGAAAGCTGTAAAATTATATTTACTTTTCTAAGCCAAAATTTTAATTCATTCCATGTATTTTAAGTGTCCATATACAGTTTTAGCATACAATATTTTTATACTCTTGCTTTAAAGTTAAACATGCCAAAGCCCAACTACAGTTATTTAATTTTCCCAAAAATGATAGTGAAGTTTAAATTAAAAAGAATTCTTGATTTGATATTAAAAGACTTGACTTCCAGTCCTATTTAGTGACTTAAACTAGACACATACTCTTGAGCTCATTTCCTTGCCTATTAAATGAGGCAGGTTAGAGTGACTAATTTTGTAAGTTTATTCCTACTCTCACAGTTGTACTTCTCTTTGGTGCTTGGTTCCACCTTGTGTATATTCATTTGTATACTTGTCAAATTATCCCTCATAGAACATAAGGTCCAATCTTGAAAGCAAGGAATGTTTCAGTCGTCATACGATAGATATCAAAGGAACCAGCACATAATGGATGGGAAAGCAGTAAATATTTGTAGAAATAAAAGTGAGGCACAGGAGTGTTGTCTTATTCTAGACACAGAGCTCATTTCTGTGTTTCCTACAATTACCTATCAATACAGCACTGGAATTAATACATTATGGTGACTATCACTTCTATTTCATCAATGTTAAAATTGAAAGATAGCCAGTAGAAAAATGTGTGATCACTCAAAATATCAGAGCTTAAAAAATGTATATGGAAAAATAAGCACCACATGTACTCACCAGCAAATTGGTTTCCCTGATCATCACCTAAGTGCACATTTGGGAATAACACCAATTGGGTATAGGACTGAGGTGGGGAGTGGGGGGAGGGGATGGGTGCATACCTACATGAGGCATCCGATGTGCATTGTCTGGGGAATGGACACCCTTGAAGCTCTGACTTGGGGGGATGGGTGGGACATGGGCAATATATATAACCTGAACTTTTGTACCTCCATAATAAACTGAAATAAATAATATAAAAAAAAATATGTAGAACTTGATTAAAAAGTTATACCTTCTCTTTTGTAATGTTTTTAAGTTATCAAACATTCAAAGATCCTCTTTCCTAAGAATTAAATCCTATTGCAGCCAAGAAAAACTGAACTCTACTCAAGTTTTCCATTTTTCAAGCTTCCCACTTATATTTGATGTTTTCTGGACATTTTAATCCTTGTAATGGATTTATCTCCACCCAATAACATCAGCACATGTGAGTCCATCATTTATCCTTTGAGCCTACAAGAAGCAACAGCACCTAGGACATTTTATACATTCTCACTTTGTGTAAATCTGAAAGAAAACAAAATCTGAGGAAAACAACATACTCACATCTCCAGGTGCTTCCTAACATTTCTCCTGAAAAAATAATTTAGACACATCCTATTAGATGTAATGAAAGAGATGTCCCATAGCTTGTTCCATTGCATTTTTGCAGGTTTGCTTTAAATTAATTCATAGATTGAAAATAATAGTTAAAACAAAAGTCAAAAGTTGCTCTCATCCCTGTATAAGTCCAAATAAATGTTATAAAATTATTCAAAACTCCAATAAACAATTTGTTATTGGCATGTAGAAAGGAGTAAGAGATTTTAAATCTTAATCTGTTTCCGTTTTTTCTTAAATGCCTAAGGTGTTTATGCAAAGAAATGAAGATTAAGTTTTCAGATTTATCACTTCATTGTGTGTAAATGAATAACAAAGACACACAGATGCAATCCTTGAAATTGCAAATGTCTGTCCGAGAAGACGACCTTCCCAAAGCCATTTTCTTCTCCCTGAAACTCTTTGCTGCTCTGGCCATAAGGTTTAAGAAACCACTCAAGATTCTGACGACCAACCACAGTGGCCCATCTGTCTGCTAAACCATCCCCACTACCCTCCTTTGTGTTATTGTCCCCTTATTTGTCATGACACTCTCCAAGGCCTTTTCATAGCTCCCAGAGCATTCACACGTGGGACATAGGAGACTGTCCCTCGGCTGCCCTTATTTGATGTGGTTGCTTAGCTTGTGCTGGAGTCAATTTCTGTTCCCTGGGGATAACCACCTGAGAAGACCCTGCCGGGCCTGTCTCAAAGGAGAGAACAGATCTGCGTAGTTTTAAATTGACTAGACCAGGGGTTAAATGCTGAAGTGACCCTGGCACCTGGAGACACTGCATCCTTGACCTTCAAGCTGCTGGGCCTGTGAGTGACTGCTGAGCTGCTGGAGGTGTCACAGAGCGACTCAGTGGGGATGAGAATTTTTAATGATTTATGAAACTTGGCTTAGTACTGAGAAAGATACTTTTTGTTTATAGGCCAATTTAGATATTATTGCAATATGGAACTGATGTTAACTGCTTTTTAAAAACATATGCACAATAATGTTTATTATTATCAAGGTTTGCAGTGTGCATGGATGCTCACATGCATTGTTTCCCACGCATCTCAAGTGCAGAGAGTTATACTGATAGACGTCAGCTTCTCCATCATCACAATAATAGCTAACGTTTATCTAGCATTTATCATGTGTCAGTTACTGTGCTAGGAACTTTCTATGGGTTTCTTTATGTAATCCTCACTATAATTCTATATTATTTAATCCATATTATAGTCCTAAATGTTATTGTTATTATTGTTCCCATTACAAAGATAAGGAAAATTATACCTAGATAAGTTAAGATTTAACCCAAAGCCACATGAATTATGATTTGCAGAGAACAATTTAAAACCACTGTTGCATTCATAGCCTGCGCTCCAAAGTATAACTGAGCATACTACTCATCTCTGAATGTTTCCTGAGCTGCCACTGTATGCAAGTTAGAGACAGGAGGAACTTAAGCTGGGAGGTGGAGTTTTCAGAGCCAGGCTATGAGAGTGGACGAAACTATTAAGATCTTTAAGACAACAACACATGCAGCTATTATTCTTAGAACACTGGATGCAGTGTAGAAACTTATTAAACATAGTAGAACAAAAAAATAGCACCAGAGCTTATTAAAGGACAGGACGTAATCGCTAGCATTCACTCATTTTAACCTGGTAAAAAGTGACTCATCACAAGATAAAATGTATGTTCCACTTGTGAAGAATGATACATCATGATGCTTAAAAGCAGTGACACAAAGCCAGGTAGCCTGAATTCCAGTCCTGTGGCAACCACTTAGTGGTTGCAAAACTAGGGCCAAAGTATGTGGCATTTTTCTAAGCCTTAGAGATTATAACAACCTTACCTACTATACGAGATAACTGTTAGGATTAAATAAAATATTTCATATGGTAGATTTAAAGAATACATGCCAGGCACATAATAAACTCTCTAAAAACATCAGCTATTCTGATGGCTGTTTGTAGTTTTATAAATATCTTGGATGAAAAGGGCTATTACAAGTCATCCAGCACACACTAATACTCAATATAAGACCCCTAACTACAAAATCGGTGGACACGTTTGAAGCTCTGACTCGGGTGGGGCAAAGGCAATATATGTAACCTAAACATTTGTATCCCCACAATATGCTGAAATAAAATAATAATAATAATAATAAATTGGTGGAGACTTTTAAGTCTTGCTAGAGAAGAAAACTCACTACTTCACAAAATACCTTTTTTTTTCCTTTTCTAGAAACTTCATCTTCCATATAGTGAGTTAAAATTAGTCTCTGTAATTTCTATTCATTCATCTGGAACTCTACAGACTACATTAATTTTCTCATTAAAGTCAAATTTTCAAACATTCAAAAACCTCTGATTTATTTGTGTACATTTCCTCTTCTCATCTAAGGAGACACTTATTTCTCCTATTTTATAATTTTGAGATCCTTTTTATATTAGCCATAATTCTTTGAGTATGTTTCACTTTGAAAATGTTCATCCTGAAGTATGGTATGGAGAATAAGAGGCAGTATTCCAGATGGAGTCTGCTTTCTGAAGAATAATGAAATCTGTAGCATTCATGTTCTAAACATTAATATCAATATAATCTAAAAATGCATGACATCTTGATGACTGGGCAGAAATTTAGACAGCTAAAACACCTGAGCATTTTGCCACCGAGCTGTTTGTGAATCTCTTTGCATACTTTCATTGATTCCTATTTTATTTTTTGTTGGTTTTATCATTCAAAAGTGTCAAAGTATTTTTGTGTTGCTATTCTATCAGAGCATTAGCTTCATTTCCACTCTTAATTATCTATTTATTTAATAAGTATACTTTTTACCTTTTTAATACAAGAACTAAGAAAATGAGAACTAATATAAGGCTGAAGCACAAATTTGGAGATTTTTTTCTAGGTAGATATCCATTCATTAACCAAAAATATATTATCATGATTAAATCAGTTCTGATTCTTCCTATGTACAAAACTTTAAAATGCATATATTTTTTGACTCAGCAATCTCATTTCCAGAAATCCATCTTGAAAAAATAAAAGCACAAATGCATAAATATATATGCATAAAAGTGCTCATTTTAGGAGTTTTTATACAGCAGAGTTGCATATTTTGTGGAACTTAGGTTCTAAAGTTAGTGAAAAGCATATCTGAAAATCTCTTAAATACTAGGATCACTATCAGTACAGAAAGATGCTTACACTATGATAGTTTCAAGAGAACTGAGGTTGACTAAGAGAAAAACAGATTTAGTTCTCCTATGGCATTCTCACTCCTAAGTGCAAACTCATTGATAAATCAGGACCCTATTAAGAGACCTGCAGTATGTAAATAATAATCTCTTCTCCTTGCTCTCTCTTTCCCCATGCAATAACAAAATATGATGCGTTCATCTATAAGGAATATTATGTAACTTTTAAACAGAGAAGTAGATTTACATGTGTTTGTGTGTCAACTAAATACACACACACACACACACACACACACGCACAAGCATATACACATTCCCTTCTAGTCACAGGGGTGACCACAGAATGAAGAGAGGGGAGAATAAGATTATTAATTTAAACCCCTTGAACTTATGTCATGCTTAAATTTTTATAATGGCAATGACTTTTAAAATTGCTAAGTATAATTCTAGGACTTAAGATATTAATGATGTCTTATCTCTCATGATTCTCCAAGAATTTTTGGAAATATTGGTGGCATAATAACAATTACATTTAACTGAGCAAACATTTAACATTTGGCCTGAAGATCTCAATATAGACAAATCTTATTCAATCATTTCTAGAAGCAAGCTATCTCATCAGAAAGACAGAAACATACAGAATTTATTCTACTTCGAGACTTAGAGCAAACCACAACAGAGAGTTATTAATCTGTGCCACGATGAATCCAAGTAGATCAGGGGAGCTAGTGAAGATATTTTAGGTAGAAGAGACAGCATGTTCCTAGGCAACGAAGCAGATGTGAGTATGACCAATTACACAATAGTCCAATTTAACAAGAGTATGGGATATGTGGGACGAGAGATTAAGGGGTGAGAGATGATGTTGGAATGGCAATTTGATGCTACAATGCAGAGGCCCAGATATAGCATTCTAAGAAATATACTTTGTAGGAACTGTAGAAATGTAGAAGGGTTTTTAGGTAAGAGAGGAGCATGATCATGTAGGTGGGTTTCTTTTTTTTTTTTTTTGAAAGTTCATTTTGCAGGCGTTGTGGAGAATTGATCTCAATGACGAAAGGCTGGATCCAGGTAGGCTGGATGGAAGGCTGTTAAAATAACAAAGAAAGCTGATGAGTGTCTGGGCTGGAGCACAGCAACAGAGACAGAGAGGAGTAGGCAAATCCACTAGATGAATGAGAGTCCAGCTACAAGTTATTTCAGACCTTGGGGATGTAATCAATCTGGGCCTGGTAATGTGAGCTCATTTAAGTAGCTAAGTGCTCTCTTACTATCTGCTCACTTATCTCAGGATTTGATTCCCTTGTTTGTCCTACCCTTTTGAGTTTGAAGATCATTTTTTTCCTGATTGAGAAAACAGAAGCAAAATAGGAGTTTAGTCCTTGCAATGTCATCTGCTAATATTACACCATCTGGCCCGGGAAGCAGGCCTATTCCTCGTTCAGTCTTTCTTAGAAATTATATTTAAATTATCTTTTGTGCTTTCCAAAAGGCTCAGCTCACCCTGTGGTTGAATCTTTTTGATACTATTTTTGTAGGTTCCCACCACTCTTTCAATTCTGCTCTTGCTGGTATGTCTCTCCTCTTGGCCATTTGCCTCAAGATTCCTGAAAGAAAAATATCTATTCTTGGTCTGTTGTCAATGTCTTAGGCCCAAATTTTCAGCTTCTCTCATTGCAAGAGAATGTAAAATAAATATCTCCTCCCCCTTTTTTTGTTATTGGGATGTTATAGAGTGACAGTGTTAGTACTAACACACATTTGATTATATTTTTTATATTTGAGTTCCTCTTTCCTTTTTAATTCAGAATGTTGTTCACATATTTTTTGTTGCTTTATTTTTATACCCTCTTTCTTTTCTATTTGCTTAGCTTTGGTTTCCTTTGCTTTATGTAACTCTCTTCTCTCCAAGGGTTTTTTTGCTATCAGTTTCTACCTTGATTGATCTACTTTCTTCTGGATAGCCCAGTCTCTTTTCTGGATTTTCCCTCTTTCCCAGATTACGTAGTTTAAGCACATTGATGCTAACATTCCTGATATCCCAAAGTCACGAATACAAAACACCCTATGTATACTTTTTTTTTTTTTCCAAGAGCATCTTAGTAATCTTTTCATTTATTTTAGAGTACTTCCAAACTGTGTTTCTTTATTTCCCCTGGATAGAAAATTGTATAGCTATTGAAATCAAAGCATTTAACTGTTGTTCCTCATAATTATGCTATAAATGGGAGAGCATTCGGGGTTAGTGGCAATAACCCCTGAGTGGGACTAAAAAGATATGGGATTTTCCACTTTACAGGTGTAGAACTGCCTTGCTTAAATCACAGTTTTCCTAAGGCTCATTTTTATTCTCATACATAAAATAAGAATGGATATTTTCTGTGGTAAATCACAAACTTGTAAGTATTAAATGAAATGACATACACAAGAACTATTTAAAAACTATAATCTTTATACAAATATAAATCATTCTTTTAAAAATTAAGCTCAAAAATTTTGTTTGTTGGTTGGTTTTATACATAATTCCCTGCATAAAACTTGGGGAAACTAATAAATACCAATTGTTTATGTGATTTTTTTTTTCTACCTGATGATGTGAAACCAAGCTTGATAACCTCTGATTTTTTTCTTTGAGCTAGCTTATCACTGAAGTTAACAAAATACAGTGAGTTTAGATTTTAATTCTTTCTAGCTTACTAATAAAAAAATCATATTTAGTTCATGGAATGAAATGGTTTTGCATTATATTTTCATAGACAAATGCCTTCTTGTGGGGAAAAAAAGACACAAATAGAAGCTGTTTTTGAATTATTCCTTTGTGAAAATAATTAAGGATATTATGAATATTGTTTGCAAAGGCTACAGATTTGATTTTGAGACTTTAAACCATCCTTTACACCAAGTGTATATTCATAAAAATGATACTAGCAATTGTTCACAATTTCAATAACTAAAAATAAAGAATTAAACATGTTTTATGGGGTATTGACGATTCCCAAATCTATCCACTTTAACACTCGTGAGATCTACATTACCTTCACTGCAATTAAAGAAGATATTTATATACCGAATTCATCTGGGGATTAGGAAATTCAAAGAGAATGATAGGAACACCTTGAATAAGTAATTCGGTCCTTTTTGATGAGACTTCTAGAGATCCGATGTAATGTTAGTTGCAATTACCATGCGTGTCCTGAGGTTAATCAGGCTCAGGATTGCGGATTAAAGCTGCAAGGGGAACCATGGAAGGGCATCCACTCAGCACCCCATGTATGTTCTGCCCGTAAGGGATGAGCATATGTTTCTTTACTTATTCAGTGCATATCCCTTTTTATTTTAAGTGAAAGTAAGTTCCAAAGTGCTACTGACCCTATTAGAAAAGAAATAGCAAAGCTCTCCCACTGAACGAAGGGAAGACTGGCAAAGTGAAATAAGTTAGCCTTGTAAGCAGAGGGTCAGCCTCTCTGGCGAACTGCGGGTCAGGGATATAAGAGAAGGTGAAACGCTGTCGCACTGTTACAGATGCACCAGCAATTGTCCACATTTGATCTGTGGAGGGGGGCAGTAAAAAGCGATGAGAATCCACATTCTCACTTAGAATCTGCCAGTTACACACTTTAAATGAAGGCTGCGTGTTTCTAGGAAGATCCCGGTGTGTTTTTCCTTCTTCCATTTAACCAACATTGGGCATCGCCACAAACCAAATTTAATTTACAGCTTAGCCCAGGACCTTTCATTCTCTTTTTTTCTGTTTTATTCACTACTAACGTTTTCCTTTTAACCTAAAGAAAACGAGGAAGATCAGATCGACACCCTTGTCGAGCCTTCACTCTCTCAAGCCACAGGCCGCTAAACTCCAGACAGATCCCCTGATTTTCTAACGCCAAGCGATTCTTGACTGATTTTATGTTTGTGAAATATAAATAGAATGTGTGCGGATAGGTTGTCAAAGCAAAAGTAACATTACACCACATCATCTTGTAGATTTCTTTAACTTTTAAAATGGACAGCGATACATGTAACATTACAGTTACTACAGATTTAAATGGGACTCTGTGTCTGTAACCGATTGACAAGATCAATAATTTTAAGATCAAATAGGAACAGCAGTTGTTTTTTTCTTTTTCTTTAATCGGGGCCTCTTTGTTTTATACGTATGCCTACAGCTAGATCCTGTTTTCTGTCTGTAGACAGAGATTCCTGCTGTGCACTGTTGAGAAAATGAGAAGACAAAATGGAGAATCAATTTAAGGAAAAAAGCTTTCGTTGACAAAGCTTTATAGTAGATCAATGAAATCTAGCTAGTTAAGATATCTTTAGTAGCTGAGATAAGATTTTATAATCACTGTAAATACTTATACATTTTTACTTCTCTCTCATCTTAAATTTCAGTGTTTGGTGAAAATCTCATAAGTATGCAAAAATGTGTCTTATGACATTTGAATGAATAGTTCCTTTGTTGTACTGTACGTAACCAACCTCATAAAGCAATAATTCAAAGATAATCTGGCTCTATAACATCCCACATATTTATATGGAATACATCTACTTAAAAATTAACCTCTCCTTTCAAGAATTAAAAAAAAGTGTAAGTGCAGTTTCAAGGTAGACATAATTGTTTTATTTCATTACTTAGTACTTAAGGGAATTACTTATTTTACAGTTATTCTTTTATCACTTGTTTGTTTAAAAAGGGTTTCCCATAAACACAGGATGTGTAAGACTGATATAAAGCAAGAACATTTGGTTTATAGGCAGATTCATAGATCTGATATTTATGTAATTAGGTTTCAATAAATTTGCATACCAGTAGTAATTAGTTGTTTAAAATTACTAATAGCATTCAGTGAAATATTGTTTGAACTATTTTAGCACACCTTCACTTTTTTTTTAAACAATAAACAAATGTTAACAAATATCCTGCTAACTGGCTTTTGTTCATTTGACAAAAATATCCTGGCTATGTTTCTTAAATATGATATGTAGAAGTAAATGATTTAGAAATTAATTTAAAGCCTGTAGCTAGTTTGCAAAATAAATAATATGAGCTATACTGCTCACTCAACTTTAACCTAAATATACTGACAACTGAGATCCTTCCTTTGAAAATAGGATAATTTTTACTACACAACAGCATTTTTAGATTAAATAATAGCTATTATATAAAGAGACTAGTGATTCTGGAGCACAGCTGTTCAAAACTCCAGTGGTAACCATGCAACTTTGAAACATTCTGATTGCCAAACCCAGTGACGTGACACTTAAAATCAAATATTCTGGTTACACTCAAGTATGCATTAGCTCCAAATTGAATTACATGGCATATATGAATTTTCACATAGTAATTCTTTATTAAAATGCAGTTTCTGGGATTCAGAAAATATAGAATGTATATGCACACTTATCAAATACACATACATATATTCGTCTAAAAACAGCAAACTATTGTATATCATGTAGCACATAGAAATTATTCTAATTGACCGTTTTTGCGTGTGATAATTATCATGGTATTTGTTTTCTCTTAAAGACACACATTCAATTTTTCTAGATAAAAATATACCATTATGTAGTAAGACTGTGACTGTTAATAGGGAAGAATTTAACAAATGTTGCTATCACATGAAATCACTTTTGCTATCATGTTCCCTCTGGGAAAAGTGTCAAGAACAGTCCTGATGTCTTTCCCTGCTGTCTATGATACATATTTATTTAACAATTCATTTAGCAAAGGTGATTGAGTGCTTACTTAGTGTACTGTTAAGAACTAACTAGGAACAACAGCCGTAGAGATAAATTTGTGAATATGGAGAGAACTTAAAAATTGTGAGCATTAGAAAGGATGCTGGACATCTTCTGGATTTACACCATTTTTTAATTGATGAGGAAAGTGAGGCCAATATATTGATTAAGTTGCCCATGATCACACAATTAGCTAATCCCAATGACAGCTATTCTAAATTCTACTTTATTTTCAATATACCATGTTGTCTCAATCAGTGTCTCAACTTTAATGATATTTTTCTTGGAAAAAGTCTACAAGTGTTTCTAGGTTGGTGGGAAACCCAGCAGCATGAGAAGCAAATCAACCAACACTTGGTGTGAGCTTGAAAAGATGACTGAAAGCCAAAGAAGGTCACAATTCAGTTCTCATCTTGAGAACCACAAGACCAGGCTGGAGGCTCAGAGAACCAACAGTTAATGTGCCCAGGAAAGGAAGGTATGCAATCTTTTTGGATGATATTTGGTCAATTGCTGCTACTGCCTCTGGTCTTTCTATGTATCAGACAGAAATGCAGACAGGCTCCGATGCAGTGGAAATAACTATACATAACCCTTTATGAGATGACATGGATAGCGTAGTCTGAAGGTTGAAGGGTCTAAATTGTGAAATAGTGTGCCTACCTTCCTGGGGCAAAGAAATTGAAAGTAAGTTGTAATGATGAGGTTTATTCATAAGAAATAGGTTGAGAAATACCCATTGGGAATGAGGAACATCATTCCCAATCCAAAAACATTGAATTTTTTGAGGAACCCAGGTGGTAATTCTTAAACTACGAGACACCGTTGTTATAGATGGAATGTAACAGAGTGGACTCCACTTAACCCCCAGGCTTAGAATAATAATTACAATCCCACTATATGAGCTTCTTCCCAGTAGTTCCTTCAGGAGATTTTGACTATAGAGCAATGGATGAAAATTATTAATATATCATGAGGCTACAACTTTATGAACTATGGTCATGGGAGAAAGAACTGGGTTGCCTTTGGAATTCCCTGAGTGGATCCAAAAGGATGAGTGTAACATTACTTTTTGTGACAGCAGCGGTAGCAGCCTGACAGCAGTGACAAAGCAATAATTAAGAAGATGCAGACAGACTAGTAGATCAGCCAAAGGGACTGGCTTGATCAGCCCAGACAAGGATCGAAAGGATGTAGGAATGACTTAATCATAACTTCTTGGGTGTGGGATTCACAGATTTCAGTAGGAGATGTATCCTCCTTATTCTTTTATTTTACTAGTTTGTTGCAAAAACAGATTGAGGAAGCATTGTTTTCAGCATCAGGTAGATTCTGTTTTTCAAAATAATCTGAGTTTATCCCATCCAGACTGAAGCATAGTTTATGATTTCATAAACTTCAAGGGAAGCTGTGGTCTTTGATAGTCCTGGAGGGTAATGGCATACTTACCTGGGATGTGTCTATGGGGGAGAGAGATGGAGTCTTTATCAGACAATCTACAGTCACTCTGGTATGTACTTAGGAAAGTGACACATTACTGTTGGTAAGAAAACTCATTTTAGTTGAATCATTGTTTAACTTAAACAAGACTTTTTGTTCTATGTCTGATTTTGTTTAGCATTTTTTCTGTGATGTAGAAACATATTATCATAGTATACAATACTTCAATTACATGGCATGCAGTGAGTCTACTTCGCAAGTTCTGAAGGCAAATAGTTTGCGGTTAGTAAGATTATGGTTTAAATTCTGCCTGTGATATTTAAGCATTGTGTGGTATTGGCTAAATTGATTAACTTAAAAATCTGCTTCCTTTCAATGGATAATAAAGCCTAACACTATGTCGACAACATTTGCCGAGATCACTGCATTTCATGGAACCTAAGCATCATATTTTTCACATTTTCATTACTCTGAAATTAAAAATTTTCTTTCAGTTCATGGAATTTTAAAATCCCTGTCAACTCTGATTGAAATATATTTCCTTATGAGTAAAATTGCTTTTGCTCTGGTAGTCACTTGAGGATTACCTACCACTAAAACTTTTTGGACAATATTGGCAGGATGAACTGCAAATCTGTGTTGAGTGCCATCTTGGGTCAGATTTTGTGTTATTTTTTTTTTTCCTATTTTTGCCTTTTTTTCCAAGGGTAAGATGTGCTTTTAAAAATAATTAAGTATTTTTAACTATCTTTTTCTGGTTGGCAGAATTGTTTCCAGTTTACCATTTTTTTGATATCTCAGCTTCATTAGATTCCTGACTTTGGATAGCACTTTATAAAATTGCTCTGTTCCATTTAGTTTTGTACACACACACACACACACACACACATATACAATTTTATATTTCAATTATATATGGTATACATGTATTTCTAGAGGAATACATTTGTATATATATATTTAATGAAAACACATCTTTAAAATTTTAGTAAAATAAGTGTTTGTTAAGCAGATAAATAGGAGAAACTATTTTGTAGAATCAATCCCTTCCTTCCTTCCATGCATTTATTCAGAAATACTTATTGAGCACTTACTATATTCCAACCTTGGAGCTGCGCACCAAAATGCTATTTTTTTTTTTTTTTTTGCTCTTCTATAATTATTTTCAATTTACTGAGGAAAATACTGTGGTGAGAGCTAAGTTGTGCCTAGATTCACAGAAACTAGGAGATAAGAACTGCGTGTTGTTTTAAGCCAGTTATTTTGCCGCAATTTGTCATTCGGCAATAGAAAAGTAATATAGGGTGCATGTAGTATGGACCTTGTTCAAAAGACAAAGGATCTGGGAACAAAATTAGTGGTTATGTATGAAGGCTGGAATCTAAGGACAAAGTCAATCATTTAGGACCGAAGTCACAATGGGGAACAGGCAAAGATGTCTGCAAGTGGTCTCAAGGATCTAGCAGTGGAATTGTGGTCTAGAAAAAGTTAAAGATTCTGAAAAAGGCAATGGGTTAGAGAAAAATTTAGCAGTCTAGGCTATGTTTTATCTAAATTTTTCACAGCCCATTCTAGTATTACTAGAGGGAAGATAAAAATGATAAACTAAGGCTGATTTGAGAAGGATTCGGAAGCTATTGCAAAGGAAGAAGTTTGAGCTTTTCTCTTTTGGGCTGTGAGAAGGCATCAAAGACATATATGCAGATATTTTGCTATGGAATTTCACACATAATACAGGAGAATTTTCTGTTCTTTGTGTTTGTTTCACACCTTCATTCCACTTATTAATAAGACATTACATGGGTGCTTTTAATTACAGACTTAGAAATACAATTCACGAATTTGTTCAATACTAGTCAAAGAATATTTTCAACAACTTTGAAAATTGGGTTGTTAAGGCATCTTGAAAAGCTAGCATGATTCTAAATTCTAAATATTTTAATTGCATTGTTTCACAAAAAATAACTATAAAATACATTGCAATATGATTAGTAGAATTTTTCTACTCAATGAAGTTTGGCATATTAAAATTTCACATGAAATTTATTAGAATTAAATGTATCAAAATTTATTAATGCATAATGGCCACTTCATCTTGATGTTAGAGTTACCATCACAATGTTTTGATTGATTGTAGTTCCTTTTCTTGATTCTCACATATAAGTTTTTACATTAAAAAATTCTGTTTCTTTTTTTTTTTTTTTTTTTTTGAGACAAAGTCTTACTCTGTTGCCTGGGCTAGAGTTCAGTGATGTCAACCTAGCTCACAGAAACCTCAAACTCCTGGGTTCAAGGGATCCTCCTGCCTCAGCCTCCCAAGAAGCTGGTACTACAGGAGCACACCACCACAACCTGTTAACTTTTTTCTATTTTTAGTAGAGATGGGGGTCTCACTCTTGCTGAGGCTGGTCTCAAATTACTGATCTCAAGTGATCTTCCTGCCTCAGCCAAAGTGCTAGGATTACAGACATGAGCCACCGTGCCCAGCCGTTTTTCTGTGTTTTTTGTTCATTCAAAAATATTTACTCTGAATTAAAACACTGTAGGATTTGTTGACTTGGTACAAAAAGGTATGGCCTGTCAAGTATATTAATTTCATTTTAGTCTAATTCAAAATTGTTTATCATTTGCTACTATTCTAATAATAGTAGGGGAAGGCAGAAATAGATGACTATTTTTGTTACTATTATATACAACAGGAGATAGCCCTAGCAGAGATAATGGTTTACATTGATATGGTGCTTTAAAGTTTTAAAACTCTATCATATTTTTTATATTTTAGGATATAGAAAGGGCAGGTTTTTTTAATCTATTTTTAATATTTTATTTTACTTTATTTTTTTGAAATGTGAACTAAAACCTATAGATTTTATTAACAACTGATTTGTCCCGAGTCATAGAAGTAGTAAATGATGAAATTGGAATTAGAGTTTAACCTGATTGACTCTTAGACCTTTCCCATTATACCAGGCTGCCTCCTATATCAAGACAACAGATTCTGTATCTCATTCTGAAGATAAAAACAATGGGAATCCCCAACTAGAGCCATCTTCCAAGACAAATGTTTTTCAGTAAACAATTTGGCAACATTTTAAAATAAAAACAGTTCTGAAATGGTATGTAGGCTCCCAGGTCAATGAACAAATGTGAAGTTACTACATAGAATGATAAAATTATTGTTCTATGGTACAATGAGCACAGACAGTAATCTAGTGGTCTTTAGTGATATTGTACGTTTAAATTAGCTTTTATGAGATGGAAATGAAGATAAATAACTATGTCATTGCTCTCAGAAGAATACATTCTATGATGTGAGATGAGGAAAGAACACGGTACCTTATGTAATCTAACCCTGTAGCCCTGTAGCTCCATTAACCATATCAACAAAACACAGAACAAATGTGGGAGGGGTAAGGGTTAGAACTGTTGGGAACATTCTGTTTTCCTTTACTTTTCTTCTACAGGTAACAATGAGAACCTAATCACATCACAGAAGAAAACAATAGATTTCAAATGCTTGCTCTTCAGAGTACACTAAGACCCAGATCTATCATCACACCAATTTGCTGTTAAATATATCTGCAAATTAAAACATAACATTTATGATCAGAAATTTGTGTTCTTAATGTTGGAAATGTTAGCATCAACTGGGCACAGTGGAGTAGTAAACACTAATTTTTTTCATGTTTCATGATATGCATGTCCCATTGCAATGTGACTATGGTTACTGTCCCATTAACATGTGGAGCTTGTTTCTCCACCTTTTGACTTCGAGCTTGACCATGTGACTTGGTTTGACCATTGGGACAATAGTAAATGTAAACTACGCAGAGTCTTGAAAAGTGCCTGTGTGTTAGGATTCAACAACTTTTGCTGCTGGAACCCTTCTGCCACCAAATGAACAAGCCCAAGTCATCCTCCTAGTGAGTGGGAAACTATGTGGCTAGATGGACAGCTGTATTGCTGCTGTCCCAGTCATCCAAGAAGCTCCAAACATCCCAATCACATCTTCTGCAGATAGAATGGCAGAATAAGCACTGTGTAAAGCACTCAACCCAATCAATCCACAGAATAATCAGCAGTGACAAATGTCTATGGTTTTAGCCACTGTTTTGGGGTGGATTGTGATGTAGCAAAAGTTTATCGACCCACAAATCTATTCACAGGATTTGTTACCAATCTTGTATCTACTGAAAATGAAAATTTGGGATTTTAAAAATTAAATATTTGAGTGCATAACTAATATCTATATATGATATTGATCTCCAAACAAAATATATCAAAAACTAAAAGAAGCATATTTTTCTTACAGGTTTGCCCTCTCGTGTGTTTATAATTCACAGTTGTCCCATTCACCCAAGTGCAAGTTTTGAGCTATCTGTTGATCCTTCCTTCTTCCTTGCATGCTATGTAGAACTTACTTCTAAGGTAGTGAAGATAACATAAGTTTATATAAACAGTGTGAAGGTTAATTTTATGTGTCAATTTGACTTGATTAAGGAGTACCTAGATAGCCGGTAAAACATCATTTCTGCGTGTATCCGTGAGGGTATTTCCAGAGGAGACTGGCATGTGAGTCAGTGGACTGAGAGAGAGAGAGAGAAGAAACCTATAACATTGCTTGAAATTTGTAAGTAGCCTCACAACAGAAGCAACGTCCACTTAATTAAAAAACAAAAAGAAAAAACTCTTCCAACCATTTTTCTATGGCAACAAAGTCTTCCTTCAGCATTACCTGTATGATTAGTCAGGACATTGTATGATTAGACAAGACTAATCTATGGTAAGAAATACCACCAACCCCTGACACAAGGTGGCTTCACATAAAAAAGTTAATTTGTTTTTTACACAAAGTCCTCTTTGATGAGTCACTCTCCAGGGCAGTTGTAATTTATACCATGACTCAGTAATTCAAGATTCATACATTCTCAGCACCATAAGAGAAGAAAAGTATGGGAAAGACGTGCGGAGACTTTTCATTACCTCACAATTCATTGTGAGTAATTATTCATTACTTACGACTCATTGGCAGAACTAGGAAAGTGGCGCCACCTAACTGGAAAGAAGTGGGATTGCAGTCTTCCGTGTGCCCAGAAACGCAAGGCGAATCAGATATGCAAGCTCTAATTCCCTGAAGGACACTCCCATCTATTGAGTTGGACGAATTAGGAACCTTTAGATTTTCGTCTGCTTTACCACTCATCATCCACCAAACCATCACTAAGTTCATTATATTTTTAACTTGTAACTATCTCTCATATCTCTGCTTCTCTTCATCTCCACTAATGTCAATCAGGTAGGAGATAAAATACATTTTAAACTGGGCTAATAAAGTAGTCTCTTGACTGACTACCCCAGTTATACTGGGCTGCATAATAACCCCCCCAAAAAAAACTTAGTACTATAAAACAACAACAATTTTATGATTTTGTCATGCTCACAAATTGTATGGGTCAGAAATTCATATAGGTGCATGATGGGAGTGGCATTTCTCTGCTCTAGTGGCACTTGTCTAGGTCTACATCTTGGAAGACTCAATGGTGGGGAAGGATGATTCAAGTGACCGGGGATGATTTGAATGGTTGGGGGCTGAAATAACTGGGGTGGGATGATCCATGTCTAAGATGGCTTATTCACTCACATGAGCAGGAATAACTTAAAGCCTGGGCTCAGTTGACATTGTCAACCAGAACAAGTCCATGTGATGGCTTGGGTTCCAAAAAGAACCCCTGGAAAGCAAACATTTCAAGAGATCAAGACAGAAGCTTTAAGGCTACTTTTGACCTGGCAGGGAAGTCATGTAATGTCAATTACGCCTCATTTTATTATAAGTGAGTTACTAAGGTCAGCCTAAACACAAGGGGAGGGAATTAGGCTCTATCACTTGGTGCGGGAGTGACAAGCTCACATTACAGAAGAAGGTTGAAGAGGGAGATACTGTTCACACCATTTTTATCAGATATTCACTCAAGTACCACTCCCTAAGGGGCCACATTATTAATTTCTTTAAAAGCACCGTATGACTCTCTGTCTAGCATTTCTCACAGTTCCAGTTTTAATTTTTTTGTCATTAATTCTTCAATATCTCTCATCACCAATAACCTTAACACTCACTGTGAGCAGGAACTGAGTGCCTGTCACCATCAGATATCTGTGTTGGATTATGTTATATCCATTTGGGCATGGTTGGGAATCACAGAGGCAACAGCTACACAAATGCAATAAGTTTTCTAGAACAGTCTCCATAGGTTTCTTTACAAGTTTCCCCTTTGTGGTGTTACTTCAGTAGTTCAGCTTCTTGGATTTACTCAGAAGCTCTTACTTACTCCCCTGCCATGAATCAAAGGAGTTAGTGACTTTTTCTCTGATCCTCCTACTATACTTCCATAGAGCATTTTACTTTTGTTTAAGGTCTAGTTTCTATAATAAATCCCATCTTCCTATAATACCTAATAGGGCTGTTTCCTGACCAATACAACATCTTTAGAACTTTGCCCAATACTTGGTGAAGCTCTTAATAAATGCTTATTGAATAAATAAATAAATGTTAAAGAAATTGATTTGGATTTGTTCAAAACAAGTCAGAGTAATTGAGTTTCAGACAAGATTAACAATGGGTGCTAGAAATTGAGGGTAAAATTTGAGAAGTAACAGGGTAATTACATAGTCTTAGTGAATACTGCAAAAAATACTTATTCATTACTAAGTGGAAAAGAAAAAGTTTGTCAGATACCAGCTCCACCTTAACCAAGGGATCTAATCTACCATCACTAGTAATAGGACAAATAGTCACTGTGTGCCCCTAATATATTAATAATACACAGAACATAGCATTCCTGCTGGGGTTATTTCTGCTAAATGTGTATACCAAAATATAACCATGAAAAAACATCAGAAAAACTCAAATTGATGCACATTCTTCACAAGTGCCAAAGTCCTGAAAGATGAGGAGAGACCAGAGAACTCTTCATAACGAAAGACGATAAAAGGATTTGTCAACTAAATGAAACATGTGATCATGAACTGGGTCTTTTTCTGTAAAGTACGTAACTGGGACAACTGGTCAAATTTAAATAGAGTCTGCAGATTTGATGGCAATGATATATCAGTGTTAATCTTTTAGTTTTGATGTTTGACTTGCTGTTGTGTAGGAGAGTGTGCTTGTTTTTTTTTTTTTTTTTTTTTGGACAAGCACTAACATATTTTGGAGTGATAGGATGTCAGTTTCTCAACTTACTCAGAAATAGCTCAAAAAAAGAGAGGAGAAGTATAGAGCAAATATGGCAAAATCTTAACATTTGGAGAATATCATTGAAGAGTAACTAAAAGTTCTTTGTACAATTATTAGAACTATAATCTAATTTTGAGATTATTTAAAATAAAAAGTTTAAAACAAAATAGGAGTGTTCATAAATAACATCATCATTTTTTTTCCCTTGGCAAAGTTTACTGTTAAAATTAAGTGCTGGAATTGAAATACAGGATAAGATAGTATTGTGAGTTTTCTGCAAGTACAGAATAATCTTGAAATGTCTAAAGGATTAACCCTCTGATCATTATCCCCATGAAATGGAAGGTCCAAACACACTGCAATGGATGCTCTGCTTTGTTATCTTGCACTGGCCAGGACTATTGTGACATGACCTGAGTCTTTCCATCTCCCAAGTCTATCATTCTCTGATATGCTAGATATATTATACTCATCCATGAGGTGATTTTTCTGACATGTGAGGAGTGAGATTGAATATCTTTATCTTGGAATAAATCCTCTATCTCTTCTTTCTAGCCAAGGGTGATTAGGTTTTCTACCTCAGCTAATTCAGGTCTTTATTCCATCTATCAAAGAATGTGAAGAAGCAAAACAGGAATCAAAATAGAACTCATAATTTATTAACGTCACATTTATGCACTTGGTTAAATATTTTATTTTGTATTTTTGTAGAGATGTGGCAGAGATTATTTTTCATCAATAGAATAAGAAAGAACTTCAGATAATACTTTTTAAATTATTTTTCTGAAATAAAAAAATAATATAAGCATGCACAGAGAGCTGTGATTTGCATAAGATGATGTCATCACTTCTAGGGTAATTCTATCTGCTTTTCATAGGTCACCTCTTGAGAAATGCCAGTGATGAATTTGCTTCTGGAAAATACCTTCGTAGAATTCCTCACTGTCTGAGTTTAAATTCTTGTCTATGAGCAAGAATATTTTATGTCTGTACCCAAATTATGAAACCTATTTCTGTCTGTTGTACATCAGCATGCTGTATCTAAATCATATCCATTCATTTACTGTCCATTCAGCAAACATTTATGTTATCATACAGTGAACTAGGCTTGGAAGATAACAAAATGAGTAAAATCTTGACAAGTCCTCTGTTAGAAAATGATTTCTACAGCAGACATCTCTCAGTATGAATGCATACACACACAATTTCTTCCTTTCCTTGAGAAAAAATAATTCCACCCTTATGTCTTTATTAGATTAGGATTGAAGACTTTACCCAAGCTCAACCACTGAGATTCTCTTTTAATAAATTTAGAATTTCAATTTAAAGGATAAAACTCCTTGTAGCATTTTGCTTAAATTTAAGTGATATGTTCTGGAGAAGTGTGAGGAAGACGTTTTCTCCTGTTGTGTGTGAAGAAGAAAAACGCATTTAATTATCATGCAGAAGAATCAAGTAGACTTTCAGAGACAGCAGAGTAAGGCACACAGAAAGAGTGATCAAACCTCAAAGAATAACTACTTGGTTTTCTGGAGGCCCAGATGCATATCCCTGAGTTCTGTAAAATACCCATTTATTCTTCAAATCAATCTCCCCTCTTTTTTGTCTTAAGCAACCAAAGGCAGTCTATGAACTATTAATAATAACCAGAACGAATTATAATTGAGATTTAACAATGCAGGGGTTAGTGTGTCGACCCCCCACACAGTTGAAAATCCATGCATATGATTTTATGATTCCCCCAAAACTTAACTACTAATAGCCTACTATTGACCAGAAGCCTTACTGATAACATATACAGTCCATTAATACATAGTTTGTATGTTATATGTGTTATGTACTGTATTCTTACAATGCAGTAAGCTAGAGAAAATAAAACACTGTTAATAAAATCATAGGAAAGAAAAGACATTTACTATTCGTTAAGTGGAAGTCGACCAAATAACACTAGACTACACAGGATGGAAGGTTTATTTTTCTTTCACACAAAATTCCTGGCTCATAGATAATCCATTAAGTGTAGGGAAATTCCATTCCACAAAGTGAACCAGCAACCCAGATTTCATTTATCTTGCTGCTCTGCTATGCCCTAGGCTGCTTTTTCTATATTTTAACCTACAGGAAAGGAAAAGTGAAAGTGGAGATCTAGTAGCTCCCCTTTAAGGATGTGATCCAGAAATTTCTCACAGAACTTCTGTTTACATCCGACTGGACAGATGCTAGTCACATGGCCACACCTCACCTCACAATAGGGTTGACAACTCTATTTTGGTGGCTATATGATAAATATTTGAGAGTTTTATTGCTAAGTGGAAGAAGGGAACAATGGATATTGGGGAACATAAGCAATTTCTGCTAAAATAGTGCCATTGGAACATAATGGTAGAACTGCTATGTTTGTTCGCTCAAGATTATAAGAAAAGGTCTCTTAGAGAAAGCAAGTCTTTTTTGAATCTTCAATGATGGATTGAACATTATAAGGTCAAGAAGAAAAAGATCATTTCAGGAAGAGGAGATATGATGTGCCAAAACAGGAACAAAAAAGAGAAGTTGTTATTAGAATTTCTTCTGGCTGGCATGTAGACTGTGTATGATGAAGAAATAAGGATGGAGCCAAATGAGTTTGAAAGTGAAGGCTAAACTGTGAATTTTTAAAAATTTCCTGTCAAAGTATTTGATTTTAATGTTATTTCAGTAAAAAAGTACTGAAGACTTTTTTTTAGCAGAATGTTGATCAAAAGATCATTAAATATGAAATGTATGATATTGAATCAAAATTGTAGCTATTACATTTCAAACAAGAACCAGTACAATTAATCAAAGTGTGCATCTAAACTATCGACACAGTTTTGCCATCTTAATGGTAGCTTGTTTATTGCCAGCAGCAAAGAAGCCTGGAGAGCAAATGGTGATAAAATCATGAAAGGCATTTTCCACAGCTTGTTGAGAATGGAATATTTTTCCTTGCAAGAAGTGTTCCAAAGCCTGGAAGAAGTGGTACTCAGTTGGTTGGTACAAGATCTGGTGAATATGGTGGATGACAGAGAGTTTCCAAGTCCAACTTCTGTAGTTTGAGCAGTGTTGTTTGTGTGACATGTGGTCGAGCATTGTTCTGCAAGAGAATTGGCCTGTCTCTATTGACCAATCTCACCTGCTTAATCTCAAGCATCCTCATCATTTCATCCAATTGGTTGCAGTAGACATTCACTGTAATCAATTGTTCAGGTTTCATGAAGCTGTAATGGATAATTCCTGTGCTGGACCATCAAACAAACACCATTAGCTTTTTTTGATGAATATTTGGTTTTTGACTGTTTTTAGGCACTTCATCTTTATTCAACCATTGTTCCCAGTGCTTGTGATTGTCGAAAAGAAACTATTTTTCATCAAATGTAACAATACAGTGTAGAAATGGTTCACCTTTATGTCATGACAGCAAAGAAAGGCAAGCTTTGAGGAGATTTCTCTTCTGACACTTGTTTAATTCATGCGGAACCCATCTATCCAGATTCTTTACCTTGCCTATTTGTTTCAAATGGTCCAATATTGTTGGGATAGTAATGGCAAACCTTGCTGGTAATTCACGAGTAGGTTGAGATGGACTCACTTCCACTACAGCTTTCAGCTCATCATTATCCACCTTGGTCTCAGGCCGCCCTCGTGGCTCACTTTCAAAATTAAAATCCCCAAAACAGAACTTCTTAAATCATGGACACACTGTGCGTTCATTAGCCACATCCCTCCCAAACACTTCATTGATATTTCAAGCTGTCTATGCTGCATCATTTCCGCAATGGATCCCACATTCGAAAATACATGAATTTTTGACTTATCCATGGTTTCACAAAAATTGCTCTGAAAAACAGTTTGAAATATAATCACAAGCCAAAACATGCCTTTGAAAGACCAAGGATGTACCTTCACAATAAAAATAAAACAAGAACTTTCAAAGTGAAATGCCAGAGATATCAACTGTCAAAATTAGTACTCAAGAAATAGGGCATTTCATACTTAATAACCTAAATAATTGTAATTGTTTTTTAGAAAGATGACTGGTAGCCTGTGAAGAGTAAATGGGGGTGATCATAAGAGTAGTTATACACAGTGATCATGTCATAGAAGTAAACAACATATTCAACATTTCTGTAAGAGCTCAGTAAAGACAAAATTTAGCTAAAAAGTTTCCACCTTTTCTGTTATCAATGTATTGCTTAAAGGAATGATCTTCTTATGCAAAGATTTCTCCTACATTCACCATTCCTCAGCCTCTCTTCTCTATCCAGCAATGTAGACTTTTCTCCTATCAAAAAATGTCTATATTTACTCCAAGTATTGCCAAGAAGAATCTAGAGAAAATTTATGAAGTAACCTGCAACACATTAGCAAATCTGAAATGCTAAATGTAACAAACGCATTCATTTATAGACTAGCACAATTTTCTTCCTTTCCCAGCTGTGGAACAAACCTTAAAAATCAAGTAGGCAAATATTATAGTGCCTAGCTACCTAACTAAAAACATAACCTTTTAACTGAATGTAAGTGGAAATTGAAACTAGAACTCCGCTTTTCTTCTTCTTCATTAATCTTTTCACTCATCTAATCATCTCTTTCTGTTCTTTGAGCATATCTTTTATTGTGAATCAGGATTTCTGGCACTAAGATTATAGCTGTGATTGAGAAGGACAAAATCCTTTCACTGTAGAATTTACAGTAGCTCCCACCTCAATCCACAGTTTCACTTTCCAAGGTTTTGGATAACCATGGTCAACCAAGGTACAAAAATATTAATAGAAAATCTAGAAATAAGCAATTCATAACTTTTATATTGTGCACTGTTTTTGAGTAGCATGATGACATCTCATGCCATCCCCCTCCACCCTGTCTAGGCTTCTAGCCTGTTAGGCGTAGTAGCTGTCACTTACTAGCCGTCTCGGTTATCAGTTCGACTGTGCATTATGGCAGTACTTGTGTTCAAGTAACTCTTGTTTTACTTAATAATGGCCCAAAAGTGCAAGAGTAGTCATGTTGGCATACTGTTATTATTGTTATATTTTATTACTTATTTTTGTTAATCTATAGTGTATGTAGAATTTGGCACTAGCTGAGATTTCAGGCATCTACTGGGGATCTAGGGAACGTATCTCCCTAGGATACGGTGGGGGAGGACTACTATACTTTTTTATCCATTGCCTTTATTGTACTATAGTATTAACATTTTTATGTTGAGGGGCCTCATAAACATATTTGTCCCCCAGTAGTAATTGAGAATTTTATAAAAGATACCAAACAAATGGTTTCATCACAGAAATTATTCTTTATTCATGGATTTATATATACATATACATGCACACACATATGTACAGATACAAATTGTCATATATGTAACTTTTTGAGTGCCTATAATGTACCAAGAAGTCTGCTGGCTTCTGAAGCTATAATCATAAACAAGATATTGTTCTAGCCCTCAAAGGACTTAAATATTGGTTCCAACAATATTGGGAAAATAATATCTTTAAAAATAAACAATCAAAATAACTATATTTAATATTTATGTCAATGTAGCAGGAATATATGTTCAATCAATTTACACATGCCTGGACTTCTCCCAGTTTGGAAGAAAAAGTGAGTAAATGTGTGGTTTTCAGTGATCACTGGTTCATTTATGTACTACTTCATTCATTCATATATTACATCATTCATTCCATGATCAATCACAGGGTGGAACTTCATTCCAGGCTCTGGAAATACCACAGTTAAGAAAATAGTCCAAAAACAAAAACGAAATGAAACCTTGCCCTCATACAGCTTACATTCTAGTGAACATCTCCTCAAAGGCTTTTTTTTCTGAGAACATCATCTCATCTGGTCCTTTGCTGTAAGTGTTTATAGGTTTCTTATGAGCTTTACTTTGTTCCTATGTATGGCACTATCAGATCTAACATTTTTTTCTTCAATATTTCTATCATAGTCATTCTATTGCTTCTTAGCTACTGGAATAATCCTTTTGATTAACAAGTCACATTATGTCAGTCCTCTGCCAAAATCTTAGCTAGATTCCCATTTTACTCAGAAGAAAAGCCAGAATTCAGACTACAGGCTCCTCACCTCTCCTCCCCACCCACGGGCGGTGTGTTGGGGACAGGGGTGAAGAATCAGCCAACCTTGCTTCCCCACCCTCTGCCCTTTGCCTCTTGGCCTCTGTGGGGTTGGTGGTCCTCTTGATGCAGTGAACACCCCTCCCTCGCCCCTAGAGGTTGTTGCCTTGTGGGAAGCCCTCCGAAGTAGAGACTATCGATTTATTTCTTTATGTCCATTTCATGGCACCATTCAGAGCTGCTGCCCAATGATTGCTTGCCAAATAAATGAAAAACGAATGCTTAAATTAAAAACACAAAATAGAATATGTATGCACTTATTATTCAATTTAATGTGAAAGTATTCAGCCCAACAAAAGATACCCAGATTTCAAAAGTCTAAATGGGTAGAAATGTTCAAAAGGGAATTTCAGATAATTTTGCCACACCACAGAATAGAAAGCTTACAGATATATTGATGATAAATGTTATCATTTCTACTAATGTAGTTTTGAATATAATCAAAATATTTAAGCATTGTTTTACTATACATTTCCATGTGCCATTTACCAATATGAATCAGATTATTAAATGCAAACATTCTTTCTTGGACTTCAAGTGCATGTATAATACACTCCAAAAGTTATAAATCTACCTCAGTTGTTTTTTGATATCTGCTAGAGGATGTTCACATTAAGATAAATGGATTGTCATGTTTTGAGAACTGTTTAGTTTCACTTTTAGGGGACCATCTGTTCTCTGATGAATGGTTCTGTGTATAAGAGTGGGCATGTTGATTTAGCTCTTTTTTAAATAAATGCCATAGCTAATTATTTTTTGAGAATGCAGTTCTTAACCCCTCCAACTTCCCTGGTCTCTTTTGAAGATATCTGTGTAATAAGGGTTCATGTCCACATAAAGTTTTCTCTTAGGATGCAAATACATTCACCATAAATTTCAGGAAAAAAAATAATTTTGATATGTTGTACTACCTACATTCTTGACTAAATAATGCCTTTCCCTATCTGACAAACTAACTCTCTGAATGAACACATATGGAGTTGAGGGATACCACAGTATTATCACCCTTCATATTTGGCCACTGGTACTTGGCATCATCAGGGATAGAAAAACAACACAAATAATAAAATTAAAAAACACATGATTAGCACATAATGGTCCATATGATCAGTTGCATTGATGGGTACTATTTAATACTTAATTTGAGGCTTTAAGCATGTATTCAAATTATTCCAATTATAGACATAGTTATGCAATCTAAAGCACAATCATTGAGCATTTTCAGTTGTGATTTACATTAGAGGTGATCAATGAACCTACTCATAGTATAACACATATAAAATATTCACTTATATATTACCATGTTCACATTTGTGAAATAAATACATACATACATACTTTTAACACATGGATCAATAGTTTTCCAAACTCTGTTCTCTAGTAGAGTTCTAGGTTTATGGGGACTCTGGCTGAGATTGCGGGAGAAGGCTGAGAATAGTTGGCTTATGGACACCCATCCTCTTTTCAAGCAAAACTGCTCTATTCTTAATTTTACAAAATATTATTTTTGAATATTTGCATTTGTAGAATCAGCTCCGCACCTAAAGTAGCAGGAAAGCCAGTGCCCTAGATAAATCCACCTCCCTGACATTTTTCTGCTTTAAAACATCAACCATGACTGCAGAAAATGTTTTTGTTATGAAAAATAACATTTATCATTGTTAGCAGTGACTAAGTTAAGGCTGACAACTAATTCTTATTTATTTAAATGGAGAGCAGAAGAAATAACCGGTTTACTGGTTTATATCTTTCTACCTGACTCTCACTATCTTTTACTACGCTTAGTAATGAGCCCTCTGCAACCATTTGAAAGATTATATAATCTTTAAAACCATGATGAATACTCTCTGTTACTAGAATTTGGGGTACTACACCAGGAATCTTGGGAAGGTATTTTAGGATAGAGAAATCTTTCCACTTAATTTTTCCCAAATTTTCATAAAGACTGAAATCTTTACATTGTACTGACCTATCTTATCAGTTAGGGTTTTCTGTACTAGGTCAAAGAAAATTACTCTAGTTAGCTACAGTACAAGAGAATTTATTGGCCGGGTGTGAGGTAATTCACAAAGTCAAAGTAAGTGTTGGGTAACCAGACTTTATAAAGGAAGGATCAAGAGCAACTTTCTGAATCTGAGTAGTAGCAACTATAGTAATACTTCTCCAGGTCATTCCTATTTGATCAAATCACTTGTAAACTCATACTTTCTTCCTATTGCACTGGACAGCAAATGTCCTGTTTTCATCAAAAGTCAAATTCTCCATTTGCACTCTAAAATTACCTTCTCTCACCTTCTCCATGACTGAATTCTGACAATTTTCTATTCTCCAAGGTATTATCCCTAATTTCTATGTTTCTACTAATTCTCTTCAGCATGCAATTGTGCTTTAGAATACACATCTTACAAACAAAAAATATTTTCTTGTTCATCATTCTACCTTTGTTAAATGCAATGGTTAATTATTGCTGCTTCTACTTCCTCACACGACATTCTCTCCCTAACCCACTCCATTGTTTCAGGACTCAACACTGCAGAAACTATTCGTATTTCTGTCAAGAATATCAATAGCCTCTATCCTTGTCAAAACTCATGGTCACTTCTCTGATTTTGCCTTCCTTGTCCTCTGAGCAGCATTTAACCTTGTTGATCATGCTCTCTTTCTATAAACACATTTTCTCTTACCTGTCACAAGACATGTCCCCTGTTTTCATCCTAACTGACAGGCTACTCCTTCTCAAGCTCATTTGCTGCCTTGTCCTCTTCTGCTTGACTTCTCAGAGTTAAAGTGCCCCCTGGGCTCTGTTCCCATCACTTCTTCTCTCCTGGAATGGCCTGCATGTGTGAGCTCATTCACTTCTATCTCATAATTACCACTTAAGTCAATGAATCCCATACTTCCCTCTGCAGCCCTGATTTCTCCTCAGAGCTTAAGATGCTTATATGCAGTTGCCTACTTAGCATCTCCACATTAATGACCAATAATCCTCTAAACCTTACCATGTGAAAAACAGAATGTTTAAAGCACCCTATCCCACCCCTCTCTTTCTTCCATCTTTTCCATCTCTGTAAACCACATCACAATTTAACCAGTTGGCCAAACCAAAAATCTCAGAATTCTTGAAGCTTCTTTTTCCGTCATGTTATATAACCAATTCACCAGCAAATGCTATTGGTGATACCCCTAAAACTCATATAAAAGTCATCCAATTTTTCTGCCTCTATTAAGGCCACCCAGGCCAACTGCCTCTCTCACTTGGACTATTACCATAGCCTCCTAAATAGTTTCCATTTCTATCTTAATAGAAATCTATCTATCTTTCTCTTCGCAATAGAATACAAAAGATATTTTATAAATATAGTCATGGAGTGTCATTCACTTGTTTAAAGTCTTTCAATGATTTTTCATCTTATTTTAAATAAATATATATTATTCTTCTTTGGCCTGTGATATAACCCTGCTATGCCTTTGAGCTTATTTCATACTAGCCTACCTCTCACCAGCTCCAGCAGCCTTCTTTAAAATTAATAAACAAGATAATATTTTTTATCCCTTGAAGACTCTTCTCCATGATTTTTACACGGATAGCCCCTTCTCTTGATCATTCACTTAAGTTAATATCTTTATATAGCTATCAGCCATACAAGTCCAGAGTTTTAGTGGCTTACCACAAAAAAAGTTTATTTTCCACTCACATCACAGTTCAATTTTATTGTGTGTATGTGTGTGCACCTGGCCTCAAGAGAGAGTCTATGAAGAATTGCACAGGATCCTTTATGGGCCAAGTTTGAGGTGGCTTACATCCCTTACTCTCCACATTCCATTGGCCAGAATTCAGTCACATAGTCAGACTAAAGATAAGAGAGGCCAGGAAATTTGGTTTAGTGGTTTCCCCAGGATGAAGAGGAGAAGACAAATATTGGTGATTACTAGTAGTCTTTGGCCTATCACCTAATCATATAGTTACCCACTGACGTTTATCATATTACCTAATTTTAATTATGTGCAAAGCAAATTTTCCTACATTACGTTTAATAGTTCACTGATTTTTCTTTTAGTCATGCACTAATTAATTAATATCTCTGTTGTTTCCCTTCAGAAGAGTGTAAGCTTCATAAAGGCAAGGACCTTTTCTGTTTTGTTTTTTGCTATACTCTTAAATTCCTAGTTACAACCCATGACTGGCAAATAATAAGTACTTAGTAAATATTTTTGTAAGTTTAAGGTGTGCTGCTTTGTTTATGCATAAGATTAAAACAGTATGATTTGCTTGACAAATCCGTGAATACCGTCTTAAGAAAGACAAATACAATAACCTTGAGACTTATTTCCTTCATCCGTTTGCAGTAACTTAGCAAGAACTAGGATTGGAGCTGACTAAGCAATTCTAATTGAGTTAATTGGAAGAACAGGCAGATACCAGAGGGCGAATTTTGAGAGGCTTTCCATTTCTATAATACTAAGGTCATATTTACACACCGGAAGCTTCCATTGTTACACATCTGCACAAATGTTCCCTGAGCCTCTGTTCCTAAAATATGTAGATGATTTTAGGATTGAGATCTTTTTCTATTATAATGTTGTCCACAGTGTGTATAATCTAATCTCAATCTTGGCACAATTCCCTTTGGGCAATTGAGAATTTGACGGGCTGTATATTTGACTCTCATAATTTTCTTTATAGGTTTCTGGCCAAAAAAATTCTTGTTTTTTGTTTTTGTTTTTATTTTTAAATTTGTACTTTGAAATGTTTCTGTCCATGGTTCCTATGTATGATAGTGCATAGTGACTGAAAAGTAGGTAATCAGACAAAATCTGGGTATACTTATCAGAAGAACTGAAATTGAATTTGAGCAAAGAAAGAAAACAATAGATTCCATCTATATCTTTTTCTCAAGCAGTTAAAATCTGTTTAAAAGAATGTCAGCATATACAAATCAAAAGAAAATGGATACTGAACAATAGTAAAACCCTGAAATTATAGCAGGTAGAAAAATTAAATATTAATCTTTAATAAGTAAAACAAGATATGTTATTATGTACATAAGAACAAAGGTTCAGTATTCTTTATATTGAAAAATGCAATACAGATATTTATTTCCAATATTTTTGGTTAAAATTCTTATATTTTCCCTCATATTCCTATTTTATGTAGCCAATATTTTTTCAATGAAATATAACTTTTTAAAGTTATATAAATTATGATCTCTCTGGAATTTGAAAAGGACTGTGTCTTCATTACAGTTATTGGTATTCATATAAGCTTTTGGTAGTGATAGTCTGTATTTTCCTTCATTTTGTATGACAACCTTTGAAGCAGGTATTTTGCAACTATTCTCAATTATTTCTCATGATTTTATATCCTTACTAGTAACTTTTTTCCACTTGGGTCCAGTATCAAATAAATATGTATATAAGCTGGTTTCATCCATTTTGTTTTACAAACGTCGTTTATTCTTTTTTTCCCTATTCTTAAAAAGCATGTATTAAAGGCTGGAGTCTACTATGTTGTAGGTACTGTTCATTTTCTTAAATATACAATGATATGCAAAACATAATATCTGACCTCAGTGAGTTTGTAGTCTTGCTGCAAAGCTAAACAAGCCAAAGTTAAAGTCGTCAGAAAGTGTAATAGAAGCACACACAGGTTATTAGGAAGCTCATTTAGTTTAGATTAAAGAGTCAAGTCATGCTATCTAGAAGAAGCAATGCTTGAGTTAAATTCTACCTGATGAGAAGGAATTCACAGGGTAAAATCTAGAAGTGAATTATAGTCAGAGGGAGAAGCATGTGAGAAGGCAGTGATTTGTGAAATAATGTAATAAATTCAGGTATGGTGAATAGTTGAGTATGTTTGGAAAATTGAATTACATGTGAAGAAAGAGGTAAGCAGGGTTATATCATAATGGGTCTTGTCCTCTAGCTAAGGAATTTGGGTTTTGTTTTCCATGCTAAGGAATTTGGAGTTTCCCAAACTCCTAAACTTCTAAAGTAATTCAAGCACAGGATTTACATAATCACATTTAAATATTGGAAAGAGCACTATGGAGGATTGAAGGAAGTAGACTAATAAACAAGTGGAAACCAATTAGGATGATTTATGGCTACGATGGTGCTATCACATTATAGTTTAAACCACTGGCTTTAATTCTAAAAGATAGGAGTAATAAATAATTTCTAAAAATATAAAAATGACAAAATAATAATCAAAATAAAATAAATACCTTACTGCATCAAGTATAAAAACACCAGTGGCAATAAGTAGGGGTTTTCATATTGACAGGGCCATTCATTTTCTAGCACACTGAATGAAAATTGAGCTACAACAAAGCACATCATTACGAGTTTTCAGAGCATCATGGATAAATGAAAGATCCTAAAAGTTTTACAAAGGAAAACATATAATAAAGCATCAGTTGAGATGTCATCACACTTACAAATAGCAACACTGGAAATTAAAGACAATGAAGTGGTGTTTTAAATTCTAAGGAAAAATAATTTTCAGCTTGGAAGACTCATCAAAAAGGAAGGCAAGCATGAGTGAATTAAGACTTTTCAATCATTTGATGCACCATTTATGAGGATATTACTGGAGGATATCTCCATAAAATGAAAAAAGAAAAAGAAAAAGATAAACACTCAGGGTCCAAGAAATGGGAGATAGAATATAGGAGAGAAAAAAAGAGAATGCCTATGGAGGCAAAGAAAAGCAGAAATAAGAGGACAGTTAGCTAATATGCTTACAGAACAAAATAGTCCAGGCTGGAAATAGTCCCAGGGGGCTATATCCATGAAAAATATAAATATGATATTAATAGATAAAGTAATGTCTTTGAACATATAAGGGAAATGTTATAGCTCCATCCAATAAGTGAGTGATAATTGGAAACGGGTTTAATATACGTCTAATTAGAGTTCCAGAACTAGAAAATGGGGCAACTGGAAAGAAAGGAATAAAGTGATCATGACCTATATGGAAAAAAATGCTAAACATCATTAATCACCAGGAAAATGCAAATCAAAAGCAACCATGATGAAATACTACCACATACATGTCAAGAAGGCCATTATCAAAAAAAAAGAAAAGAAAAGAAAAGACAACAATCATTGGCGAGAATGTGGAGAAAATGGAACACTCGCACACAGTTGGTGGGAATGCAAAATGGTGCAGCTGCTATGGAAAACCAGTATGGAGGTTCCTCAAAATATTAAAAATAGGCCTGGCACAATGGCTCACACCTGTAAGCCTAGCACTCTGGGAGGTTGAGGCGGGAGGATGGCTCCAGGCCAGGAGTTTGAGACCAGCCTGAGCAAGAGCATTTTTACACTTTCCTAACAAAACCTAAATTTATTCAGTATCTTTATCCTCTTTAGAGGCTCTGAATTAAGCAGATCTCCGAGGATCTTCTCTGTATTTTCTCTTCTCCATTCCAAGGATAAGGAAATTGCCCTAAAGGGTTCCAAAAACGAACCATGAATGTAATGAAAATACAGTAGTATTACATGCCTGGAGTTAAAACAAGAACTGACTGAGCCAAAATTGCAAAACTTTAGATTTTCAATCATAAGGCAAAATATTTTCCCTCAACCCCCTACCCAAATAATCTGGAAGGGTTGCAACCCAAACCTTGTCCCCTACCCTCAGGTAGTAGTAAAAACATAGTTCCAAAGGAATAAAAATGAACCCACAAGAAAAAACAAGACATTGGATATATACAATAATATAAGCACTAAGAAAGAGACCTAACAAATGCTAAACCTCGCCTATATCACTCAAATGTTAACTTTACCTAAATCTATAAAAGCCTAAAGAATTTATCAAAATAAAAAAAATTGCCACATTCGAAATGGGAGGATACATGTCAGGAACAGAAAGAAGATAGTGAAATTTGAAAACATCAGAGTCAAGAGACAATCTAAATACTTCCTGAAAAAAAAAAATCAGATAGCCTAAAAAGAATAATTCTGGTTGATATCAAACATCTTTATAGAAATTAGAGGCAGGAGAAGAACAATCAGTAAGGATCTTTAATTTCACACCCAAGAAAATAATCATGCATAAATAAATAAAAATTACAGGAAACAAGATCTTATTTATCATATCAGGACTGTTTTCAAAAAAAAAAAGAAAGAAAGAAAGAAAGAAACAGAAACTTGTACTCTAGCAATAAAAAAAGCAATAAATAAATCAAGAAGAAAGAAAAATATGAGTAGAGTGAATAAAGAACATAATGAGGTTTAATGTTTTCTACAAAAGCAGTGACAAACAAGACAAAGTGTATCCATAACAACTCAAAACTAGAAGTCCAGATGATACCACTGTGGCCAGGGGGAGGAGAAGAGATCAGAGGTAGATGTCTATAGGCCAACGGTTCTTTTCTTGTTCAGATGGAATACATATATAGGGAAAACCTTCACACAATAAGAAAAAAAAAAAAAAAGCATACTTATGGCTCTTAATAAGTAATGATAGCCAACAGCAGAGGAGAAATAGTATATTGGGCTTTAAAATCAAAAGAATATTCTGTCTACTCAGAGTGAAAGACATACAAGAAGAAGGAAAAAAATGCATTGTAAATAAACAAACAAATGAGATAGTAGAAATAATTCTTGAAGTACTGGAGTTATAATAAATGTAAATATGTTACGCATCTCAGAGAAAAGGACAAATTGAGTTTTAAACAAGTATTAAGAATACATTATCTACAATAGCCATATTTAAAATAGAAGGATGGGCCCGGTGCGGTGGCTCACGCCTGTAATCCTAGCACTATGGGAGGCCGAGGCTGGAGGATTGCTTGAGGTCATGAGTTTGAGACCAGCTTGAGCAAGAGTGAGACCCTGTCTCTACTAAAATAGAAAGAAATTAGCCAGACAACTAAAAATATATAGAAAAAGTTAACTGGGCATGGTGGTGCATGCCTGTAGTCCCAGCTATTTGAGAGGCTGAGGCAGAAGGATTGCTTGAGCCAAGGAGTTTGAGGTTGCTGTGAGCTAAGCTGATGCCACGGCACTCTAGCCTAGGCAACAGAGTAAGACTCTGTCTCAAAAAAAGAAGAAATTAAAAAAAAAATTTAAAAAAATATAATAGAAGGCTGAAGAAATATTGAAAATGAAAGTTTGATAAGCAGTTTATGAATCAACATTTAAAAAATATAATGGGGTAGCTAATTTTCTATCAATCAAATTAAAATTTAAGTTATAAACCACCATAAGGGAAATTTAGATATTATATACTGGTAAAAAAGACAAAAGAACAACAAAATATAGTGACCACAAACATAAATAAACTCAACAATATAGGCTCAAAATATATAAAACAACTAAAGAAATCAAAGAGTATTTCAGAAATCAAAAATTGTACTGAAATTTTAACATATCCTTATCAAAACCTGATAAAACAAGTAGCAAAGAAACAGGAAATTGAATAAGATTTAATTTGTTTAATCTAATAGTAATGAGAAACTACAAACCCATCAACCAAATATAAAAATTTTTCTTGAGCAAACAAAATGAATTGACAAAAACCAAATATGTACTATGTCAGCAAGAAAGCCTAATATACTCCAATAATCAATATTATAACATTATATTTGCTCACTACAATGTAATAATTAGTAATCAATAACAAACCATGGCTCAAAATTTCTCATGTGTCTGGAAAATTTTAAAATATAATGATAAATTACTCTTGAAATAAGAATTACAAAAAACACACTAATACACTCAGTTTAATAACAGTGGGGTGTTTATAGTTCAAAATTATAAAATAAAGATTACAGAAGTACTATAGATTTTGTTCATATTTATTTAAAAACAAGAAAGCTTACAAATTATTAAGAAACACTTAATTCAAGAATATACATAAGTCAAGGGGAAAAATAACAATCTTGAGGATAGTTATTCAGGACCAAGATGGATGAAACTAGAAAATATAAGACCAGAAATCAATGGAATAGAGAATAAAAATTAAAAATTGAGATATCTAACAAACAGATGCTGATTCTTTATACAGACTATTAAGATAAACTTCTCACAAACGTATAAAAAACAGAAGATTCAAATAAATAAGAATAAAATAGGGTAAATCATTACATATATTGCAAATATAAAATTCATATTAATAAAATAATATGACAAAGTAAAAAAATATGAAAACTAAAGATATCAATCTTTCAAGGAAGATATACATTGCCAAAATTGGAAAGAAGACATTGGAAAGTGGAATGGACCAATAAAAATTAAGAAATGGACTTTGCAAACTTCCTACACTAGGCTATTATGTCATTTAGAATAAAAAAAATTAAATCAGGCTCAAGTATTTTTGTGGGAGTGTTCTAAAAGCTCTCAAGAATAGCTTATGCTTATTGAGTTAAAATATTTCTGCTAAATTGTAAAAAGAAAAAAAATCAGGGTGAAGTTATACAGCTCAATATTTATTAAACACTGCACAATAAAAAAGAAGCCAGTATCTCCAATGGACTATTTTTTAAAAAAACATAATCCTATAATAAAATACTAGCATTGAAGGGAATATCATTTCCAAGAATGCAGGAATGCAGGATTAGGTAACTATGCCCAACTCTCTCTCTCCACCCCACCCCTATATATATATCTCACACAAGCACATGCATCTGCAAGAGAAACAGGAAACAATCGTGGGCTCAGAGTGCTATGCCAACACCATTGCTGCATTCTACCACTGGGGGCGGGGGTGGCAGGGAGTGGAGGGGACAGAAAATTCTCTTCTGCACAAATATGCCACAAATCCAAGACAGAGATTGGCTGCCATGAGGAAGAGACTCAAGAATGCAGACCAAACCCCACCCCTCAGGCACAGACACACAGGATATGGCTAAATTTATGGATGGACCAGAGAAAGAGAAAGCTCCACCCTCCCAATTCCTATCACCAATCTATCAAGCACCAGGTAATAAACAGCAGCCGACCGCTGGGGAAATGTAAAGATCATGGACAGAGATGTCCTTTGTGGCTGGCATGAGCATACAGAAATGCCGAAAGCTGAAGGTGGAACATAAGGATTAGGAAAAAAACTCCTGGATCTCCAGGTAGAGAACTAGGCGTCATTAGAGAAGAGTGAAACGTGGTGCTCTGAAGGCAATCATAGCAACAACAGGCCCCAAACCCAGATCATCTCCTAACTAGATAAACACAAACCCCAACACTGACAGCTTGACAGAAGAAACAAGCCCAGTTCCAGATTTAATCATACTTGTCTCAATGTCTTTTGCCTATATTCATCATGTCTGCCATTAAATAAAAAATTATAAGCCACATAAAAAAGGGGGGTGGAATGCCTCATTGTAAAGAGAAAGCTATAATTTCATGGTTAAATTAATACATTTTCCTGTATTTTCTATTCTTTAAAAAATGTTGTTCTTGTATTGTGGTCCCTGTATGAGCAACATGAACATTATCTTACAACTCTGTTATAAATGCAAACTATCAAGCCCTATCCCACGCTTAGTGAATCAGAAACTCTATGGCTGGGGCCCAGTAGACTGTTTTAACAAACAGTTTAGAGGATTCTGATGCACTCAGAAGTTTGGGAAATATTACAGTAGTGGAGGCGTTAGGCTGATCTGTACTTATTTCCTTGAAAATATAAAATTTGTAAAGGACATGGGAAGGGCTATGTTAATCTGAGCATGAGCCAATCTACACAAATTCTTATAGAATCTGAATGAGGAGGATTTTTTTCTTTTTATAGGAGGGAGGGTTCTTCTCCCAGATGAAAATCCTATTAGCTCTATAGAAGGGAAGTTTATGGTGGCTACGGCCCTCTTACCTACTCATGTGACAGATTTGACTGGTCTACCAAAAATGACTTGGAAAACTTTGATCCAAGTTTTCAATAAAACTTATTTAAAAGAAAATGTCAGCTATATGACTTCTTCACAATATAATTCACCAATAGAAGAAAGTATGTTTTTAAATATGAAATAAATGTTAAACAAATCTATCCTCAGATTTGGATTTCCTCTCTAAAATTTAATAATGGACTCTAAGACACTAGCGTTATAAGTACTAGAGATTGCTCATAATATTTAACATCTGGAACATATGCTGGGAGACGAGCAGCATCTTAAAGTAATTCATCAATCATGATATAAAAAGGTTTACTGTACCATTTCATGAACTCAAGTGGAGTATATTTCATCTTTATATTTAGTCAAATACAGAGATATGGATAAAATAACCAAAAATAGTGATTATGTGTAAAAATAGTTTCTAATTAAATATTCTAACTTTATTATATAAAATAACGATTAGCATACTATATCAACTTTTATAATGAGGACTGTATATAAGGCAAAATTATTCTATTCAAAACCTAAAAGAAAAGTATTCTTATTTTTAGCTTTTTGAGAGACATATGAAAAATCAATATAATATTTGTCAATTTGCCCAAGATGTTAATTCATCTAAAAATATATTGTAGAAATGCATAGTATTTTATATCTACTAACAACTAACAAGTGTTACATGTACTTTTAAAACATGGATTTTATTAATGAATAAATGGAAATGGAGTATAGTTTGAAAATACAAATGCCAGTCGAATGTGTCTTTCCTCCTAATCTATTGTACTGATTATAAAAACAGATACCTTTCCATTTAAGCAGCTAAAGCTTGACTTTACCACTTCCTTTTCTTTCTTTGCCTGCCAAATTATTTGAGACTTATACAGTCATGGTGGAGCAACATTCATTTTTTATCTGACCTTAAAGACTAAAACTCTTCAGAATCAGCAATAGGCAATGACTATCATTATTTCTTACTGCATGCTAATAAAACATTTCAAAATTAGAGAAACTTTTTACGTTCTTTCATGCCATAGATTTTTCTCAGATCCTTTAGGGCTCATGTCTTACAAATGTTAGGATAATGCAAAAGACTGCTCTCTGTACTATCCATTCAGAGAAACCAATGATGTTATTACAAAACAGCTGGTTTAACTACAGGAGAGAACTACAAATTGGCCTCAGGTATGAAACTACTGAGACAGGGAGCAGCAAAACAAGGCGGGATGCTGAGGGAAAACACTGTGGCAGCTGCACTGGTGGGAAGGTGCCTTAGGATATAATGATAGGAAATGTTAAAAATTTTTTTTTAAAGATTCTGGCAATAGAAAAACCAACTCAGCTCTCAAGGAGCTATCCTAAGAATGAGAACACAGTATAAAGGAATAAATATAAGCAATTTATTAGGTTATAAAACTCTTGTAATCTATTTGGGAAATATAAGTAATTAATGACAGTCTTCATTAGTTTTTTCAATTAACATTTTCTTAAACTCAGATTTAGTCCACATATATTTAGCATTACGACTCATCACATTGGGTAAGAATAAGTTGTGTTGGTATAGTGCTGGAAAGTGTTGGACACTTTCATATTATTTTTTCCATCCTCTGTGTGATTATATGGAGAAAATGGGATAGGAGATAAAAATACAATGTGAAATTGTAAATGTAAAAATGTAAATACAATAGTTCCCTGTTATGCATGGGGGATACATTCCAAGAACGCACTTGATGCCTGAAATTGCTGATAGTACTGAACTTGATTGCTATCAACTGGAACACGTTTCTGTTCGTGTCTTCTACCCACAGATTTAATGCCTTTTCCATCTTAACTAAGCTCTTGTCATGCACTGTGGTCATCACTTTTGCAGTTTGTGGCGTTACAAATTTCGTTTTCTTTCTCCACAATTGCACAGATAGAAGATTCCTTCTTACCGTAGATCCTATCAATGTCGTCATATAATTTATTCTCTTTCCTTTTTAACTGGAGAACTATCCCCTTTTCACTTAAAGGAAGCACTCGATGCTTCTCTCTGGTGTACCTGAATCGCCGCCATCACTATGCTTGTGCTCTGGCGTCGTTATTAAGTAAATGAGGGTGACTTGAACACAGGCATTGTGATGCCCCGACAGTGAACATGGTGGCGGAGAAGGCTACGGAGCGACCAAGGGGCGGGAGCGTGGACGGCGTGGGGGACGCTGGACAAAGGGGTGATTCCCGGGGGCAGGTGGAGCTGCACGGTGCGATAGTCACACACAATGTTCCCCAGAGTGGCCCATAATCTAAAACATGAATTGTTTACCTCTGGAATTTCCCATTTAATATTTTCGGACTGCTGCTGAATGTGAGTAACAAACTGTACAGAAAGCGAAACTGGAGATAGGGGCGAATGCTGTGTAACTCTGACTGCTCCATGTTCAAACGCTTCAGGACCTTCCACTAAATCTAGAATAAAATGTATCATCTGCATGATTTCTGTGGCTCTTCACAGTCAGAATCTTGCGTGGCTCGCTGCTTTAGCATTCCTGCTCGTCCGAAGTTTACAGGATGGTCCAATCATATTAAATGTCTGCAATTTCCAAAACTTCTCACTGTCTCATGCCTGCCTTAGCATTGTTGACCGTCTCTCCTTCAACTCAGAAAGCCCATGCTGCTCTTCAGTTGTCTGTTGAACTTCTGCCCACATGCGAGGTCTATTGACAGAATTTTCTCACCTGTGAAGGCTTTCCTGATCTACCCGGACAAGCTTGAAAATTCTTTCCTGTGGAATCCCAAAAGTCAGTAACAAACACCATCTATTTCAGCTCATGGCACAATTATGTGTTGACATTTTTTTTCCTACTAGATTTTAAATTAAAATGCCCATCTCGCATTCTCTTGCTCTGTGTTCTTACTCTTATCTTATTCTTTACTTCCTTGATCATTTTTCTCTCCTTTTTCTTGTTGTTCTATTTTTGACTTCACAGCAGTAGGATTAAAAATGCATATCCAGATATAAGTAACAATAGTAGGATTTGTTTCTGGGAGCCCTTATTTTCCTTTCTTATCTCCATTGATAAGCAATTTCCCTAATAATTAATTATATTTTTTCTGACAAATTTGGCACTGAATACAGGCATATATATTAGTACAAATATGTAAGGTGAAATAGATATTGTGCAGTGCTGACTTTTACATGGTCTTTTTTCTTCTAACCTCATAAAGAATAAAGAAAAAGTACACTTGTTATGAATAGTACTTATTTTGGCAACCATAAATTGATATGTCAGTTTTAGCCTTTTTGTAGCAATATGACAAATAACATCACAGGGTGGCCTTAGGAAAAATTATTCTATCAAATTCCCAAGCAACTGAAGTAAAAGAACTACCCCCAAAAAAGACAGATGTAAATTGATTTCCACCTCTTTTATATCTAGTGTAACATTATGTTTAATGAATAAGAGTTCATAAGAAGAAAATGCACTAAGAATGAAAATGGGATTTAAAAAATCACATGTATCAGATATTTAGAAAATCAAATGTAATATGTCTTAATTTAAAAACTCAATGTATCCAATGTTTTTATTAGACATTATAATAAAAATGTCATATTTTAATAAATGCAATGCTAAAAATAAGATAACAAGAAAATAAATTTGTTTTTTTGAAACTATGCTCGTGAAATGATTCCATATAAACATTTTCTGCTCAGTTTCTGACCTGATAAACAGATTTGTAGCATAGACATCTAAATTTTACTTAGGCAGTGACAACCGCACATGTTCAATTAATTAATTAATTGATGATTTTCATGTGAATCAGATGGAACAGTATGGAATAAGTAATAATGCAGTTGTGTATATTTGTGACACAACTTTACTTCGTATCATTCATTATTGAATGGCCACACACAAAGAATGTACCAGATAATAACATTTAGGTCAACCTGAGTGGAGTTTTCTAGAGTCATTCCACTGGGCTACATTCAATAGTACAACCAACATTTAGATGAAGACACTGGTGGTGCACTGTCCTCATTGACACATAGGCTAGAAGAAATGGATGAAAACTAAGTGATAGAATCAGAATTTTGAAAGATTTTGACAGGCATGAAAAATGAGCCAAATTTAGCTACATTCAATCTGAAAATAAATGTCAACCTCTGCATATGCTCTTGGTGTGGATGTAATCGTTCAGCCTTCTTTGTAAAAATGAGGTTTTGAAAGAAAATACTAAGGGTCCTTTCAGGTACAGATTCCCCAACATCCCTGATTCTAAGTGCAGCTTCTTTCACTCTTCTGAGAGGCAAGAAGTGTAGCACTCCTGAGCCTCTCACTGAAATAGAAATAAACCTCCTTTCCCTGAATTATGTGAAGACAGATGCTATCCTCCAGAATTTACAAATTAACTTATTTAACACTAAGCAAAAAAAACATTAAAGTATAAGAAGGAAACACAAAATTCAAGTTTCAATCCTCACCGTAGGCAACTTCACAGGCAAATTGATTTCTTCCTCATTCCTCTAGACCCTCATTCCTCTAGACCCTGGACAGGAAGGAGCCACCTGGCTTTCTGCCAAATGAGTGATGCATCCTGGAAACCTTGGCACCCACGCCACTCCTAGAGTTCTCTCTCTGGGTTCTCTCAGCTACTTATTTTTCTGTGGTGCCTTAACTGCCAGAGAAGAAACATTCCGCTCAAGTGACAGGATAGATGTGCTTAAGGAAGTGAGTTTTCGGTAATATCTGTGACGTGATGTTTTTCTACTGCAAGTCACAGGAACAGAGACAAATGTTAAAGATGTGCAATTTGGAGTAATTATTAGAGGAGATGGGATCAGGCACCAGGTGTGCCAGGAAGCTATGAATTCTTGGTGATGTGAAGACCAAATGAATGTAAGTTTGTAAAACCATAAAGTTTGTAAATTTTCTCATGAAATCTCTTAGTAAGCTTGCTTCATGGTAATCTAGTTACTACGGTAGTAGTCTATTCTGCTGTATGATTTAACTTAGTTATATTACTAAACGAATTTAAAATATAGTTCAGGCCAGGCACGGTGGCTCACGCCTGTAATCCTAGCACTCTGGGAGACCAAGGCAGGAAGATTGTTTGAGCTCAGGAGTTCGAGACCAGCCTGAGCAAGAGGCAGACCCCGACTCTACTAAAAATAGAAAGAAATCATATGGACAGCTAAAATATATATATATAGAAAAAATTAGCCGGGCATGGTGGTGCATACCTGTAGTCCCAGCTACTCAGGAGGCTGAGGCAGGAGGATTGCTTGAGCCCAGGAGTTTAAGGTTGCTGTGAGCTAAGCTGACGCCACGGCACTCTAGCCCAGGCAACAGAGTGAGACTCTGTCTCAAAAAAAAAAAAAAAATATATATATATATATAAAACTATATATATATATATATATATATATATAGTTCACTCAACAACTCATGAATTGTTGCTATCAAACTTGAATAAATATATTCTTGAAATATTTTAGCAAGACCATTATGTAAATAAAATGTATGTCAGTTTGCCCAAATGACATTAAAAATGGTACATATTTTGCTAGCCCAGAAAATGTGTAGATTACTATCTAGTGCTTTGAAAATCAAAATGTTTTAATAAAATAAAATCGGTATGCTAACAACTAATAAGCTTAAGATAAAGCCTCTGTGTTAAAAATAATAATAAAAATCTTTGAGATAAGAACATCAAATTGATTTAATCATGAATGCAATTGAACTTTCTAATGGATATATTCAGAACATTATTAGGTTGGAATCGATTTTTAAGTTGGAAGTCATCAGTAAAAGAATCTTTTTAAGGTTAAAAAGAAGGCATTTTAATCTTCATTCAAAATTAACACAGTGAAATATATGCAGGGCAATATGGTACTAACTAAAATTTTTTAAAAAACACAATATGTGTTTTTTCACAGAAACTATCACTTCTTTCATTTAAGGAAAGGAAACTCAATTTGTGTTCTCTGGAGAAATCAACCATTTGAAAAAGCGTGTGCTCAATCTCACCCATTAGAACAGAACCTCTTATGGCGTGAATAGACAAATAAGTATTGTCTCTTTAGACTGGGGGAGGTCTTGACCCGAATGGCTGTCCTTTGTCTTCTTGTCTGGACCAGATAAAGACAAAGTAACACTGCATATTATTATTTTGGAATAAGAGCTAAGGGAGAATTTCATAATTCTTTATATTTTGTTCATGCGTTTGACTGCCTTCTTCCAGCCAAAATGTAAAATTTTTGAGGGTATGTATTTAAGTGTTGTATATCCAGACCTAAGAAAAGTATCTGAATGGTAGATGCTCAATAAATATTCATTGAATAAATAAAAGAAAGAACAAATGAAGGATATATTTCAAAAATATAAGGAAGAAATAAAGAAATATGCATAAATTTATGGACAGTTTTTCCAAAAGTAAAGTTTATTAGATCCTGGAATTTCTACAGGATTTTGGAAGTCATCATTGTTGTAGATCTTGAATAAAATGCAATTATTTAGCTTGAAAAAAAGCAGGCTGAGTACAGAAAGTATAAAATGACAAACTATTTTATTTTAATCAGGACCCAGAATTCTGCATTCTCTCACACATGGCTTTCCAGACTCATATCCTACATTAATCTTTGCTCCCAGATTCTTAATTTTCTTGGTTCAATTAAATAATTTATTATTAAAAACATAAAATTTAAACTGTTACCTATATTTAAAGACTACCAAATATAAACCTCCATCTCCAACTTTTCAATGACTGCAGATGAGGAATGCCATCCCTTTAGTAAAAAGTAATAACTTTGATGACTTCCAAAAAAATGAAACCCATCAAACCTCTCTTCTTTTCCCTGTACATCTGGCTATGGTCCCTTTTCTTTCTCTAAAAAATATAATATCACCAATAGACCATTTGCCCAAGCTAGAATCTTATGAGGTTTACGTGACTTCTCTTTCCTCCATCCCTGTGGTAAGTTAGTAACTGTGCCAAATCTAGGCCCTTCTCTCTGTGGCTATTGCCATGACCTTCATTCAAAATTTCTTCATTCCTCAACCAAAGAATTACAATAAATTCCCAGTGGAGTTCCTGTTCTCCAGTTCTTCCTCATCAAATTATTGTTCACATTGATTCTACAGTGATCTTTCTAAAATACAAATGTGATTACTTCTATTGAAAACAAAAATAAATTTTTAATTATTCTTTTTATGCCTATGGGGAAATGTCTAACTTTTCAAGAAGCCTTACACTGCCCTTTATAACATTAGGCATCACAAATCCTTCTCGCCTATGTCAGACCACTCTCTTCTATAAACAATGTTGAGCTTTAAGCATAATAAATAACACATAAATCTCCAAATATGTTGTGCCCTTTTACTACACTAAGCCAATCTATGCTTTCCTTTTGTCTCCTGTGACCATTTCCCCAATTCATCTCTTATATTACTATTACTTATCCTCCAGTTCTAAATGAAATGCCACTTTTCAGTGAACAAATAATCACTCATTGCTTTTCAAAGTACATTGTGAATAATTCTGTTATAGTCTTTATTATACTCTATCAGTTATTTGTTGATGCACTTTTCTCTCCCTTACAAATGTATCAATATATTCTTTTTATACTGGAACATTTTCTGATTCAGATTTGTACCTTCTGTTCCTAGTGTCCTCTGATCCTAGGTACTTAATCAATTTTTATAAATGGATGAATAAATGATGAGTGCTATGAACTGAAATAAGCACCCTTAAAATTAATATGTTGAAGCCCTAACCACCTCCCCTGCCACCATGTGACTATATTTGGAGATAGGGCCTTTAGAATGCAATTAAGTAATTAATGAGATAATAAGTGGGGGACATTAACCTGATAGGGCTGCTACCTGTATAAAAAGAGGAAGAAACACCAGAGTTCTCTCAGCCATGTGAGGGAACTGAGAAAGGTGGCCGTCCCACCAGGAACCATATAGAATGGAACCTTGATATTGGACATCCCGGCCTCCACAACTGTGATAAATAAATCTCTGTTGTTTAAACCATCCAGTTCATGCTATTTTATTGTGGCATCTAGAGCAAAATAAAACAATGGATTTGGAAAAGAAAAATATCTCCCAGCAATCACAGCAACTAATACTGGAATTCATGCTATTTGAGGCAACATAGTAATAGGTATATGTGTATTTTAGGAAAATGGAGCAGTATATAAATTGAAAAAACTACATATCTAAACACTTTTTTTGAAGCTTAAATAATCAGCCTTCATGCAGCTACAAACCTGCAACCCTAAACGCACATAGTGTTTCAGTTTGATTAACACTGGAACATTAGGTATTTGACTACACTAGTGATATAAATGGCGACAGTAAAGAGGGCATTGTTTGAAACTTGAAATCAAGTGTCAAGAATTGGGGTCATGATATGCTTTCTAAACAAAGGCTGGGGCCAATTTTTGTACACATAAGTTTTCTTAGTAATTTTCTGAATTATTTTGTGAAAGAGAGTCTAAATCTCAGGATTCCTGAAACCAAATATTTTGGAATATTATTATTAACAAAGTTAAATGTAATCCAGATATTGATGAAGTCATCTTTTATATACTAGTATATATACATTGATATAATTGGCACCATACATCATATAGCATCTTGCAAACTCCATGTTTTAAATAAATGTTATTATCTAACAAGTATTTGCAATATATTTGGTTTAATATTCATTTAAGTGATTTTAGTGAACATAATAACACTTAATAACTGTGATCCCCAACCCTGTTTGCAACTCATACACAAAGCAGGAGGTGAGCAAGCAAACCTTCATGTATATTTCCAGTCACTGTCTCTCATCACCCCCAGATGGGACCCTCTCTAGTTTTAGGAAAAGAAACTCAGGGTTCTTACTGCTTCTGCATTATGGTGAGTTGTATAATTATTTCATTATATTTGATAATGTACAATGTAATAATAATAGAAATAAAGTGTACAATAAATATAATGCTCTTGAATTATCCTGAAACCATCTTCCCTCCTTCTCTGCTCCCCCACCCTGTTTGTGGAAAAATTGTCTTCCATAAAACTGGACCCTGGTGCCAAAAGGATGAGGACCACTGCATAATAACGTATAGTATGTTTCTTAATTTTTAACAATTTTCTTAGTCTGTGACCATTAGGGTGTTTTTAATTTTAGTTACATTGTTACTGAGTATTTTATTAGGAAAAAATTCTAGAAATGCAAATATTAGATTTCAGGATATAAACATGTTTTCATCTTTTGATATATACTGCCCTACTTTCTTTGGAAATAATGTACAAATCTACCTTATGAACAAGCAGCATATGAGTGTGCCCTTGATCCCAATATTTATTCATATAACCTTTTTAAATGTACCATTTTGATGGTTAAAAGTAGTATTTGGTTATTTCAACACGCAGTAGTTTTATTATTGATATTTTTAAATTTAAAAATTGATATTTTCCTATGTGCTTGGCTGTTTATATGCCTTGTTTTATGAAATGTCTATTCATGTCCTTAGTCCATATTTTTTATTGGTCTTCATATATCAAGGTTATTACTATGTGGCATTTATGTTTCAAGTATTTTCCCCAGTTTATTATTTGCTTTTTGGATTTGGTTATAGTGTTTTGTGCCCTTACTTTTTGAGGTTTTTCTTGTTAATTGTTTTGAAACTTGAAGAATCAATAAATGTGCTATAATCTTTTTAGATTTTGTAATATGATTAGTAGTATCTAGCCAAAATTTTCCTGGTTAGTCAGCTGAAAACAAAGAAAGGATAATCATATTCAAAGGTAGCATAATGGATTTCTGGTGATTTTGTTAACCCTCAATTCTAAGACACTCAAAAGAAAAATACTTTCATTCATCTAACAAACAGTTATTAAACTTTTATTGGGTTCTAGTATAGTCAATTGCTTCTTTCTTGAAAGTTGTCTAGGGCTTGGCCTCTTTGAAATAAATTTAGTTTGAGAAATGCAATGCACACACGTAGAATGACCAGAAAAGCAAATATGTAATATATAATTTAGTTTAAAATAATAAATGAACAAAGAATAGTTTCAAAATAAGGCAGAATTTTTAATTTCCAAATTGTTGAATGTAAAAATATCTAAAAATTTCAAGAAAGTTAAAAAAACCTCCCACCCCACCTTTATAGACTTTTAAACTGTCTATAAAAGCACTTAGGAATTATAGCGAGATTTGTGCAAGTATAATGAACATCCTAAATTCTATTATATGTTTTAATACATGCAAAACTTGTCAAGCAAATAATAAACACCTACTTTGTATGTGTTTGCTACATATACCAAAAAAAAAAAAAGAAAAGAAAAAACTTTCTTCCTCAAAGATCATGAAACTTAGTAAGAACAGAGAGATACATAATCAGATATCTACCCAACATCATTATAAGTATAAAGGAAAAGTTTGCTTTAGGGTGATAGGAAAGAATAGGAAACAAACAGCAACAACAACAACAGCAAAACTTTAAGTTCTGCCTGGAAAGATAAAGCAAGAGGGGAGGGTTAAATAAAGACCTCTTTCTCTAGGTGGTAGCTGAGCAAATTGTTGAAATACAAATAGGTTATGATATGCAGGGTGTGGGTAGGGTGAATAGTCCAGGAGGGAGAAACTGTGTTCAGAATCTGGAGCCCTGAGGCATGAAGGCATGTTGAAATCTGGAAGGGCAGGTACTAAGGGAAATTGAAGTGCAAGACAAGTCATAGGCCCTGGCAGGAAGAGTCTCATATCAGACTAAACGATTGAAATTTATGCTAAAACTTTAGAAATCATTAGACAGTATTGAAATCATCAAATTTATATTTCAGAAGGATTGCTGACTGAAATATGGATGGCTAAAGTGGAAGTGGGTAATCTCAAAATCAAGAAACTCAAACTGTTGCAAAAATCCCAGGTAGTGACAATGAGACTCTGAACCAATAGAGTGGTTGGTGTAGGGACTGAGAGCAAGAGTAGATTCAGAAATATTTTAGAGATAAAATCAATGGATCTTGGTAACATAAAGAAAATGGAGAAAGAGAGTTTAGAATGGACCTACAATGACTTTGATTTTTCTCACCTGGTTGAATAGGTGCATGGCATTGCCATTCTCTAAAAACAGGCTTTGAAGAATTATGGAAGTGGCATAAATAATTTACAAAAATAAGCTATTTTGACTCAGGTCTCCTACAGTATAGTTTGGGTTGCTATAGCTCCCCCTTTTTCCCAATCTATTCTGGTTTTCAACAGAAAACTATAAGTATATTTTTGATATCACTATTAGTACTGCACTTAAGTAATTCTTCCCCATGTTCTGGAGCCATCTCACCTGTTGGTTTTTGTTGCTGCACTTACTGCCACCACCGTAAGAGTATGTCTTTTTCTCTGCTTTTCTACCGAAGTAGCTTTACAGCAGCATTAAGCAACATAAAATGGGGAAAATTTTCTAGGGCCTTACAGTGAACATTTGTAATCCACAAAATGGTTTAGTATCCCATGTTTTGGGCATTTGGCAAGAACTCCTGGAAAGAGTCATCCGTTCTGGTTTCTTCTCTAATAGTTCTTAGAGGAAAGGTTCAGGCTTCCATCATCTCTTTGCTTCTGCCAATTGAACAAGAGAGAGCCTAAACCAGGGTATCGGTTTTCCTAGGATTGTTTGGGCAAAATTCTTTCAGAAACCTGGTATGCTTCACCATTCTGCCTGGAATATTTCTGGACTCTCTCCTTCTTGTTGGGGGTTAGGTTGTTTCTCAAATTCCAGAAATTCTGTGCGTCTTTTTTCTCCTCCCACCTCTCTTTTGCTTCTGCACCAGCTGAAGAGCTATGGGACTAGAACTGCTGATTTAGCCTTTCACCTTCTTACAGATGTATTGTTTCGGGGAAAGAACAGCAAAAGAACAGAACTGATTTGCAGATAATTTTGATATGTCAAAATAGAAATTTTTAGAAGCACTGGATATCTGTCTGGAATGTCTGGAATTACAGACTTCAGAGTAATCTGCAAAGAGTTGATAGTTGACACTATGGAAATGGATACAGTTACTCAAGGTACGTATGCAAAAGTATTAATACAAGAATCAAAGGAGAATATAACAGAGGATACTACCAAGAATGGGCGGATCAAGAGATTTTTGCAAAGATGAAAAATATGGAGTGGTTCACAGCTTAAAAATTAATAGGAAAAATAGAAAAGAATGGTGTGGTATAAACCAACTGAAGAAACAGACATACACAAAAGCAAAATACAAATTTTTAAGAAGGAAAGTAGTGAACATTGTCTAATAAAAATAAAAATATAGCCTTAGTATTAAACTGACTATACAAATATCATAGGCTCATTTCTCAATCATCTATTTTCAAAAATTCTTTTCAATTCATTTAGAGCTTAAGCCCAGATAAGTTCAATAAAGCACAAAAGACAAAATGAAAAATGATTACAGAGAAAAAGCATTGCAGTGTTTCTTTATTGTTTCCATGTTTAATATTGATCTATGGTGTTCCAATAACAGACTTCTCTGGCCCATGGAGCTCACTATTGGTTAAGCATTAGGATTGATGCAACAAAACTTCTCTATTATTATAATAATTTCTTTTATGTATCATCAGAAAATTAATACTTACACATGAATAGATTAATGACATCCCCATTTTATCAGTGTGTCATACGTTTATAAATATAGAACCTTCAAATATTAGTCAACCATTCATCTTTATTCCGTGCATTCTCTCTACAGTACGTACAAAGAAATTGGATGCAATTTTAATACTGTAAAACCTCTGTAAGCATTTTCCTACAGCAATCAAGGTGGATATTCTAGTAAATCAAATTTCCCTGCATTAGCTAAGAGTTTAAGTGCTGATTTTATGAAGGGCCATTAAGGACACATATCAGGTATGCATGAATGTGGTGTAAAATTTATGTATTAAAAAAAACCTCTGCATTTTAAACAAAAAGAAAAATATAACTTCATATAAATGTCCTTGTGAAACAAATCTATTGTATTACATACAAATAATAACAAACTTTATGAGTTGCCATAAAATATTTATTGTACATATTTCTTATACATCATAATAAAATGTTTATTCTAAATTCAATATGTAAAATTCATATAAAATATGATTCAGTCTCCTTACATAATTCCTAAATTTAACTTTTAAACATTTAATTGAAATCTTTTAAGTACCTTCATAAACTCCAATATTTTAAGGGTACCTAAAAATGGTAAACAACATTAACAATGTTGTGTGATAATATGTATATGCTTGGTTTAGTTCACTGAAGGCAGGTGATACGATTCTGCACAAGAAAAATAAAGAAACTTTCTATATAAACAAAATGTCATTGCAGACTTTATCGCTCTTAATATTCTCCTTTAAACCTTTGGTGAAACAAATGCTGTGTTTATTAAAATGGGTAATTTCTTATCAACTATAGTGGCACTCCAATATAAAACATACATGTGTATTGAAAAGAAACTATTAAAATTCATCCATACTGCCCCACCTTTGTCCCTTCCTGTTCATTCAGGAACAGTGGTTGCAAGGCACAGACTATGACTATGCTAAGAAGTTTTGTTGTCTCTGTAGCTGTATAGAATTGTTATGTCAACTAAGGGTCATGCAATACGAAAAATAAAAATAAATTTTCATATCAGCTGCACTTGAAAATTAATTGTACTATATTAACTATTTTGATTTGTGCTCACCAGACATTAAATTTACCAGGTTGTTTTCCATATGATGAAATCAATACCCAAGCTTAAAATCATCATATCAATTTTTAGTTGAAATCAATTAAATCTTCAAATAAATAAAGTGTTTGTGGAAACATAATCCAAATTTTGCATAGAAGTAATAAAGTAGAATTAATTAAAACCATCACTTTTGTTGGAAACTACAATGTCACTAGGTGATAGGACTTTTTCAGCTCCATTATAATCTTATGGAATCACCATCATATAGGTGGCATGTAGTTGACCAAAATGTCATTATGTGGCACATGACTGTATTTTTATTGAGGACTTACAATGTGCTAGGCAATGTCTATTTTTTTTTTTCACATTCTCTTTTTCCATCTAATGCTCACAGGAAAACAATCAGGTAGATATTAGTATCTCCACTTTATAGTAGAAGAAATCAGGTTCAGTGAAGTTAGGTAACCTATCCAAGATCACGCTGGGAGGGTCTGAGTTCCAACAAGTTCTGTCTGAGTCTAGAACCTAGCCAATGCTTTCTGACACACAATCAGAACACTTTCAAGGGTGCTACTCTAGACAAATGATTAAAAGGTAAAATGTACAAGAACTAATTTAGTTCCTTTCAAACCCCAGGTTCTAGTTCTGGTGAGCAGAGGACTTAAGACGGATTTAGGTCTTCAGGACCCTTACCTGCAGGGACTTTTTCTTAACGAGCTCCTAACTCCCACATCAATTGTATAAGATTCAGGGCATTACAATTCTTATTTAAGGCCACAGGCTGAGTCCTTCCTAAACAATAAATAAATAAATAAATAAATAAAAAATAAAAAATCAACCCAGGGATGAAGGGCACTGAAGAAAAAAGAAAACCATCCAAAAGAGAATCACCATATTCCCATGAATGGTTAAACATTTGTCACTCTTTTGTAAGTGGCAATGATAATAGGGTTTGGAGGAGGTCCACCCTAGAACCTTGAAAATAAATGACTGATGATCAACCTCTGTGATGCATGTTACGCCTTTCAGGAAGCAGACTAACGGTGCTCTTTGAATGCAAGCCAGGCAGGCTCAGTATTCACAGTCCTGGGAGTTAGGGCAAGAAATCATGGAGGGGCATTTTAAGATTCTGCCTACCACATAGGCCATATGGTTTCTGTCACAACTATTCAACTCTGCAAGCTGTAGTGTGAAAGCAGCCAGAAAAAATATATAAATGAATGGAGATGGCAGTTTTCCAATAAAACTTTATTTATAAAAACAGGAGGTAAGCTGGATTTAACCCATGGGCCACAGTTTGCCAACCCCTGTTCTAGTTAACCACTAAAAGTGGAACTGTTAGAAATAGATTCACATTAAATGCATACTGAATGAGATCCAGCTGAACAAACCCCAAGCAAGAAAACTCTGGGCACGAGAACTATCATGTCAAGTATGTATAATATTGCAAATGTTCACTTGAGAGGAAATGCTAGAAAATAAGTCTTCTGTACCTAGTTAGATGCCTTCAAAGATGAAATTCTGAATTCTAGAATAAGTTTAGCTCTTACTGGATAAAGAAGTTTTTTTAAAAGGTGACAACCAGAGGATATTTATAAGTGCTACCCCTAGAATTTAGACAACTATGGGCCAGGAACCTTTGAAAATTAGAAATTCTATGAACTAATATGAGAAGGTAGAATTTAGCTAAGCAATTATGGAATGAAAAAAAAAATAAAAAATTAAATTCCCTGATAGATGAAAACTAATATCTGTATAACCAACTATTAACTGATATGGAAACACTAGTAGCCACTAGAGATGTTCTGTTATTATGTTATGCCATATATTAATGAGAATTATATATTGACTTAAAATTCCTAAAACTCTCTTCTGTTACCTAAATATTTATTTTATTTATTTACTGAGATATAAGTTTATTCAGGGCAATGATTGTGCTATTCACATTACTTTATCACTTAGTAGATTGCATAAAAATAAGAGAAGCAATTAATTATACAGAAATACAAAATTTTCTAAACTTGTGAATGAAAACTAAGGAGTTTTAGGTTACACTTGCCTAAAATGAGAAATCATGTTCTTCATATTTATTTTCCCCATGGTACTTAGAATAATGTCTGGCCATAGTAGGTGCTCAATAAATATTTTTATAATTGTTCTCTGCTAAGTTATAACATCATCATCAACAACCACAACATCCAGATCATTATACTTCACCTCAGTGCTGGTTGTTAGGGATCCCAGGAGTTTCTGGCCTATCAATGGGCATTTTTATACATAGATCTTACATGAAGATTATAAAAATATCAAATAGATTGTCCTATTTAATCAAACAGCCCATTTTACTCATACAGGGACCTGATAATATGAAAAAAAATAATCATTTGCTCTCATATATCTTTCCCCATTGCTCAACAACCGATCCTCTCCATAAGAAGCCAAAAGCAAACTTTCCTCCACTTTTCCAAATCAGAGATATATTTTTATTATACCCTATGAATTCTCTAAGGGATAATCAGGATGACTATGTCATTAGCCTAAATCCTCTTTTTATGAAAAACACACCTTAGCTGAGTAGCAAGTGATTACCTATAGCAAAAATAATGTGAACATAGTACATCTACTATATTATATGTATTTTATTAGATCTTTCAACAATTCTAATCAGAATCTCAAAGTATTAATGTTATGGGAATTTTTGTCTAAATATAATTTACTCAAGACATTTGCTCAATTTTCAAAATTATGTAAAAATATAATTTTTCAGTTTCATTTTACTTCTTGTGAAATAACTACAATCCTACATTAAAACTTATTCACATTTTTCTTACTTTACCTGCATACAATTCTGTACAAAATAAACAATTTCTGTTTATTACAAAATTAATTTTCTTCATGCTTGAACTTTAAAAACTTTCCTGGATATATGATAGAGTGCAATTATTTTAATGTAATCTGTTATAGAAGAAGCTCTAGTTTTAGGTCACTGTTTTTTGGGTAGTGTATTAGTCAGCATTCAACCAGAGAAACAAAATAAATAGGATGATATGTGGAAATTTATTTTAAGGAATTGGCTTATGCAATTGTGGAGACTGGCTAAGTAGACTATCCGAAACCCATAAGGCAGGCAGTCAAGAAGGAAAGATCATGATGAGGTTGAAACCCCATGGGAATGATATGAACATTGTTGTCTACAGACAGCCAGGAAGGAACATTTAGAATGAAAGGAGAGGAACTGCTGACTCAACTCTTCTGTGGAGTCTCCGAACTCAGGGAAGGCCTGAGCCCTCTTTTAAAAGCTTTCCAACTGATTAATCAGAATCATCCAGGATAATCTTCCTTTTGATTAATTTAAAGTCAACTGATTAGAGACTTTAATTACTTCTACAAAATCTCTTCACTGCAGTGTCTAGATCAGCATTTGAGTAACTGCAAGAAGGTGTGCATGCTTCAGGATGGCCACCGTCACCTTTCTATCCTTCAACTCTGAGGAGAATAACATCCTAGAAGCATCCTACACAAAGTGGACTCTAGGAACTAGGGTTTAGTCTTGCCACATTTGCACATCAAAACACTATCACAGTAACTGGTTTTGGCCTTACAAGCTTCAGAATAACTAGCATTTTTAAGTAAAACTTAAAAATATGTATTTGGTAGAATTAGAACTGTCTTTTATGTCAATTTCTTCATTTACCTAGATATCTTAACTTTCTTTTTGAAAGACGGGAACAAAAGCACTTAAGACATACAAATGAAAATAATACTGAGGTTAAAAAAATTTCAAAAAAAGTTATACAGGACAACGTTAAAATTGTTACATAAAGATATTTTGAAGGGAATAGTTTAAATAATGAAATATTTTAAAAAATATCTTGCTCAATGCATTTTCTAAAGGAGTTTGAATGGTAGAGTACACACATTTTCATGAAATACCATCAGTCTGGCCTACTCCATAGGTCAAAGTGAAGGAACACAGGAAGCCATGATATTAGCCTGCCAAACATGGCAAGTCGCTCCATGTGAAAACCATGGTTTGGTTGAACTTGCAGCAAAGTACTCTTGAGTGAATTGTGCCGGCCAGCCAGAGACAAAGAATTGTTTTCTAATATGACAGATCCATAATCTCTATTTATTTATGCATACTTTTATTTCTATATTTAATATGATCCAATGTTGTGCAAAGTACTATTAATGTGTGTATATGAAAGGCAAAAAGGAAAGAAATGATGGAAGAAGAAGACGAAGAAGACAGGAGAGAGAAAGAAAGATGGTAAGAGGGTAAGAAGAAAGGACAGCAGAAGACAAAGAAGGGAAAATAAGGTGGAAGAGAGGAACATTTAAATCGTAGATTCTTTCACTTTTCACTAGTGATCCACTATCAAAAACACTACAGCTACTAAGATCTTTTCAGTATAAGGAAAAATTTAGTGAAAGTACCAGCCTTGGGGGAAAGCAAAGAGTTTCAGATGCCTCTGTAGAAAGTTGTCAAGTTTTTTTTATTGTTTTGAAAAGAGATATTAGATAGTTGATGTTAAATTATCTCTGCAGGCATTTTGATGAGACAGTTTTGAGGCATACGTGATGTCACAAGTTAAACAAATCACTCATTGGGAAAATTATTTTCCTGACAACATATTCTAATTGCTAGAGGAACTCCCTAATAATAGGGATATTGCAAAACACCATAGTAACCTGGAGGTCAAGGTGTAGAGTAATATTCCTTCCTGGAGCTCATCTATGTTGAGCTGAATTTGTTTGGTTTGCAGGGAAAGCGTATGAACCAGTCAGTGGTGGGCTAGAGCCATTTGCACCTGCTGGCAAGAGCCAACTGTGCTCATCAATTCCCAGATCCATGTTCAAGGGTTAATTATAAATCAGTCATGACAGGAGTATTTACACCACAGACTCCAACCAAAGCTAACAATTAGGGCATTTTATCCCAGAGAGACAGCTTTTGAACATTGACTGTGACAGTAGTGGAAATAGTTGACTTTTCAGAATCTTTTCCAACACAGTGTTCCCATGTATCAGTTATTCTATGTATTACTGCTTAGTAATAAGTAAAATGGAAAACTTCTCACCCCAGACCCAAATTACTAACCGATATTTTCTTTATGTAGAGAATATTCCTGTTCATTTGTTTGGTAGTTATTTTTCCTAGTTTCATCTCTAAAACTAATGTTCACACAAAGACTTCTTCTAATTGATTTCCCTCAAGAATGAAGGATAAGAAACAACTGGTCTCAGAAATCCCAGGGCAAAGAAGATAATATTTTACTGAGTCAAATTTCTTAGTAAATTACAAAGATCAAACTAATGAAGTTCATTCTGTGATAATGCTTCATTCCTTCATTCTCCAGATTGATATTCTTATGAAAAGACAGGCACTGTAGGACTTTCATTTCTTCCACGTGAGGCATTTATTCCTGTGTGTGTACCTGAGTGAATGGCATAAATAAGAATAAGAATAAATCTCTACAGGGTGATAAATGGTAGGCAGCACTATCTAGACCCTCAGAATAAAAAGATGTTATAGATATTGTCCTTGACTTAAATTCTAATATTTTACACCTCTGAATTAGTTTTAGAAAACTAAATAAAAATTCAAAACTCTGTCATTTGAATCAACAGCCACAAAATTTTCCACTAAATGGCACTGTATATTAAGTGTGTTTGATAAATTTTCTGTATATTACAAATTTTATTAAATATTTCACACATCATGAAAAATAGAATATGTGCAAGGATCTCACAATTTTTCATCATAACTTCAAAAGCTTAAATTCCAAAATAAAGGAGGATGTGGAAAAACCATTCCTTATTAATAGTTCTTTTCAGGCATAAAAGTTATCTAGGACATATGTAAAAATGTACATCAATGGGGCTCAACTCCAGAGATCTTTCTTTCATAGGACTAAGGGAACTTGAGTAAATTAATAAACAGATGAGGGCATAATTCTAACACAGAAGATTTCCATTTGCAATTTGGAACACACTGATGGGAGAGATCATCAGGGCTTTCTGTTCAGTGAAATCAAAACCCCAAGCCCCGTACTCACCCCTGAGGCAGAATGGTTCTCCTCCACTCAGGGCCATGGCTGTCCTTGAGCCACTTTCCACCTTTTACAAATGAACAGCATTTAGCACTGTGTCTTTAGCAAAGATGGCCCCGACACAGTGAATAAAAATTTCCTTTTCTTCTAGTCCAGGGTGGGAGTGGTTGGTGGAAAGGGATAATATTGCCTGGAAGTAATGTGATGTCATAAAGGAATCTTGATATCAATTCAGAAGTGGAATTTTCAATATACCTGAATCCCCATTTTCCCATCTCCTCTCAGACTCATAGAAACACATCATTTTTCTTTAAAGACATTTGCTCACCAAAAACCCAAATTCTGAGGATCACTTTTATGAATATCATGACCAAAGTCTGAATAAGTTGTAGAAAGGATTTATTTGGTCTCTTGATGAAAAGCAAGAGGTAAAATACCAATAGGTATTTATCTTCTCTAAAACATTCCAATGATAGCCCTTTATTCTCATACCAAACACAAACTAATCAATAATCAGAACACTTTAAAATGGTAATAAACACATTTACACCTTTAAGAATTTATTTCTAATTTTTTAATTAAATGATATTTGACAGTTACTATTAAAGAACAAGTAAATTATAAACATCACTGTAAGATTAAATGAGTGGATAGAGGAAATCTTTTTGTCTCCAAAGAACATACTGCTTGTTATTTGTTGTAAAATATTATACAGACACTATTTTCTCAGCAATTATATTGTATAAGACAATTAGAGTATACTAGAGTTATTATATCAGTTGAAAGGAAATTATAGCTTTCCATTATTTGGGTTTTCATTTGCTAATAAATAAAATTAGTCTTTGTATAACTGTGATATATATTAATACAATTCAATCCTGTGGTTGCAGCATTTCATAAGGCAGACAACAGAAAGAATCATAAATATCTGTCTACTCTTTTATACAGAAGATGAGAAACAAACTATTGGGAAAGAACACACAGGTCTAGAATTTTTATTCTGGTGATTTAGTGTAGCAAAACTAATAGTGAAGGATGAAAATCTTCTTGGAGGCAGAAAAGAGACAAACCTCCCAGTGTTTACTGGAACATACCAAGGGATCTGTGTGTGCACATAGTGTAAGGGTAATACCCAGACAGCCTCAGTTTTCTCATGAATAATTATCCTCTTGGCTGCTGCCAACTACTTCAAGCATCACCTGATGTTACAGTGAGTTCATTGGAACACGCAAGTAACACACACTTACAGAAGGCCAAGCACAAGTCAATATTGTGATTTAAAAATATCAAAATATCTCTTGGAGAAAATAAATATCAGTTTATTTTTTAGCATATGAGTAAACAGTTTGTATCATAATTTTTGAAAAACCCACTAGAGGAGAAGAATAAAGGTATTCTCTAAAAGTCTAAAGGTTAACTATTCCATCCTGGTAATTATGTTTTGAGACAGGCAGGCACTCATACAATACTGCCATAAAATTTGGAACTTCAGTAAGAAAATTTATAGTGTATTAGACATTACGAAATTATGCATACACCTAGACCAAGAAATTTCATGTCTAGGACTTTGCTCTAAGGTAGAAGTCAGACATCTTTTTCTGTAAAGGGCCAGATAGTAATATTTTAGGCTTTGCAAGCCACAAGGTTTCTGTCTCAACTCTTCTATTCTGCTGTTGTAGCATCTAAGCCGTCACAGACAAAATATAAACAAATGAGCATGTATGGCTGTGTTCTGATAAAATGTTATTTACAAAAGCAGGCAGTAAGCCATAGTTTGATGACCTCTGTCCTAATGAATTAAGCAGAGTTGGCAAGATTTATTATACAGATATTCTGAAAACACATTATTCATAATAAGCAAGGGTTAAACACAACCAAAATTCTTAATATAATGATAATAAATAAACTAATTATTGAAAATCCACGTAATGGCATGATATCAGTCTTTTTAACTTTATAGGAGAATAGAGTACAATATAAAATTACACATACAGTGTGACTTTTATAACATATTCAATAAGCAGATCTTTAAAGGAAATTGAGCTGATTACTGGACTTCTTTAAAAATGAGACTAAACATGTTGTGTTGGGGATTTAGTTGAAATATTTGATAGCAAACTTAAATAAATAAAAAAAATTCAACCAAATTAATGTATGGAAAGTCTTAATGTGATAAGATTGTCAGCTTTACCAAAATTAATCTATAAACTCGAGTAATATTTAGGTTATCAAGCATGAAATGTCCTATTTCCTAAGTACTAAGTTTAACAGTTGATATCTCTGATACTCACTTTGACACTCCTTGTTTTATTTTTATTGTGAAAGTATATCCTTATTCTTTCTAACACATGGTTTGGCTTGTGATTATCTTTCAAATTGTTTTTTAGAGCAATTCTTGTGAAACCATGGATAAGTCAAAAATTCGTGTTATTTTCAAATATAAGATCCATTGTGGAACCAATGCAGCACAGGCAGCTTGAAATATCAACAAAGTGTTTGGGAAGGATGTGGCTAATGAATGAATATTGACGGTTTGAGAAGTTCTGTTCCAGTGATTTTAATCTTGAAAATGAACCAGGAGGCGACCTGAGACCAAGGTGGATAATGATAAGCTGAAAGCTGTAGTGGACGTAAATTAGCAGCAAGGTTTGACGTTACTATTCCAACAATATTGGACCATTTGAAACAAATTGGCCAGGTAAAGAAGCTGTATAGATGGGTGCTACATGAACTAAAAGAGTGTCAGAAGAGAAATCGTCTTGAAACTTGCCTTTCTTTGATGTCACAAATAAAGGCAAACCTTTTTCACACCATATTGTTACATGTGATGAAAAATAGATTCTTTTTGACAATCTCAAGCATTTGGCACAATGGTTGGACAAAAATGAAGTGCCAAAACACAATCCAAAACTGAATATTCATCATAAAAAGCTAATGGCGTCTGTTTGGTTGTCCAGGACTGGTATTATCCACTACAGCTTCATGAAAAACGATCAGTCAATTACAGCTATGTCTACTGCAACCAACTGGACAAAATGATGAGGAACCTTGTGATTAAGCAGCCAAGATTGGTCAATAAATACAGATCAATCTTCTTGCAAGACAATTCCCAGCCACATATCACACGAGCGATGCTGCTCAAACTACAGAAGTTGAACTTGGAAACTCTCTGTCATCCACTGTATTCACCAGACATTGCACCAACTGATTACCACTTCTTTCAGGCTTTGGACAACTTCTTGCAAGGAAAAATATTCAATCCTCAACAAGCTGTGGAAAACGCCTTCTGCGATTTCATTGCCACTCACTCTCCATGCTTCTTTGCTGCTGGTATAAACAAGCTACTATTAAGATAGCAAAACTGTGTCAAGAGTTTAGGAGCATACATTGATGAATTGTACTGCTTCTTGTTTGAGATATAATAAACTAAACTTTTGATTCAAAATCAGACATTTCATATTTAATGACCTAAATAATAACAATAGTCATAACTGGTTTTCTTGGACCTTGATAATAAAATAAGAGCCAAGATAATTTTGAATAAGAAAAACAAGGCTGTTTTTGTTCTCACTTTATGACATATTAAAAATTGTTAGAAAGCTGTTATAATTATGAAAGGGAGATACTGACACACAGATAGGCTGATATATATCTAGATAGGCTGATATATAACTAGAAGCAGACTCAGGCCCGTAGAAAACTTTTTTTTTTCCCAGCTCATTACGGGGGTACAAAAGTTCAGGTTATATATATTGCCCATGCCTCCCCATCCCCCTGAGTCTGAGCTTCAAGTGTGTCCATTCCCCAGACAGTGCACATCACACTCATCATGTAGGTATTTGATCCTAAGTGCCAATGTTGAATTTACCTGAGCCTTATATTATCAGAAAGCAGCAATAGTTAAGACAAACAACCCCAACCCAATCATTTTGTTCTCTGAAATCTCCACACACTTTTTTGTTATAGGAAATGCCTAAATACAAAATATGTTCTTGCGGAGCTTCAACTGAGACCCTTCTGCAAACTTCCTTGTGACTCCCTAAGACTCCCAGATGACTCTCATATTTACCTGCCTCTTTAAAATTGCAGGCCCGTTTCCTTTCCTTTGAGATATTACTCATTAATAAATTTTATTCTCATTGCAATAACTTAGATAAAATCATCTCTTTAATTTTCCAGTACATTTTGTCTTTTGCAAAAGTCAAATGGGAAAATATGGACTATTCAATATAGGGGCCTTGGAAATCGGTTACTCCTTTTATATTAAAAAAAATCCCTTTTTCTCTCCATACAACATAGATATAAATAAATTTCTATAGGTAAAATGTCAACTTTACATTCTTTCAGAAAAATACGGAAGACTATCTTTATGGCTTCAAAGCAGAAAAAAGATTTCCCTGTACAAGACACAAAAATATAAATCAAAAAGTAAAAAAGTGATATATTTGAGTATATTAATAATAAAATTAAAAACTTGTACTTCAAGAGATACTGTAAAAATTGCAAAGCAGTGAATACATTTGAATCAAATATTCACACTGGAGTTTATTATATGATTTTCTGTAGTAGTTATTTTATGTTACAATTACTTTACAATAAAAAATTAAGTTTGAGATTCAATCTTTGGCAATCTTCTGCTCTGGGGTGGAATATTTGATTCACTTAGAACCCTCAGCAATTACTCATTAGTCCTGTCTTCCCAGATCAAGCAGTGTCCATAGCTAGAATTACAATCTGCATGTTTTAGCAGTCTGATTTTAAATCTTTTAAAATAATCATGGGGAAGAGACAATTGTCTGAATTACCACATCCTTGCAGTGGTGAAAGGAGATTTCCTCAGCTTAGGCTCTCAGAGGCCCTGGTTATTTCTGTGTTCCATCCAATCACTGGCTGTGCAAAGCCCTGGACAATCACTCAGGTCATCTCATCTCAAGGACAGTCTCCACAGTAGGACTCATTCTCTCTCCATTGGCAGTGTACTGTTCTCTCAATAACACGGCAACAGCTCCAACATCCAGGTTCTTTTAAAGTTTGCTTTAGAAATAATGAAATAATATATGTGAAAGGGATATAAAACAGATAAGCTCTGCTTTGTGAAAGAATGTAGAAAAAAGAGGAAGACAGAGAAGTCTTCCCACTGAGAATACAAATTTAGTGGTGTAGAAAAGAGAATAATAAAACTGCTCTAGATTTGTATGTCAGTGTTTCTTCCTAAGAACACCTAAGGATTTCTCATGCTATTACTTCACTTTATCCTTGTAAACTAGTGTCCAGTGGAGACTGGAGTTTAAGATTTTTGAAATTAGAGAACTGCCAAATAGGAGCTTACAAACATTTCCTGCCTTATTGCTGAACATTGATATACGTTTTGTGGCAGATTTTCTTTTCTTCGGGGAGGGACAACTTGGAGGATCCAGTCTTTTAAGTCATACAGTTGTTAGGCAAATAACGTAGATATTTTTAAGTATTCTTTAAAAGTCCTGAATCAATGCAGTAATCCAAATTACGATGCATTTGTAATAAATGTGAAGTGGGTTGTTTAATAGGATAATTTACATGTAACTATAAGGCAACAGCGTTTTGTGGATTCAATTATTGAGTCGTGGGTTGAATTGTGTTCCCCAGAAAGATATGCCGAAGTCCTAACCTGTGAATGTGACCTTATTTGGAAATAGGGTCTTTGTGGATATAATCTAGTTAAAATGAGGTCATACTGGATTAGGATGAGCCCTAATCCAATGACTTGTGTTCTTAATAAGAACAGGGAAATCTAGACACAAAAATACACAGAGAAGAAAAGCATGGCTCAATGAAGGTAGAGATTGGAGTGATGTGTCTCCAAGTCGAGAACTCCAAGAATTGCCAGCAACCATCAGAAGCTAGAAGAGAGGCAGGGAACAGATTTTCTCTCAGAGACTTCAGAAGGAACCAACCTTGCGGAAACCTTGACTTGAGACTTCTGGCTTCTAGAATAGTGAGAATAAATTTCTGTTGTTTTAAGCCACCTAGTTTGTAGTACTTTCTTATGGCTGCCTTAGGGAACTATTAATAACATAAGTCAAAGTTAGTTTAGCTTTTTTAGTTTCATTTTCCCTGAATATGGATTTAGAATATCTAATGCTTGAAATTTATGTATTCTTTGTGGTAATGTGGAGGTGTGTGAGAGGGAGCGAGAGAGAAGGGGAGAGAGAGACAGACAGAGAGAGTTTTGGCTCAAGAAATTGTTTTGTTTTCATTAGCTCCCTAGACCATATTCAGCCAAAACAGATAATCAGATCTGATTTTCTCTTAAAGTCTCACTGGTTGAAAGGCAATCAAGGGAGCTGGAATGAGATATCTCAGAGATGCTATTTTGTATTAATATAACATATTTGGGAGTGCACTGTCGGTTACTGCTGACCATTTGAGTCAGACCACACCATATTCATAGCAGTGGGCGCTAAACACAAAAATAATAAGCATTCTCACTGCCAATCATTCTGAAAATTAAGTGGAAGGAAATGAGCTAGAACTTGGACTTAGGAAGTCAGGGGTTCAGGAAGAGTCCTCTTCTTGTCTCTGGGCATAAAATAAAGTAGGGATCAGTTTTCCAGACATGGAGATAATGTATATTTCCTTTGATGTGATATGAGCTAGAGCTCAACATGTAAAGATCTATGGGTGGTTAGGCAATGACTTATTTGAGATTTTTGGTCTGTGAGACCTAAGAATAGCCACTGCTAGTAACGGTTTGATGCTATATTTATGTTGTACTTATCTTAATATCACCTTTTATAGATTCTTGATACATGTTGCTTCCTGGCATGAATTGTGCTGAGAAAAACTAGGTGGAACAGTGAAATTATCAGTGGTCATTGATAGGGAAAGAAACCACATCTAGTAGTTAACCTGTAGTAAATACAGGAGTGGGATGGAAAAATGAGAAGACAGGAACAGGGCCAGTTTTGCCCTGGAGGATAAGTGAAACTTTCCAGGGAAACTTTAGAAATATGTAGGGCATTGCTAAGAAGTCCAAATTTTTACATACAGGGTAGTGTATGTAAAACACTGTATACACTACATACATACACAGTGAGAACTCTATAACAATTTGAATGTTCAAGCCATGTCATTTTATGTCATAATTATAGACATGGTCTAGTGAGGCTAAATTCTTACAACATCCAGTTGTGTCTGGCACGTGGTAGTTGCTCAACAAATGCACCTTAATTAAGCTCTTTCTTTGTCTTAAGTTTAACACATTGAGTGCTGCACTAGGAAAAAAAAAAAAAATCCTGGGGGACATGGTGTTTTATTGCGAAAATAGACAAAATGATCCTTCCTAACTTACTGAAAAATTTGTTATTTTTTATTGTTTTCTGTGCATGAGTTAGATGCAACTTGCAAAATAGTTCACATGTCTCCCAAGGTAAAGAGACATGTGAGTCACATATGCTTCATGAGGCCTAGGCTCAAAACTAGCATGAGTTAAATACAACTCGTGACAGTTAATGTGTTAAATGAGAAATAGAAAAGTTGGTAAGTGAAAGATTGAGACTTTATTACATGAGTCTGTGATAGTTGTTCTTCAAAGGTGGCCCCCAAATTCCTCCCCTCTCTATACAGAGATGTCACTCCTCACTCTAAGAAATAGAATTATTTTTCCTCTCCTTGGATCTGGGCTGGCCATTCGTGCTGCTTTGACCATTGGAATGTGGCTGACATGACATCCTGGGAATTAAGTGACACCAGGTCTTAAGTGGACTGGCAGCTTCTGCATCTTTCCTCTATAATGGCTCACTCTTGGATTGCCCTTTCTTAAGACCCAGACCCCATGTGCTAAGAAGCCCAAACCATGTACAGAAGCAATGTGGAAGAACACTGAAGTGCTCTCATCAACAACTCCAGGTCAGCTCCTAGTCCAGAGTCAGCAACAACTGCCACTCCATGTGAGTGACCAATTGTACATTCAGCCGGGGGCCCCAGATGACTGCAATCCCATCAAACATCATGTGGAGTAGAACTGCTCAGTTGAGTCCAGTAACTCACAGAATCCTTAAAGATAATAAATTTCTGTTTTAAGCCACTGAAAGGTATGATTTCTAACAAAGCAAGGAATTACTAAAACAAATCTTTTTATTTCTTTTAATTCTTTAATGGCTCCTCATCAATCAACTTAATAAAAACAAATCTTAAGTGCCTTGGAATTATGCTGCCAAAGCCGTCCAGTGAATTTAAAAAACAGTCTTTTATTCCATATTAAATGTAAATGGAGGCCGGGCGCGGTGGCTCACGCCTGTAATCCTAGCACTCTGGGAGGCCGAGGTGGGCGGATCCTTTGAGCTCAGGAGTTTGAGACCAGCCTGAGCAAGAGCGAGACCCCATCTCTACTAAAAATAGAAAGAAATTATATGGACAGCTAAAAATATATATAGAAAAAATGAGCCGGGCATGGTGGTGCATGCTTGTAGTCCCAACTACTCGGGAGGCTGAGACAGGAGGATCCCTTGAGCTCAGGAGTTTGAGGTTGCTGTGAGCTAGGCTGACGCCACGGCACTCACTCTAGCCTGGGCAACAAAGTGAGACTCTGTCTCAAAAAAAAAAAAATAAATAATAAAATAAATAAATGTAAATGGACATGCTTTTGTCATTTTTTTTTTTTTGCCATTGAACAGATAAAAAGAAAATAGTCAATACTCTGAATTTGATGGAATGTTGATGATCAAATGATGAAAATTTTTCTGAGTACCATCAAGACGACATTGACGCTTCAGACAAAAACTCTTTTGCAGGTATCTGTTCATTCTTTATGTGCATATGGGACTTTACAGTCATTTAAAAATTTCTACTTCATATATTTTCATAAGATGATAGTTTTTATTGTTTTGATTACTTAATTATTGCTGTTCAAATTGGACTTAATTTTAAAATGCATGGAATCTAATTTAATTTAATGTAGAATTCAGAAAGTGAGAGATCTGGCCTCATTATTTGCATGACATTAATATAGAGCCAAGAAAAATGAGTTATACAATTTGTTGCTTTTACTTTTTTTGTTCCTGCCTCAAAATCATGCCCTCTGTCTTTGATTAGGGCTGAGAATTGTTTAGATTTTGCTGTTCATAAAATGCTTGGCAAAATAGAGGTTAGATATGTTGTGGAGATAAAAAGCATATGTGAACATTATAACTATGTATGCTAACTTGAGTGTCATTCATCATTGCCACGTTATTCACAAAGTGGCAAATTTTATTCTTCTTATATGAACAATAAAGATTGGCAATCAACTTAATTGCAACAACTGGATGATTTTTCAGACTTCAGCTATGATTACTTCTCCCTGAAAAATTTACATTGAATGAAAATGACACCATAATGCCCGAAAGTATAAAAAGTAATAGACTCAAGACAAATTATGACTCTCTGGAGACTATCTATTAAAGACCTATAAACATTTTTTATAGAAAATGAACCATTTTAAAATCAGCTTTTATAAAACATTTTCATAAGATCTTCTGTATCTTCTTATGATTTTAAATTAAACTGACTTGGTAAAAATCAGGGATTATCCCTGACACATTTGTGGTAAAATGGAGACATGGAAGATCATTTGATTTCTAGTGTGATGTTTAGCAAGGTCGATTAAATCTAAGTGATAATCCTGAGTAACACCATTTAACACTTCACTCTTCCCTTGTGAAGAATAAGCCAAAACAGTGAACTGAAACACGAAATAATCAATGCTCAAATATAATAAAACACAAAACAAACACAATGAAAAACATTTGATTTTTCTCATTTGATTTTCTTTCCTCTATGCTCTCAGAGCTATTTTTCTGGAAGTACATTTTATCATTATACTAATATCTTCAAAGACTAAAATCCATTACACAGCCTTTAGAAATTACAATGACTATAAAAAGGGTAATACATACCTGGACATTACTCTTTGCCTTGATTCAAACTACTTTTCCAATTTATTTCTACTGATGAGGCAGATAACACTAATGAGCTAAATTAACTTAGTTGGGGCATTTGTTTTTGTGGTTAATATGACATTCCTAACTTTCTAAATAGTTTTTGCTTCAATGATGAAAATTGGATATGTCATTTAAAGTAAGGTAACAAAATCTGTATGCAAGAAAATCAACAGTATATTCCTTAATACAAGTAGTGCATGTGCGTGTCCACTTCATTAATATTCTTCTAATGTTATTTATATATTTTAATTTGATATATTACTATATAAAACATTTTAGAAATGATTTATTTAAATAAAGTGAAATCATTTTGTTCTCTTCTACATATATGGCAATTTTATAAGGCAACATATTACTGATGCAACATTAAGAGATATTATGTGCATACATCATACAAGATATCAGCTTTCATACAAAAATCATATAATTACATATATTAAAAAGAACAGAAGTTACAAAACACCTATAGTTAACCCCTATAGCAAGTATAATCATTGGTGTGCCACCAACCCACACCCATTTCAGGAAGGTATATAAAACTATGATAGTCAATTGACATCCCGTATTGGTTACTTATCGCTTCATAACAAACCACTACACCACCCAACAGCTTAAAATAGCCATTCTTGCTCATAATTATTTGGGATAGGAAGGGGGGCAGGACTCATAGAGCTCAGCTCATCTCTGCTCCACTGTAGTATTGGCAGGGCTGACATGACTTAGGCTAGAGGATTCAAGAAGGCTTTACTCACATGTCTGCCACCTGAGTTTTGTAGGCATAAAATGGATATGGTCTGGCTATTCTATCTAGGTTATTTTTTCCCCTGGTTTTGGCTGAGCTTTCTCATCTATCTGGCGCTTTGGTTCTCCTTCACTGGAATTCTTTCTCCACTTGGCTTCCTATCTCCCAGGGTCTTTCTCTCCACCTGGCCTCTCTCCATAGCAGGATAGCCAAGATCCTTTCCGTGGTGGCTGTGGTTCCCCTGCATGAAAGCAGAAACTGAAAAACTCTTAAATTTTTATCTCAAAAGTCCTAGAATGACAGTCCCCAAATCCCAGGCCCTGGACCGCTACAGTCAGTGCCCTTTTAGGGACCCGGCCACAGCCCCACCCTTCCTACCCCTACCCCTTCACCCCCAACACCCTATCTGTGGAAAAATTGTTTTCCATGAAACTTAAGAAGCAGCAGGTGCACAGGAGGAGGTGAGCAGCGGGACAGCAGAGAAGTTTTATCTGTGTTTAGAGCCGCTCCCCATCGCTGGCATCACTGTCTGAGCTCTGCCGGTCTCCCACTCTCCCTCTCTCTGCTCCCTCTGCAGAAAAATTGTCTCCCTTGAAACCAGTACTTTGTGCTGAAACTGTTGGGGACCACTGTCCTAGATCATCACTCCCTACCCTGTGTTGGTAAAAGAAAGTCACAAGCCCAGTACAAATCGAGAGACGGGAAAATACATTTTACCTTTTGACGGCAGGAGAGCAAAGATACGCAGAGAGGTATGGCCCAAGGGAGGCTTGATTCATTGGAGGCCATTTTTAACAATCTGGTTTTTAACATCTTTTTAACAAATGGTACACAGATCTTTTCTAATTATTTTTTTTAAATTGGAACAAAATATGTTACTCTTTGGAGAAGTGTTGTATGAGTTAGCTAAATGTCTGCTGTTTTGTTTTGCTTTGTTTTTCTGATCTGCTTTTAAGTTATGAATTTGGCTAGGAAAAATTTTTTTTGAATTATCATTTTTAAACTCCTACTCAAAGACTGTGGAGCAAAAGCAAAAGTTCAAACTTTTCTTTAAATTGAAAGCATTTGAAATATTATGAGAATCTAATCTTTTAAGCAACATGTAGAATTTAAAATTCAAAATTATTTAGACATATTTTCCAGTTTTATTTTTTTCTCCAGTGTTGCTAATGAGTACCAAGTATAGATTTATGAAGTTTTTTCCTGTAACCCTACTATAACCTCCCCACACTTTCTTCTACATTTCAGCCATAGCTTTTCTTTTCCCAGTCTTCTCTTTTTTTTTTTTTTTTGGCTTAACTATGATAATTATTCAAAAATTTTATTAGAATTCAAAGTTCAAAGAGAATATAGCAGTTTTCCTTCATTCATTTATTTATTTCATAAAAATGGATCATATTCTGTATATCAGGTACTGGGATTAATTCAGTAAAACATATTCCTTCATCCCAAAGAGCTTCTACAGAAAAAAAAGCAAACAAGTAAACATTCATTATAATACAACATGCTAACTACAACCATTGTAGTCAAAACAAGTGTACTGAGCAAAACAATAGGGACTCTATTGCAAAAGATTTAGGTAATGCCAATGGCATCACTTGATGCAGGCTGGAATTCACAGCAGAGAAATTAAAAGATATATCCCCGGTCCTTCCTTCTTGGTAACCTGTGAAGAGGCATGTTTTAGTTAGGCACTGGGGAAATTCCATGAGCTGTGCTCCTGTGTTCCCAGTGAGAAATAATGATTACGACGTGGTTTAGAATAGAAGTAATAAATATAAAGAAAAATGGATAGGTATTAAATGCTTATTTAACAAACTTGATTGTAACACATACTTTTTTTTTGAAAGGATAACAAAGATATATTATGAACATTATATAAAAACAATTTGGCAACTTAGAAAAATGACCAAATTTCTTGAAAATATAGCTACATATGTAACCTGAACTTTTGTACCCCCCATAATAAACTGAAATAAAAAAAAATTCAATTTTAAAAGTAAGCATATAACAATTCAGAATTTCTGTTTCTTTGGTAAGCTATATTAACACATACATTGATATATGAGAGGGGACTTCAAAAATTCTGGGGAAAACTGGAATTAAAAGATCAAAGTAAAACTATAAACTTTATTTGTCAACATAAACTCCCTCAAGGTCAAGACACTTTTGTAAGCAATGATACTAGCCATTTAGTCCAACTCTAAGGAACTGAGACGTCTAGGAATTTAGCCATGTCAATGTAGTCTTTTTTTTTTTTTTTTACACATTATTAACTGAAGAAAAATGGGTACTCTTTAAAGAATTTTTTTAAATTAGGAAACAAAAAGAACTTAGAAGGAGCCAAATCAGGACTGTGAGGTGAATGCCTAATGATTTCCCATGAAAACTCTCATAAAATTGCAGTTGTTTGATGAGAAGAGTGAGCGGGAGCATGGCTGTGGTGGAGAAGGACATTCTAGTGAAGCTTTCCCAGGTGTTTTTCTGCTAAAGCTTTCACTCACTTTCTCAAAACACTCCCATAATAAGCAGATGCCATCTTTCTTTGGCCCTCCAGAAATTCAACAAGGAAAAGGCCTTGAGCCTCCCAAAATACTGTGACCATTACCTTTGCTCTTGACCAGTCAATTTTTGCTGAGAATGGACCTCTTCCACCTCTTGGTAGCTATTGCATTGGTGTGCTTCATTTTCAGGATTGTACTGGTAAAACCATGTTTCATCTCCTATTACAATATTTTGAAAAATGCTTCAGGATCTTGATCCCACTTGTTTAAAAATTTCTATTGAAAGCTCTGTTCTTGTCTGCAGCTGATCAGGGCACGACAGTTTTGACACCCACTGAGTGTAAAGGTAGCTCAATTTTAATTTTTCAGCCAAAATTGTGTAAGCTGAACCAATTGACATGTCTGTCATATTGGCTATTGATTGTGCTGCTAATCATTGGTCTTCTTCAATTAGGGCACTAAAAAGATGATTTTTTTTTCCTAATAAATTGATGTGAATGGTCTGCTGCTGCAGGTTTTATCTTCAATGTCATCTCATCTCATCTTAAAATGAGTTGTCCATTTGTAAACTATTTATTTCTTTGGGGCATTGTCCCCTAAACTTTTTATAAATCATCAATGATTTCGCCATTTTTCCACCCAAGCTTTACCATAAATTTGATGTTTTTTCTTGCTTCAATTTTATCAGAATTCACATTGCTCTGATAGCGGCTGTTTTCAAACTCATGTTTTATACTTCTTAGTGTCTCAAACTACATCCTATTCAAACATGTTTTAATACGTTAGTATGAGTTTATTGGGTGCAAAAAAAATCTTTTCGCTTTATGCATAGGTTTTTCCTATATGAATTTTCCATGAACTTTTTGAAGTCCCCTTGTATATATAATTTTTTAATTTCTTAAATATAACTTATATCTTCACTACTTTTTAGGTTTGTAGTATAAACTGACTCTTCTCTCAACCCTAGGTTTGGGCTTTGTATGCATTCTGGAGTAGCTGGAGTTGGTGCTTACATAAAGGCAAGCCATTTAGGGAAAAAAAGAATAGGGACCTCAGTGGCTAAGAACCACACTTTCTTTTTCTACACCAGTATTTTCTTCCAGACTCAGCTGTGGATGTCCTACTCTGTGCCTTTATTGAGCTTCCAAAGCTACCAGGTGATGAAGTAAGGAGCAATGGTCTCTAATTTTCCTGCATTTATCTCCACTGGCATTTGTTGATAAATTTTCTTTGTGTTCTACAGTAGCACAATCCAATCAAATGGCAGTAGAGTACCTCTTGTGTAACTAAAAAGCCTCTTTGTGCTCTCTTTTAGCTAATTCTGTAATGTTCTCAGAAGGGCAGATGGAATTTTGCACTCACCTGGAACACTGGATTATTTCAGGCTTTGTCTCAGGGCTTATCTGTATAGACTTGACATGACCACTCCTTCTGTTTTACTCTTTGACAATCAAAATGGTGGGAAAGAACTCAAACGTTTTTTTGTTCACTAGATTACAACAAAGTGAGGATTCAAAGGATCCCCGTGCTCTATGGATCTCCAAATCTTTTTAGGAGTTTTAATACCCTGTGGGTTTGACTCCAGAAGGAGTTCTGAGTGTGTTTGCAGAGACACATACTAGTGGCTAATGCTATTGCTCTTGTCTTTGGCCTTCCTTCTTCCTTGCCTGGATTGAATAAGCTTTATAGTATGTAAACTATTGCCATTCTTCTGCATATATTGCTTACGCCAGGACATAGATAGGTATTTGATGCTTCAAAAAACATGATTTATAGTCAGGGATCCTTTCATGCTATTATCACTGCCATCTATGCTTTTGAACCTCAAAGTTAAACATATTGGCTACTTATTTTTCTGAAATTTCTGTGGTAATAGCCCTACACAGAAGATAATAAAGGTAGCATTTCTTAGCTTCCTAAGAAGGAGAAAAGAGGGGTTTTCTCAAGAGAGAGCAGAACCGAGGCTAGGGTGGTAAAGAGATAAATGCACATTAATTGGAAAAGGGTTTATAATATCAGTCTGACCCAGACAGAGTCCAGTGAACAATGAGTCTGGTCAACAGTATTTGAATGTGTTGAGTGAAAGAATAAGAAAGCAAGCACGACCTCAGGTAGCTAGGTTATGCTCCTCATCAAAATGGATGGTGGAGAAAAAAATGTAGGTTTGGGAAAAGATGACGGGCTAGGCCAAATCTCAAATAATAATGTTTTAAGAAACAACTCAGTCTGAGTTTGAGATTGTTGTTATTTAGTATATTGCTGAACTCAAAAACAAGTAGTACAAAGATCATGTATAAGAAAAAATATAACTCAATCACATGACTTCATGGGCCTCTATGGTAAATGTCACTTGTAGCATGATTTTTTTGGTACTTTGGAGGTAAAATGTGCCCATACAGGCAAAGAATTCTCACCATCCTCAGAAAATATCAGGAACAACAGCAGGTTCCCCGTGTTTTCTATGCATGGGAAGTATCTCTGCAAGAAATGAGCTTTAAGTTAATTTTGAAACAAAAAGAGTAAAAAAAGAAGAAATGTCATTTTGTAAATAAAAACTACCTCTAGTAGAGACTGCTAATAATCTTTAAACATCCACTTTTCCCTTCTCCCATAGTAATGTTTACTAAATTGCCTATTTTTAGCTGACTACTCTGAAAAACCAATACCTTTCATAACTGTCTAATGCCCCAGGCCATGTGACTGAGTTCTAGTCATTGAGATGTAGGGAAAAGTGTTTTGTGTTTCTCTTGCTTAATTTCCCTAATGTACAGCTGGAATGTATGTTTTGGCCTTTCTTCATTATCCTTTCGTCCCTCCTGTTGGTTGGCATCTGAGCGAGATAGCTGGAAAGGACCAGTCTTTGGGAATTAGGAATTGGCCTTTAGACAGAAGGAGGAGTACAACAAGATAGAAGTATCCTGGTACTCCAGGGCATTGTGGAGCAAAGTCACCACAACAGCCCTAGACCACTACTCTGGACTTTTATTGAGGAAGAAATAACATTCCTTCTTAAGTCACTGCTTTGGATCTCTGTTTCTCATAGCCCAAACTAATCATATGTGATATCCGAATTTACTGTTTCTTTTCTAAGGATAAGTTGGTCCTGTGGCAGAAACACTTGCCTGAAAAACAGGTAGAAATTAGTTAAACATTAGCAAAATATCTGACTATTGGCTCTTCATTCCTCCCTTTCCAAGTCATATTTTTTGTTCTAACATTAAGTCAATTTCTTCGGTGAATTACTTTATTCATCTTTTGTTAATTTCTTGGCATCATATTGCCATACCACGATGACTTTCTCTCTGTTGCCAATATAATATAGATCAGAACTTGGATCGCCAGACCCTCCTGTGCTTCGATGCCTTTGCTTACAATGTCTCAAAGTAAATCATATTTAATGTAGCTAGCTATTTCACTGGTTGATCCTTTTACATTTCTCTCCATCCCTGAAATCTTTGCCCTCAAAGATTTCCACTTTTTATATATCTACGTGATCTGAAACAATTAATACTTTACTGCTATAAAAGTTCTGCTGACTCCTTGAAAGCTCTTGGACAATACAGTGTAATGACTTAGAGGTCTTACTGCCTTACTTTCACCATTTACTAGCTATTAACTTTAGATGAATTACTTACCAACTCTAAAATCGCCCTTTAATTTTTTAAAATCAAAATGGGGATATTAATAAGAATAAAATTAAACAATCCATGTAAAGCAATTAGCTGAGGCCCTGCTAGAATAAGTGCACTATATATACTAAATGAAAATAGTAATGGATTTTCTTTCCCTCCTTGCATTCTTAAAAAGAATAAAATCTTCTGTTATTTTCCCCTTTATAGACAACATAGAATACATTAATTCATTTATTCAGTAAATATTTCTGGCTTACTTTGTGCCAGGTACTGAAAATACTGTTTAACAGACAAACCTGGCCCCACCATCACGTCTTCTTGTTCACTTGTTTGCTATGAAATTCACTAGCCAAATAATTCCTGTGCATTACTGGCTTGATATTCTTTCAGGTGTTTTGTGCTTTGCTTATGTCTCCTTCCATACTTTTACACTGTCTCATGACAATCATCTAGGTAAATGATGCATCACAGTTTAATTTGTTTTAATTAATTTCTCTAGGTATGTGTATGTGACTTTATAGTACTTCAAAGAGATTCATTTAATTTAACATAACTGATGATTTGAATGATAATCTATAAATAAATAAAGTTAGAATAATGGTCTGAAAGAGGTAGCTTTATCTTCATTTTCCAAATGGATTCCAGCAAAATCTTCGATTGACTCTTTAATCTATTTATGTTTCTATTTCTCTTTGGAAAAAAATAGTTTTGGAAAGTTTTTGGTTTTTCTTCTTAGAAACACAGTTTGTATATCGTCAATGAAAGGTTATTTCAAAAATCTGGGCAGTTTCTCTCTGTGATATAGCGTAAGAAGGGAATATGGAACATCAGGACCCTGGCTCAGTACGACAGTACACACGGCATTCAGACCACGACTGCCGCATGGCACGGCTCCTGCTTTCCACACCCCCTTCCCTTCCATAGCTTCTCCCACCTTCCGTTACAACTCCTGCATCCAATAATTACTCATTTCTTACTGCCAAATTTCTGCTCCTGACCTGGATAAAGAAACTTTATTTTTCCCCATTGGTGCAAAACAATAAAATAAAAAAGAAACATTTTTTTCTGCTAAAACTTCATTTTTATTATATCTCTTTGCTCCCTTACCCAATGGAAGAAGTAAGTAAAATATGAAAAATCTCTGTTAGGATCTTGAAATGGGCATCCCAAAGGGCATCACCAAATATGCACCCCCAAAATCTTCCCTACTTGAGGTGATGAAGAAAGCCCATTTATTAAAAATCTGCAACATACCACATTATGCAGTATAAATCAACATAATGTGATGTGATCTGACATCAAGTTAAAAAGTGCCTTTTCTGCTTCTGCTCAGGCCATATGTTCAAATTATTTAAAATATCCACAAATGCTTTTTTGTTTCCTTTTAACAAACTCAAGCTTCTCTGAAATAAACCATATTGACTTAGGTATTGTTGGGCAGAAAACTATTGATATTTTCTTCTTTGGGGCACTTTTTTATCTATTACTTTTTAGATAATGTTTTTATCTTTTGCTAGAAGAGCTACAGATATACACACAAAAAAAGTAAACTGTCAAAAAATAGTGTTACTGTATGGTGAAGAAATATAACTTACTTGGGAAATAATAAAGTTTACTCTTGGGCTATATGCTCTTTATAGTAAAAGCTTCTGACTATTCCACTTTATATTAGAATTTTAATATTCAAATACAAGTCATTGAAGATCTAAATATAAGTGCCTGTTCATTGTCACTAATTTTGACCTGAATTCTGTTTACTGAGCAATCTCCAAAAACTTGCTCACCCATGGGTAAATAGAAGCTAAGCTTTCTTTAAAAAATTATTATTCCATGCAATTTATGGGGAAACAGCCAAGTTGGCAAGTTTAAAAAAACACACACACAAACGCTGGAACATCTTGACTGGGTTGATGACATGACAGCATTGTAGTGTACTACCAGCTGGGAGTTGGCTGGGGTTCAGAAATGGACTCAAGACAGTGGAAACAGAATGCAAGAGGAGGCAGCTCTCCACTAGTGTGGCTGTTTTGTTAAAACCAGCAAGAAGACCATTTGCTACACCAGCTTTCCCTCACTCTGCCCTTAGCTGATTTCTTGTCGGCACCAGAAAAATGTGACATAAGGGGATACGATAGCATGTGAAATGATACTGTACAATCTGCTCAATCTGCCATTGCAGTCTCCAGGCCTGTTTCTCACCTTGCTCTAGATCCCCCCTGAGCTGATGCAAGCACAGAGTTCTCCTGGACTTCCAAGGGGGCCCCATGCTTGTAATAGACTAAAGCATGGGAGGTAGAGGGAGGGAGGGGAAGGACAGGTGAGCCACTGCAAGTTACTGAGTTCACTATCATTTCCTTGAAATAAAGACCAATAGAATGTTAGGTAAAACTCAAAAAAAAAAAAAAAATACACTACAAAACTAATTTATGAAGGTTTTGAAAACTCACTTTTGCCTTTTTAATATCTCTGTATTTCTGGATTTTTTTTTTTAAATCTCTTTTTAAGCAAGATCCAGAGAATGCTGAAAAAGCAGGGAAAGACCATGCATGTAGTATTTTCAGTTCAACCAGCATCATGATGCTCTCAAAATCTTGCAAGATAGCCCTTTCCCCCCAAAGGCTTGCCGTTCAAATTTGCAAACACCAGAATTTTCAGTTTTGATAAAGTTCAAGTAAGCATCCTCCAAACTTCAATATTTATCTGGACCAGTGTTGATGCTGCAATTTTTTTTAATGCACCCAGCACTAATTATCTTAATATTTTGAGATAACATACACCAATCTGTAATCTTTCCAGGGAAAAAATAATATGAGGTTCCCATTAGAAATAGCTTTTTATTAATATCCTTAAGGATCTTGAAACATTGGGTATTGTTATATCAGCACATCTGTGTATCCTGTTTGGGCAGAGAAATTAACTATTTGGCAATACTGATATAGCAGGGGAATTTCTGAGGTCCTTTGGTGAGAGAAAAGTATAACTGTAATGAAAACTTAAGGATTTTTTTTCCTTATTCTTCCCTTCTCAATTTATATTGCAGCATCTCTGCTATTAGAAAAGTGAAAGAAATAGTGTAAATTTCTTAATAGCTAAATGAGGCCTGAAATAGACCTACAAATTTAAAAGTCTATAACCCTAAGCATAAAGAGAAATTAACTACCTTCCAGCATTCTTGTAGAAATGACAACTCTTTATCTAGCAATAATAATAAAGATCGGAAAAGTTTATGTTTTCATTTAATAGCTAAGCATTCTTTTAAAAATTTACTTCTACTAATCCTTTATGCTTGGTCAACCATGAGACATAAAATGTTGAAAATCTCACGAGCACTTATACGAATTTGTGTTTGGCATGCAGAACCTCATTATATTTGTAAAACAATGTTAATTAGGACTTATAAATTAAAATATGTAAGGTAAAATAAATTCTAATTGCCTTAGCCATGAAATAAAGGACTGTCCTATATTTGAGTGTTGATTACTCCTCAAGAGAGCAGCCCTGGGTATCTGTACAAACTATCAACTCAGTCAGTCTATACACAGTTTTCTTCTTACAATTATGTCTTCTTTTTTGAAGTGAATTTTTCTGATAGAAATTCTATGCCTCAATTGACCTCTTCTTTCTCAATATCCCATGAATTGTTTTTCTTATTATTTTTACTCTATTTATCCTTTGCTATATCAGCTCATGGCTAGATTTCACTAATTTGCTTTTAATTTCTTATAATTTCAGGATTTAAAATAGATACTCAGAATAATAATGAGTAGTAGCTAGCTCTGATTTATTGATTACTTATTAAATAGGTCACATGGTGCTTGCCATTCCCCACATGTGGTCTCATTTAATTCTCATAATAATCCCATGAAGCAGACAACCTTATCTCCATTTAAGAAATGAGTAAAATGAGGATCAAAGAGTTTAAGTAAATTCAGCAATGTTTCAAGGTTAGTGAATAGTAAAACCATAATTGAATTCTTGGTCTCTCTGACTCTAACACTTAAATTCATCAATATTAAATACTCTCACTTATTTATGGACATATTCAATCCCATGGGGTCTTATGAAATGTCATTATAAAATGTCTTCCCAGATCATAAACAAATTGCAAGTATATTTTGTTTAACCTAATCATAAAGTATAGTTTTAATATCTTGTACTAATTGCTTATCAAACATACAGCCTTATACTGATAGACTTCAGGTTTATGCCCTGTGGTGATGCTGACAAATTTGCATGGGAAAAACAGATCTGAAAGTAACAATTCCAATGTTAAAAATTCTTGTTTTCTTTATTTTTATGTAATTCAACTTAATTTCTAACATGAGCTCCCATTACTGCACGATGATAGAAAATTTGATCTGCTTAATTCTGAGTTCTCGTGGCCTAACCCATTGATTTTGCAGTCATTGTAGGCTCATAACATAGTCCCATTTAGAGTTAAAATTCTATCTCCAATGAATCTCTTTCTACCTGAAGAAATTTTGAGATGATGCCATTTCAGAACTTCAATCAATTGAATGGAAGAGTATTATCTGTGTCTTCCTCTGTTTTTTCTTTTTTTTTTTTTTTTTTACCTTTTCTTCCATTTTTAAATTCTCTTGTGGGGCTGCATGCAGAGTAATGTAGTGATATCTGGGACACCCTGTGGATCTAACCTTGGCTTTCGGTGGGCTCTCTATGTCATTGTCAATCCACTGGTGTTTCAGCTATGTCCTTATACCATCTCCAGAAGGGAATGAGTAAGGTATATCCTAGGATATATTCCCCACTAACCTTTACAAGGCCTCCATGAAGGTTGTTGGCACATTTTCTCTAACAATTTCGTGTAACAGTTTCCTGCTTGGGAACCCAAAGAACTTTGTGAAGCCTTCACAAAACCTCAGAATACCATCCAAGGCTTTCTTGTATTTGAAATTAGGTATGTTCCTCTCCTTTGAGTGTGACTGAATTTGATGACGATCTTTCAAAAGTAAAGAGAAGGGGGAAGAGGGAAAGTAACGTTATAGTGAAAAAATGTCTCAAACATCACCTTAACCAAGTGATCAATCAAGGTTAACAACCACTGATGTGATGTTGGTATATGGACCATAATGTGATGAGAAGGACAACTCATCTCCATGGTATTATTCTCAAAACTCATGAGAAACCATTAGACAAAATCAAATCAAGGAACATTCTACAAAACAACTGATTGGTACTCTTCAAAACTGTCAAGATCATTAAAAAAATGAGGAAAAGAGAAACTTTCATAGATCAAAGGAGACTAAGATGGCATGACAACTAAGTGCAATATGGTATCATGGACTGGATCCAGGAAAAGAAAAAGGACATTAGTGAAAAGAATGCATGATGTGTGTGTAAAATTTGCAGTTTAGTTAATAGTATTGTATCAATGTTAACTTTGCAATTTTGACAAATATATCATGGTTTTGTAAGACATTAACATTAGGGGAACATGGGCAAATATTTTGAAAAGTGACATTGTAAACAAGTCTATCTTTACATAAATTTGTTTCTGAAAATAAAGAGTACTGCCTATAAAAGTTCCCATATAAGTATGCTTTGAAACCTAGAATTCTAGCTCTCTAATCTGATTATGGGTCTACCAAATGAATTGCTGTGACTAGTATTGAACATAGTTTATAAAAATGTGAAAATGAAAATATAGCACTTTTTAACATGAAAGAATAACTGATAAACATAGGGAAAGTTCAAAACCTACTAGCTTATTTCAACAAAATATTTGCCTAATTAGTGAGCAGAACTGAAATATGAGCTTCAGGATTTTTCAGATGCAGGCTATATGCATTTCTTTCATTTGGATCTATGAATTTTTACCACTTGACTTTTCCAGTGATGAGAATCATTAAAACAATAAACAGAGTGTCTCAGTAAATAGAATTTAGAACCAGACCAGCAAATCATTCTAGCATAAAGTTTTAAATCAAGATTTTCATGACAGTTATATATGTTTAATCCTACAAGCATCAAACAATTTTAATAAAATTTTTAGCACCAGTAATAAAGAGAAGAGAATAATATTTCCTAAACATGTTTTTATTTTATTTTTATCACATCCATTTTAATTTGATGATTTTGTGTACATTATATAAAACACAAATATATTACTATAGTAATATATGCATATCTTGTAGAGATTATGATAAGGACATGACTATTTACGTATCAAGAAATTATTGGCTTCATTTTTAACTGCAAAGATTGTTTCTCAAAAAAAAAATACTGAAAATATCTGCCTCTTGCTCTCCACCCTAGGCTATATCCTAGAAAGATTGTCACAAGTTCTCTCTACTCTCCTTCCCAAGCTTAAGCAAATTTCCCATAAGGAATAGAACACAGACAGTAGTGAATGTTCCTTAACTTCAAATTCTTTTCCTCATCTCCCATACCTTATCATGTTTCTTGATAGAAAACAAGGAAAGAAGACTAATCTCAGCCAGGCTATGTAAACCTTCAAACTTTTCTGTCTTACATCAACTCTTGAATTTAGAAATAAAAATCAGGGGTTACTATTTATTGTCGTTTTACTTTCTACTTTTTTTTTCTTGAGAAAATAGCAGCCCCATATCTCCGATTTAAATGGAGTGGTCATTGGAAATAACAGAATTTACCAATTAATGTGGGTGTTACTGTTTCGACTCATCTGTACAGACTTCACATAGGAAATAACTACTTTAAGTTTATTTAAGGAGTAAACTCTGTCATGAGACAGGTCTAACATGGATAATTCACACACACACACACACACACACACACACATACAAATGTGTTCCTGATTTACACGGCTGCTTCAGCTAACCCCAGGGCACGGAGCCAAAGGGCAGCCAGGCATCAGGGTATTCCAGCCTGGAGTGGGTGTGCTTTGATACAAAAGAAAATCGTCATGCAAACTGCACGTGCCAATGTGGCACAGATTTTAGAGAATGAACCCTCAGGCCCTGAAAAAAATTAATGAGTTCTGCCTCTCCTTTCTGTGACCTTTTAGTTAGGTTTTCATGGGAATTTGTTTTCTTTGTTTTAGTCTGAGCTGTTCTGCAAAGAGTCACAGTGGGATAGTGGATCTGCAGAAGTGCTCTCATGGCACAGATTTTGCAATCTACCACCGAGTTGCTGTCTCTTGAGTAATTGAAGGTCCTGAACAAGACAAATTCACGTACTAGTCAAATATTCTCTTAAAAATCCAATTCAAGAGTTTCTTTTCTGTGTTGTCCTCTTTGACAGTATATTATTTTGCAAAGAGCCTATTCATCTCATCATCACTCCTTTTTCCATCTTTCCGACCCTGCTTTCATTAAAAGATTAGATTATTTTACTTATCGTGTTACAAGAGAGTAGAAAATAGGGACATGAGCAGTGGACCTGGGGTGAGAAAATCTGGCCTAAAAATCTGACATTGACACTTACTGTGAGATTCGTGCCTCAGTGTCTTATTCTATAGCATAGGGCTAATAATCTCGGCCTTGATTTAAGTAGCAGCCACGGACATTGTGTTTCTGAATCTGTTCCACTCTGACCCCTCACCCTGTTCAGCGGCCAATGAGCTTTGAGTGGGATTGTCCCCACCCCACATCCGGAGTGGGTCCCTTCTTGACCCAAGTTTATCAGTTAATTTCCTCTCATTTGCCATTAAGACTGTCTCCTGGGTAGACAATAATGCAGGACTAAGTGAATAGACCTGATTCTTCCCACAGCAGTTGATCTAGGGGGGGCTTATTAACTTAATCTGTCTAATCAGTGTCTCTTTTCTTCAAGTAATAAGCTGTGTAGTATGAAGCTTGGTCGGATTCAAGGTTATTCAGAAATTTTAAATTAACCATGGCAATATTACTAATAATATCTAATATTCTCAGAACTCTTTCCTTCAGAGCACTCCATACCTGCAACAAAAATCCTTAAATCTGCTAGAAACTGTATCAGTAACCTTGTCTAATGAATCCAACACCATTGCCAATTATAGGCCTTACAATATATAAGGTCATGGGAAAAATAAAAAGGAAGGTTTCTTTTCTTTTCTCTTTCTTCTTCTTTTCCTTTTTTTTTTTTTTTTTTTTTTTTTTTTTGAGACAGGGTTTTGCTCTATTGCCCAGGCTAGAGTACAGTGGCATCATCATAGTTCACTGCAACCTCAAACTCCTGGACTCAGGAGATCCTCCCACCTCAGTGCCCCTGGTAGCTGGGACACCAAGCATGTGCCACCATTCCTGGCTACTTTGTTTTTCAAATTTTTGTAGAGACAGGGTCCAGCTATTTTTCCCAGGCTGATCTCAAACACCTGGGCTCAAGCAAACCTGCTGCCTTGGTCTCTCAAAGTGCTGGGATTATAGGTATGAGACACCAAACCCAGCCAAGATATCTTTTCTATTTGTATATTCTTATCAAATTATTCTGCTTTATTTGAATTTCCTAAAATACAATTCTCTTATTTTTTGAAGGATTCAGAAAATATAAACACATAATATGAATTAGAAATAGTTAAGGAAAAAGAGAAAAGTGAAGTTAGCAACATAAATTTGAATAAACGTAAGCCTAATTAAAAAGTACTCTACAATTATACACAAATCTTAAGGGCAGATTATAAAATTTGTTTAAAGTCAGGAAGGTCAATTTGTTTTATATAAAATTTAAAGTCTTATAGTTTGGAGATGTCTATAATACTATGTATTCTTCACTGCATCTTAATTTTTCAGGAATGTATGGTTTATTAGTGGTTATTCTGGCTTCTGTCCAACAGGGAAAGTGTAAGTATAAGATATTAGGAGAGGCTTCTTGTGTTTCTACTCATCAGTGATAGCTTTTCTACAATAAGCAGCCTTGGAAGACAGAGGTAGTGTCTCTCTTTGGAACAAAGGGCACATTTATATACTATCCAGTTTAACAAAGATAATGTCTCACTCTGAGATAGGCTTACTACCCATTATAAAAGATTTTGTTTCCTTTGCTGGGGGTTCTTTTTCCATAACAGAACCCAATGTGCATGCAGACATCACCCAGCCCTCTCCACATTGCGCTGTGAGAACTGGGTTTCAGGGAACCAGCACAAATCCTTATACTCTGGCTTCTGCTATTGCTGGAAATACTAAGGCCATTTATCTCTCATCCAGGAATCTCATATCTCTTACCAGCATGCATGAAACCAAGCAAGTTAAATATTAGGTAAGTAGGGTAAAATTTCAGATCCTTCATAGTTTTTGACATAGTAGTCTGTATTAGTTTGTTATTGCTATGCTATAGAACCGAAGTCCACATTTCCTTGCTGGGGCTGCTCTCAGCTCCTAGAGTACAGCCATACCATATTCCTTGCCACATGGCTTCATCCAGCAAAGCCAGAACAGATACTATACAAGTTGAATCGCTCTCACACTTTGAGTCTTTGACTTCTTCTGCCTCTGACCTCTAGATTCAGATTTAAAAAGCTTACATGATTAGATCAGGTTCACCCAGATAATCTCTCTATCTCAAGATCAACTAATTTGGGGCTTTGATTACAACTGAAAAATCCCTTATCTATAGATTCCACCCACACTCAAGTGAAAGAGAATGTACAAGGGTGAAACCAACAGGGATCATGTTGGAATTCTCCCTATCACAGAGTCCCAATATCTGTCATTCCAGCCCTAAGTTCTCAAGCAACCAGTGAAAACTGCATAGCGAAATCAATTCCTAAAATAACAATATCCTGAGATAAAAATGCACCAATAGGTTAGAATAACAATCTAATTCCATACTATCAGGAATAAAGATTTGATTAACATTTCATAAAAGGAATGCTGTGTACTGTAACAAATAACATCCTCAACAATATTCTTGCCATGAACACCATGATAGGATCTGTAGGTATATTTTTTATAACATATTTCAGCATAGACTGATGGAAACACCAACACACAATTCAGCAAAAGGAATTATATAAAGACTTCTTTTAAAGAATCAACATGTATACTGCTTTGCCAGATAGTCTTAACATAAAGGTAGATAGATATTATTAATGTATCTGTAGCAGGTTAACAAGGTGAAATCATGTCAAGGACCAGGAAAACAGTATAATGGTGAAGACAATAGGGAGTGGTGGCATCTGAGGCTAGCTAGAAAGAACACAGCCTGCCTCATGACATTCAATGTATCATGTTTAAAACACTACACCTGATAAACAAAATACATCTTCAGACTGCAGTGAGTCAGGTCTTCCTTGCAACCTTTAGCATATCTTCATGTCATTCAAGCGATCTCCTGTATTGTCATCTTACTTGAACTTTAGATCACCTTTGTCAGTAAGTTCAAGATTGTATGCCTTGCAAGGCATATGAGGGGTTGTCATCAAGTAAATGTCAGATCGGACTTAAATAATAGTTTTGTATTAGTTTTGAATTGTTTTATGTGTTTTTGTGATATTTCTGTTCAAAAGTTGCCGATGGTTATTTTGATAGTTCAGTTAAAAAATGTTGAGCTACTGAAAAACTAACCTCTTTGTGAATCTCTTTATGTATCACTTTATGAAAGAACAAACCATTTATGTGGTTCTAAGTAAATTGGTTTGGAAATCATTAAAATTTCACATTTAAGCTTAACTTATAAATAGCTATGTATCCTATTTCTAAGCTTATGCTGAGCAGAGTTGTGAGAAATGGAGAGCCTATAGATTTAATTAAACATCACTTTGATGTCAAAGAAACACAAATGTATATGTGGCATCTGTGCTACTCCTCTGGGTTCCAAGCTTCCATATTTAATTGTCTACTTGATATTGCTTCTTAAAATTTTATGACCATCTCAAACTTATTAAGAATAGATAGAATATATCTTAAAATCCAATGTCAGTAAAAAGCACCCCACCTATCTTTGAAAATTTAGTAGTTATGGATGGTTTCTCTCTTTCTTATCTTATTGTATTTAATCACAAAGTATGTTCTGTAGATTCTACTTCCAAAATATAGCTCAACTCAATGCACATTAGTCCATCTATAGTGCCACCATCTTTGTTCAGGTCATAATCATCTCTCACTTTGTATTGTACAAAGCCATCTTAATTGTTCTCCTACTCCATTCATTCTTCAAATCCAGCAAAATTGCCTTTCTCAGTACTAAGCAGATACTGCTACAACTTCACTTAGAACCCATTAATGGCTTCTTTATCACACCATGCATACCTCTATCTTAGGGCCTTTCTATCTGCTGTTCCCTCTGCCTGGGACATCTTTCCTTGGGAGATCCTCTTGGCTCTCTTGATCATTTCTTTCAGGTCATATTCATGGCCCCTTGTTAATGAAACTTTCTATAACATCCTGTCCAAAAAAATAGTTGCTCTATTCCCCCTTGCTTCTGATTTTCCTAAGCCCTTCTTTCTACGTAACATACTGTTTCTCTTACATATTTTCTTGCTTTGTCACTCAATGATAATGATGATTTAGTCTATTTGTCTCCCTGTTGAAAGATTCCCTCCCAATTCTTAATATGATAATTCCAACATATTATTTAATACACAGTTTAAATATATTTTGGTAGAAGTCTTTTATGACCACTCCATCTAAAGTCATTTCACTTCAATATACTAACTAACTTAGCAATATTTAAAAATCATAATAGCACAACTTAAAATCATTTCCCTTGGCTTTATATCCATAGGAATTAGCTCAGTATTTGTCAAATGATTGTTTGAATAACTAAATGAAGGAATGAAGCAAGTGTAGGATATAAATCATGACTAAGTGAAAATGCACCTAGGAAAAATTTTTACATATGAGGAACTTTTATAAAATGTATAGATTGTCAAATCCATTTATTGATCTGATTTTTTCACTTGTATCAAATTATATCTTTTAACAATCGACCTTACACACAAAGATTATGTATTATGATACTTAAAATCAGTCTCAGAATTAAATTCCCACTCTAATTCATATTAGCTACACGGCCATGGACAAGTCACTGAACATTAATTTATTTATTAATACAGTTAGATAATTATATCTTCATTATAAGTTTAAATGTGGTAACATTCAATTAATGGTTTTGTTTTTGTTGTTAATAGTATAAAAGGAAGGTGCTCATAGAAGTTAGGGAAAGCTCTTTTGAATAAGAAATAAAGTACAAGCTCACTCTGCACTAAGCACCCTGGAGGTAGATAAGTTACAAAGATTAGGATTTGCATAATTGGTGTAACTCATAGTTTGCATTAACCTTATGAAGGGCAGCCATTTTTCATAGGTGTTGAGAATAATGTTAAAAAATACCAAAACCTAAGCCCTAACAATCATGAAAGTTAGCATGGATTATTAAGCTAATTAAAACACCGAGACTCTGGAGACCTGAATTTTAATACATATTTGCCACTAACTTATAATGTAACCCTAGGCAAGAGAGCAGGTCTCTTTATTCTTTATTTTCTTCATCTGTGAAGTGAACGTTACCTTCCAGAGGTGGTTGTACTGCATAGCAATGAACTGATGGGAAGTACACTGTAAGAATGGCATCCTTATGATAATTGTAAATGAGTAAAATAAAAGGAATATAACATGGTTAAAAGAAACCTGTATCTAGAGAGATTACATTTTATCTCTTCAAATGGTTTACTATTCACAAGAGGGAACAGAATCATTTTGGTTTTGACTGTTTGGTTTACTCCACCCCCCACCATCACACCCCTTCAAATAGCATCCAAAAGTGAGCATTAAACTGTTCAGAATACTTCAACAACCTGAGGACTAGAAACAATTTACAGCCAGCAAATGTTAATTAATATTAGATCTTTACCAAATATACCTTAAAATGCAAGGTACACAGACTTACTTCCACCAGAGCACTCATTTATTGCTCCTTAATTAAAGCTCCGATGTCTATTGCCACTGCTTCTCTTGACTGAGCCCTTCAAGAAGCGTAATTGGGAAGTAAGATTGTGGTACTAAATGATGAACGAGTGTACCACTCTCTGTACTAAGTGCTGTAGTGGAATATAAAATGGATGGATGTCATCATGGTATAAAATATGGGCTTGAGTTTAAGATAAATTAGCCTACCTATAGCACGTTGCAATTTTCCATACAAAATAAATTTATTTCTACTGCCAAATTACTGTACATTTATTAATTTGTACAGGTTATATATTTTATTATTAAGGAGAATCTTTCTGTATAATAGTAAAGTGATTATTTGATTGTATCTTATTTGTTTATTGTTGTACTATAAAATACTTTCTCTGATATCCTGCAAACTTGCTGTCAATGTGAGGAAATAAGAACAAGAATTCAGAAAGTTTTAACTCTTTTATGTAAAATATTACTGGTTGTTTAGAGAAAGAGACATTTTTTAATTTAAATACCTTTAAAAAGAATATATTTTTCTTCTTTTTAGAGAATTGTCTAAGTTAATGTATAGAAAGCCCAAATTATGCAAGGGAATCTAAATTCAATGCTCATTACTCTAGAATGATGCATGCCTCTCATGGGGGTTAAATTGCCATTTTCTTTTTTATACACACTTAGATGGCTTTTTGTAATGTGCCTATAGGTTACTGATTTGGGCATACCCTTTACGTAGTATATGGTCTTATTTTAAAGCCATATGAATAAAGAAAATGAAAATAGAGAAAAGAAAACTTCAAGAACATTACATGAGAATATTTGGTAGCCAAAGACTACTTGTGACCTCCACCACATCTGTAAGAGACTTTCTGACATTTAAAAAAAAAAAAAAATCAGCAAGTATCAGATCAGCTTATTCTAACGAAATAGATTTTATTTCTGTGTATCAACCAGAAATACAAATTCAGTAAGAAGTAATCATAAATTAATCATGCTTATTTTGAAGTAAAATGTGACATTGATAATATTACCACATACTTTCTAAAGTCATTATAAAAACCAATACTATTCTGAATATTTCCTATGCTTCATCAGAAAAGACAAACTCAAGTACTTATATATCCCCCTAATGTCATATGTTTTTACAGTTTTAACAGAGCTCTTAAAACTATTAGGATTTCTGGAGTGAAGCATGAATACATTAAACCTATCATTAAGGTATTCCAAAAATTGTTGATTTCATTTGCTCTTTCAGTAAACTAATCCATAAGTTGATGGTAATTTTTTCTGACCTTCATGCAGGTGTCGCACTCGGAGTGTGGAATGTGGGATGACTGTCTCTGCAAATGTTTTGTTTGAAAATATAGTCCAATAACATTGATTTACAGTGATGTCTAGTCACAAAACCCTTATGAATACAGCATTCAAAACGAATAGGACAGTGACAGTACATCATTCTGGGGAAGGGGAACAGCTCGGCAATATGAATCATAGTCATAGATAACTGGTGTCACTTAGACCACATTAATATTAAGGAGTGTATTTTACATTTTGGAATTACTCAGTATGCAAATACTGCATTTCAACTTCACAGTACATACCTAGTCAACATGGGAAGCTATACAGCAAAGATTTTAAACTTAACAAAAATGATCACTGTCTTTTATCCCTATATAGCTATCAGTAACGATACTCTTTGAGTAAATAACAATAATACTTAACATTGTAATAATAACAATATAATCAATTAGCAAAAAAATATCAGAGGCACCAGCTTTCAAAGCTAGGGATTTATTATTTTATACGGTGGAAAGATTGGCAACATCCAAGATAGGTTCTGACTGAAATTTATGATTTTCTACATATTTCTCAAAGGAATGTGAAATATATGTCTAATGATGTACTTATACTTAAGTAAATAAAGATTTTGCTGTTAAAATCTTCTAGCTTACAATCTTTTGGATACTCTGGAGAATAAAAAATACCTCAACAATTGATGAATAGCTCTCTAAAATATGCCCCAGGAGTGGACAGAAAAAAAATTACTGATGTTACACAGACATTAGGAGGCAGTTTAAAGCAGCTTGTTAGTTGAATTGAACAATAGGGAAACTTACAATTTAACAGCTTTGCTAGCAGGTGTTCCTGTGGTGGAATAGCACTATATGTTTTACTCAATGATTGTGATAATACGATCGAGCTCTCCCCAAACTGTTTGTAAAAACTCAAGTAATAAAAGCACAGTATGGTTTCTTTGGTACTCTAGTGTTTCTTTAAACTATGTGCCCCCAAATCTGTCTGCTTTTGAAAATGTCATATTTAGGCCAGGGGAAAAATGGAAGTTTTGAAAATGGAGTTTGATTTAACATTATGTGCTTTGTTAAAGCCAGTATCTATTATATAAGTTTATTTTTTTTCTCAGCTTCTCAACAGATCATTAACAATGCAAAAACCTACCAATAAATATATTGTCACCTATATTCACAGTAACTAATTATAATAAAAAGACATACTGCATTTCCCTATCAGGCTTTCAGATAATATAAGATCTCTTCTGGTCATATCCTTTAAACCTTACAATATTTACAGATTCAAAAAGCTTAGCCTCAGGGCAAGATAAATCAGTTCACTATATGAGAAAAATAACATTAGTTAAGAATAACTATTTTAGTTTTACCATAGAAAATATATCTTTTTGTTTTGATTTAGATTTTAATTTCCATGTGGGACAGATAGTAAAAGTAGAAAATTATAAACACAAATATGCAAAAAAGAGAATTTAAAATAAACAAAAAAGAATGAGACCAATAACATCAATAGCTATAATTCTCTCACTGATATCTTACAAAGTTTTACTTTAGACTCAGGTACATGAATAGGCTTCCAACCCAAGCTGCTCTCAATTAGAACGTCTGTCTATACCATCTCAGTGGTCAGTCGTTCATTCAATATTTATTCATTTTCCAATAAAGTATCATGCCAGGTACTGAGGCTACTCAAATAAGGAGACAGGACCTGACCTTTAGGGCCTTGGTGACCAATAGAAGATACAGACATATGAATAAAAAATTGCAGACAAGTGCTATGGAAAAGCTATGAACAAGGTGATAGCAGAGCACAGGGCAGGGAACAAAAAACACCATCTGGCAATACCAGGCAATAGCCTAAGGATTTTATTTGCATAAGATTAGTAAATAGTGATCTCCCTGGGGACTGATGGCATGCACACCAGAGTTTGAAGGACAGCATTCAATTAAATCATTATTCAGACTTCAACATACTCAGGGATGTCAGTTTCCTAATGTAAATGTGTAGTTGCAGTTGTGATATTTTTTTGGATCTCGTGTCATGAATGTATCAATGAACTTGAGGTCAAGCCTATGAATATATGCAGTGAATAACGAAGCTTAATAAGTCTTATAAACAAGAATAAGATTAGTCATAACAATTTGTTAGAAACAAGATAATGATTGAATATTCTGCAACTATTTCCATAATCAATGTGTGTTTTAATATAAATTGGTTGCAAATGGTGTATTAACGTGTACTAAAAAATAATTCCACTGTAAATTTAGCCATTGTATATTTAAATTTACTCAATTCATTTTTATTGCCTGATTTGGCCTCAAACTAGAATCACTTTTGTCAGCAGCTATGGGAGAACAGATAAAATTTTAAATATCCTGATAAAATATTTGTTATATAGCATGCAATAATATAAATGAGAATAGTTGAAGACACAATCGATTCTCAAAAAGTGATAACATAAAAATTTTAAAATGATTATTAATCAAAGAAGTTAATATTTAAAAAGCAATGAGTCACCATTTTGTCTTATAATTAAAACTTCGTGAGTAAAGCCTGGTAAAATTGGCATTCTATTATCCTGTCCCTGCTAGTGTGGCTATTTAGTAAAATATTATAGAAATACTTTACAGAATCTAAAAATATTTACATTTTTAATCCAGTAATTCAACCTGTAGGATTTTATACAATAAGGTACACTAATTCTAAAAAGCCAGGTAATCTATCTACTGTAAGAATTACTTATGCATTATTGATAAATGCAAAAAAAAAGAAAAAATCTAGATTAAAACACCATTTATTGAATTTTGCTACTACTATTATTACTAATATAACCACTGCTGAAATCTATTGTGTTTTTATCATGTGTCAGACACTCTAATTGCTTACATAGACTATAGCATTTGATGAAAACAAAATCACTCTGTGTTAGTTATTTTATTGTTCTGATCTCATAGATGAGAAAACTGAGGCTGAGAGGTGAAATTACTCATCCAAAATAATAAAACTAGTAAGTAGAACCAATATACAAATTCTACCTGTGACCCAGAGGTTGCCCTTGAAACCCTCGTTCCATAATACATGGTAATATTTAATACTCGCAAGGATATCATTATCCAACTTTATGCATTACAATACTGAACTTTAGAGAGATGTGTAGTCCACAGTCACAAAGTTAGTAATAAAGCCACACATCTTATGTCTCCAGAGTCATACTTTTAATCTTTGAGTTATGTTGCTTTATATGGTAAACCCTACAGAACTTGGCGTTTCTAGATACTCTAATTTTATATATCCCGGGGCCAGATTTTGCTTTTATTACGTGACATCAGATGTGATCAGGTATGTATATGGTGATTTGAGATAATCGATAATTTAAAAAATCATTATGTAAATAATTAGTAAATCTATTTAGTCCCTTAGTCTTATGATTATGATGACTCAATGCAGCATAGCCAATCTTATGTTATAATGAAAAATGAATAAAGATGAAAAAAATATATATATGCAATGACTATTTAAATGTAAAATAAATATGTGAAAAAGACTGCAAAGAAAGTAAACAAAATTATTATCATAACAGTGGAAATATGGGTGATTATTTTTAATTTTCTTTGCCTTGATAGCATTTTCAAACTTAAAAACTTAAATGGAGTGATAAATATTTAAACAAATGTTAAACTATAGCAAAAATTTAAATCAGATAGTAAGAGCTGATATTCTCCTGACTACAGTATGTAATTCATTTATTTAATTTGTTGCAGATAATTTTACAACATAGGTAGAAATAAGGCCAATTCCTCAGCTATAGGTTTCCATAATCTTACATATTGTGTTTTGCATTCCTCTAATTACTACTTTTAGAAAAAAGTATGACTGATAGTATTATTCTAATGTCTTTAGATCACTATTTGTAAGAGCTAATATATATTAGCAAACACATATATCCATATATACATTTATATATGATCAAAGATATATATGAAAAATGTATTTATACGTAAAATAATCTGGACAATCCTTCAATGTTTCTCCAAATACTTTGTTTAATATCATTAACTGATTGTGTAGGGCACATGAACCTGCACATTTATCAACTACTCAGTTGTGATTTATATATTTGATGCTAAAGTGAGATACCCTGATATAAACAGGAATTTCAGGGAATCAATAAAAGATATTAATGGAAATGCACATATGTTGTGATTAAGATGCTAGAATGTACAATACTTTGGTCACAAGTAAAACATGCTATAAAGAAATAAAAAATAGCAAAGGCTGAGATTAAGAATAATCTTAAAGACTCTATTATTAGTCATTTTTTTCTATATTGCTTATCAACTACAATGTATTTATGACTTTAAATCATGCCTATGTTTCATTATATGTGATTGGAAGATCATTCAAAGCTTGTTCTAATATCCCTTATAAATCTCCGCTGCAAAAATACTCCAAACAAGTCAACTTGTTGAAGCTCTGACTCAGGTGGGGCAAAGGCAATATATGTAACCTAAACATTTGTACCCCTGAAATATGCTGAAATTAAAAAAAAAAAAGTCATTAGGCCCTTAATATAATTTACCATAGCTATAAATTGGTAAGGATTATGGTATTTTCTGCACCAATATTTATTCTAATGGAAGCATCCTGAATATGACATATTGTATTATAGTAGACTATGTTACATATTATTATATTAGTTACAAATTCCAGTTATGAATCCCCTACTCTTTCATCATTTTATTTTATTTTATTTTTTTTTTTTGAGACAGAGTCTCACTCTGTTGCCCAGGCTAGAGTGAGTGCCGTGGCGTCAGCCTAGCTCACAGCAACCTCAAACTCCTGAGCTCAAGCGATCCTCCTGTCTCAGCCTCCCGAGTAGCTGGGACTACAGGCATGCGCCACCATGCCCGGCTAATTTTTTCTATATATATTTTTAGCTGTCCATATAATTTCTTTCTATTTTTAGTAGAGGTGGGGTCTCGCTCTTGCTCAGGCTGGTCTCGAACTCCTGAGCTCAAACGATCTGCCCACCTCGGCCTCCCAGAGTGCTAGGATTACAGGCGTGAGCCACCACGCCCGGCCCCTTTCATCATTTTAAAGAAAGTAAAGTCATGCTGTCTTTAGTTTTGTATGTTTTCAAACTTTTGAAGTTGGCTCTCTTTTTGTTTACATATGTAGTCAACCTATATTAACACACCTGGGAGAGTGTTGAGAATAAGTGTACTGTATACTGTCCTGTAACATTTATTCACAGTTTTAGCAAAGAGAGGCAAAATATATCATAAAGCCTCTTTATAAATTTAAATAATTAATGAATTATATTGTAGACAGGTTCCCCAAAATATTTACACAGCAATATAAAATTGTATATCAAATTAAGAACCATTGGTACACATTAAAAACACTTGTGTAATATATTCTATTAATGGATTTGGCAAAAATGTCAATACTAAATTATACTTAGGCTATTTCTTTGAGGTTCTCTTTTGTAATCTTTAAAATTGGAATGAATATCATACTCTGATGATTGGTAGTTTTTTATTAAAACATTTCCCATTATCCACATAATTAGAATATTAAAACATAAGTAGAGATGCTAAATGTACTTAGAAATCTTAAAATCTGTTGAGCATATACAAAGATAGAGCTATGTCCGCCTTTTGTCAGTATAGGTGAGCATTTCTGAGGATGTTCAAAGTTATTACAAGGTTTTGTTGTTTTGTTTGCTTCAGATTTCCATCTGGGAATCTGGTCAATCTGGCCTCCTCCATGGAGGACTGGGGAAGTGGTTTTGTTTCAGTAATAAGGGAAGGGTGTTGGGAGAGTTTAGAAGGTCAGAGCTTCTTGATCTCTGACAAACACTGATTAGTGAAAGTGAATTTTCAAACTCCATCACCTTGGGAACAATTAGGCAAATAAACTCAGGGGCTGAAGGAAATAGGTAACATAAAAATTAATATAGTATTTATCTATCTATTATCCTATTTTCCTTTCTTTGTGTCTAATTTATACAGTTCGGCACCATGTAGTTTCAGATATTGGTCTTTATTCTGGATAAAGGTAATCTCAAAGGATTTATAAAATACAATCAATCATATTTTAAGAAAATCTATTTTCCAGAGTATTTGATCAATATGACAGAGTGTAAATAGAGACAGAGTGGAGAATTAAAGTGAGAATAGAGATCACCTACAAAGGTAAGGAACTATGGCAGGACTTGGGAGTTAGAAGCCTGAATTATTCAATTTGACTATTACATTGTTCAAATTTCCCAGTGAAAGTCTAAAACTTACCTTCTACTTTGAGTGTGCAGATAACACTAAATTACCACTTCAGTATTTGTGTGTGTGTATAAAGAAAAAAATAGTTTACTGAATTTCATTGCCACTTTTTTGTAGAAGTATAAGAACAATGTTACCAGGAAATTATCTACAATAAAACATGGTCATATTTATAGTTTTCAAATAAGTGACAATATCAAAAGGAATATTTTTAAATGGAGAAAAGTACTATTAAGTCCCTAAGACACATAGTTTTGTTGTAAATTACTTTCTAGTTCTGTCCACACATACATAAAATTTACATTATTACAATTATACAATACATTGTATTTTATGCTCCACATATTTGAATTATCTTAAAACCAGTTTCTATGATTTCATTATCTTGACAGTAATTTTTAATGCTTTAAATTTTCTGTCCTACACATTTAAAAGTATAGTATATGAACATAAACAACTGAAAACCAAAGCTGATTATTTTTATAATATGTTTTTATAATCAACATGAACACAGCATCAAGCCTCTTTATATATTTTACATACTAATCAACAGATATTTACTGATGTGTGCAATGGTATCAAACTTTCAAAGCTTTTAAGTATGTGTGTATGTGCATGGACAGATGTGCTTACATATCTATACTATATATGTGAACACAAAAATATTTACATAGTGATATAACTGAATATCAAATTAAGAACCACTAGTATAAATTAAAAATAGCTATTACATTCTATTAATGGACTCAGCACAAATCTCCATACTGAATTATACAGTAGATTATCTCCCTGAGCCTCACTTTTATAATCTGTAAATTGGAATGAAAATACTAAGCACAGAATAAACAAAAGTAGTAATAGGATTTAATATGCTCTGTGTGAATATCAGTTGAATCTTAACTTTGATGTTACTGACAGACAAAATTAGGCACTATATTACCAGTTAATTGTTGCATTAAAAGTGGATTATATTGTTAATCTACTTATTTAAAATATTTGCAATCTTCTAGGATAATTGGTATCAAATTGTTCTAAATCTTGAATTAAACCTAACTATAAGTGAAAAGCCTGCAAATGATAGTGACGGTGTCAATAAATCTATGAAGTCTTTGGTCTTTATTGCAGTTAGGATGCCATCAATGGCAAATAATAGGACCTTGACTCAAACTTACTTAAGCCACAAGGAATTTTTATTATTTCACATAATGAGAAAGAAAAATGTAGGAAGTTTCTTTGGTTAATTTAATTGCTTAGAGACATTATCAGAGATCTAAAATATTCCCCTTTTTTAATCAAATTTTTTTACCATAGAAGAATGGACTTCAGGACAGCTTTCTGCAACAATGCAAAGTGACTATAGCATTTCTAATTATCATATTCAAATATGACATCTAGTAAATTCTAAGTCCATCTCTGTGTGCCTGGATTTGTGAGAATTCTGTATATAATGGATCTAATTTGATCTCACCATACTTAATAGATTTAATTTGTTCTTGGACTAATTTGCCACACTTGTGTCTTATGCCTAGTTCTAAATCAATATTAGCAAAAGGAAGCAAGATGACCACGAACAGCTTAGTAAAATTGAAAATCTGTTTAAAAGGAAGTGTGGGAGTTAATTAATTGTATAAACAACCTATACTGCTTCATCCAGTATTCAAGTGTTATTTAAAACTGATTCACTCATAATTATAGACACTTCCAAAGAATAATAGAAACAGAAATTAATGGCTAAAGTAGTTGCCAAAGGTAACTCTATGCTACAAATTCAAATGGAAAAACAAACAAAAAGCCTCAAATACTTCCATGTACTTTAAATGATGAAAGTATCATCACCAAATTGATTAATTAAAAGACCTGAGTTAGAGCCCTTACTGATTTTCTAGGTGTAAATATTCCCATCACGGGTCCATTTCCAGCTACCAGCATGAAGTCCAGTGGTTAGTGGCCCACTTATAACTAGGTCTAATTATTTTGAGGACCTAGTTATAATTTCTTTAAAGTTGGAAATTTCCCCCTCTGTAATTTCATCTTTATTCTGTTTTCCTCCTCTAGTTCCCCATGCCAAGTACCACCTTCTCACATACTATAAAATTTACCTATTTTTATATCTTTTTTTCTTTGTCACCTTTGGCTATAATTTAATCATTAGAAAAACAATTTCTTTTTTTTTCTCGTATTTTCCAAGTTCATAGAACAGTATGTGGAACCTGGTAGGCATTTAATAAACATCTGTTAATTTAATAAATAATAATTTGTAATAATCCAAATAATGTTTAAAATGTATGCATTCTTCTATTGAAAACTGCTGTTCTTTACAGTGGTCTTTTCTATATAAGTACATTATTTTTTTCTCAGTGTGTATCCTAGAAACCATATGGTTCTCTTACACTTTTAAATGTTCTCTCATATCCATTTGGATTTGAAATTAAACAAATAAACAAGCATTATGATTTTCCTTATATGCCAACTATAAAATCAATGCTTTGATACAAATAAATGACTTTTATACATAACCAAACTGAACCTTCAGAATTTTTTTTTTTGGTATCTTGCAGTGATAATCAAACAAAATATAGATATTTCTTTCTTTCAAGATATTACGTAAATCATGGGAAATAAACACAAAATTCTTTGGTTCTTGCAAAAATTATTTTAAATAAAATAGTTTCTACATTCAGAGGGTATAATTTCAAACAATTGCATGAATTTACCCAAATTGGGTTAAAATGTATGTCCACACAAAAATCAGTACATAGATGTTTATAGCAGTTTTTTTTCGTAAGTGCCAAAACTTGGAAGCAAACAAGATGTCTTCCAGCAGGTGAATGGATAAATAAACCTTGTTACATCTAAACAATGGAATATTTTAAACCACTAAAAAGCTGTAATATGCTGAGATAAAAATAAATAAATAAATAAAAGAAAAAAGAAAAATATTTTATTTGTTAATAGATATAAAAAATGAGCTATCGAACCATAAATACATAGAGAAATTTTAAATTTGTATTACTAAGTGAAAGAAGCCAATCTGAAAAACTATATACTGTATTATTCCAATCATATGACAGTTTGGAAAAAGAAAAGCTATGGAGACAGTAAAACGATGAATGGCTGCCAGGGATTAGAGCAGCAGGAAATACAAGTGGGCAGAGCATAAAGGATTTTCAAGGCAGTAAAACTACTCTGTAAGTTACTATAATGTTGGATACATGTCATTATACACTTATCAAAACTCATAGAATGTACAGAAGCAAGATGGAACCCTTATGTAAATTATGGACTTTTGTGATAATGATGTGCCAGTGTCAGTTCATCAATTTTTATAAATGTACCACTCTGGTGCTGTGTGTTGATAGTGGGGAGGGGAGTGTGTATGTGGTGGGGGAGAGGAAGGTAGCATAAGGGAACTATCTGTACTTTCTGTTCAATTTTTCTATGAACCAAAACTGCTCTAAAAAATAAAGCCTACTTAAAAGTGGAGAAAAAAAAAAAAACATTGACATCAAAAACCATATTAAATGTTGAAAATATACCACACACTGGCTGAGGATTTTGCAACACATATGAATGAAGGATTTTAGTGTCTTAAGTACATAAATCTTATGCAAATCAATAAGTACATGACAAATAATTCAAAACAAAATTATGCAAAGGATATGATGAAGCAAGTCACAGAATACTCAACACAAATGGCTAAGAATCCATTTAATTCAAGCTTAACCTCTTAGATAATATACAAAGTCGAATCACATTGTGATTCTACTATGTCATTCAGATTGTCAAAACTTTAAATCTAAAATTACCAACCACTGTTAGGTATGAGAAACAATGGCATTCATACATTGCTGGTGGAAGTATAAACTGGTATAATTTTTTTTTAAATAATAATTTGGTAATACCTATTGCAAGTGTATAACTACTTTTCTAGTTATACATAGAAGAGAAAATGTGCCCACGTACATTAAAAAGACATTTGTAAGTATGATCATAGCAACATGATTTATAATGATAAAAAGAGGTGGGGGGAACTACCTAAATGTTAACAAAAAGAGAACTTATAGATAAATTATATATATGTATATTTCATAGACAAAGCATTGAAAATGAATGAATCAAGCTACTTGAATTAATACAGTAGAATCCTATAAATATTTTCAGTAAAAAAGTAAATTTCTTATGGCAATTGAATGCAATGAGTTATTTTGATTGGATCTTGAAGCAAAAAAAAAACTGCTATAAAGGACATTATTAAGATAATTGGATACATTTAAATTTGGGTTGTATATTAGATAATTGAATTACATAGTGGTTACCTGGGAGAATTCACTTATTCTTTGGAGACCCGAGTAGTGAGATGTAAAGATGTAAAGTTTATATTGCCCACAACTAAGGTTTCCTAGAAATATAGGTAGAATGAGTTAAAACCATGATCTTAATAGGGGATCATAATACAACTATATTACAAAGAGACTATATTAGTCAAGGTTCTCCAGGAAAACCTGGAGAGATGTCAGTATACATCCAGAAACCAGATATTTCCAATCTGGTTTCTGATTTTATATATATATATATAAAATCTCCAGGTTCTCTGGAGACCCCTGACTAATACAATACATATCTCATATAATTATATCCATATATATGAGGAGATTTATTATAAAAATTGGCTCACATGATTTTGAAGGGCAAGATGTCCCACATTCTACCATCCGCAAACCAGAAAAGCTAGTGGTATAATTAAATTTGACTCTGAAGGTCTGAGATCCAGGAAAGGCAATGGTGTAAGTCCTAGTCCAAGTCTGAAGGCCTAAGAATGAGGACCTCTGATTCAGAGGTTAAGAGAAGATAGATGTTCCACCTCGAAGAGAAGCAAAGCAACCCTTTCTCTGACTTTTTGTTCTATTCAAAAAGTTTGTTCTCAAGGGATTGGGTGATACCCACCCACATTGTTGGGGGCAATCTCCTTTACTAGGTCCACCAAGTCAAATGCCAATCTCTTCCACAAACACCATCACACCTAGAAATAATGCTTTACCAGCTCCCTGAATTTCCTTCAGCCCAGTCAAGTTGACACATAAAACAGCCATCACAGAGACGATTAAACAACGGGGACAAGTACGTTTTGTTTGGAGAACCTGTGTGCCATACAAGCAGAAAATATAAATGCATCAATCCATTACTCAAATTCAAATATTTATTAAAACTGAGAACACATGTGGTCAAAAATAAATGCCTAACTTATTTCAAAAATTAAATTTTATAACTGTCATTTTCTGAATATAATGCATTGAAGAATCACATCAGCAATGACAAGATTATTTTAAAAACCTACTAAAAACATCAAATTTAAGAAAGAGAATTCTAATAAAGCAAAGCTCAAAGGGCATGGGGCAAATGAATATAACTTTTTTTTCCATAAAGGTGTAACATATTCCCATAGGGGTATGCACAAACCAGAAGGTACACAAATGGGCATAAACATTTGGATAACTATTAAAGAAATGTGAAATACATCTGAAAATCTTTGAAAATATGGAAGGCTACCAAATCATACAGAGGATAGACTTTATGAATCGAGATTCCAAATTTGAAAGAAACAACGTTTTATTTTACTTTCTTTTTTGCACATCACATTCTGCAAAAAGAAAATACAGGATTTTGCAGTTAACTAATATTAAAGAACTTGGTGATGTGGAATATACTACAAATTTGGAAGAGATTTATTTAATTGTATCAGAGTTAATAAATATAAAAAAAGGATCTCTAAGCATCACAAACACTATACAGTTTAGTAAAACTTTTAAAAAAATACTTAAAAGATTAATCATTTAACAACATATTCCCAGAAAGCAAATTGCATCAAATTGGTAGAATACTATAAAACTTACATCCTGAAATAACTATCCATGATTGTAGGGAACCAAAAAAATAGATATGAACTATAAAAATAAACATAAATCTCTGGTCAGATTAGATTTTAGAAGATCATGTACAAACTATAGAATAAAACATATATATTGAAGGGAAAACCAAGAAGTGACAAAACTTTAGAAGGAAAGATGAAAGGAAAATACATCCTAGAATAGGCTAATGTCTGAGGAAGAAAAACACTTAAGGAAATAAACAAGCAAAACACTGAGTTATGCTGGCAGTAAAGACAAAATCAAAAACAAAAGGGGAAAGAGATGTATTCCAAAGTGAAATAGTATAATACTAGTATATACAAATGACAGTAAGAAAACAGAACTCTTCAACTTCTTATTTCTTTCTTCTCTATCAAAGAAAATGATTTTAAAATTGGAAAGAATTGAACAAAAATTGTTTGAGTGGACTTGAAAAACCTGAGCTAACTACTCATGCCTGTACCCTATGCACTGTCAGTGTGTCTTATTTTTTGAAGCAATGATGAATTACCAGTAGCCATTCATCTTCTCTCATTCACCTCCCATTTTGACCAATTACACTCATTTTTGAGATGACCATCTACAAAAGAGTTTGATTTATATATGTGTAACAAATTTATTGAAAGGTCTAAATTTATTGAGGGAGCAAGGAGAAAACCTCTTTACTTTTCTGTAATTCCTACCTTCAAATATGCTCCATTTGCTGTCTCCTTTGAATTATGACATCTTAGAAAACTCCCATAGCTTTCTAGTAGCCTTCAGGCATTAAAATAGCTTGCCATGTCCATATTAAAAGTTCTTTATATAATAACATATAACTGAAATTTCCCAGACCACCCCTACCCCTAATCAGTGTCTGATTCCTGGCTTAGGGATCTTCTGTGAGTAAGAAGGCATGATCCATCTTCTGCTATTTCTGATTCTTTTAGGATAGAATCAAGAGTCATGAGAGGAAGCATAAAGAGAAAGGAGCAACAGACATTTGTAGGTTTGTAGCTTGTGTTCTGTGGGACAAGTATACAAATTTTATACCTTTCATGGGGTACAGTTGTGGAACTCTAGTAGTTCATGGTTCCCCGATTAAGCCATGAACCTTTATGACCCAGTCCCCTCTGCTTCTGCCTCTACAATGTTACTGCCTAAACCTCTCATCCCTATAGTCCACCTTCTTGACTATGATACCCTTCACAGTGGCTTAGAACCACCTATCTTCTTCTAACTGCCTGATAACATGGAAAACACACACATCCTTATCCATCCAAACGATGGAAGTTTAGTTTGTTCTTCTTCTGTCCTTATTTCACATAACCTAACATTGTGAGCTGTAGCTGCCAGCCTCCCACCTATTCAGAATTATATAATTGAGAGGCAGGCAGAAGTTTCTCTACTCACATGACCTCCAAACTGCAGGGATGACAATTTCCTCCAAACATTTTCACAGCTCACCAATTTCTACAGCTTAGCAAACATGTACTATGAAATGGGTAAGATACCAATCTCCTCCTCTGGAAAACACCCCCAATGTTTACAAATAGTTCTCTCGAAGTGCACTCATTCAACTTGAGGGGGCAGGTCCCTTGCCTTACTCCACAGGGAGAAGAGTGGAAATCACAAAGCATTCTCTCAGAGGTCTACAATGCCACCATCTCAGTTATCCTGCTGTATTCTCCAGTATTATCCTATATGGGCTTATAGGGAGCAGTGCGTTTGAGAGACACAGGATAGATTTTTAGTGTCTTTTAGAACACTCTGGAGGAGAATAAGAGCCTGATAGTTAAGTGCCATCTTCAACATGTGAAGGCACTTATTCCTATTATCCTCAGAAACAGGACGAAACTCATTCAGTATTCTGTTACTACCTATATATCTACTTCCACTTCTATATATGTACATTTCTTTCAATAACAAGACAGGGATTGATTTTGTGATACTAGTTGGATTAATACAGAATTCTGTTCACTTGAACTACCTATGGGTTAAAATATGGGGAACCTACAGAGTGACTAATTTCTTGGCCATTCGGTGGCTATACTTGTCTCTAAAATTGGCTTCATTTTAGTGTTAGCTCTCTAATTTACATGAATGTATTCAAAGTTGTTAACATTAAAGTTAACCTAACCTTTGACATTTGTAAAAATTTTTGGATTTCAATGACTCATAACTTTGAGCAAAATCCTTTTGGTAATTTTTAAGCCAGAAGCAGGGAATAAGTGCACTTTTCCAATTTTAAGTTCAATTTAAACTTAGCGTGCTTCAATAATTCAGAAACCAATGAACTTTAAAAACTGAAGGTTTTCATGAATCCAATCCTCTCCCACTAAGATTAGTTCAGAATCATAGGCGAGATACTTTCAATTATTTGAAAGTTATATATTACAAAAATGTTTCTTCTGGGTTTGTTTAATATAAAACTGAGTAATTAATTCTATTTCAAATATGAAATATATTAAATAAAGCTGAGTAGTTTGTGGTACTGCATGAGAAGAAGGTGTATACATTTAACATATTAAGATATGGAAAATAAGGCTGTTTATATTGATCTAAACAAAATATTTAAAAATAAGACTAAATAATTGGCTTATAATAAAATCATTCTGATAAATTGGTTTATTACATTTTAAACAAATATTTACACTGATTTTATATTATACATACATGTAAATGTATTTTTAAGAGACTTCGCATTAAGTTTTATAATTTTAAGAATATAATTTTAGAACATCAATATCCAATATAACTTTCTTCAATGATGGAAATGTCAGATGTTTTTGCTGTTCAATGAGGTAGCCACTAACCATATACGGCTATTGAGCACTTAAATGTGCCTAGTGCAATTGAATCACAGAATGTTTATTCGAATTTTTAATTTTAATTAATTAAAATTAATCTCTATATCCACATGCAATTAGTGGCTATCATATTTGACAATTCAGCTCTAAAATGAAAGTCTCCTTAATGTTCTCCTAGTATGTGCATTTGTATTTTTGAAAATTGTATTTATTACAATACTTTGCAATGTTAGGATACACAGGATATTAGGAGACTCAAAGAATATTATTTTCAAAATAAAGTTGTTTAAAAACAAATTAATGATATATGGAAAAAGGCAGCATATATCATTGATATCTCTAAAAACCTGCCAATGTATATAGCTCATTGATGTCAATGATCACTACGAAATGAGTATATCATTCTATGGAATACAATGTTTTTGGACTTGTGTAATTTTTAAATAGAAATTTACAAGTCAGATTATCATAAGACTCTATATTACAAATTACAAAAGTATAATCATTTTTAGACATTTTTATTTTCCCACTTCCACCTTCTGACCTCTAAGTAAATTTCTTTGTATTTTATCATATATCTATAGTGTATTAAATTGGAAAAATAGTAAAGTAGAAAAATTCTAAAGTATAGAAAATGTAAGCAGATTGTTTCTTCCATGACACATGTGTTCTCTACAGGGGAACTTTGTAGTGCTGAGTTGCAAAAGATTCCATACTCAAATCTGCCCTTGGGACTGTCTGTCCTGTTCTTATTTCCAAAGATGAATGTTTTCTATACTCTGCCAAATACCAGAAAGAATGAATTCATTCAAGGCTGAATTATTTAAAAGAATCTTTTACACACCTCCTTTCAGGGACTTTCTTTTGTTTCTGTTTGGTTGTACTGTATTCTATAGTGACTTCCAGGATAAAAATTATAAAAGAAAATATGAAGACCATCTGAAACATTTTATTTAAAGGTAATATTAGTTAGGAAAGTGATATAAAATTCAATGCATTCATTTTTATTACAGTCAATAATAGTAATACCTTCTTTATAGGATTGTTGTGAGGATTAAATAAGCTAATATAAATTGAACACTGGTAATGACACGTACAATTAGTATTAATCTTCTTTTAAGGTAGAATTCTTTCACAGCCACTGTTAAATTTTATTTTGAAGAAAGTCCTAGGAATTCATTATGATCTCCACAATGTTGCACAGATTCTGAGAAGTAGTGCTTTCCAGAATTGCATAATTTTGTTATGAAAAATCTAAATAACAAAATTTAGTAATTTCTGTGTCATATCCTCAAATGATATTAGTGAGCCGCCATCAATGGAATCAGTGCTTTAAGCTATTTCTCTACTAATGGAAATGGATTTGCCTCTTCCACCCATATTGTCCTGCCCAGCCAATGTCATGCTTTTGCGAGAGTGCTGACCAGCATTATAGGAGCAAAACGACCCCCAACAGTAATTAACTCAGGAGTCATGGTCAGTTGGCCTAACTCATTTCAGTCCACTTCTATCTTTCAGTCCAGGTAAATCAAGAAATCATGACAGGTTTTTAACATTCTGGTTATTTATTTCAGTCTGTAAGCCATGGATTGTGTTTCTCCTCATTCTCATGAAACTTGCTTAATTATAAGAAGGAAATATGTTGACAGAATGATATTTTTACCATATGAACTAAAAGAATTTTAAGCAATATTCTTATACTATTTGTTAATAGAATAAATTTTAAGAGATATTAATTGAATAAGCCCATTTACAGTTTTAAAATGAAAATGCAAATGTCATTATAGTTTTTTCTATTATACTCAAAAGTAGGGAACTTGTTCTTAAAAATAATACATTAATTAACAGTGAAATAGTATTTTTAGAAAGCCAAATGTTTAAGGACATCACAGGGAAAGAAAATAATTTTTCAAAATATTTGTTTTCAACGAGTTTAAAGGTGATGTTCAAAACGTATTCATGGGAAATAATACTACAATGTTGTATGCAATAAGTATCAACTGCTTACTTTGGATAGTAAGTATAAAAGAGGTGGGACTTTATCTAGGTGGTACCAGAATTTGGAAACATGAATGGAAGAGTGAAGTGGTAGAGAATGGTGTAAACAGAATTTTATAACAGGGATCATAATATGGATGGCATATTTGCTGTAAGATGCATAGACAGGAATCTTTTCAGGAAGAGGTATGTGTAAGGAAAGCAGATTAATGTTTTATTAGAGAGTCTGAAATACCAGTTTTTGGAACTTAAACTAGTAGGAAATGGGAAAACAATGAAATTTAAAGTTGGGATTGGTATGTATTCTGAAAATCTTTAGGGAATTCATCAGGTGGTTAAGTGCAGTATGTATTTGAATAGGAAGATATAAAGCAGGGAAACAAGTTAGGATTTTATGGTGGTTTTAAGAGTAGTATAATAGTAGTAAGAGGAAGAGTAGTGATAGCAGCCATTATATTTCACTTTAAAGTTATTTGACGCAGTTGCGTTTCATATTTTACCTTCTGTGATTGAAGAAGGACTGACAAATGACTGATCTAGCGTTGAGGTAATGGCAACATAAAAGAACAGAGAAGTGGAAGTTTGAAAAAAAATAGTGTAGACAAGGCCAGGCAGTATTGGTATGGGAGCATAAGCAAGATAGCAGAGATAGCTCTGAAATGAAAAGAGAAATAGCAGAAAGAGAAATAGGAACTACTTTGACAAGAAATCCTATTAGTTCTTTGATAGAGTGTTGAGTCTGAAGTAATAGCAAAACATTAAAGTATAAACGCCCAGTAAGTAATTCAAACCTGGCCACTCATTATATAGGAGAAAGGTCAAGGCTGAAGATAAAAGTGAATAATTCTCAAGAGTATCTTGAGAAGTAAAGACCACAGAGAATTACTCACTTTCAGAAGAGAAAGAATGAAGAAATTTGGAAAACCAGGAAAATTCAATGTCGAGATACAATTAAACAAATGATTCTTGAGCAAAGAGAGCATGTGCAATAGTTTGGTCAAAATTTCAAGATTTTAAATTTCAGTGATTGAGAGAGAACTTTTGGATGGGGAAGAACATTACTAATGATCTTCCTGTCTGGACTTTCAGATCCCAGGCTGATGGAAAGATTAAGAAGTGAAAGATGGTGGGAATATTGTGTCAGGCAGTATCAGAAAAAGAAGCAAGAAATAAGAAGGGGATAACACAAAAGCTTTATGAAGGCAAAAAGGTTTAAAGGCAAAGAGATCAGAGAAGAGAGTGAGATTCAACATGCTAGAACCATAGGAACAAAGAGATATATCGGGTCTGTAAGGGAGCTGAGAGTGTAAGTGCAAAACCAGAAGGAGGAAAGGCCCTCTCACCCAGCCACTCTTGATATAATTTCCTAATTAAAACTCACTGCAAGTACAATATCAGCTGAAGTATTTTTTTAAGTTATTCCTTCATCCAATAACCATTCTGAAATTCTATGAATAATATCTGCATGTAAAAAACGTAAAAAAATCGAGCTCAACCATCCTAGAAAAGGTACACTTCAGTCATAAAGAATTGTACCGTCATCCACATGGCATTATAGATCTTAAAAGTGGGCTCACAGGGCAAGTATTCAAACCAATGATAAAGAAAAGCCAGTTCAAAGGATCTTCATATTATGAAGTCATATTTTTGTACTCAGATCCTGATTTTTACACCTTATAAAATTGCTTTTTTCAGATAATACACATGTATGGAATTTATAGTGTTTTGTTCATAATACAAACCATGCTTTCTGCTTTTACTAGTTTTAGCCCACATTTGTTGCAATGGTCAGGTCATTTCCTTCTTACCACATAAAGTGAAAAAAACCTTTCTGTGAGGAATGATGGAAAGAAATACTTAACATTAGTAGAACAATAATGTCCTGCATATCTCAGAAAATAGAAAGACAGTGTTCCAGATAACTTCTTTTACCTGCAGTAGCTTTCTATGTCAGTTAACGGCAGAGTATTCACATTACAACAAGTTCACACCAGTTTTGTTTCTGACTAGAACAGTAGTGGCAATATTAATAACCCGTTAAGATGGAAACTCTGTTTAGAAACAATGAAGTGAGCTTTTATAAGTCAGTAAAATCAAGTCACTGTTTCAAAAGAAAACTTGAATTATAGTCAAGGTTAAATTTGCCTTCTAAACTTCTCTAGTATCAAAGTTCTGAAAGGATCAATATTTTTTGTTTCTTAGGCCAAATTGTCTGTAAGATACTCTTATCTTATGAAGAGATAGCTGAGATAGAGTTCTAGTATGAAAATATAGTTCTCAGCTGAACTTAATTTTTCTTCAAGTTTTCAGGGCATTGAATACTTACACTAAAATAATACTCATTTTTTCTAAGAAGGTGTAAAAAGCAATATTGACTAGAAAATGCTTCTGTCTACTCTTTATGTATCTATGATACATCATCCACTTACCCAAGAAACACAAGAGTCACTAAGTCAATTTATAATCGCAAGAAACACATTTTTCCAACAGTATTGCTATTAGTGGTCATTTTTATCTCTGATCCCTAACACTGCATAAGTTATCCCTTTATTCAATAACTATTATGATTTATTTCTTCAGATGTAATTCAATGTAAATACTGTGCTTCAAATTAGTAGCAGCATTACCAAAATATTGGCAGTACAGACCAATCTGTTTTTCAGGGCTAAAAACTAATTCTGTTGACTTCACTTACAGTATGACTAATGTCATTGTTCAGATTACTTGGACAATAAAGAGAAATAATTATATCTAAGGGCCTTTCTTAAAAATAATATAATACTTTACTTTTCAGTTTGAAAGGTTTTTTTTTTTTTTTTTTGTCTGTATTAGTATCTTGTGGCTAAACTCTAGTTTTAATTCAATAAGGTACCATTAGTGGTCAACAAAATGATTTCAAAGTATCAGATGCATGGTGCTTGGCACATAGTAGGTCCCAAATAAATGTTAGATATTGTCACATTTGAAAAAGGAATCTCAGAGTGTTGTCACTTTTCCAGCCTAATAAGATGAATTTTTTTTTCACACAGTGTAACAAAATATTGGTCTTTGCAGAGAGAGAACAATTATAGTATCTAATAAAATTCTTAAAAACAGACATTTAGATAATTTTAAATAAAATAAATAATTTTAGATAAATAAGAATACAATTTTATTCACTGCTAAATTTTGGTGATGTATTTTGGGTTTTTGTTTGCATATTAGTATGAGATTACTGCAGTGAGGAAGTAAAGAATACAAGAATGTAAGCTCCTATGAAACAAGCCTATTTAAGACATACTTGTTTTGGACTATTAAATTGATTAATTATAATTAACTTAAATAATTAAGGAACATACTCTAATATATGGATTTTCTGTTGATATAGTTTGAATGACAGCCAGTGAAAATATTAAAATGTCAACTGAATATATCTGAAATCATATAATATTTTATCTTTGTGCTGAGACATATAGCCCAGAAAATAAAAATTAATAAATGCAATCAAAATCAAGCCTCTGCTCCACAGGGTGTAGTAATATAGACTATGGATCCTCTTATCCCCTTATAAGTCAGTAAAATCAAGTTCTATTTCTTACTCTTTCAATATACTATACATTGGTGATAGCTACTTATGTCCAACTTTTACTTTGTCCTTATTCTCAGAAACCAATCCAAATCTTTACAGAAGCTGAATATTTTCTGATTGCTCTTCCTGCCCTTTTCCTTTTCCTTTTATTTCTGTTATTTGCTTTTCCCAAGGAGTTAATCTTGAGGTACAGGTTACCCATTCCTCCCTTTCCAGTTCTCCTTCCTTCCTCACCTGTCCTCTCCTCTGTTCTCTTCTCTCCTTTTATCTTTTCTCTCTCTCACTCCTTTGTTCCTCTCTTTCTCTCTTTCATTCTCCCTCTTCATGAATCAACTTTTTATATCAAACTCCCAGGAATGGATTTGGAAATGGCAGAATTCTTTATTGAGAGCAACAAAGAGGCGGCTCTGCAGGCAAAGACAGATTTGCCTTTAAAGGGTGAAGAATCTTGGTGGTGGAAATGGAATGTCTGTGAATAGTCTCTTGTTAAATGTTTTTGTCCTTATTACAAAAAATGTTGTGTAAGGACTTGTATGAACATGCCTAACTTTGAACTCAAGTGTCAATCTTGACAGTGATATTGCAATCCAGAGTTTAACACCTTGCTTTGCAGCTAGCAAGATTCCCCAATTCAAAATGTATAAAACCCATTAGGCATTATGAAGTCAATAACCTCTCTCTCCATGGATACTTTATTTAAAGATGGAAATGGAACCATTTAAGTCATGGAGATAGTTACCCATCTGCAATTCTGGGCACCTAAGGACAATGTTTTCCATGAATGAACTTTATTTTGACTCATTAAAAGGGAGCATATGGAAATAATTCCAATTTTACTTACCTGGTATGCCAGACAAGAAAAACTACAATCAGTAATACTTCAAACTGTACTATATGGTTTCCAAAACCTGCTCACTTTCAGTATTGCATTTGACCCGTAGCACCCTGTGAGTTAGCTATTATTATTTCAATTTCATAGATGTGGCAACTGGAGCTCTGAGAGGTTAAATGACTTGTCCAAGTTCAGATAGTAAGTGACAACAGGGCCCAGAACCTATGACTTCTAAAATTGGCTCCAAAGATAGCTATTCATTTTCTCAGACAAAAACTGAGTCTAAAATTTATTATGTGGATAATGGGTTATTCATTGCCTTTTGTGTTTTCTCACAAGGAAGAGACACCAGGACAGAGACGCTCGATATATCGAAAGTAATGGGGGGTAGAGACATCAAGCAAGCGGGTTGGACTGTTGAGCTTCTCTCTATATTTCCCTATATGGTGCCTTATGAATATGACATCTGTCACAATAGCCTTTGTACCTTGAATCCTTTTAACAAATCATAAAAGATACAATGATTGGGTCTCTATAACCATCGCAAATTGAATGAAAAACCTTTTTCCCCCCCTTTCCATCCAATTTGCCTGGAGTCACCCTATGGTCACACCTGCGGTGGGGATCACAGCTGTGTCTCTGATTGAGGTTATGGTCACAGAGATGAGTGGCACTGGGGCCAAACCCCGTACGGTCACATTAACAGCTAGTCTCTGTCACTGGGTTCAGAACACAGTGGCTGCCTAATAAGTGGCTGCCTGACTGAAGCATCAAATGAACACAAGAAAGTAGCTTCTGAAGCCCTCCCTACTTTGGTCTCTGGGCCTATTGAAGTGAGTTCCTTGAGATACTCATTCCCTCACAAGTACACTGAGTACTTGTGAGCCCAGCCTAAGGCCCACCCTCAGTGACCAAGTCACAACTCTGCATGACAAAACTTTTCAGGGTCCCTTTTACAGACCACACTACCTACTTCGGTTAGTGGTTAAGGGAGTTACAGAATTGCCTCTCCTTCCAAACCCAACCACAGGGATGTTCCCGCCCACCCTCCTGGGTTTCTCCTCCTGATCTTTTCTTTGTAATCCTTACTCTGGGAAACCTTTCTTTTATCCCAAGATTTGTTTTTCTTCTCTTCTTTGAGTGCAGTTATGCCTCATCTTATGAATCTCCCACCTAGACATACAAAGGAGAGGTTATGATAGGAAAATTTTTCCTTCCTATGGTTTTCTCTGGAGCAAAACTGCATTTAGCTCTAATGGTTTAGTAACGCACTTGATAAAATAAGTGACTTTAAAGCGTGGGCCTTCCTTCTTGATCAGTTTCTCTTTTTTTTTTCCCGCCTATAAAGCTTTAAAGAAAGATTTTCTTGGAAACCCCTACAGCATGTAAATAGGATGCCACAAATTAATAAAAGAAGAATTCTGCCATTTACAAAGCAATGTGATCAGCCAACATGCCACCCGGAATCTCTCTATGTAAACAAAAATAATCAAGAACATCATTTAAATGGATTTAAATGGATGTTTATGCTTTTTTTTCTGATTAGTTGAAATTGTATAATTCTGGATAAAAGTTGGAAACCAAACTAATGAACACATTATATGAGGCAACCTACATGGACTCATTTATGCAGTAAGTTTAAAAATACATAGATCTTTATAAACATAACAATTCAGAATGCTTTAATTATTGTGTTAGTATGAGGTAAAATGAAAACATTTTGTGCTATGATTAGGGTGGTTTATGTTGCCAAATATAGAGATGTTTGCTATTTTGCTTAAACAGATGTTTTTGTATTCTGGATTGGCCCTTTATTACTTGAAGAAAAGTAATACTTCTTTGGTACTTAACAGCACTTTCATAGTACTTTATTATTCCTTAAATAAGAACTATAAATTTGGAATGCAAGCTATTTGGAAGAAAATTCTAGTCTTTCTATATATACTATACATATAATTTTTAATTTAAATTCCCATGAATTATAATGCCCAATAAACTGTATGCTATCATAAGCATCATTTTATCATTCATAGTTGGGAAAATATGTATTCATAGATTCGGACTGTCTTCTAAAGTTTCATTATATAAACATATATATGCATCACATGTCAACAAATATGTCAAGAAATGTCTTATTGTGATAAATATGTTTCTCAATGATGCTTATATAGCAGCTGATTATTTTTTGTTTTTCTGGTTAGGTTATATGATTCTTTCATGATTTTAAAATTACTTTTATATTACCTTACAATAATATATCTAGATAACTATAAATAAAAACTTCCCAATCCTCACCTTCATGGTTGAAATATTAATAACAATACTAATAATGAATGATTCTTATTTAATTAAATAACATGGCATATCCCTATGACTTTGTAAGTTATTGTCCTTAATATTTATGCTTCAAACTTAAGTGAGGTATCAACAGTATTCAGTATTACCTGAACTGACTCTTCTTGCCCTAAGACTCTTCTTCCTCCAAGACCAATTCCTAAACCTTCACCACTTTTTCTCTACAATCTATTTTCAGCCTCTCTCTCCTTCTCTCCTGCCCTTCTTTCCCTTTCTCTACCTCTTCCTCCTATCGCCTTTCATCCCCATCTCTCTCTCTCTCCTACTTCTCTCCCTGTCTCTCTTTCTTTCTCCTGATGACCTTGTGTTATGCTCCCTAGATAAATTGTGCCTATTAAACATAAACTATGGCTGTGACTTCTTGTCTCACCATCTATACATATCTCTATCTTTATTCATTTTCATGCCTTCTAGATCATATAAAGCTGATCAACCATTCTTCATCCTAAAATAAACCAAATCCTTTCCTAATACCATCATGTTCTAGCTCTTGTCTATGTTACTGTATTTCTTTATATGCATGATTGTTATCGTTTCCATTTGACTTTGTCCTATGTATTCCTTCATCCTGTTGCCAGACAGATCCACATTTTTCACATCAAATCTGGTCTTATTGAAGTCACTACCCTGATTGCTACACACTATGATCATTTCTCATTTCTAATTTTAGCTGAACTTGCTGCATGACATCAAGTTATGGCTAAATCAATTGTTTTAACAATCTCTTCCAACTTTGTTTCTATGATTCTTCTAGTTCTTAGTCTATAAAGCCTCAGTTTCATTCCCTTACTTTTTTTTCACTTTCTGCTTCTTAAGTATCATTGTGCTTTTGGGTTCTACATTTTATTCTTTTCTATTTTATTCCACAATCTCTTTCACCTTAAGATTTGTATTAAAACCATAGCTGTACCTTTAAGCAAGATCTCTCTCCTTAGCTCCAGATCCATATACTCACTCAACCAGGATGTCTGTTTGTATGTGCTACAGTAATTTCTTATTCAGCCATCCAACAACTGATTTAACTATTCATTTGGGGTTTTTTTCCTTTGTTTTTTAATAATGAGTTATTCAAATTTTAAAATGAACTACAAGTGTTTTAAATTACCCTGTTGGGATATATTGAATGATGACTTCTTGTGATCAGTCTTCATCTTGGTGTTACTTAACATATTTGTTAACACATTTTTATGATGTTTTATATGTAATTTTGGATGATATTCAATTGGTCGGTGTTCATGCTGGCACAAAATTCCATAAATAATGATATAACAGAAATAAAAGCACATTGTAAACTCCAACTTGTCTCTCTACATATAGATCTATTTCTATTTCTTGAGAAAATAAAATTATAGTTGGGAGATACACTAACGTATATACTATATTTATGCAATTTTATATGCTTTTAAATGCTGGATTAGTTTGGTAGATCAAAAAATAAACGTAAGCAGTTTTTCAGATCCATGTAGTATTTAAATTCAGAGTGGGTCGCATTGAAGATACATGTAAAGACACTCTTAACAATAAACCCAATAGTATTACTGTCCTAGTCAAAATGTAGTCTTTTTATTGAGATACTTAGGTTAAATCCTATTATAATGACAAACATGTTAAATCTGTATCCCAGAAGAAATGGACATTACCAACAATCAAACAAAAACAAAACAGAAAAAACAAAATATGAAACCCAAAGTACTCATTGTTATACCGTGCCATTGAGTACTTTGGGTTTCATATTTTGTTTTTTCTGTACAGTACTCAATGGCACGGTATAACAATGAGTACTTATCACTGGGTGTTGAATAGGTGGTAGCTCTACCAATCTTGGCTCAGCTTACACACATTTCTAAAGCCAGCTGGCTATCAGCTCACCTAAAATGACATCAAGTGGATCAATGCGGGGCAATTTGGCTCTGCTTATGTGTTCCTTTCTCTCCATCTCAGTCTAGCTCAGGTAGTCACATGGTGAAGGCAGAGACACAGAAGAGAGCAAACCTAATTGCATGAGTGCTTCTCCAGTCTCTTATTACAACACACTTGTCAACATCACTTGGTTAAAGCAAGTCACATAGAGTCAAACAGAAAGGTATCGTAAAGTTAATGGGAAAGATAGGGTACAGGAAAGAGGGAATATTTAGAACCATTTTTTTTTCATCTACTACATGATGCAGATCTCTCAAGATTTCTTTCTTTCTTTTTTTTTTTTTACTAAAATTAAGTGCCGGTGATTTGGTAAATGTTTTAGTACATGAGCTCATTTAAACTTTACAGCAACTCTGTGAGGTCAGTGTTTTTATTGCTATCAATAATTCCTAATATCTCTTATTTTACAAACAAGAAACTCAGGTTTGGAGAAGATAATTAGCTCAAGGTCACAGAGGTTGTAAATTTAAAACCTGGGATGTGAACCCAGATGGTATGATTCCAAAGACTTTTCTTAACCATTATGTTATGTGTCCACAAATGCTCAAGTTAAAAAAAAAAGTCAATGTGATGATGCTATCTCCTATTTATACATGATTGCCATTTTGATTATATATTTAAAAAAGCATTAATATATTTATACAGTTATAAAATGCACCTCAATTTTTTATTAGTGAAATTATTATAGTCTCTTTTTCACATTTACAAGGGGAATATACTGCTTTGGTTTTTTGCTTTGGTTTTTGTTTAGTTTTGTTGTGTTTTTAAATTTTATTTCTGACAATAAGCAGCTCCATAGAAATACTGGGATTCATAAATGAATCTCACACAGAAATCTTATGCTGTAATCTCAGGTTTGATGTTAAACTCACCTGACAAATAAGAACTGCTACAGGCTTCAACTTTTAGTAAACAATACAAAGAAAAAGAAAAGGGAATTCATTAAATCCTTTCTACAGGCTTTTCATACTTTAAACTTGAAAACTAGTTTAACCCTGAATGCTTCCAGCATTTTATAATTTGACTTGTAATCAGTTAGGAGAAAGGAAAAGTAATCACCAAAATGGAGTAGTTTACCATCCTGCAAGTGGGACAGCCGAGAGATGGGATTTCACGATAACATCAAAACAAAGGAATGCCTAAAAAATACAGTAAAACATTCTTTGTAACTAAAAGCTTGTGCCACACAAAACTGTAATTTTAAAATTTAAACTCATGCACATTATAAAATGATGTTTACATGTTGAAAATTATATTTCGTTTCTCAAAACCAAAGCCAAAAAAGAAAAGAACCAAACAAAATGCAAAAACCTTTCCACTCACATTAAATTTTCTTTTTTTCATAAAAAAAGTAATAAACATGTAATTTACCAATTCCAAGAACTTCCTGGAAACTAAAAATGGCTCTCACAATTAACTAAGAAGTTTGAAGAACAGGGCTGGAATATCCACATAGTTATGTGTCCACTGCACTAATTGGGCCACCTTTGGGGTCCTGGGGGTGGAAATATATTGTCTTTTATAACATTCGCATGTTTAACAACTCCTTTTGAAGGTATCTGCTGTATGGAAATATTTTATAAATGAGCTCAGAAAGAATGACAACTTCTTTTTTTCGGATCAGTTAGATTCCTTCCAATTAAGGAGCAGATGCCTAGCTTGTTACATTCCTTAAGATGTTTGAGCTTCAAAGATCAAAAGCTAATAGATTGACTGCTGTTAAATCCCATATAATAGAATTGTTTCTACACCTTGAAATTATGTAAGTTAGCAGTATGATTTTCTAGTTGTAATTTAAGAAAATCCCTACCCTGCTACCCTGCTTTTTTCCCCTTATTTTCTCTTCTACCAGCTGGTGCCTAGTTCAAGGAAGAATAAAACTTAACAGTCAGTTGCCATTCCTTAGCAAGGAATTAAGGGAAGTAGTACTTTTCTGATCACTAGATAGTTCTCCTGAAGCAGAGAGATTTCCAAGTATTGGTTAACTTTTTAATTTTTTTCTATTTTATCTTAAATATGGAAACATAAGAGACCAGTCACACAATGTACAGTATATTTCCACTTCCAACTGATTCTAATATCATTCTTTAAAATGACTCTTTTTAAGAGTCAGATCATGTGGATTTTCAGGCAGAAACCCAGTTTCTCTGAATAGAGCTATTGATAATAATAATAATATTCTCTTAAGCATAAATGCTAAGGTACTTATCATCCTGATTTACAATTGTTTGTCTATCAGCCCTTATAACTTATAGGTAACTTGAGGTTAGAGGTTGTGTTTTCCCATTTTTGTTTATCCAGAGCATATCACAGTACTAACTAGTAATTTGGTAGTTTATTAATTAATTAAATTATTAATGAATCCATCTTTGTATTGGGGCAGTATGTATTGGGATTTGCCATCTAGCTATTTTACAAGGCAGAAATGGCCATAGGAAACAGATTTGAAATTGGATTTTGAAGCTGGATCACTAATTATTTGGCTGTCAATAAGGATGTCATCACTAGTGGTAGGTGGATGATAGAGAAACTACTTAGCCCATGTCATGTTGTGGTAGAGCAACTGTTACAATTTTCACTGGTTATTAACTAAAATAGGATACTGATATAAGAGAATGCATTGGTGGTACATTCACTCAGGCATTTGAAAAGTACAGAGAAAGTAATAATAAGGACTATGAAATTGAATGGCTGTTGGTAGGAACTATTGATACAATGAAAAAAAGTAATGCAAGTCTGAGCATCAATGATCTATTTAATCAATGTGTAAAAGCCAGAAGCCTTAGCAGCATACAAACAGAGAGACTTACCTTCGAAAGCTGGAGGGCAGAGAAGAGTGAGGATCAGGTCCAAGACAAAATACAGATGGTAGTAGTTCTTCAATGAGTTGAATTCTCAACTTCATCAAGTCTCCCTATTCCAAGAATAAGGTTCTGATTGGGGAGGTGTGGCACTTGGGACTTCAGATGGAGATAATAGAGTTAATGCAAGGGATTAATAACCTTGTAAAAGGGTTGGAGGACACTGCACTTGTCCCTTTTGCCCTTCCATCCCTTCTGCCATGTGAAGACACAGCATTTATCCCCTTCAGGGGATGCAGCAACACGGTACCATCTTAGAAAAAGAGATCAGCCATCACCAGACACCAAAATTCTGGTGCCTTGATCTTGGACTTCCCAGCCTCTAGAATGGGAGGAATTAATCCCTATTAGTTATAAACTATCTAGTCTTGGGTATTTTGTTATAGAAGCACAAATGGACTAAGACAACTCCCTGGCCTGATTTTGATGGTAAGTTGATATAGGCAACACACACACTGAGAAGGACATGGTGACCAGGGAATTAGACTTTCAGAGAGGAGGGTCTAGGTAACACACAGCATACAGGGTCTGAGGTAATCCACACAGCATACAGACTAGTTGAGGTGCCATATGAAGCTGGGAAAAAGCTAGCATGGAAAGTACAGTAGGCAGGGGATGAACATCAGTTTTGACTTCAAGGCCAGTAGCAGCAACAAGATCCTCAATTGTCTCACTAACATTCTTTTTATGTTTCCCCAGGAAAGGAGAAAAATCAGGATATTGGAAAATCTGTTTCTGCATAGGTTAAATTTTTTTTTAAAATAGGAAGATCCACGTGGTGTACTACCCATTCTTCCACCTTCAAGATTTTGAGAAATTCATTCAGCCAGCTACTTTGAACGAGTTCCCCCTCCAAATTTCCCTCCACCATATTACAGAGAGCTGCTGAGCCTGACTCTCAACTCCCTCCTCTGGAGCAACTTTTATTCAATAACTGGTCTGTATTGGGGTAAAACTGACTGAAACTTCTTTCTCAATTTGCCAAACTCTGAAGATTTGGAGAACTCAAGAACTCCCTGTGGGATCAACTAAGTCCTCTATCGTACTTCAACTTCCCCCTTCGCCTGGCTCTGCATTCTCAATTTATTAAAATCAAAGAGGTCATTTTTTGTGCAATCCCTAAAGCCTTCTGAATGCAAAGCTCCTCCTCAGAGTTTGTTTTTTAAGAAATTCAATCTAAGAAATTCTTCAACTAATTGTTATACTTATCGCTTATGTGACAATCTTTCTATGTTTTTCCATAATTATTTTTACCAAGTAATACTCCGTATTATGTAAGTGTCATAATTTATTTGTTAATTTAGACTGCTTCAAAAGTCTTACCTTACAGAGCATTATACTAAATGCATTTCTAGGCAAGGGTATTGTTATTATATTTTGATCTACATCCTATCTTTGTAGCTACCAATAAGTAATTTCAATATTTATGTCTTACAGGTTCATTGGTTTCATTTCTGGAAATGTAAAAAGTTACCTATGTCTTAGTTTTTAGAAAATTAAATGAGATAATTTTCCAGAAAGTCATTTTAATATTATTAAAAGTTGTTTTAAATAGTTTTCTTAATCTTCTATTTTGGTTTCATTCAGGTATCCTGAATTATATGGTCAAACTTAAATCAAAATATTCATCTTTAATAAAAACTCCTTATCCTATCTTTCACAGTCCCATCCTCTGGCAAATTCAACTTCTCATTTTCTAAAAATTTTTCTACTAGGACTAAAAAGTACTGCTGGGGAAAAATGACAAAACTATTTTGACTGATTTTATAAAAAGTTATGACCTCTTACATTAGCTGAGGTTGTTACTGCCCAACCAGGTTCATTGCCCATTGCTCAAGTGGAAGCCAATACAATGAGATAGCATGGGGTTACGGTGGAGAAAGAGTTCAGCATCATAGGGTGCCGAGTGAAGAGACTAGATAAATTTCTCAAATCCATCTCCCAGAGAATTTTTGGGCCAGGGTTTTTAAGAATAGTTTGGTAGACAAACGGCAAGGAATTAGGTCTGCTAATTGGTTGGGGATGAACCCATAGGGTTGGGAAGCAGAAACTGTTTTCTTGCACTGAATCAGTTCCCAGGTAGAGAGAGGGTCCTGAGACCAGTTGAGTCAGTTCATTGGTATGAGCCACTGGTCTGGTTGGGTCAGTCTGTCCATTGGAATGCAGGGTCTGGAAGATATCTCAAAGACCAGCCTTAGGTTAAACAAAGGTGATGTTATCTATGGGAGCAATTAAGAAAGCTAAGAATCTTTATGACCATTATGTGACTCTTGAGTAATAAGAAATTATAGGAAAGCAAGCTAGGGAACAATGGCTGGTTTTATGTACACACACACACACACACACACGCATATGTGTGTGTGTGTGTAGATATATATATAGTTTTATATTTAACAATTATATATATATATTTAACTGTACCTACACCTTTGCAGAGTTGTGGCCCCTACCGCAGTTCCCGCCTTACAGTTTTTTATTAATTTTATAAGTGAAAGTTTCAAAATGTTTGTTCAAAAATATTTTTATTGAAATATACAGCAAAGTGCACAAATGCACAGATTCTAAGTGTAAAATTCATAAAACATTTAAAATATACCTGAACAACCATCACGCATATCAGTATAAAAAATTTCCAGTACTAGAATTTTTTCACATGCCTTTTCCCATTCACCTCCCCCTTGAGAGGGGCCCATTATTCTGACTTCTCTTACCATAAATTAGTTTTGCCTATCCTTGAATTTCATATAAGTAGAATTATAAATTACATATTCTTTTTTCTCTGGTTTCTTTCCTCATTATGTATCTGTGAGATTCATTCAGTTTACTAAGTTCAGAAGTAGCTTATTTTTTCGTATTGCTGTGTGGTTGTGGCATGTAGAAAAATATGTTTGTATTTCTATAGAGTAGAGGATCTCTGAATAAATTTTACTGGGCTAAGACCAAGCCTTGGGAAGTTAATTTACAATTGTATAGATAGAGAGAGAACTCCAGTGAGATTTACCTAGCATCTAAAGTATGTATTTACATTTCAAGAGAAAAAGAAGCCCAAGACTTTGGCAAAGTCTCTAGGTTGTAAAATCTGAAGACATTTAGGACTGTCTTGCCCTTGGAGAGATTTTAATTATATTCCAAAAGATTAGAGTAAGAACCAGGATCCTTTCCATCCCTTCTCCAAGGCATAAAGTTTTTTCTCCCTACTTTTAAGAGAGGGAGGCATGTACCTCTTTCTCCTGTATTTAAGCATTTCTTGCATAAACATAGACTTCAAAATTTTTGTGTGTACGGACATTTGACCTGGCTTTCAGCATACCACCTAAAGAGTAACAATGGGATATGGAGGACACAAAATCATTATTAGCTTTTCAAGTAATGATAATCTGTGTATGGGCCAGATCACCTATATATGCATTAGGTATAAAATTGGTGAATATAAATATCAAAAATCCAACACTGGTATTCCATTATATTCATTATATAAAAAAGAACAATGTATTATTCATCCTACTTTTGATGCCTACTTAGGTTGTTTCCAATTTGTGACTACTATGAAGAGCGCTCCCATGAATATTCGTATAAATATATTTTGGTATTCATGTGTCCTCATTTTTGAAGGCATATATAATTAGGAGTGAAACTGCTGGGTTACAGAAAATTTACATGTTTAGTTTTTCACATACTGCTATATGGCTTTCTAAAATGATTTTCAATATGCACACCCACCAATATGCAAATGTTCTACTTGTTCCACATCCTTTGCAATATTTACTCACTCATTGATACTTATTTTTCAATGTTATAAAGATATTTTGTATTATCTCATGGTTTTCACAATATTTGTTCAATAGTTAGTCATTTTACTATTGTTTCTTTGAAGGTGATGTTTCTTCTCTGGCTACTTCTAAGCTTTTCTGTTTGCCTTTGCCTTCAGTGAACTTGGCTTCTTTAATGAGCAGTAGAGCTTTTTCTTCCTCACATGCTTGGAATCCTGAGATCATAATGTGAATAAATCTGAGTTAATCTCCTGCAGAAGAAAAGGCCAGTAAAAGGAGAAATGAGATATATCAACCAATAGTTGGCCACCCACCATTCTGAAAATACCAGACATGAGAAACTGTCCTAGATTCAGATGCATGAAATCTAGCCCAGGAGAGATCATTTAAACCTGATGAGACTCAAGAAACCATTTAGGCAACTCACACAATTGTGAAGAAATAATGAATGGCTGTTGTTTTAAGTCACTAAGTTTGATAGTAGTAGGTTACCTAGCAAAATCTAAATTTCTCTATGCCCCAAATATTTTATATCCTACATCCTCCTTTTCATTTCTTTTATGATTTTGTAATTCACAGTGTTTTCTGCTGATATGTCTTTGAGTTTATTCCTTCTTTTTTTATATCAGTTGTTAAATTCGTCCAATGACTTCTTAAGTTTAGATATTAAACACTTCAATTCTAGAATGTCCATTTGATTCATTTTATGGTAATTTAAAAAATTTTTTAATTATTATGGATACATAATTATATATATTTATGAGGTAAATGTGATGTTTTGATATAGGCATACAATGTGTCATGATCAAATCAGAGTAATTGAAGTACCCATCTCCCTAAGCATTTATCAATTCTTTGTGTCCAGAACATTCTAGTTCTACTCTTTTAATTATTTTAAAATTACAATAAATTATTAACTGTAGTCACACTATTGTTCTACTGAATACTAGATCATCATATCTAACTGTACTTTTGCACCCATTAACTATTCCCACATTATCCTCCCCTCACCCACCCTGTACCCTTCCCAGCCTCTGGTAAACATCATTTTACTCTCTACCTTCATAAGTTCATTTTTTAAAAATTTTAGCTCACATATGTGAGAACATTCAATAATTTTCTTTCTTCACCTGGCTTATTTAATTTATGGCCTTCAGTTACATCCATGTTGTTCTAAATCACAGAATTTCATTCTTTTTATGAATGAATAATGTTCCATTGTATATATGCAGCACATTTTCTTTATCCATTGATGGAGACACTTAGGTTGATTCCATATTTTAGCTATTGTGAATAGTGCAGCAATAAACATGAGAGTGTCCCTTCAATATATTGATGCCCTTTCTTTTGGATATATACCAACTTGTGAAACTGCTGAATCATATGGTAGTTCAATTTTAGTTTTTTGAGAAAACTCCATACTGTTTTCCATAATGGCTGTACTAATTCACATTCCTACCACCAATGTACGAGGATTTCCTTTTCTCCACATCCTTGCCAGCATTTTTTATTGCTTGTCTTTTGAATAAAAACCATTATAACTGAGGTGAGATGACAGCTCATTATAGTTTTGATTTGCATTTATCTGATGATCTTTAATGTATTAATAATGCTATTTTAGTTATTGTTGCTCACTCTAATCTCTGGACCATGTTAGGATCTGTTTCAATTGTTTATTCTTTCTCTTGATTATTAATCACATTTTTTTGCATGTTTACATGTTGCTATGGTCTGAATGTTTGTGTCTCCCCTAAATTTATATGTTCAAATCCCAACCCCCAAGGTGATTATATTAGAAAGATATTGGGTAGTGATTAGGGTAGAATCCTCACACATAGGATTAGTGCCCTTATATAAAACACCCCTAAAAGTAATCTCACTCCTTCCTTCCACCACATAAGGGCATAGCTGGAAGGCACCATCTATGAACCAGAAAACATGCCCCCACCACACACCAAATCTGCCAGCAACATGATCTTAGAATTCCCAGCCACAAGTAGTGTGAGTGATAAACTTCTACTGTTTATAAAATACCCAGTCTGGGATATTTTGTTACAGCAGCCCAAACACATTTATATATATATATGTATATATATATATATAAAATATATATAGTATTTTTTTTAATTTTAAGCCAGATTTTATCAAAAAAGACTTGTAAATGTCTAGATAATATCTTCTACCCATAAAGATTCTCTCCTTTACTGTTATAATAAAATGGGATGAGGAGATGACTATCTCTATGAAATCAGAAATTGATCTGGGTCAGAACTGAGTTCCATTTTTGGTAAAAATCTTATATAATTCTGCCCTTTAACTTTCAGCTCCTTTAGCCTCCCAGCTTATGAAGTTCCAAAAGCTTTCAAATGTCATGAAAGGAGATTGGTTATATGTTTCACACAGGCTATTTTTCATCTGTCCCATCAGCATGGCTTTGGCTTCTGGGCTAACCTCTTGCCTTCCCTATTACCTAAGTTCAAAAGCATTCCATAAGGAAAACCAGTCTTTGTTTGGAGCTTCTTTCATTTCTAATCTATTTATTAGTCCTATAATACCATCAAAAGTGACAACTGTTTTAATAAAGATATATAATGTTTTCCAGGAAGAAATATTTGTCCACATCATCAAGGTTAAACACTCAATTTAAACAGAAATTAGTTGGTCTTTCCTATTGGTGTATTGATCACTTCCCTATTAGAGGAGATGGATAGATAGAGAGATAAACAGATACAGAGATATATATGATAGATTAGATAGATATAGTGTTTCCTTCACTATACCTTTATCTCATTTCTCTCCTATTATGTAAATATATTTGATTTTAGAATTTCTCTAGTCTCCCCTTTTATTTCTTTTCTGCTGTTGTCAAATTGTCTATATATTATTTCTCAGAGATCTTACATACTTATATAGTCTCAGCAATTATTTTTATACAAACTTTTTCTAAGTCTTTAGCTCTATTTTTTTCTTTCTTTTTAGTTCCACTCTTGATGACAAAACTTGTTTATTAAATGCCATGCCTGGATATGCTACAGGTTTTTCAAATTTGAGCTACCAGGGAAAGAAATATACTTGTTAAATTGATAGTCACTGGATGTATTTAAGTAGGCTTCATGCCACCTACTTGAGATTTTCAAGAAGCATAAACTTAGAGGCAACAATCTGGTTTTTAGTTCATGGAAAATAGCAGTAAGCAAATCATCTTAAAGCTCAATGTTTATATCAAGCACCTCAATCATTCACACAAAAATATTTATTAGCACTTATTATGTTACAAACATCATTCTAAGTAATGGCAATACATCAGTGAACAAAACAGACATAAATCCTTTTCTTGTGAGGTTTACATTGAATCAGGGGAGATAGACAATAAACAATAAACAGAAAAAATAATGAATAAATATGCCACATAAAGATACTATATAATGTAAGAACATGATAAGTGCTCTAAAAAGTAAATAAATATGCAGGCCAAGAAGGATTGAAAGTACTGGAGTGCTCAGAACGGGCCTCATTAAGAAGTGAAATTTGAGCAAAGGCTTGAAGAAGGTGAATGAGGAATGTATCATTCAGGTTTCCATCAGAGAAACAGAGCAAATAGGCTATAAATTTCCTATGAGAGAGTAAGAAACACAGGGGAGGGGGAGGAGAGAGCAAGAGAGAGAGGATGATAAGGCAGAGACAGAGACAGAGAGAGAGACAGGGAGATAGATACATAGGTTTAGGTATGCGTTTGTGTATATATTTGGTCTTCTTTATTTGTAAATTCCATTATTTGTGAATTCATCTGCTCACTAAAATTTATTTGTAAACTCCAAATTAATACAAATGAATCATTATGGAACTTTTGTGGTCATTTATGAAAATACAGAGTAGCAAAAAATTTGAGTCACCCAACACACATGTTTTTAGGTGAGGCCAAACAAGGCAACACTATCTATGCCTTGTTTTAGCTTTTATACTATAAACAAGTCTCCTTTTCATGGTCTATTTACTGCCATTTTTTTAATACTTTTGTCTTTTTTGCTAGTGTTTCACAGTTTAAAATGGCCCCAGAGCATAGTGTGAGGTGCTATCTAGTGTTCCTAAAACACAAAGAGTAAATGATATGCTTTATAGAGAAAAGATGCATGTGTTAGATAAGCTTCCTTCAGGCATGAGTTACGGTGCTTAGGCTGTGAATTCAACATAATGAATCAACAATAAATACTTTAAAAGATATCTTTAAACAAGGATACACATAAAATAAGGGTATTTATTGGTTGGTTGATGGGAATGTTGTGACTAGTATTTAACCCTGTATTTGCTTTAGGAGCAATGACATTCGGTATTGGCTAATTCAGTGCTCATGGTGACTTTATAGAGCATCACCACCATGAATAACAAAACTTGAATATCTATTTACCTATCTATCTATCTAGAGAGAGAGAGAGAGAGAGCAAGAAAGGAAGAGAGAGAGAGACAATTATTGCAAAGAATTGGCTTACAGGATTTTGGGGGTTGGCTAGGCAGGTCCAAAATGTGTAGGGATATCAGAAAGGGCAGTCTGGAAAATCTCAGCCAGGAGCTGACGTTGCAGTCCATCCACAAGCAGAATTTCTTCTTCTTCTTTAGGGAAACCTCAGTTCTGATCTTAAGGCCTTTCAACTGATTGGACCAGGCCCACCCAGATTATTAAGGATAATCTTCTTTTCTTAGGATCAGCTGACTTTAGATGCTAATCACATTTAGAAAATACTATCACAGCCACACTTAAGTTAGTGTTTGATTGAATAACTAGGAACTATAGCTTGGGTGAGTTGACATATGAAACTGACCATCACAATAAGGAAACATGGAGATATTTGAGAGAAAAGTATTTCAGGTAGAGAAACAGCCAACAAGATATTATACAGACTTTAGTTCTCACTATGAGGTAACCAGAGATTTATTGAATGGTTTTTGAGCAACATAAGGTTATGATCTGATTTATATGTTAACATGATCACTTTGGTTGTGGTATTGACAATAAATTGGAGGAAAGCAGGAACAGAAAAAAAAAGGGAAGTACTCGGATAAGAGATTAGAAACTTTGATCAGGGTGGTAGCAGTGATGGTGATGAGAAAATAGTCTCTGGATATATTTTGCAGTTAGTGTCAAGAAGATCTGAGAAAGGAGGAGTGAGTGAAAGAGAGTAGGGAAAAAGGGCTTCGTAGGTTTTGGCATGGATAACCAGAAGAATTGATTTGTTTTTAACTAAAATGAGATGACTCGGTGTAAACATAGTTTGGATTGGGGAAGAAATCAGAGGTCCAGCTTTGAAATGTCATATGTATGACTCAAGTGGAAACGGTATGAGGGCAGCTGAATATATGAGTTTAGAATTAAAGATATATAACTGGATGTAAATTTTGAAGTCTTCAATTCACAGATGGTGTTTTAACCCATCAAGCTTATAACATCACAAAGAGGGAATAAGCAAAAAGGGAAGCCACCAAAGGACTTGGAATACTTCAATGTTAAGAGGTTGGAAACTGTGCACATGCGCGCACACACACACAAATGATGAGGAAGAGTAGACATCGATGTTAGAGAAAAACCAAGGATGTGGGGTTACCTGGATGCCAAATTAAGAAAGAGCTTTTAGGTGGATAGTTGGTGAATTGTAAAGAAATATTTGCTTATTGGATTTAACAATGTGGATGATATTGGTGGCATGGTAAAAGAGACTAAACCCTGATTGGAGTGGTTTTAAGAAATAATGAGAAGAGAGGAAATATATACAATGAGTGAAATCAACTCTATTAGTTTTGCTACAACATGGAGATAATATAGTTCATTGGAAACATAAGATTTGATTATTGGGTTAAGGGGATAACCTCCTTCACAGGCAGACTCCAGTTATCATCACTGAATGATGGTCTTTAAATACACTCTATACTGCAGCAACAAGGCTTTTATTCATATAGTCATGGGTATAGAATTATCTTCACCTTTCAAAATATTTTCTCCTGCCCAATCCATCTTGTTAAAGCCACTTTATTAATTAATCTTCTCATTACTTCCTTTATTTAGTATGATTTTCCTTTTTCTTTAATCTAAAGCCCATATTATTTTAAATTTATACTTCTTTTAACATTCAGTTATATTCTGATCTATATGTTAATTTTTGTTAGTTTTCTTTATCTCCTGCTAGGAACTTGAAGACAGGAAATTTTTCTTTCTCAGTGTTGTATTCTTCTTAGCACCTCCACAATGCCTTGTGTAAAGTGGGTTTTGAATACTTATGTGCCCGCTGAATGACTAAACATGATAGTTCCTATTTGTGAGATAAATATCTATTCCTGAACAAAAACACAAAATTTGCATAAAAATTTATTAAGTATTTTAACTACCCTTTGTAAAGGTAATATTAAAATGTTGAGTTTACAAAACATGCAGTCATTGTTTTTGAGATTTGCATTGTTTAATTAGTTTGCTATTTTTCACTTTCTAAGAATATCTTCAATGTGGTCTTTTTTGTCTCTTTACATTTATGCAGTCGTCTTTAACTCAGACCTCCATTCAATCTGTCATTACAAGAAGTAGCTTTATGGCATAATGAACAACCTCATTTCCTGCAATTTTAAAAATAAGTTAAAACTATTAAACTAAAATTCATCAATATGATTCATTAATAACGGTGCTTCTTTTAATATTTTATTACAGCATCTTTGCAGATGGTATAAAATGATTTTCTAACAATCATAATATTTCTTTTTTCACATTACATAAACGAATACAATAAATATATGAAAGAAAGGATAAAAGTTCTGAAAACTCTAGACATAGCAATTAGATCATTTTGTATGTTTAGAAATACAAAATTAGTACAGTGGCACAATGTCAAAACATGTTTTATTATGCATAATCATGTGAATAGAATTTCTTTTGCTTTCTAGTAATAGAAACAGATTATAGCTAACTAAGCTGAAAGGGTTATGTCTTAGAAGGAAACAGAAGCTGAAACTCAAAATGGTGAGGAAGTGTGACCTTCCTGACATGGTGATAGGTTTTTTCTTTGGAATCCCGATAAATATGATTCACCTCCAACAATTCGACAATTTCAAATTCAGAAGAAGAAACATCTCATTATCTTAGCTTGCATTGATTAGCTATAGCCAAATAACAAATTTTGTTTATTAAAAGCTTACCTTTGTGTGTCAGGAGTAGTTTCCAAAACAGCTGCAATCATTAATAGCTAATAAAACCACTTTTAGAAATACAAGTTAAAGTTGTCTTTTAGAGAAATTTTCAATTGTTAAGCAAATATACTCTATATTCACTTATTTTATTTCCCCATTGATGTTTTTAATGAGAAGTCTTCTCATTTATCCATTTTTTCATTCATTCGTTTTTACATCAAACACCTTATGCATATGTCCTTTGCATCATGCACTTAACTAGACATTAAACATCAAGATCAATGACAAAAGTTTTTCCTTCAAGGACTTCTTAGTTAAGCAAATGTGAAAATATGGATACATATAATTACAGCATAATATTGTGTTAAAATTCATTCAAATTTACAGGCAATCACAAATGAGGGAGCAAATTTCTTTGAAGGGTACTTTTAACTCTCAAAAATTATAAAATCACTAGTTTATACAATTCTGGACACCAAGTAGCCTTAAGATACGAATCATTTTCAATCATTTTCAGATATTTCATAAGACTTGGGACAGTAATCTGAAATGAAAAGTTTAAAGTCCCATTACCATGCCTTAAGCTTCTCAGTGTCTGAAAAAAATTTTTTTTGATGGCACTTCTTCAGTTCTACAAAATGATTAATAGCAGAATATTACTAGAGTTTAAATATTTCTGAGAGAGCAATTCTTCACTCCCTGCTGTTTACAAGTAAAACACTGTCTACAAATAATACATTACATTAGCTGTCCTCTTTATCATAAAGCCATGTTGAATACTTGTAACATTTATAAAAAGACACCAACTGATTGCAAGATGAGCGTTACCCTTGAGCAAATTATGAACACATTTATTTCAGTCTTATGCGTTTGAAACTAATTTTCTGGTAATATCAAAAGTGTTCATAGAATTAATTTCCTGTCAGTTCAGCAGTATTCAAGTGAATATTTTATGATTTTGCATTAGCTGTATTTGTCTAGAGTTGTGACATGATCGAGTCATTCTCTGAGGGAAACACATTAATAATTAAACTCTGTCCAATGTGGAGTGCTAAAGATGACAGCATAATTGTACATTTTCCAGAGACCGTTTCGCAAGGCAGAGAGGGAGAATTGCCCTGCTACCATTTAAATGTCAATTTAGAATTTCTTTCAAAACTAAAACAGTGCTTCAGAAAAAAAAAGGAGGGGGTTGATGTCAAATTTGGAAACTGTTCTCTTTACTTTCTCTGTATTTTAAAATGTGAGCTAAATGCAAATAGCCTCCTACATTCTTTCCTTCTCATGCTGAATAAACTGTCAGTTAGAAGCTCTTTCTTTTGGCAATATAACATCATCAATGGTCTTTGAACTAGAACTGTTTAAATGATAAATACTACTTGCATAGATTAGCTCCCTAGGAAATAGTGCAGCTGACACAAGAAACTTTGATTGGTTTCGGCTCCTATATTTGAGTCTTTTTTAACTTAGATAACTTCAGCAATAATTTAGGATTTTAATCTACTTCCCAGACAAATGGATCACTATATGTGTCCTTATTTATGTTTCCTATTCTGATTCTTAAAATAAATTTGTTGGAATTTTAGAAGTGGGATTTTAAAAATTTCTGAGGCCTATATATTATATATGTTAAAACTCGTATTTGTGTTTCCTACCTCGACAAACTGTGGTTAAAAATTGTGACTGGAGAAAACTTAATAAAATTAAATTCAATAGAAACCAAGACTATTAGCACAAAAATGGTCCCAAAATAATTTGAGTTGAAGTTTGTTGTTAAATAGAGTCTAGCAGCTAACCCCTCAGTGAACTTTAGTTTATTTCAGACATATATATTCCTTAGCAATAATAGATAATTTTTTATTATCTAATACTGGCTGAACAAATACATAGTTTTGAAAAATTCTACTTCCTGGAATTTATCCTGAAGAAATAATACTAAGTAATATAACCACAGTGTAGTTCATGGCAGCATTGTTTATAAAAGGAAAAGAAGAGAAATTAATTAATTTAGCTGAGTAGCTAAAAATAGGAGATTTGTTAAATAAACATGATGTATTTATATCATTAAATATTCTAATGCTGCAAATAAAAGCTTTCAGTAACTAGGAAATTGTTTATTCATCTATTTTTTCTTTTATTTATTTATTCATTCCATAAATATTCATTAAATGTTTATTAAGTGCCAGGCAGTGTTCTTGATTTTGGAGATAGGGCAGCAAAGAGAACAACATCCCTAGTTTCATGGAGCTAGCATTCTAGAAGGGAAAGTCTGACAATAAACATCTGAAAATATAACGTTCCAGGATGTATTAAAAGCTATGAAGAAGAACCAGGTAAAGACAAGACTGGATTGGGCAGATGGTTATACAGATGGATAGCCAATGAAGACTTCTGGGAGTTGAAAATAATGAGTTAAGCCCTGAGGCATTTAGAGGCAGCACCCCTCAGGGTAGGAGATTAGGAAACACAAGGCCTGAGGTGGAAGCTGGCCAGATTCTGTGATTGAGAGACAGCGAGAAGGCCAAGGTGGCTACCATGGGTGAGGAAGGAGGCACCAATCAAACGAAAGGTCATAGAGCAGCCACCAGCATTTAGTGCCTATAGGCCAAGGGGAAAGGCTTGGGACTTTTTTCTCAGTCACATGGGAAGTCGCTGGGGAGTTCTGAGCAGAGAACTGCAATTATCTGACTTTCGAAAATAAGACTGACACGATATATTACGTTTAAAAACGAATATAAGCAGTTAAAAAAAAAAAGCAGTAGGTACAAGTTATAATGTGTAATGAGGTATGCGTTGGAATTTGTGCTTGTTCTTCTGAATTCTTAGCTCCGCGGGGCAGGGGGGACGTTGGAGGAAGGGACAGAAACATATGCCTATTTCCTCATCACCGAGTAATGGGCGCTTAGCTTTACTGCCTGGTTTACATTAGACACAAAGTAAAATTTGTTGGCTGAATGGATGATTAAATTAATAAATATTTTTAAAGATTTTAAAAGGTTACATAGGCAGATATATCTCATTTTATTGTTTTACTTTATTGTACTCCACAGACATTGAACTTTTTATAAATTGAAGATCTGTGGCAACCTTGTGTTGAGCAAGTCTATCAGTGCCATTTTTCTAATAGCATTTGTTCACTTCATGTTTCTGTGTCACATTTTGGTAATTCTCACATTTCAACATTTTTCATTATTACTATATACAAGGGCTTTCCAGAAAGTATCCAGCCATGTAATATGAAAAATAGAGACATTTATTTAAGAAGATACAAGGTACAAGAAACATTGTACGTAGGACAATGATGCCTCAGTCCCCTTCAAAGTAGGCACCTCGGGACCTCACAGTTCTCCCAGCCTCTCTTAACCTACCCCATACACGTTCAACATTCTCAGGTGTTCTGCTATTTGCAGGCTTTTCAGAATGTGGATGACTTTCAACAGATTCTCCACCATCTTTGAAGCATTTGCACCATACTTTTATTTGCATTGCACTCATTGCATTGTTCCTGAAAGCCTTCTGAATCATGCAAATACCTTCTGCAAAGGAATGTTCCAGTTTAACGTAAAATTTGACGCAGATTTGTTGCTCTACACACTCAGTCATTTTGAATGAGATGGCCACACGGTACACATGCTCACTCAATGATGTCTAGCACCCGGATGACAGTGAGATCATCATTGTTCACACATGGGCATCCCAGTCCACTCTCCTTAGCTGCCATCAATGTTGTTATATTATTATAGCAATGGCTGGATCCTTTCTGGACAGCCTTCATATGTTGCGGTGATCCCATGATGTTACTATTGTACTTGTTTTGGGGGGCCATAAACTGCACTCATATAAGATGATGAACTTAATCAGTGAATGTTGTTTGTATTCTCACTGCTCTACCAACCAGCCATTTTCATTTCATGACACTCTTATTTCCTCAGGGCTTTCTATTTCCTAAGACAAAAAAAAATTATTCAAATTAGCCCACTTAATAACACTACAGTGGCTTCTAATTGTTCAAGTGATAGGAAAAGTTGCAAGCCTCTCATTTTAAATCGAAATCTAGAAACCAGGAAGCTTAGTGGAGTAAACATGTCAAAAGCCATTCTAGATGCCATTGAGAACATTTGTGACTCATAGGAGGAGGGCAAAATATCAACATCAAGAAGAGTTTAAAGGAAGTTGATCCCAACTTGCATGGATGACTTGAGGAGTTCAACACTTCAGTGGAGGAAGAAACTGCAGACACGGTGGGAATAGTGCCAGAACTAAAATTAGAAATGGAGACTGAAGATGTGACTGAATTGCTTCAATCTCATGGTAAAAATTGAAAGGAATTTTACCTTTGTTATGGATGAGCAAAGAAAGTGGTTTCTTGAGATGGAATCCACTCCTGGTGAAGATGCTGTGAACATTGTTGAAATGACAAAGGATTTAGAATATTTCATAAACTTACTTGATAAAGCAGTAGCAGAATTTGAGAGGCTTGACTCCAATTTTGAAAGTTCTACTAAAATGCTAACAAACAGCATTGCATGTTACAGAGAAATATTTCATGAAAGGAAAACTCAGTCAGTGCCAGAAACTGCTTTGTTCTCTTATTTTACGAAATTGCCACAGCCATCCCAAACTTCAGCAACCACCACCCTTATCAGTCAGCAATCATCAACATGAAGGCAATACCCTCCACCAGCAAAAAAGTTACAGATCAGTTGATAGCATTTTTTATCAATAAAGTACCTTTTAATTAAGGTATTATGTACATTTTCTTAGACTTAATGCTTTTGCACACCCAATGGAATACAGTGCAGTGTAAAAATAACTTTTATATGCACTAGCAAACCAAAGAGATCATATGACTCTCTTTAATGTGATATTCGCTTTATTGCAGTGGCCTGGAACTGAACCTGTTGTATTTCCAAGGTATGCATGTAAACAGGATCACTTATTTTCCTTTAATCATCTGGCTGTAATTTTGCAGTTATCTTACTGGTTCCTCTTATTATATTGAACTAATCATAGTTGGAGTTCCACAAGGCTTGATCCTGGGGAGATGATAGGAATTATGTTTATTGTTAGTTCCCTCCTAGTCTCTGAATAAATCTAAATGACTTAGTCCATGATGTCCTTGGCGAAATGTGTGTTATATGGAAAAAAAAGTGTATAAATCCATGTATGTATATACACTCATGCCCCGATAATGATGTTTTGATCAACAATAGAGAGCTGTGGTCCCATAAGATTATAATGGAACTGAAAAATTCCTATTGCCTAGTAACATCGTAGCACAACGCATTAATCATATTTTCGTGACGATGTTTGTGTAAACAAACCTACTGTGCTGCCAGTCATAAGAAAAGTATAGCACATAAAATTATTCACAGTGCATAAAATCTGATAATGATAATAAATGATTATGCTGTTGGTTTATATATTTGTTATACTTTTTATTGTTATTTTAGAGTGCACTCTTTCTACTGCTAATAAAAGAAAGTTAACTAAACAGCCTCAACCAAGTTCTTCAGGAGGTATTCCAGAAGAAGGCATTATTATCATAGGAGATGAAAACTTCACATGTGTTATTGTCCCTGAAGACCTTCCAGTGGGACACGATGTGGAGGTGGAAGACAGTAATATTGATGATCCTGACCTTGTGTAGGCCTCAGCTCATGTGTGTGTTTGTGTCTTAGTTTTTAATCAAAAATTTTAAAAGTTAAAACAAATTTAAAAAATTTAAAATAGCTAAAATCTTACAGAATAAGAATTTTAAAAAGGAAATATTTTTGTGTAGCTGTACAATGTATTTGTGTTTTAGGCTAAATGTTATTTTTAAAAGAGTCAAAAAGTTAACAACAGCCCCCTTTCTGAGTCTTATTTTATTGTTTAAATGGCTGTAAAATATCTGAAGGCGGGGAGTAGGGTTCTTTTTTTTTTATGATCGTTTTATTTATTTTTTATTTCAGCATCTTACAGGGTTACAAATGTTCAGGTTACATATATTGCCTTTGCCCCACCCAAGTCAGAGCTTTAAGCATGTCCATCCCTGAGACTGTGCGTACCACACCCATTAAGTGTGAATATACCCATCCTCTGCTTCCCCCCCCCAACCTGCCGGACACGCGATGAATGCTACTACTATATGTTTACGTAAGTGTTGATCAGTTAATACCAATTTGATGGTGAGTACATGTGATGCTTGTTTTTCCATTCTTGTGATACTTCACATAGTAGAATGGGCTCTATCCAGGAAAATACAAGAGGTGCTATATCACCATTGTTTTTTGTGGCTAAGTAGAACTCCATGGTATACATATACCACATTTCATTAATCCACTCATGTATTGATGGGCACTTGGGTTGTTTCCACATCATTGCGATTGTGAATTGTGCTGCTATAAACATTCTAGTGCAGATGTCTTTTTTATAGTATATCTTTTTTTCCCATGGATCAATGCCCAGTAATGGGATTGATGGATCAAATAGTAGTTCTACTTTAAGCTCTTTGAGTTATCTGCATGTTACTTTCCATAGAGGTTGTACTAGTTTGCAGTCCCACCAGCAGTGTATGAGTGTTCCTATCTCTCCACATCGACACCAAGATTTATTGTTTTGGGACTTTTTGATAAAAGTCATTCTCACTGGAGTTAAATGATATCTCATTGTGGTTTTGATTTGCATTTCCCTGATGATTAGAGATGTTGAGCATTTTTTTGTATGTTTTTTGGCCATTAGTCTGTCTTCTTTCGAAAACTTTCTGTTCATGTCCTTTGCCCACTTTTTAATGGGGTTGATTCTTTCTTGCTGATATTCCTGAGTTCTATATAGATTCTAGTTATCAGCCCTTTATCAGATGTGTAACATGCAAATATTTTCTCCTATTCTGTAGGTTGTCTGTTTGGTCTCCTGATAGTTTTCTTGTCTATGCAGAAGCTTTTCAATCTGATCAGGTCCCATTTATTTATTTTTGTTGTTTCTGTGGTTGCCATTGGGGGTCTTCTTCATAAATTCTTTCCCTAGGCCAATGTCTATAAGAGTTTGAAAGTTTAAAAAAAACATTTATAAATTTAAAAAGTTACGGTAAATTTATTACTGAAGAAAAAGTATTTAATAAATTTAGTGTAGCCTAAGTATACCATGTTTATAAAGTCTATAGTACTGTACACATTTACTCACCATTCACTCACTGCCTCACCCAGAGCAATGTCCAGTCCTGCAAGCTCCATTCACAGTAAGTGCCTTACACTGGTGTGCCAATTTTTATCTTGTATGATGTATTTTTACTGCATGTTTTCTTCTCAATACACAAATATTTACTATTGTGTTACAATTGCCTACCATATTCAGCACAGTAACATGCTGTACAGGCTTGTAGCCTAGAAGCAATAGTTTATACCATATAGCCTAGGTGTATAGTAGGCTATACCATCTAGGTTTGTGTCAGTACCACTCTGTGACGTTTGCACAATGACCAAATCACTTAATGATGCATTTTTCAGAATGTATTCCCATCTTTAAGGGGCATATGACTATTTATGTATTTACATATTTGACATTTTAAAAAACTTTCTGAAAAAGCTACACTTTTCTTATATTTTCAAAATAGGAATAAATAGTAAAAAATATATATATTTAGAAAGATAACGGAGGCAACTTAATAGGCTTGAAATTTTAAATTCACTTTATCAAAAAATATTAGAAAACCTTTTCTCAAAATTCACTTATTTAGAATTTAGAGACTAGATTGACATTTCTTCTTTGCAATAGACAGCATAAAAAGAGATGTGCAAAAAAGGTGAACTGTGCAAACAAAAACCCAAGGGACACATCTTAAACACATCAGCTCAAAGTACTGTTAAACCACAATTAACAAAAACCTCAATCTGTCAGAATGCTCAATTGTTAGGAATTTGATCACTATTTTTATTTTGCTTATTCAGCACTATCTTCTAGAAGAAAGAGGCAAATGACAAAAATACCCCTAGGCAATTTCTGGAATTTATTCAGAAAAATATCTTCCAGACTATATTATGCTGTCAAAACATATTCCCACCTTTCTCCACTTTCTACATCTACATTTATACAACTATGCAGTGACAACCAAGGTATTGAATGACCTAGAGGTGCTAGATTTTATTATGATCATTAGACTAGACTAATTTAGAAACAAATAGGAAACGCTGAATTTTAGAATTATCTTCTCAGTATTGGGAGTTAAATTACATTTTATCAAAAAATTCAATTAATTAACGTGCACCCAATTTTGAAAGGTGGTAATTAAATTGTTTTTATAGCCCATGAGTTTCCTTTTCAATATAATAAATATACATATTATACATACACAGTTAAACCATAGAGTTAACTGTCACACTTGGCGGACTAATTATCTGATTATTTAATAAAGTGGTTTGTCTGAAAAGTAACATATATGGCAAGCATAAGTCAGCAATCTTATGAGTATTCATATGAAATAGAATTTATAACAATAGAACAATCCGAAATATTTGATAATTCAGAAGATCCTTTGGGAAGTAGGAGGCTCATTTTGGAAATTTATCATAACAGAACTATATTTATGGAGGCCCTAATAAATGGAGGCAAAGAACAGACACATGTGTTCACTAGAATTTCTAACAGGCAACATTTTATTAATCTATAATCAGTTATTGCATGTGCTTGACATCAATGCAGAATTAGAATTTCCTTAAATAGAATATATATATCACCCAAAGCCCAAATTAACGAAGTTTTGCCCTGTGTGAACTACGTTAAGTTTAGAGCAATCTGTATAAGATCATACCTCTGAAAAACATTCTTGTTTCCCAGTTATAGAAAAACAGTCAATAGCTTTCACTGACTTTTGAATCTTTCAGGAGCTAGTTTTTTGTGTTAAAATTATCTTTCTAGGTCATGAAAGTGTAATATATTTCTGTTGTAATACTAGTGGTGCATTATTAAAACATCGTCACTTCTCTTTTAGAAACAATATGAGGATGAGATTGTTCTGGGGCTGCAGAACTCTCGCAGCCATAGTGAGGGTTTAAATGCGGATCAATTGAGAAAACTATCAGCATCTTTCTCAACTTCTTTATTTCCTGTGTTTTATTTGAGTATCCTTCATTTCAGGGCCAGATAAGACTTTTTGCAGTTTCTTTGTACTTCCACCTCAGCTTCACCCCTGGCTTTTCCTCTTGCCAGCTCATTTAAATACATATTAGACACATAGTTGGCCCTCCATGTTCATGAGTTCTGTATCCATCTGTGGATTCAACCAACCACCAACCGAAAATATTTGTAAAAATATTTGCATCTGTACGGAACATGCATAGGCATTTTTTCTTGTTTTTATCCCCTAAACAATACAGTATAACCATATTTACATAGCACTTACATATTAGGTATCATAAGAAATCTAAGGATGATTTCAATGTGCAGAAGGATGTGTGTAAGTTGTATGCAAATACTATACCACTTTATATCAGGGACTTGAGCAGCTGCAAATTTTGATATCCTTGAGAGGTCCTGAAACCAATCCCTCATGGATATCAGAGATGACTCTATCTGTATATGTTAATTTAAAAAATACAGTAACATAGTTTAAAAATTCACAGAAATATGCTTAAATAATAAATATCTCTCTACTCCCTACTCCCTATGCCACTGAAACCCTAGGTGAGGTCCTAGAATATATCCTTATAGAAATTGTCATATGTATATGTATCTGTGTAAACTATAAATCACCTTTTTCCAGATTAATGGGAGTATTATGTGTTCTGTTCTGTACCTTCTTTTTCTCCTTTACCAATAGACTTTGACCATCTTTTCACCATAGTACATAGTAAACAACCTTAAAAAAATGACATACTGTCCCATCGTATGGATATACTGAAATAATTTAAATTGCCTATTTACAGATGGAATCTCTAGATATTCCCAGTCATTGCTATTGAAAACGTTGGTACAATAAATATTATATAAAAGGATTTGTGTACATGTGTAATATTAAGTCTTCCTACTCAAGAAATAATATCTTTCCATTTATTCAGTCCTCTCTCTTCAGCCTCCCACCCTACTAACATTTGTCAGAAGAGAGTTAAAGCATTCTTCATATAGGTCATATATGGAATGCTCTCTGATCACACCATGTAAGGGATGATTCTATTCAATACGAGAGTTCTGAAGTTAGAACACTTTGGTTTGTACCCAGCTCTACTAACTTACTAGATCATTGACCTTGGGAAGTTTACTTGAAATCTCTGTGCCATGGTTTTGTTATCTGTGGACTAGGGGTAATAATAGTACCTACTTCATGGGCTTGTAGTAATATAAGAAAAGAGTAGTTAAAAGAATCTCAGTCACATTAGTAAGCACTTGATAAATGTTAGCTACCAGGATTATAATTATTCCTATTGTATCATTTTATAAATTTTATTTGTATTTTATTTAGAGGTCTTAAGGAAGAATATTTTCAAACATTTTAAGATTTCCTCTTGAGTATCTATTGAAAGAAACATATGATCACTCATGATCTTCTTAAGAATGTGTAGATATTCATAATTGAATTTGTCTGCAGTTATTTTTTTCCTTATTTTTAAAACTATCTTTCTCAGGTTTTTTGTATTAATGTCACTCTTTCTTTATAAAAACATATGGTGGCTTTCTTTTCTCTGTGTTCTGGAAAACAAAAGCACTAGAAATATCTGTCTTTGAACATCTGTTAACATTATTCATGAATCATTTTAACCTGGTACTTTTTGCGGCTGGCGTCTCTGTAATAATTTTTCCAATGTTTTTATTCACTCAGGTCAGTAAAGGTGTTTTACTACCTTGGTGAACAATTGTGGAAATTTATCTGTTGCTAGATAAACATTCATTTCTTAAAATTTATGAATTAAATTTTATTTACATAGGATTGAACTAAATTTCTGTTCTTTTAATTTTCTCTTTCTGACCTTTCCTCCATTTTCTTACTAATTTTCTGTTGATATTTTTTCTTTTTTTCTTGTTTCAGAGCACTTTCTCAACATATTTGCTGAGTTCCTTGCAATTAATGTTATCCTCTTTGGGGAAAGCAGAGGTCTGCATGGCTCTCAGTGAACTCCACTGTGCCCCACAACTCCCTTTGCAGCTAGAACACATTTCTGTGCTGATTTACTATGTTGTTACTTATCCATGACCTGCCAAGTTTACTGCTCTTCCAGACAGGGGATTTAGTCCTCCCTCTTCTGCCTCTAATTCCAGGAGAACATAGTACTTGCTTAAGATTTGTAGAGGTCTGTGTCTGCACCTGTCCTTGATTGGTCTAACTTTTACAGTATTTGACAGCTATTTTTTATAAGTATAGGTTTAGGGTTGTGACTAGCTTCTGTTTTCATTAGTGATGCTTTTTCTTTTCTTCTTCTTAATTTTTGTATTGGTATTTTAATTTGACTTTAAACTAAGAAGTGAAATAGAATGCTTCTATTGTATCATATTCAACTATAAGTCTTGCTTTTTGGGTTATTAAATTTAATTTTATTAATTCACCCATTTCTTTAAGAAGCCTTTCTAAACCTCACTAGATTAGGAAAGGTATTCTTTAAATTTTTTATAAAACTTACCCCATAACTTTCCTTTTTATTTCTCCTTCTTTAAAGTTTCTAATTTGTTTGAACTTCACCAAAATTTGCTAAACTCAGAGATCAGGGACAATGTCAGTCTTCACCATTGTTTCGCTAAAACAGTGTCTAGCACATAGTAAGCTCTAAATAAATATTTATTAAATGAATATTTCCCTCCTTGGTTGTTGTTGGGGATTTTTGTATAGCAAATTATTTTCAGTATAATTGTTAATACAAGCTTTCTCTCTTAAATAATGAAACATTTTCACTTACTAGTCAATGAAGGTTTTAGGTATGAAAGTGGTCTGTTTCAAGTACAGGAAGTGCAGAATTTTGGAAGACCAGACCATCCACCTCACCTCCTCTCTTATATTGTTCGCATTTGCCAATATCTCCAAACACTATCATGCATCATATCACTCCTATAATTATTTTTTCTCTGGATCACCATACTTTCAAACTCAATAATCTCAATCTCTCTCACTCTGTCTCTCTTTCTCTCTGTCACACACACACACACACACACACACTCTCTCTCTCTCCCATGAATGAGTACTTCTTTCGCACTTACCAGTACCACAGGAAGTGGTGTTCTAAATTCAGGTGGTAGAAGTGGCCTGAACTCATCTTTCAACACAACACTACCCACTAACTAGCTGCATGACCGTAGGCAACTTGCTTAATCTCCCAAAATCTTAGTTTAATCATTTACGATACAATCATGGTAGTATACCTACTTCATAGAATTGGGTGAATTACACGTAAAATGCTAAAGGCAATTTGCTCAGAAAAGTGAAGGAACTTCTACACCTCCTTCTGGATTTTGCCAAGGGCTGACCCTGCTGGAACAAAGTAAATAGCAAAAAAGTAATGGCCTCCAGCAATCTTGATTTCCCACTCCCTGCTCACATTTCTAAAGTTCTAATGTTTTTTAAACAATCATAACCTTAACCTTCCTTAATATTGCATTAAAACCATTTACTATGCCATGATTTTTTAATGTTAACTTCAAACTGTGCAGAAGGGAAATATACGGCTACAGAAGGTTAAATAGTAAGAAAAGATGTCACAGGGCATCAAATGGTGTCTGCAGCAGTCAGGCAAATGCCTTTGTCACAGGCTTCTCAGAGCAATCCCTTAGGCTAGTTTCAACTTTACTCCTATGAATTCCATATGTTTTCATTCAAAGAACTACCACTGAATCACTCTGTGGCTGATTATTCAGGTTTTGTATCTTCCTTCTTCAGCCTGCAATCTCTCTGAAACCTTGTCTGTTACACAGTTAGGTGGTCTCCCTATCAGAACATGGGAGAACAAAACAGATAAAATTTAAATTAGCCTATATCATTCTATCTCTGTATATTTTACCAAAAAAGAAAAAAAAAAAAGAAAAAAGAAAGGTAGAAGCAGTGATTGATTCTGTAGGTTAAACTAAAGATAAACTAAAGACTTCAAATTTATTTATCTATTTATTTCCCTACTGCCCAGATAATTAAATGTCAATACTTTGGAAATTTATCAGAGCGCTGAAAGAGCAGCTTTCAAACACTATAGAACTCAGAGAAGTTTTAAAAATGTCTTTTAAATGAAGAGAAAATTTTTAATGTCAAAACCTTAGCAAGGGATTGACTGCAATGTCTCTGATTTTATAAGCATCCAACGGGGCATGTGCTGAACGTAGAGGGATTGAAGACTGCTAAGCATGAAAACAGAGCAAGAGTCTAGGATCATACAGAGAAGAGAATTGAGAAGGAAGAGAGAAAAAGAAGAGGCACAGAAAGACCTAACAAGTGACAAGAAGTTAGAGCTGCATTAGAATATGAGTATCCAATATTCACTTCTAAGTTAGCTCCAATGGTTCCATCTAAAACCCATCCATGCTTCAAAACTCACCATAAAGGCTTTTATGTCACATGCCTAGTGAATGTCCTTGTGTAGTGGTGGGAGAAGAAGAATAAGAACAAGGGTCTGAATTCTTTGTGTCAATGATGAACAAAAAGGGAAAATAATAACTGAAGATGAGATGCTGGTGAGATCTATAGTTCCCTGGGGCAAAAACTTGAAATAAGAAATAGAAATTAGAAAAATAAATGCAAGTGCACAAGGAGATGATAGGATACCCCATAGAACATTGGCTAGAGAAATTCTTTAAGATTTGAAAAACAAGATAACTCATCAGACATCTGGTATATGCTAGTTTAGTGTTTCCTTCTTTTAAAATAAGACGTTAACTATACAGTGAGATGGTTAAACAAATACTATTAATATTAATGACAAAAACAACTTTCTTTCCTTTCTCCTGCTCTCATTTCATTCCCATCTATCTACTATAATATATGATTTACATTTACAGCAATTCCACATTAGAGTATCTACTACATTTAGAGCAATTCAACATTAGAGTATCTACTACATACTAGGATCAACATTTAGAGCAATTCCAATTGCAAAGGATTTTATAAGTACAGGAAAGCATAATGTAAAGCTCTAGTAGTATAATTAATGAATCATGAAAGGAGCAGACTGAAGTAGATTTAGGAAGTTTGGGTATGAGGAAAGAGGTTGGCTGTTGTTTTTGATGTGCAGATATTTATCAAAGTCCTTTCCTCGTCCCAACAGAATAATCTGTCCTAAACAACTCATTATCTTCTGTAACTCTCTTGCCCAATGAATAAACATGGAAAGATACACACACATTTGAAAAAAAATGATATCTAGTAGACACTATAAATTTGGAGAAAAACACAAACTTGTAATGGTAATGGCTATTACTATTAATAATAATTATTGTGTGCTACAATATATTTACCCTTTTCCTTTGGGTAGATATGTTTCCAGATTGGGATTATCAATAATGGTTCTATAAACATTCTTGTACATGTATTTTGGTGAATGTACATTCTAATATTCTGCAGAAAAATACCTAGGAATGTGATTGTTGAGTCATAGGGTAGGCATATATTCAACTTTAGTATATAATGCCAAACAGTTTTCCAAACCAATTTAACATCCCATCAATAATGTATGTGAATTCCAGTTACTCTTTACTTCCTCTACAATAGTTGATATTGACAGTCTTTTTAAATTTCATCCATTCTGATGAGTATGTAATGATACATTGTTATGATTTTATATCATATTTCCTTCTTGAGAAATAATATCAAGCTCTTTCTGTGTGACTACGGGCTATTTGAATATCTTCTTCTGAGAAGTATCTGTTCAAGTATTCCACCAATTTTTTAATTGGGTCATTTGTCTTTTTGTCACTAATTTCAAGAGTTATTTATAGATTGTTAGTTATTTTTTAATTATAAGTATTGTCAAAATCTTTCATACTGTGACTTGTTTATTCATTTTTTTAACAATGCATTTTGGTAAACAGAAGATCTTAATTTTAATTAAGTTCAAGTTATTTTTTTAATGATCAGTATTTTCTTATCTTCATTTAAAGAAATCTATGTCTACTATAAAGCCATAAAGATATTCTCCTTTTCTTTCTTAAAGCTGTATTGCTTTTTTTCTCACATTTACTTCTATAATCAACATCCAAGTGAATAACCACATTTTAATAAATTTATAAAATGTAAAGCTATACAGTAATAAAAAATTACTTATACACAATGACAAAGATGAATCTCATAGACATTACCTGAGCAAAGCAGCCCATAAAAAAGATTATATACTGTATGTATTTACTGTATGATTTCATCTTTATGAAACTGAAGAATGAGCAAACTTAATCTACGATTATAAAAGTCAAAATAGAGGCTTTTGAAAGAACAGAGACACAAAGAAAGCTTAAAAATGAAATGATGGAAATGTTGTATTTTATCTGACACTAAGCATACACAAATGTAAATGTTTGTCAAGTTGTTCACTTGTACTACACTTTATATGTAAGTTATGGCTCAATTTTAAAAAGTGCTTCAATTAAAAAATGCAGGTGCTTTCTTAAATCGTCTGATTTACTTCTCAGATCCATCCTTCAAGTTAAGCATTTTTAAACCCATTTTTTAATCATAGATTCTGGGACATTAAGTGGTTGCTTAACACCACAGCACTAATAAACATCAGAGCCACTTTTCTAAGCAACTCTGTTTGACTATGAAGTTTGACTTTTCAAAACATTTTACAAAAATAAGCCATAAAGAAGAAACTGAGGCCTTTGTGTTTGCAAAAATATCTTTAAGTGTAGTTTTTAGTAACTCATTGATTCTTTCCCAGGTAAATTTTTTACATCTTCAATATTATTAGTTTAATTTGCTTTGTCATTAGAGCCAGCATTTTAGCTAGGGGCTATTTTTGGATGCTGAATATTCATTAGGAAACAGTCACATGTTTCAACATTGTGATATACTGGCAAGACCTCTTCACGATGGTAAAGAAACTTAGCAAAAGACTTTATCATTGGTGAATGTCTTCACAGTTTTATGTTCTCCAATTAAAACAAAAACAGAGACTAGAAACCTGGTGTATTAAATTTCTAGGTTGTTATTTAAAAAGAATACTACAAACTAGGTGTCTTTACACAATAGAAATTTATTGCCTCACTGTTCTAGAGGCTAGAAGTCTGAAATCAGTTATTGACAGAGTTGATTCCTTCTGAAGAAGGATCTCTGCTCCAGGCCTCTCCCCCGAGCTTGCAGATGGCCATCATGGTGTTCTCAGTCATATTGGATTAGGGATCCAGCCTACTTCAGTGTAACCTCATCTTTACTAATTACATCTGCAATGATCCTATGTCCAAAGGAGGTAATATCCTGAGGCACTTGCGGTTAAGACTTCAACATATAAATTTGGTGGGGACACATTTCAACCCATGATGCATCACCACAGTGTCATAAAGTCCAATTCAGACACATCATGGTACATTTTGAGAGATTTTATGTTAATATAATATCAACCTTAATTTTTCATGAAAAAGAAATTGCTAATATCTTCTAAAATTTTTCCAAAGATGCATCTTAAAATATGCAAAAGAACAATTTATCAGACTTCTAATTATGAATCATTATCTATATAGTTCAAATGTTCTCATCTTATATTTTACAAATAGCTATACTGAATTGAGTTTATTCTGACCTTTGATTAAAATGATATATTGAAAAAATTAAAAATGCAAATAACTTACATATAAAATTAAGCATATATTCAATTTACCCAGCCAACTAAAGAGCCCTCAAATCTCTAATGATTTAATTCCATGAACAAATACTTAACAATATTCTGAAATTTGCTCTTGGCATAGGAATATATAAAATTCATATTTCCTTTATACCCATTCCTTCCCCTACTTTTTATAATGAAAGCTCTTGCTCAATGCTTTTAGTGTTTATTTTGAATTATATTTCAAAAACTTAAAACATATTTATAATCCCAGACACACCGTAGTGTTGTATAAGTAAGAATCAATTCCATCAGCAGTATAAATTGCTCACCTTACCTCCTCACACTTTATCTTTAGAAGAACATAACACCAAGACATGTAGCACTACAGCAGTCATGTTGGTATTCTTTTATATAAAATCATAAATCCATGACTAAAAATAATGCAATTCACCTATCCATACAAACAGAAAAGCTGCATTTGACCAAATCAACACTGGTAAGTTTAAAACAAATCAGTTTTAGGGACTTTTATGTATTTGTTCTTAAATCTATGATCTCATAAAGTATAACCAATTGCAGTATTTTCTTAAGTTCTTCTCACATTCATATTTGTTAAACAACTAAGATGTATACATGGTTCTCATTTTTAACATTTACTAAAAATCCATATTTTCATATTGTAAAAATTTGCATTGGTCTGCCAGAATTTCCTTTAGAACTGTTTCCATCTTCTGTATACATTGGTGGCTTACTTTTCTTTCCTTGTGAGAGATTTATTAAGTATTGTACTTATGCCCGTTATCTTTGAGCAAAAAGTATCAATAGAATGAAATCTCATGATGAGTAAATATAAATATAGACTAGTAATAAATGACTGAATTAATATAAAGAAATAAAAGTTCTACAAAATGTGCCTATTCTGATCAAACCAACTGCCTTCCCTTGCAGCATACCACACATTGACACATGCAGAGTGACTCACATTTTATCTTAGGTTACTGAGGAGTTTGCCCAGGATGTCATTGGCTTTAGGATTTTGTGGAAGGCAATTTGTTATGAGATAAATAATGTCCCCCTCAATTCTATGTGTTGAAGTCCTAAACCCCCATACCTCAGAATGTAACTATATTTGGACCTTTGAAGAGTTAATGAAGGTAAAACAAGGTAATGTGGGTGAGCCCTGATCCAATATTACTGGTGTCCTTATAGCAAGAGGACACTAGGATGCAGACAGCACACCAATGAAAGGGTGATCCATCATGTGAGGATACAGTGAGAAGGTGGCCATCTCCAAGCCAAGGAGAGAAGCTTCAGAAGAATCCAACTCCACTGACACCTTGATCTTGGACTGTCCAGCATCCAGAATTGTGAGAAAATAAATTTCCATTTTGGAAGCCACCCAGTTTGTAATATTTTGTTATGGCAGCCCAAGCAAACTAATGCACCATTTATTTTTTTTAGCAGAAGCTGCTGTTGGATCTTTGTTAATTTGCATAACTAGAAAAAGACATTAGTAAAACCATCCTCTGTGTCTCTGAAAGCACATGCTTACTGTTGAATTACAATTGAACTTTAACACCCACTGTCCCTTACCATTCTCCACACAATTGGATTTTTGTATTATTTTCCATCCTGTAGTCTTATAGCTCCTTCAAGGAAACTCACAGCATTTTGCTAATAGGGAAACAGAGTGGATAAATAATTTCCCCATTACAGACTATGTGACAGATGTATGTATGATTAAGACAAAAAATGTTAATTCTATTCAGAATCGTTCATTAATAACACTAACTTTTATTTGTTTTGTGGAAATTAATTAGAGAGATTACAGGATCAGATAGCTAGTAAGTGGGGCAGTGAGGATTCTAAACTAGGCTTACAGATTCCAGAGCCATTTCTTTATACTGCTCTTTAATTCACTCTGACTAAAGCTCAGACATGATCATTTACACTTTCAGGTCATCACTACCTCCAGAGCAGAAGTCAGTATACTTTCCACTTTATAAATCCCCAGAAGAAACCTTCAGTAAATATTTCTTGATGCTGTGGGGGCTCTGTGTGCTGTTCTATTTACTCACTTCTTGGTCCCAAACATCTAACAAAGATACCAATAACAAGGTAAAACTATATTGAAGCAAATGTTTGAAAATGGTACACACCAAACCTTCCTCATAAAGTTTTAAGAATAGTAACTTATCTTAAAGACAACCAAATGTAAAAGGAGCTCTGAGATTCCAATTTACATCAGACAAACTAAAGATTAACATATGCTAAAATAAATAACAGCAAAATGAGTGGCTATTTTACTTTAGGGACATTGTTGATATCAAAAGAACTTGTCAAAATCAGATGGACATTACTCATTTGAGGCCATTAGAGGTCAATACCAGAGCCATTTAGATTGCATACATCATTCAGAATTGGGAGGAACAAAAGTACTTGGGTTAAGTGAAGCTTTTCTAATTAATGATTACAAAGTACCTTACAACATATCATGCTACACAAAGGCCAAACAAAAATTATAACATCTGGTTTGTAAGAGTTCACTCTCCTATAATGTAGGACTACTTTATAGATCTGATTGCTTCCTCCCTTAATAATATGTCTGGATTGGAATGCTGGTTTATTTATTGGTTCTCTACTATTTAATGGTATTTCCGTTAAGCCAGTATTTTATAAAAATGGTACAATATTTACCCAAGCATTCAATCTATGTTCAAATCTATGAAATAAAAAAGACTTGTAAATCCGTTATTTGATTTATGGGATACTCCATCAAGTAAAACTCTTGTTATAAATATAGGTTGATGGCAGGGATAACCTGGGTGGGTGGCAACAATGGAATGAGAACTTCATTCCTAATCTTTGTTTTCCTAGTCATCTAATTTAGTGTAAGCTTTCACAGTTGGACTCCCTGGTCTATAAAATAAAGTGGAGGGGAGTAAAGGTGTCTAGCTGTAAACTAGAGAGGGAAGGAGACTATTTTCCCATGACCCAATATGAGCAAAGCCTTTATAGTAGCAATGTAGAAACAGTTACTAACAATTGTATAGGACTTTATCACATAAAAAACTACCTCAAAATATTATTAGTTTCATTTTAACAAATATATTGCAGTATGTATATTGCAGATGTGAAAATGTGATTCATTGAAACTATGTTACTTATACAAAGTCATCTTGTTAGCTGAACCCAGGATGGCATCTACTTCACCATGCTTGTCATGCCCAGTATGTGTGGATAGAGTGAGGGCTTGTTCATAGTAAGATAACAAATCTGCTCTTTCTCTCTGCCACATTGATGACTGACACCCGGTGACAACTAAGGGAATATATCCTTTCTCTATTACAAAGTTTGAAAAAATAGAAATGAGAGAGAAAATCTGAAGAACATTCATTTCCTTGTAAAAAAAGAAAGCTACATTTTCAAAATGTTCATTTCTTAGCATTGTTTGATTTTTCTAGACTTAAACTGTCTAATGGTTAGGTTATAGTAAAAAATTAAAGAAAAATAGAAGGTAATAGTATCTAAAAACCAAATTCTTATATATAAAAATTCCCCTTAAATGAAATTATTTTGTAATATTTTAAGGAACTGAAAAGGTGAAACTGAATTCTACTGGTAAAAGTAAAGTGGAATTTGATTATAGAATAAATGAATATTTCTAGGTATAAGGGAATTTTTTCCTTTTATCTTTGGCATCTTCTTTAGTTATGCTGAATAAGCTAATTGGTTACCTAAATTCTCTTTCCACTAGACCTTGCCTTTATGTGGTATGCAGAATGCTCATAAGCATGTGCCATGTGTAATACAAATTTATTAGCTTTAATGATCTCATAATTGGAACCATCATGAATCTTAAAATGGCTATGATAAGCTTGCCTTGACTTTGCTATTTATATAGACTCAAACTTTGTGGTGATTCAACTGCACTCTGAAATTCAAACAACATATTTCCATTTTAAATACTTAACTTTAACCAATCATTTGTGCACTAAAAAAAGGGAATGCTATTCCAATGAGAAGTTGGCTTCTTTGGAATTTCTCAACATTTGTATGCCATATGCTTTCAAAAAATAAAATATTCAATATTTAATAAAATAATCCCAAACTGAAACGCATCCATTGCAGCTGGAGTTGTTTCCTTACTTAGAATGGTTTACTAAACTTTAGTTGAGGGGAAGATAATTCAGGAAGAAGCCAAGCTTCTCCCAGTAAGACCACTTTTCTCATCATGCTGAAGGTAATTTTATAACACACTATTAATGGAAAGATCTAAGCAAGATTAAGAGGCCTCTCCAGGTCCCTCCCACAGCCCAGCATGCACTAAAGTACTTTAAAGGAACTGTTTGCATTGGAATTCTCCCATGCATTAGCACTTAAATCTTTAAAATATCTTTGAAGCCCATCTGCTGCAGAGCTTCATTTTTAATGAAAATGAAAAGGGGCAGTTATAACTGTCTCTGATACAGTAGGTCTTTTTCTATAATTCTAATTTGTTGTACCTCAGAGGAGATCTTTGAAACAGGATTTTTTTATTCATAATATAATGAATCCATTGTAAACTACTTGTAGTAATAAAAATCATAGAAAATGGAAATACATCAGCAATAAATAGGCCATTTTTTATCACTTTAGAGTTGTATTCTATAATACAGAATATATTAATTTGTTACTCATTCATAAACTGATATAAAGTGTTTACATGTAGTGTCCAACAATATTTTCACACTCAAATGTAATGAATACATTATATTTTTGAAGTCTTTATTTTTGAAAACAAATGCTTTTGAAATTAATAATGTAAAACAAAGGAGAGAAAAAAAATAATGAATAACTCCCCAGTATACATTTCCAGATATAAAGTTTTTTAGATTTAATCGCTATATGATTCCAACAGAAATTTGTCCCCTTGGTTTTCTTGTCCAGGTTGAGGTATTTTAGTTTCTCAAGCAAGAAAAAGAAAATGATTTCTCACTTTTGAGGCAGTATATATAATGCATAAAGGTGGGCTTTGAAGCTAAACCATTCACCACCTACTATTCTATCAGGCCTTGGCTAAGTTACTATGTTGAGTCTTAGTTCCAATCTCAGTAAAATTGAAATAAAAAGGGCATCTAGGTCATAAGGTAGTTGAGAGCTTTAAACATGTTAATATATGTAAAAGATTTAGCACATAAATAATTCTTTTTTTTTTTAAATTTCAGCTTATGATGAGGGTACAAAAGTTTAGGTTATATATATTGCCCATGTCCCCCCCCCACCCGCCCCCGAGTCAGAGCTTCAAGCATGTCCATTCCCCAGACAGTGCACATCGCACTCATGATGTGGTTAATCCATGTTAGGTGTAATATCATTACGGTAATTTATTTTCAACAAAAATGTTTTTTCATGGCTGATTGGCCATAACTACTCCGGTCACGTTACCTGTACACAGAGTCTAAAAAGTGGCACCACAGAATTATCCCACAGGGCAAGTTCAAATTTCCTAGAGAGCCACAAATTTCTCTGACTTGAGGCCTCTGAGGTATTTTACCTTTTCCTTGTTTTCATCAGCATCACAAAATTTTATGTAATAGTACAACACAAGGTTTTTCTTTTTAATATAAAGAGATGATTTTAGAATCTGGTTTTCATAGACTATGTAAATTAGTGAGTAGTTGAATTCATCTATTAAAAATGAAAAAGATTATACATACTCTGAAATTTTATAGTGAGGAATAAATAAAACAATAGGCAATCCAGTAGGCATTTAACAAATATTCCTTTATATAAACATTTTTTAAGAAAACTGGTTAAAGAAGATCTACTCTCAGAAAAAATGAAGGAGCTGGTGGTAGACAAATATTCCAACTGAGGAAACTAAAAATAAGACAGTAAAATGCAGAAAACACTGCTGCTGGGGAAAAAAAAGGATTACAGAGGCCAAGATCCTAAAGAGAAGAGAACTTAAAAAAGTTGAACTGAGTTTCTGGGGTTTCTGTAGCTGAATTTTCCTCTGGGACTTTTTCAATTCAGAGTGCAGGGTAAAAATCTGAGAATATAGTCTTTGCATGGGCAAACCACCACTCTGGGAGATAGAAAACTCAACAGTTTATGGTGATCTTTGGGGGCTGATATTAAAAAATTGGAAATTTCAAAGACCAAAATGCCAGTGGGAATGGTGAGGCAGAAAACAGAGCTTAACACACAGGTAGCTTTTTCCCAAGACTTTTGTCAAAAATCTAAAACTGGAAAGACAACAGGGAAAGGAGTTAATCAGTAAAACTCCTTCCCTTATAAAATTACAATTTAGGATCATCCAAGTAAGAAGCTCCAGTTAACACACAAGGTTCTCAGTTGAACGCCCTGAACATCTATGACCTGGGCGTGCATGTTAATCAGAGTTAGAAGGGACCTTAGCAAAATCCAAACCACAATCCTGCTTTACCTCAGCTCAGTCTCTGACTGGGTTCAGGTGATTAGCACCCAATCTGCCCAACAGTAGAAAGAGTTGAAACTCTTTAGAGAAAAATGGTATCATCTGGATTCTCTGTAGTTTTTACACATAATATTCAATATTTAATTTGAAAATTACCAGAAAAAAAAGTTTCAGGATACAAAATCATCATACCAAAATCAGTAGCATTTTTATACATCATTAATGAACTAGCTGAAAAAGAAATCAAGAAAGCAATCCTATTTACAATAGACACACACACATATACACACACAAAACCCTTAGGAATAAATTTACCCAAAATGGTAAAATATCTACAATGAAAACTCTAAAACACTGATAAAGAAATAGAAGGAGACACAAGAAAAACAGAAAAACATTCCATGTTCATGGATTGAAAGAATTAATATTGTTAAAATGACTTGATTATCCAAAGTGATCTACAGATTCAGTACAATTCAGTACAATTTCTATCAAAATACCAATGACATTCTTCACAGAAATGGAAAAAGCAATCCTAAAATTCATATCCAATCACAAAAGACCTGGAATAGCTGAAGCAATCCTAAACAAAAGGAACAAAACTGGAGGCACCACACTACCTGACTTCAAAATATATTACAAAGCTATAAGAAGTAAAATAGCAATGGCACTGGAATAAAAAGTCACATAGACCAATGAAACAGCATAGAGAACACATAAATAAATACATGTATTTATAGCCAATTGATTTTCAACAAAATTGACAAGAACACACATTGGGGAAGGGACAGTCTCTTCAACAAATGGTGCTGTGAAAACCAGATATCCACATGTAGAAGAATGAAAGTAGATCCCTATCTCTCATAATATACAAAAATCAATCCAAAATGTATTAAAGACTTAGATGTAAGACATGAAACTATGAAGAAAACATAGGGGAAATTCTTCTGAACATTGGTCTGGGAAAAGATTTTATTCATAAGACCTCAAAACCATAGGCATCAGATGCAAAAATAGACAAATGGGATTGTATTAATATCAAACTCAAAAGCTTCTACACAGCAAATAAAACAATTAACAGAGTGAAAAGAAAATCTACTGAAGAAAATATTAATATTTCCAAACTAGTTATCAAACAAGGAATTAATATCTAGAATATACCAGAAACTCAACAGCAAAACAACAAATAATATGATCAAAAATTAGGGAGTGATCTGAATAGACATTTCTCAAAATAAAGACATACAAAAGGGCAACAAGTATATGAAAAAATGCTCAACATCACTAATCATTTGAGAAATGTAAATCAAAACTGCAATAAGATATCATCTCACCCTAGTTAGAGTGGCTATTACCAAAAAGACAGAAAATGACAAATGTTGCTGAGTATGTGGGGAAAGAGGAACTCCTACACTGTTGGTGGGAATGTAAATTAATACAGCCATATAGAAAACAGTACAGAGTTTCCTCAAAGAACTACAATATGATCCAGCAATCTCACAACTGGGTATATATCCAAAGGAAAGGAAATAGAAAATCAGTATGTGGGAGAGATGATCTGCACTCCCATGTTTATTGCAGCACTATTCACAAAAACCAACACATGGAGTCAACCAAAGTGCCCATCAATAGATGAAATGATAAAGAAAATATGATTTATATACAATGGACTTCTACCCAGCCATAAAAAGAAATGAAATTTTCTCATTCACGGCAACATGGATGAGCCTGGAGTATATTATTAACTGAAAAAAGCTAGGCATAGAAAAAGAAATACCACATGTTCTTATTCATGTGTGGAAGCTAAAAATGTTGATCTTATAGAAACAGAGAGTAGAGTAGTGGCTACTAAAGGATGGTAAGGGTAGGGGGTGATAGGGAGAGGTTGATTCACAAATACAAAAGTTCAGCTAAATAGGAAGAATAACTTCTAGTGTTCTATAGCAATGTAGGGTGACTATAGTTAATAATAATTTACTTTATATTTTCAAATAGCTAGAAGAAAGGAATGATAAGTGTTTGAGATGATAAATATGCTAATTACCCTGATTTGAGCATTTCACATTGTATACATGTATCAAAATATGACACTCTACCCCATAAATACAACTATTACGTGTCAATTGAAAATAAATTTAAAAATTACCAGAAGATCCAAGAAACAGGACTAGAGAAATATAGTGTGTGTGCATGTAGGTGCCTGTGCATTTGCACATGCATGTGTGTGTATGAAAATAGAGAAAAACATAAATAAATTTAACAAGAGAATAGCATATAGAAAAAATGAAATGGAATTTCTAGAGCTAGAACATAAATTAAATGAAGAACTGAAGAAAACTTTTTAACAGCAGATTAGGCTCAGGAGAACATAAAATCGGTTAACTAAAACTTCAATAGAAGTGCACAAGCTGAAATCAGAGAAGAAAAATAAATTTTAAAAGAGAAGAATTTTAAAATAGCAAGAGTCTACATGACAAGTGAAACATTCTCAAAAAGTATATGTGAATATTTGGAATCCATTTCTCAAAGGGACTGAAACAATATTTGAAGAAATAATACCCATGAGTTTCAAAACCAATGAATGACATGAAAACACAGACTGTAGATGCTCTCTGAACTTCAACAGTATGAATACAAAGAAAATAACACCTAGACATATAATAAAACTTCTTTAAACTAAAAAAAAAAAAAAAAAAGAGAGAAAGAGAGAAAACTAAAAGCAGCCAAAGAAAGGGAAACAACCACACATTACCTTCAAAGAATCAATAATATGACTAAAAGGTGACTTCTCAACAATAACAAAGCCAGAAAATAATGGAATGAGTTCTGCCAATATTGAAAGAAAATAACTGCCAACTAAAAATTCTATACTCAACAGAAATACTCTTCAAGATAAAGGCAAAGTAAAGACTTTGAAATAATTAAAATCAGAAAATGTGTCATCAACTTAATGGCAGTATAATTAATAAATAAATAAATGTCATTCTTCAGGTGGAAGGAAAATAATCTGAGATGAAATATTGAAATAAAGGAAGAGATAAAAAGTAAAGAAATAGGTAAATATATGGGAAAACGTATGTGAGTTGTTACTTTAAAATATACATTATGTGGATACTGTCTCATGGAATTCAAGGTATAAGAAGAATTTCACCTCGATTTCTATTTTGCCTAATATTAATAATTCTTTCTTTGCTTTATTTCTCTGATAAATACTTTTTCATCTCTCTTCTTCTTTTTTTTTTTTTTTTTTTTTTTTTTTTTTTTTGAGACAGAGTCTCACTCTGTTGCCCGGGCTAGAATGCCATGGTGTCAGCCTAGCTCACAGCAACCTCAAACTCCTGGGCTTAAGCGATCCTCCTGCCTTAGCCTCCTGAGTAGCTGGGACTATAGGCATGTGCCACCATGCCCGGCTAATTTTTTTTCTCTATATATATTTTTAGTTGTCCAGATAATTTCTTTCTACTGTTTTAGTAGAGACGGGGTCTCGATCTTGCTGAGGGTGGTCTTGAACTCCTGACCTCGAGCAATCCTCCTGCCTCGGCCTCCCAGAGTGCTAGGATTACAGGCATGAGCCACCACTCTCAACCTTTTTCATCTCTTTAGTCACAATATTTTGTGGGTTTTTTAGGTGTGTTTCTGGTAAGTAGCATATAATTGGATTTGACTTGGTTGTGTTTGCAGTTGCTTATACCCCCTTAACTGTCACATACATTGTAGGATTCTCTGTGATTTCAAATACTATCAATATTTACCCTTCACATTCAATGATATTAATGGTATACTTGATTAGGATTTATTCATTCTATTTTTCTTATTATTTATTTACTTATTTTTTGTTCTAGGGGTTTGAGATATGTGTGTGCATGTGCGTATATAATATGCACATTTCTTCTGATGATCATCCTTAAATATTTAACATATCGATTTAAATGTATTTTATCACCATTTAGAGTTTATCATATCACTAGCTACATGCATCTCAGAAACAGCTTCCAACTGCCTTCTTTCTGTTGTTACAACACCTCCATGTTGATATTATCTGGTATTTCAATTTCATATTGTTTCAATTGTTTAATATTCCATGCCAACAAGTAGTTGGGTTTAACTATAAATTTTACTGGGCTCTTTGCATACTGACATCTGTCTTATTCATTCTTCTTTCTCAGATTTTTTTTTTCACTTTCCTGGGATATATTTTGTAGCATTTGTTTTAGTGATTCATGCTTGTATGCTCTCTTTGTGTGTTGGAAAACATATTTAATTACACCTGGGGATGCTAGCTCTACTTACAGGGTGATGTTTATAGTGATTTAAGGAAAAGACTTTAAATGCTACTGGGTTGGGTGCAATGACTTGATTTTGTAGAAATCTCCTACTCTTTTAGAATGCCATTATCTACTAGGTGCACAGCTTTCCATTTCTAGCTTAAATGTTTATATACGCAAGTTCAGCCTCTTAGTAAAATACTTTTGCTGCCTACCGTTTCACACAAGCTGTGGAGTAAGGAGGGAAGACCAGTACCAATTCTCTAGGTGTAGTTTTCCTAAAAGCACCATCGTTCTCCTCCTCCTATCTGAAGTGGCTCATTCCACTTTAACAGCATGTGCTTTTATCTATGCATCTGCTTTCTGTCTTCATTGATTTCTAAAATCAGTGGGCTGATAAACTCACTTATCATTGTTGTACAGATTATTATGAAGCTACTTTTTAAAAGTTCATATTTTATATGTCATTTCTAGGGTTCTAGGGTTTAAGTAGTCAGTCATTTGATACAATCTCTTAAATACGGAGTTCTAGTTATTGACAAAGAACAATAATATATGATATTTTAAAGGGATAATAATGTGGCAAATGATCATGTTAGTTGAATACTAATTGATTTATTCCAATTTTACTTTGCGATCTGGATGTTATAGACTGAATTGTGTCTCCTCCCAAATGCATATGTTGAAGCCCTAGTCCCTAACGTGACTGTATTTGGAGACAGGGCCTGTAGGAGGTGATTAAGGTCATAAGGATGGGGCCCTAATCCAATAAGACAGTGTCCTTTTAAGGAAACAAAGAGATACCAGAGATTTTTCTCTCTCTTCCTATACACTTGGAAGAAAGTCCATGTGAAGACACAGCAAAAAATTAGTCATCTCCAAGCCTGGAAGAGAGGCCTCAGCACACATCAATCCTGATGGCACCTTGATATTGGGCTTTTAGATTTTAGAACTGTAGGAATATAGATTTCTGTTGTTTAAGCCACCCAGTCCTGTGGTATTCTGTTACGGCTGCCCAAGCAGATTAATGCACTGGGTAAGGGTTCAAGGTGTCTGCTAATAGCTCTTCACCTTGCTCTAGAACTGGCACAATATGTAGAGATTCTCAAAGCATAAAGGAGAAAATAAAATCAACTAAAAAAATGTTAAAACAATAAGATGTTATATAATACATCATAAAAAACAGTATCTAGCAGGTTACAAAATTACAATCACATTTTTCTACCTGACAGAGAACACATAATTTCAGAGTAAATAAAATTGGGCCATGGATTCTATTTTGGTCATGTTAATTTCTCTTTTCTATGCCCTCTCAATACTTACTACCCCCATTAGGAAGATGAATTTTATAAATACACTTTATATATTTCTGAAAAAATATATATGCCTTTTTTACCTTTTGGCATTTTCAGCTAATTTATAGCAGAGCCTATCCCATTTTTTGGTATTTTTCCATTGTTTAATAAATATTGGTTAAATTGAATTTAATATCAAGTAAATAAAGTTATACCTAAAGATATTTTGATACGATCAGGGTTTTTTTCCTTTTAAGTTGAGTAGTATGTTATGTTTGCCTTTTAAGTTGGGCAGTATGTTTTGTTTCTTAGAACTTATTTTTAGTGGTCAACCGTAATATATCACTAATATTTTCTTTCTATTGCTCTCATGTTTTATTTGCTTATTCCAATTGTTATACTCCTTAAATCTCTGAGACCTCTGTGACTTTCCCACATCCTCCTCTCACTTGACACACCTCTTCTGAAAGACATCTAGCTGCAGGACTCAAGAGGAGACTCTACCTACCCAAAAGGTAACACCCTTCAATGTTGGTAGGAGACTCATGTTGGATCTTTGCAAATTTCTAGGAACTGAATCACTCAGACTGAATAGCAAGAAAACAAAGAATAATGCAGCTAACCACTCTTGAGCTAAAGTAAAATAAACTAAATCTTTCCAGATACACATGAACATGTTATAGATTTAATTCATTAATACTGATCCACATTTCCTGAGATGTACAGGTACTATTTTAGGGAAAAATAAATGCTGATGTAGTTAAGATTAAAATCTTTCACTTGGCAGGATGGGCCTAAATTGTCTAAGTATTTTGTCACTGTTAAAGCTTCACCTATTAAAATATGCCCAACTGAGGGTTGGTAGAGTAAAACAGATAGATGGGAAATTTGAATGATTACAGATAGGAGGAAGAGGTTCCAAGCAGGCAACCAAGAGGATTAGCCAATGGTTAAGTCCTAGAAAGATAATATGGTAGAAGGAAAGACCCAATTTATGCATAGCAGTCATTTAGTACATAATAGTAGTTCTCCAGTGAAAAAATGGTGAAAGGGTCTTATCTTTGAAGTCAGAAAGAACTGGGTTAAAAAAATCTCTGCTCCACAATGTGATACCCATGTTCTTGAAAGCTTTTGTTTTTTCCTTGTAAAACAAGAGTAGTAATAAAATCTGGTTCAGAGAGTCATTTTGAGGATTAAATGTGATACCAAGGTTCAATAATGTTTGCTGTTACTAGCCATTATCATTATAATCCATCTAAGGCAGAAAAGATAAGAATAAAATGTGAACAAATAGCGTAGAGAGTGAGAGATTGGGATAGTTGATTCAAATTGGGAATAAAGGCAAGAATTAGAAAGCAAGCTCATAGAAGCCCAAATCACATTTTAGACCTCTAGAGGGCATCATTAATATCAGAGTCTCTGTGAAATATGCTTCCTGGATTAATGCAGTGAATAATCTATATAGTTGTACACAGTGGTGGCCCTAGTACAAGAAGATAATATTAATGTAAGTTATCCATCTAGGACAGGTTTTAAAAACAAAGATTCTTATACAAACATCTAGTCATCCATTTGTATGTTTAGTGTGAACTGAGACTAAAAATTCCTTCTAATCCCCAAATACATTGAAAATACCTAATTTCATAATGAGAAATCTGGTCTCTGGAGATTCACCATGTATTGACAACATTAAATGATCCAAGACAAAAAAGAAGCTCTTATACATGAGAGAGAAGACCTTCTCTGAGTGGCAGCTATTAGTGCCTGTGATGATCTTTGTAGAACTTTTCGTAGGATGATCACAGTTGGGAAACTTGGCCCTTAGAATTAATACTATGAATCACTCAAGTCTTGCTTCTTGTCCTTAGGCTTTAACTTCCTTTCACTATAAATTATCTTCTTTAAAATAATGCTAGGTGATCACACATCTTCAGCCCCCAAACTTCAGCCCCCTTACGACTCCCTCTGGTGGCAACCCTGGATTTACATAATGATCAGATGACAGACACAGGATTGACTGGAAGTTTACTGGTTTAGTTTAACTTTTAAATGGGAGGGAAAGCTTGCTATATAAGGTGGCTCCAATATCTCTATTAGCCTTAATATAAGTGAAGGGAAACAGTGTCTCTTAAGTAACCATGATGAATGTTTGCCATAAATTAGTTTAAAGCTCAATATGTAATTTATTCCTGGCTGGAATTTTCTCCCAAGTAGGTTATGCTATATATTACACAGACATACGTACAAGGAAAAGAAAAAAGAAAAAAAGTCAGGAGTTATAATTACATTCGCATGTTGGCTAATTGGGCCCTTAGGGGCCTTGTTTCTAATTATAAGAGGGCATACAAAGAAGAAATATCACTAAAAGCAAGTACATATAGAATGAATATGAGTTTAAATGGGTTATGCTGGCTATATAAAAGCTGTAAAACTTGATAGGAAAGGAATGCTATTACTTGCCAAACATCTCCTACACATTAAAAAAAAAAAATCAGGCCCACATTAGTGTCATTGACAGAATATAAGATGAGAAAAAAAATGGTTAGCTTTAAAGAGAACACATTGAAAAAAGGAAGGCTCCTAATATATATTATAGATATGTTTTATTTTATACCTATTTTAGAAATAAAAATAAATTATAAATTCATGATGCCATTTGAAATAAAAAATTATTTTTGTGGCAAATTCAATACTGTATATGTAAGACTTTTGTAAGACTTCTAAAAAGAAAATTACATAAATACATAAATATTGCTCGAAAATCTTCACTTGTGTACATTTTGATGATATTATTTTGAATAAAAGCAAAAGTAGATTTTGATCCCTGATACTGGAAAACTATACATTGTTGCTCTGATAACTCTGAAAGTGAATTTTACAGTTCTTTCTCTTCAATTTCTCCTGCAGATTTAAGATGGCAGAAAGGGTATAGAGTGTACCCATGTTAGAGTAAATCGTGGAACTTTTTACAAGGTTGTAATTCATTTTATTTCACATCAAGTGGTGCCCTTTTGACATGTCTGTAAAAGTCTGAATGTTTATGGTAGATGTGTATATAATATTACATTACACCTCATAACCGAGATAAACTGGCAAGAACCCTAAAGCTCAATAGGAACAAGATTGCCTTTATCTCTTAAAACTGTCATTTTAATTTTCCACACTAGACAATGCAATAGATGCAGGATGACTTAAGTTCCTGGTGGCTGTTAGACCACAATCTTGTAATGTTTTGAATTTAGTACCTAATCAAATTGCTTTGCTTTTAGTATTCTTATCTTGATTTATGCGAATTGGTATATGGTACCCTCCTTAGTATACCCGAAGGAACAGTGTATTTTATAGCATTCTAAATGCAAATCCTGCTCCAAGATTTATGCCATGGACAATGCAACCACACCATTAAAAAGAATTTAAAATGAAACCAAGAAAAATTGAAATGACAATTACAGAGTCAAAAATCTGCAGTGGCTGGCCCTGACGCTCCGAAGGTTGCCATGACTGAGCTGGAGTGTTTGAGGTCAGAGTCTGCCGCCTGCAATTTCAAAGTTACCTTCTGTGGAGTTAGAATTAAATGCCCAGTTAATACAAAGGAAAATTTCCCTTGTGCAAAATCTGATCAAATGTAATATGTCTATATTATAACTACCATTTCTGTGACTATTATAATTCAAGTTCCTAATTATGAGTTCAGTTCATAAAAAAAGAAAATTGGCTTTCATTTGAGCAGCATTTTCCATTAGAAATGGGAAACACACATTTAAATACACAGGTTTTCAATTCATTATTCTTTTTATTTCAATACCCATTATGGGTCCAATTCAACTCTCACATACTGATATCCAACTCCCCATGCAGTCAGGTTTATATACAAATCTTGGACTAAGCATAAGTAGGAAAAGTAGAGAAATGATTCCTCAGAAGGAGAGGAAAATTAACCATTCATAGGATAGGTCTAAAAAATTTCTGTGAAGCAAGACTAAAATACACAGGATTAAAAAATCTCAACTAGGTATGTTTGAGATAATAATCAAATTTTTGGTTTCTGTTTCTTTCCACTGAGTGTTTCAGTGTAGTTTTTGCCACACATGCAACTGTTCTATCCCCATTAAATTCAGGGTTAGCTGAATTTGAGGTAGTTTTACTTGGGACCATAGATTAAACAAATAGATCCACTGCCCAATTTAGAGAATTATTGTTTTAGACAAATTTACAATATCCAATTTAAAAATTGGTCAGTCCAAAAATTTTCCTTTGTAAATAGTCTTTTGAGTTTGGTTTTTTTAATCTCAAAATATACTTCTACATAAAAGTCAAGGCAAAAATGTTGGTCCTGAAGCCAGGCCACAACAGCTGATTTAACTTTTAACAGATGAAATATCACAGAGTAGGCCTCAACTCTAACTATACTCCTTTTTGTCTGCACGTGAACCATGAGTCCCAAGTATATCTGAACCCAGATGCTTTCTGACCTTAATCCAGATCACTGATTTTAACTGAAAGTTGAGTGGAATTATGAACTGGGTTGAAAGTAAGCTGAAAAGAAGCTTGAAGAATTTGACAATTTTCACAACAAGGGATATTGCTCTAGTATTATCTTACTAGAGAGGTTGGAAAGGAGAATGGATACAAGTTTCCTTGGCTTGCAAGAAACGTTAGGATAGGAAATCCATGAAAATTTGATCAGGAAATCTGAGAGAGCATCGTCAATAGTGCTAACTGATATGTAGAACAAGGGAAAGCCACAAAAGATCATTAAAACATAAAAAATCATCTTTTTATTTCTGAAATAAGAAGTTGTGGATATTGGCTGTCAAAAAAAAAAGGAGTTATTTGCGTAGTCCAAAAATGTCTGTGTGATGGTGTTTTGGCACATTGAGAGTAGGAAAGATACCTGTGACTGAATTTAGTGATGAAACAGACATTCAAAAAAATTTGCTTGGATATTCTTGGTAAAGTCAAACAAGGTTTCCAACTTATAAGAAATGGAATCCCAATAGGAAAGGAAAAATTTGTTCCTGATTTATTTATTAATGTTTCTAGAGTGAAGAATATATGAAGACATGAAAACACTGTGTACATTTTACTAACCATCGTGTTCACAATTTCCAGAACCTAATAGGTCTTCAATAAATATTTGTTAAATTAATTTACACGTGACAGAATGCTATTCTTGAATTTATTTTTTCTGGTCAAGCTTTTAAAAAATATACTGTCATTTTCTCAATGATTTGTAAATAGTGATTTTTCTAAAGGAAATCAAGTAAAGATAAAGTTAATAAAGTGCTCACACTTAATGTGCTAAATGCTGAGCACTACGGTTTGGACACTATATACACTTAACAACTTGATAATTCAGGGTTCAGTGAAACAAAACAAAAAAGTGAGACATTTCAAGAATTCTAGGGCTTATTGAAGCAATGATCAGATTGGAAAAGGAAAAGTCAGGGACACTGCCACGACCATTTCAGTTATGCTTCCTTAAATCTATCCTGAAGTCAGAAAGTTGCTAATGCTACTTAGAAATCAAAAAATGTCAGGAAGCTATTTCTGATGTCACAGATGACCCACAGATCTGAGGCTGCAGTTCCAGAAAAACAGTAAGCGATCTGAAATGGTTCTCACAACAGGTCACGTGAAAAATAACCGTAGACAGTAAGGATGTTTATCTCAGAAAAGAGGAAGTTAAAGAAAGACTAGGAAAGACTAGAGAGTTGTGTTGTGGGTTTTTTTTTTTTTTTTTTTTTTTGGCAGGGTTTTGCTCTGTAGCCCAGGCTGGAGTGCCTTGGAGCAATAATGGCTCACTGTAACCTTCAACTCCTGGGCTAAAGCAGGGCTATCTATTTTGTCCTAAGCAGAGGACAGCTTTGATTAGAATCAGGAGTTAATGAGTTTGCTCTGAGTTACAGGGAGAATTCCAAATTTTAAATGCAAAAGAATTACAGTACTAGGGACTGAGGTAGATGGTGTTATCCATCTATGTTATTTATATTCTAAGAAGAACGTAATTGTGAAATAATTATACTTCACAAATTATAAAATATTTACTCTCTTAAATAAATACCCACTAAACATAAAATGTTCTTTGATCTTAGAAACCTAGACAGAAATTGATGAATTCTTTTCAGAGACAATTGAAATACTCTGATAGCAGTAGTTGTAGCTACTAATCGCTTACTCTGAAGTTTCATGAGATCAGCAACTCAACTTTGTTTTGTTCCCCAAGTATTTCCAGTACACATACTACTTGTAACTAGTAGAGCCATGATTCAAAGCCAGATCTGGGAGAAGCTGAAACCTACCAATAGAGAACTCTCAGAAACTTGTCAAGGCAACAATATAAAAGTTGAATAAATTTGAGATTATTAACTAAGATAATTTATAATTTTTATACATAATTCTTAACGAATTGAACATTCCAAAAAAGTACAAATTGGGATTTCTAGGTTGTAAGCTTATTAGTGATTATTTGTGATATAGATTTTTTTGGAAAACATTTTTAATTAAATCATCTATTCATTTGTCTACAGCATGGTTCTTAAAATCATAAACAATGGTTTCAATCTGTAGTTTTATCTACTATGTGGTGTACAGTTGATCTAAATTTTTAAGCCTTAATTTCCTTAAAATCAATAAAATATTTGTGCTACCTAACTCATTGTTAAGCAATTTCAATAATGTAAACTCTTTAAAATAGATAAATTATAAATGTATATGTAAGCCATCATATAACAAAAAATAATTATTGATTTTTTACCAAATGGTAGCTACTCCACTTAGTTGCTTCCATGCCTATTTGAAATTAATATTCACATTTATCTTACTACTATATATAACTTTTAGAAAAATTATGTGAAGTAGATATTAACATTATTTTCATTTTAAAGATAGGTCAACAAGGTTTACAGAGCTATGCATTTTGGTAAAAGTCACACAGTTACTAAGTAGCAATGGAGTACTTAACCTCATACATTGAAATTTTAGGTTATGCAAATTTTATTCATTATTACTATACTGCTTATATTAATCTATAATAGATAAGTAATAGTTAAAATTTTATTTGGTATTCACAAAGTTATAGAAAAGTTCAAAGAATAGTACATTAAATACACACATGCCATTTACTTTGCCTGTTATCCTCTGCAATATGTACGTTGGAATGAAAACTGTTATATATTGCATGGAAATTAATAAGAGACTAAGATTACGTGGAAAGACATCACACTTACTACCACTGAGAGGACATTCCAATTAGGTTCGTTTCTAAGGAATCCCAACAAGCTATAAGTATTTAGAAGTATGATATTCTGAATTACTCATGTTTTACCTGTGAAGAGTTACCACATCTCTTTAAGCCATAAGTTAGTACCATAAATTCATGCCATAACAATTTTCTTTGTAGTCTTTGCAGAGAATATTCACTGAAGTACTAGTATGCCTAAAAGGCAGAATTACAGTTGGTAAACTTTTGGTGTTTATACTTAATCCATACAACTTCTGCAAATAAAGGAATGTAAAATATTCTGGTGTCTAATAATGGTATTCTTGAAGGTCATGAAGGATTTTACATGGAGAAATTCCAAGAATACCATTACAGTAGAAATAAATTGAGTTCTCAGGAAATAACAAATATAAGTATACCTTGTTTAAAGGAAATAAGAACTTAGAAGTTTAGGAAAAAATAATATTTCACATAATATAAAGGGGATTGTGGCTTACTTTTATATTACCAAATAGTAATACTATAACCCCTTAACTGTTACATAGAAGAACTTTTATTTTGCTTCACTGGCTAATATATGAGGAGTCTGCAATACATTTGGAAAATGCACCATGACCTGAAAATATATATCCTTTGGTGGTTGTGGAAAACACTATTTGTAACTTAAGTGTTTATAGTATATCAAGGTGTTAAAAAAAACTCTCTGGAAGAGTGCAGAATCTATAATTCTTAAGAAAGGAGACATAGTCTGTTCTCTATTTTAAAGCGTTTAGATTCATGATCCAAAGTAAAAGGTGAAAATGGTGATGTGAATGGTAATTCAGAACTCAATCTTTATATCTTGAAATCAAATACATACACAAGAAAACAAACCAAAATTGAAACCAAAACAAAAACTCAGGTTGCCTTGCACAGATTTTTAATAGAAACATGGATATTAAAGGTTCTACTGGTGAGGACTCAGAAAGAAGTTAGGAGCATTTTCAAGAAATCCTAAATCACCTTAATGAAAGCTTAAATATCTGTGAACAGACTCTTAGTAGAAAACTGGAATTTAAGAGTCCACTGAGGGCTCAAAAAGAAGTGAATAACATGTTATTAGAAAATAAGGAAGAGAATATCTTACACTTTATGTAGTGGTCACATGTTAGCAAAATTGAGTCCTGAAAAGAGAGCTCTTAAGCAACATACTTGAATATTTAGCTGAGGTTTTATCCAAGCAAGATGTTGAAGGTGTTGCTTTGCTTATTCCTGTTACTGATGGTTAAATTTGAGAAGTGACCAATACATTGAGTGAGAGACTGTTAAATAGTGTAGGGGTCTATGAAATTTGAATTTGGAAAATTATGAGCCTCTTCAGATGGCAAAAGATGCTAAAATTCAGACACGGCTGCTGAAAATCTGACATAGAAAAGAGGCTGAGAGTGTGGCTATATATTCATCTGCTGAAATTTTAAAAATATCAGAGGTCAGGGTACTAGGTCACTTTAGATTAAGAGTATGCCTTATATTAATAGCTCTCAATGAAACTAGAAGGCATCTAGAAAGCTAAAGATTATTGTCATTCAGTCATCTAATTGGAGGCCAAAAGCAAAGAAAGGATGTTTATAACTTATCTTATGCCTGTCCCACCATTTTATATTGGGAGTGTTGAGGTCTGTTAACTTGTCTCTTTAATTTTTCTGGTCCAGAAACAGAGAGGAATTTTTCCACAAGAGGCATGCTAATCAAATTTAGATGAGATTTTTAGAGTTTTGAGCTGATAAGATTTAGATTAAATTTTTGGGATCTTAGCTGATGCTGTAATGGTATGAGAGTTTGGAAGATATTGGGATAAGGTAAATGCATTTCAAATTTTAAATGGATATGAATAATTTTGGGGGCAGATGATGGAATGTAGTAGGAATAATTCTAAAGATGACTGCATAAAATCTAAGTCCCCTAGTTATTCAAACAAATATTAATCTCTGCAGCTGTAATGGCATTTTGTATGTGTCTTTAGAGTCCCAGTCAGTTAACCTTAAGGTACGGATATTATCTGGGTGGGCTTAGCCCAATCAGGCACCAGGTGAGTCTTTTACAAGCAGAGAGTTTCCATTAGCTGTTAGCAGAAGTCAGAGATATTTAAAGGGTGAGGTGGATTAGGTACAAGGTGGGTTCTCCATTGGTGAGATGAAGGGTTTACATACATGTATGATGTTGACAAAAAGAACATGATAGCAGCCTCTAGAATATAAAACTAGCCCCTGACTGACATCCCACAAGAAATCCAGGACCTCAGCCCTATAATCAGAAGAAACTGGGTTCTGACAACCCATGGAATGAGCAGGTCAGTGGACTTTTATGCCCTAGAGTCTATAAAAAGAGCTCAGCCTGTCCTACACCTTGATTTGACCCTGTGAGACCCTAAGCAGAGAATGTAGGCAAGCCTACACTTCTGAACTATAGACCTGGGAGCTAATAAAAAAAATACAAATTAAATTCTCCCACCACTATTTATTAAATAGGGCTTCTTATCTCCAGTGAATATTATTGTCTGCTTTGTCAAATATCAGTTGGCTGTATGTGGATGATTTTATATCTGGGTTCTCTGTTCTGTTGCATTGGTCTTCGTCTCTATTTTTGTGCCAACACCATGCTATTTTGGTTACACAGCCTTGCAGTATACTTTGACATCTGGTAGTGTGATGCTTCCAGCTATGTTCTTTTTGCTTAAGTTTGCTCTGGCTATTCGGGCTCTTTTCCAGTTCCAAACAAAGTGTATAACTATTTTTTCCAGATCTGTGAAATCTGACATTGACATTTTGATGGGGATTGCATTGAATCTGTAAATCACTTTGGGTAGTATGGACATTTCAACAATGTTGATTCTACTGATCCATGAAGATATAGTTTTCCATTTGTTTGTGTCGTCTACTATTTCTTTCCTCAATGTTTTGTAGTTCTCTCTATAGAGGTCTTTCATCTCCTTGGTTAAGTATATTCCGAGGTATTTTATTTTCTTTGTGGCTAGTATGAATAGCATTGAGTCTTTGATTTGACTCTAAGCTTGTCTGTTATTCATGTATAGGAATGCTACTGATTTGTGTGCATTGATTTTGTAAGCTGAAACTTTGCTGGAGACTTTGCTGAAAGTATTTATCAATTTCAGGAGTCTCCTGGTGGTCTTTGGGGTTTTCTAGGTATAAGATAACATCATCAGCAAAAAAATGATAGTTTGACATCCTCTTTCCCAATTTGGATACCCTTTATTTCTTTCTCTTACCTGATTGCTCTGGCTAGGACTTCCAGCTCTATGTTGAATAAAAGTGGTGACAGTGGGCACTCTTGTCTTGTTCCAGTTCTTAGTGGGAATGCTTTCAACTTTTCTCCATTAAGTATGATGTTGCTGTGGATTTGTTATAGATGACTTTTATGATCTTGAGATAAATTCCTTCTATGCCTAGTTTGTTTAGGGTTTTTATCATGAAAGGGTACTGAATTTTGTTAAATGCTTTTTCTGCATCTATTGAGATGATCATATGGTCTTTGCTTTTGCTTCTGTTTATGCGGTGCATCACATTTATTGATTTCTGTATGTTGAACAATCCTTGCATCCCTGAGATGAAGCCAACTTGGTCATGGTGGGTTAGTTTTTAATGTGCTTTTGCATTCAGTTTGGTAATATTTTATGGAGGACTTTTGCATTTATATTCATAAGGGATATTGGTCTGTAGTTTTCTTTTTTTGTTTTGTCCTTTCCTGGCTTTGGTATCAAGGTGATACTGGCTTCATAGAATGAGTTGGGGAGGATTCCCTCCTTCTCCATGTTATAGAATAATCTCTGCAATTTGGGTACCAGCTCTTCTTTGTGGGTCTGGTAAAATTTGACTATGCATCCATCTTGTATGGGGCTTTTATTCATTAGAAGTATTTTTATTACTGCTTCAATCTCATTGCTCGTTATTGGTCTGTTCAGGAGTTCTGTTTCTTCCTGATTGAGTCTTAGGAGGTTCTGTGTTTCCAGGAATTTATCCATTTCCTCTAAGTTTTTTAGTTTATATGCATAGAGACTTGCATAGTATTCACAGATGACATTTTGTGTTTCTGTGGTATCCATTGTAATATCTCCTTTTTCATTTACCATTGAGGTTATTTGAGTCTTTTCTATTCTATTCTTGGTTAATCTAGCAAGAGATCTGCCAATTTTGTTTATTTTTTCAAGCAACACGCAGAAGATGGAACAAGATCCATATAACTCACCACTCAAAAAATTAATTTAAGATGGATAAAAAACTTAAATGCAAAACATGAAACCATAAGAATTCTAGAAGAAGATGTTGGAAAAATTCTTTTAGATATCAGCCTATGCAAAAAAATTATGAGAAAGACCCCAATGGCAATCACAGCAACAACAAATATAAATAAATTGGACTTGATTAAATTAAAAAGCTTCTGCACAGCTAAGGAAATAATAAACAAAACAAATAGACAATATACACAATGGGAGAAAATATTCACGAGCTATATATGTGATAAAGAGCTACAAAAACCTCAAGCATCAGCAAGAAAAAATGAATAACCCCATTAAAAAGTGGACAAAAGACATGAACAGAACTTTTCAAAAGAAGATAGGCAAATGGCCAATAAACATGAAAAAATGCTCAACATCACTAACCATCAGGGAAATGCAAATTAAAACTGCAGTGAGATATCACCTTACCCCAGTTAGAATAGCTCTTATTAAAAAGTCCAAAAACAATAGATGCTGGCATGGATGCAGAAAGAAAGGAACGTTTATACACTGCTGGTGGGACGCAAATTAGTACAACCTCTATGGAAATTCCTCAAAGAAATAAAGTAGATCTACCATTTGATCCAGCAATCCCACTTCTGAGTATTTACCCAAAGAAAATGAAGTCATTTAATCAAAAAGATACCTGCACTGGAATGTTTATTGCAATACAATTCACAGTTGCAAATATGTGGGAAACAACCCAAGTGCCCATCAAATCATGGGTAGATTAACAAAATGTAGTATATGTATACAGTGGAATATTATGCAGCCATAAAGATGGATTAATTTAGGGCTTTGCAACAATTTTGACAGAACTGGAGACCATTATCCTAAGTGAAGAATCTAAATAATGGAAAGACAAATACCATATGTACTCGCTATTAAATCTATTAAATTGTAACTAACTGATGAACACACATATATGCAGAGGGAAGCAGAACTCATTGGAAATCAAGCAGGAGGTAGGGGAAAGGAGGCAATATGTGAAAACCTACCTAACAGGGAGAGTGAACACTATCTGTGTGATGGGCACACTTATAACCCTGACTCAGGCATAAAAAATGAGATCCATGTAACCAAAAACATTTATACCACCATGATATTTTGAAATAATAATAATAAACAGGAATTAAAAACAGAAAACATTTTTTTCTAAAAAATTTAATCTAAAACCCATCAGTCCAATATATAAGCTGAAAAAAAATTCAGCTAGTCAGTGTAGGGGACAGACTGAAGAATAAATTCTCATACCTGACTAGATGGATCATTTTAATTTGTATCATCTGTATGTATTCATATTTATCTATAGCAAAATAAAATGAAGGTAACATAACCTAAGTACTCGATTTTAGTAAAATTTAAAAACAAACCAAACATCATGTGTAAAATTAGGAGTCAGGTTCAATTTCAAGTAGATGTATCTTCAAAATTATCTAGAAAATGGTTTGTTACTTGCAAAAATTCAAATTTCAGGGGAAAAACAAAAGTATTTATTTAACTTAAAAATGAATCCATCTGCACTAATTCCAAAACTCTGATTTAAAGATTATTTTCTTTGAATTATATGCAGAAAATGTATTTATGCAGCCAATAATTTTTAACCAGAATACATTTAATAGTAGCATGTGCATCAGATTCATAAACTATCCTAAACCCAATTTTTAGGTATGTCTATAATCTTTGTTCCTTTTTCTATTAAAGTATTTTGAGGTGAGTTTATTCATACATTTTAAAGTAATATATTTTAAGATAAATTTTGTAAATGTTTTCTAATTCAATCAAATCAAGCATTTCAAGGCCTTATAAAAAAAGTTTTTAAAACGCATTGTAAAATGTATCACTTTCCACTCACTTGCATACATTTTTTATTTTATTTTCAAGAGTATCTTGATTGACTATTTCCCTAATATGTCTTTATTCTAATTTCATTAGCATGAGAGCTTAAAACACTATTTATTAATGAGAAAATTTTGATGATGCATATCTTTATTCTCTTGTATTATTTTATTATCATGGTTATATTAATTTAGATACTACCCGAAATTATAATAGTTCAACATTAAGAATTGAATGTCTCTTTCTCACTTCCAATTATACATTAGGTGACTTAATTCCACATATAAAAATAAAGAAATTTCATTTTATTCAAAAAACTTCTCTACATGAACCAAATATAGTTTTATTAGATGAAAAAAATACATGAATGCTAATAACAAATTTGCTTTTATCTCTCATATAACCTATGGGAACATAAATTTATACATAGTATCTGTTGTTTGTATAAGTGTAAATGTCTCTTCTATGTGAAAATGTTTCACATAGCATAATGTTAGGAGCATGGACCTGGGATCCAGATTGAATAGATTCGATTCCTGGTATCCCACTGCCTGGCTGTGTGTCCTTCAGAAACTCACTCACCCTCTCCCACATTTAGTTACTGATCTGTAAAATGGGGAAAATACTAGCCCTACCTATTTTGGTGGTTTTGAAGATTACTGGGATTAATATGTGTAAAGTTAGTTAGAATGGTGCCTATCATATAAAAAAGTGTGATACATTGGATATCAAGATACTTATTTGACAAGTATATATTGATAGATGTCTATGTGCTAGACATCTGCACTCTCCATTGTGCAGAAAGATTTTCTTAGTTCCTACGGTTGACTTGGAATGCCATTATGAGTGGAGAACCAGTTACTTTGCTAGGAACTGAGTTTATCAAGATATTTGCTCTCTAATCTCAAGAGACTTATAGTCAAGGAAGTCACATGGATGACTGTAACACATTGTGATAAATATTACGATAGAAACATTCACAGGACCCCATTAGAAGTATAAAAGACAAATACAATGCAGATCAGTCTAGTTCTGGTAGGTCAAAACATAACCATCTCTGGAAGAGATAATATGTGTCCTGATTAACGTAGGCTAAAGGGATATTCCTTGAAAAGTGAGCAACCTTGAAGCACATACGTCAAAAGCAATTTTCCCATAAGAAATAATGAGAAAAGATTACATTGCCTCATTTCTAGGACACAAGCTACAGTTATAGGTTAATTGCTGATTCTGCTGCTGATTAAAGGAGCAGCAGAGGTCTCCTCTGCCATCCCCATAGGGCAAAAATTGCAAACGCTACAGGAGGTGCCATTTTAGGAGAGGCTAGTCAATAAAACAACATCTACTCTGCCCTGTATAATGGGACATAGCAAAGGCTTTATATAACTTATAAGGGCAAGAGAGTCCTATTGACCTGGATTATTAAACAACTCCCTTCTGATACAATTTAAGGCCAATTTGAACAGTTAACAAAAAGAAAAAAAAAAAAAGAAAAGAAATTTCCAGTGATGAAAGGTATAATATACTTTCAAAGCAAAACTACATAAGTAAAAAAAGCGAAGCAGCAATGAGTAGTTGTTTACCAATGAGTACTAGCTTAAGACGGAGCCAACACTGATGAACAGTGTTGTGCATATGTTGCAGAGTCTAGAAGATAGAATGTATGCATAGATTTCAACTAACAAATGCCATTCAGTTTCCAACACACAATTTCAATGTAGCTGATTGCCTTCTTTCTACTTGGTTTGGAATTCTGGCAGCATGAAAGTAATGAGTTCCTTAAAGAAGCCAAGAAATAAAGAAAGAGAGAGAGACAGTAGAAAGGAGGAAGGTAGGGAGGGAGGGAGGAAGGGAGAGAGAAAAGAAAGAAGGGAGGGAGGGCAGGCCTAAGAAAGGGTGCCTAAAATAAAGAAATAAAGCTAAGTTAAAAAATATTGGACATCAGAGATTTAAAACATATTTGAAGAAAAAATTAATAGAATATATTTGTCACATGACTATCTTTAATGAAACTTTGAAATTCACTTGATTTGCTTTTAAAAATATTATTTTATTTTAGAGAAAAAAACCCTGCATCTTAATACTTGAAATTAGTGAATATGAATGAGCACACAAAAATTCTCAACTGAAACATTTTAGATAATGACAGTGGGAGCAAGTGCATATTTAATTGTATGATGGTCCTTTTGTGGGATCTCTAAATGGAACAAGTTTTATTCTTTCCATAAGGCAAGAAATGTGGTTCTCAGAGTAAGGAGGTGTGAGAAACCATATATATGTCCAAAGACTGACTATAGCCTCAATTCAGCTTGTGTTAAATTAGTAACTTAAATTGATTTGTCATAATGAAATTGGTGTCAGTCTTTCTCAGAAATATCCTCAAGAAAACTCACTTATCAATAAGAAGAGTGTCTGATATCCTTTTGACAAGTAATTCCTGTATTTACTCCTCTCAAATGTCATTATCAAAGTATAGAAGGGGGAAATGAAAACCAGGAAAGAACATCTACTTTTCAAAAATTCCCAACCGGCACCATCTTAGTCCTTCTCTTACCAAACCTTGTCAAAGATAACTGTCTGTTCTTAACCATGTTGTAGATGTATGACCCTAACCACTGTTACCATAGCTAGCATCATATTTGTTATTGATAAGGCCGTTAGCAATGTCTAAAGCATTAGTGATTTCTGGCCCACCGATGCTGAGTACATTTTTCAGCTTATCAATTTCTACTATGTGGCTTCAGCAGCATTGATCTCATTGATTTCAAAGATGCTTCTATGAAGAAAGTAGAGGAAACAGAGGAAAAAGAGGAAACAGATATTGCAGGTACTAGACAAGTCTCTTATGTCCTGAGGTTATAAAGTAAAAACATATTTATTCTGACAGTGTGTTGTTTATTCAGCAAACTATTTGCTGAGCAATTTAATGAACAAACAGTCTTCTGGAGTAGAGTTTCTGCCCTCATGGAACTTATACTCAAAGAGTCTCCAATAGGAAAGCTAAAATAATATTTGTGGCAACACCAAGGCTGGCATATCTTGGCCACAACTTATATTTTATTAATTTATATTTTTATAGGAGAATTTTAAGATTCAAGCTTGGGCATGCCTAACCCCCCAAGTAGATATGAGATACCTAATGACAGACAATATGTATTTGGCTCTATCACAAAACCTGTTCTGTTGATTGGCTCTTCATAAATACGTTGTGGAGAGAATAATTTATTTGTACAAGGCATGAATTTAAAGGTTTGATGATATTTAATGTTATTGTTTCCATTATAAATTTGTTAATTATTTTATACAAAGCATATTTTTAAAATTCATTCAACAAATATATATTGAGTGCTTAGAATTTATCAGACTAGAAAACTATGAATACCATGGTGAAAATATAAACAACAAAAAAACAAGAGGCATGATCTTTTCCTTCATAGAGCTTATGTTTTAGTGGGATTTTAGAGATTGAGGAAATAATTGCACAGTAAGTGCTAAAAAAGAATGAAAAATTTCTCAGGTCATCTTTATTAAACCAGGCCCTGACTCAATCTGGGAACACTTTCCTATGGAAGTTATGATTGATTACAAAAGTGCAAAAATATGTGAGTTATAAAAGGTTAAAGTGAGGGAAAATGTCCAGGTGCAAGGAATCGTATATGAAAATATCTGTGGCTATAATGAGTAGCTGTACGCCAACAATGAAAATTTCCTCCTTCATAGCATATGATCTTCCCTGGAGGTAGCCTTGGCAGGCAGGGATTATGTCTTATAATACTATTGCATCCACAGCTGCTATGTCACTAGTTCTCACGCAAGGATTTCAAATGAGAGTGATGTGTATTGTTTCTACACTAAGGTGCTTTCTTTTCTCTCATTGAACCCCAGGATAGAAAGAGCCTGGGTACCTGAAATACCACATGAAGGAAAGTCACTAGGCTGTAAGCAGCACGCAGATCAGATTGTTAGACAGTAAATGACAAACATTTATTCTCTTGAAGCCACTGAAATTTGGGTGTTTATTTTTTCAGCAGTACTATGGTTAATGTTAACAAAAACAGCATGAGTTGGAAAATGACTAAAGGTTTTGAAGTTCCTGAAAGCTGTAAAGTGTGACTAGAGCATGGAAAGAAAAGAGAAAGTGAATTGTACTGCACGCTTATACTTCTGGCACTATTGCAAGGCAAATATTCTGAGAAATGTCCCACTACAATACAGCTAGAAATTATGAAAAAAAATTATAATAAATATTATTTTGAATGTATAGTTAAGCCCAATCTCACCTCAAATAACAAAAACACCTAAGGATCCAAAGCAAAGATAAAGGTGAAAACTTGAATAGTAAACTAAAAGCTACATCTATGCCAAAGTCAGAAATCAAATGTTTATGAAACATACCAATGTGGGCTTGGGCCCCGCAATCAGAATATAAGGTGGTGGAGAGCGATGGGATTCAGACTTCTCTACAAGTACATTTCCCAGACTAGGAGGGAGCAATACATTCTAGAAAGACTGTAAAAGAAAATAAGCTAATAAATAAACATAACAACTCTACTTAGCTGTCCTAGCCTCGGCTTGGTGGAAATAAGCTTGCAAGAATTCATAAACATAGCCTGCTCTTACATCATGGTTCAGATGTTCAGATTTAAACTATTACATTATTGAAAGGCATACAGGTAACTTAATATAAAATAATCATAAGACAGAAACACTTCTAGGGCATCTATATTTTAAAATATTATCTTTCAAAATAAAGCCCAGATATGGTCCCACATGACTCTCACAGAAATGACCATTAAACCTGAACGTATAGTCCAAGATGATAAACTGTTTAATAAAAATAACATGATAAGTGCTTTTCAGCTGAACCACTGAAGAAGAATTAAACCCCTAAGTTCTTTAGGCAGTTGAATTAATAGATATAGAATTTTAAAAATCTTCAAGATGTTTATAAAAATAAAAAATAGAAATCAATACTGCAAAATTAAAGATAATATATGACAAAGATTTGAAAAATAATCAGATAGATCATCCATAAATGTAAAAAGTATGTAATCATTGAAATATAACACTAAATAGATGGGTGAATAAAAAAATAAGCAGAACTGTGAAGAGAATTGGTAAATTAGAAAAAAAAATTTGAAAAATATTGTTCAGAATGCATCATATAAATTAAAAAGATGGAAAACTCAGGAGACTAACAGACATGGAGGATAGAGTTGAAATGTTTAATTTTCATATAATCTGACTTGTAGAAGATAATATGAGAAGCAAATAAGAGGATATATATTGCCAAATATAATGGATGCAAATTTTTCAGAATGGATGATAAACAAGAATACTTTAGTTTAGAAACTGCAAGCAGAATGAACAAAAAAATATCCACACCAAGAAATGTTATAATGATATTGAAGAATATCTGGAACAGAGAGAAAAACCTAAAAGTAGCCAAAGAGAAAAGAAAGATGACTTATAGAGTTTACAACACCATAATGCATATAAATAGCCAATAGAATAACATTTCTCACAATTCTCAGAAAAGGGGAAAAATACCTGCCAATTTAGAATTAAATTCCAAACCAAACTGTCCACTAAAGATTTTGGAAGAAATAAAGATAGAAAAACTATGACACAAAAGGAAAATCTTATATGAGATGAAAAAAAAAAGACATGTAACGAAACTGAGAAATACGTGACTAAGTCCAAACAGATGTCAACTATATGAAATAATTCAAATAATAATTTGAGGCTAAAAGCAAGGTAGACAAAAATACATAACAATTACATATGTCATGTATGTACAATATACACGACAGCAATTATATATTATATATGAGAATGGAGTGATTCTATTAAAGTATTCTAAGCCAGTGCTATTCAAACTACATTCCATGATCATTACCAGTCCACAAGCTTTTAGTGATCTGTAACAAGAAATATATACAGATGCAGAGTAAAAGTTAGAAACTTTAAAAGCATTTTGACAGAGTAATTTTATGCCTGTTAAATTTACTAATCAAAAAGATTTGCTTGTATATAATGTGTTTTTATTTCACTTTTTTAGTAATATATGCCCATTTTATTTTACAGAATTATTAGTTCATGAAAAACTAGAAAATTTCAAAAAAAAAAAAAAGTTCTTTGGGGCAGGGGCAAGAGGGCAGACTAGAGCAGCCCACTCAAGGACAGGGTGGAAAGTTGCTCATGGATGTCCACCTGCGGATAGGGCTTCTTGGAAAGAGCATGGTAAAACCCAGAGAAACTATGGGGGACATTCAGAGTGAGGGAGAGGCTGACATGCGATTCATTCTGCAAAATCTGCAGGTACCTGTGGGAGGTATCCACATGTGGGGAAAGACAGGAGGAGAGAGCCCTGGGGCTCCACACTCCCCCTGCAGGCACTAGGCCAAAACTGTGAGGAGACCCCCAACACCGCCACAGACCTCTGGTCTGATCAGGGGGCTGAGTGAAGTCTGTGCAGCAACACTACACCGGAGACCAGCGACCTGGTGGCTGCTGTTTCCAGGTTACTGAAGATCTGCAAGGGGCTCAGCTTGGCTCAGCCGCCTCCGTATCACCCACACTGGGCCCGGAAGCCCTATTCAATAAATGGTTCTGGTAAAACTGGGTAGCCACATGCAGAAGAATGAAACAGGACCCCTATCTTTCTACATATGCAAAAATTAATTCAAGATGGATTAAAGACTTAAATGTAAGGCATGTAACCATGAAAATTCTAGAAGAAAATATAGGAAAAACTCCTCTTAGACAATGACCTCAGTAAAGAATTTATGACTAAGACCCCAAAGGCCTTGGATGCTGGCAGTGGTCTGAGAATGCAGATGATGGAATGGGATTTGGGAACTGCATAGGGTAAGAAAAACCCTATCACCGGTGGTGAAGCTAACAGAGATAGCACCAGGCTATCCCAGGCCCAAGGTACCGGTGCAATTGTTAAAACACATGTGGTGACCTGGGATAGAATACTAATGGAGGGAATGGACTAGCTTTTGTAATAGTATGTCCTGGGTTTGAGAGACATGTGGCAAATGCTGACTGTAAGAACAGTTGAATTGGTTAGGTGTTGCTAAGCCTGAGTGAGGCTTTAGAAAAAGATAACTAAAAGCTGAGAGTGATTACTCAGCAACTAAAAGCTAAGTTTGAAAGCCAGAGGGCCTCTTTGTTAGCATATGAAGAGCCTCTCTCCTATCTAACAGCCAAAAGGCAGAGAAAATGAGGACCAAGCACATAATTTAATTGAAAGAGGTGAAAAGCTTCGGATAAAGTTATACATTCTCAAAATAAGCAGGTCTGCTGTATTGAAGTTACGGCTCTATTTGAGAAAGAATGGGACCCGAAGGCATAGATTGGGGGTATAAGCATAGATAGCCCAAAAATATTTAATCACCATATTATTCTGAATTTTCTGAACTGGTAGAAGTTCAGAAAACTCCTCTTTTCTAATGGTTAGAACTCGCTTCATGAAAGAAGATGCAGAAGCCACTCCCTCTACAAGACCATACGTACCCCCACTCATAATTTGCCACCACCTCCTCTACTCTGTAGTAAGATACAACAACATAACCAATGCAGGGACTTACTAAGTACAGGACCCAGCCAACAGTCAGGAAAACACTCGTAGAACTGAATTCTATGGATGTATTATGAAGGGGACAGACCATGGGCAAATATCAGCCATATTTAAGAAGTCACATTTACAAGAAAATTTAACAAATTTTTTAAAAGTTTTGGTCTTCATGAGGGGTACCTCATTATGTTACATAAATAATTACATTTTTATAAACAAATCATCACCATCTGATTACATGGTGAAGTTCAGTGAAGATTTCTTAAAAATTGAGAATAATATATTCTGAATATGCAAAACTTCTGATGAATTAACATGATTTGGGGACAAATATTATGACATAAAAGAGTGGAAAAATTGCATATGAATTGAGAAAAAACTCCATGAAGTTTGTTTCTCACAACAAAAGTTTTGGACAAAAAAAAAAGAAACAGGCTGAACAACAGAGAAGCCAAGATTGTGTTATCTCTCAGGTACCTAGAGTCAACAATTTCTGCATTATCAGATGAGGACTGATGTGTAGGCTTTGACAATTAGGTGGACTGTTATCATAGGGTTGGTAGGAACTCGAGGTAGAATAGCTACCCGAATGGAAAGCCATCCAACAGCTGCACAAGCTGGTATAGAGAATGCATGTGAGTAAGTAAAGACTTGCCTCAGACAACTGCTCTGGATCCAATTCAACACAAATGCAAATGGAAAATTAAGAACCTAAGATCTACTATCTTAGAAATGTCTAATAATTTTAGTCTAGAAATATTTAAAGCAGAAATAATGAGTTACCTATCATAACTTTAAAAAGACACTAATATAACATCTTTTATGACCAAACTGTATGGTGAACCCCATAAAAGGAAGTGAATGAATAAACTGTACTCATAAGTAATTATAATTTTTGAGCTGATATCTAAGATTATTGGGTATAAATAATTAAATATTGAATATCATTTTTCAATGAAAAATCTTAGCTTTGGACTAATTAATATAAGTCTTTTAAAGAAATTATATAGCAGAACAAGTGCCATTAAGGTGATTTCCTACATATAAGAGGCAAATTAGTCATTGGCATCCATAAGAAACCATATTATTTCAGAAAGACATACACTGAAATTAATAATGTTGTTCAACCATAAAAAGCACAGATTTTTTAAAAGATAGATCAAAATAGTTGGATTTTGCTTAATTGTTGCCTGTTGTTTTTTTTAAAAAAGCTTCAATTTTCTACCTAACTTTCATGGTAGTATATAAATATCAGCATGAAGGGAAGCCAAAAACAACACTCCATTTGAAAGGAAATTTAAGCTATCTCAAACCTTTTATTTAGAGATGACATAACTAGTATACTCGATTTACCTCTCTCTATATATATTTATATTTTTTTATTTTCATCCTGAGTATGTAGAAGCTATATTTTCAGTTTCTCTACCTTTCAAGTAACTGTAATTTGAAATACTGAAGGAGCTCAAATTTTAATGAGCATGAGAACAGAGTTAGGGTTAGAAATTGTATACACTTGATAGTTACTGTTTTATTTATATCTTGATTAAATACTAGTAATCAGTGATATTGCTGTGGAGCCATAACTGGGAAATGGTAGAAAAAAGAGAATAGTCATCCTAAGATTCCATTTGATTTTTGTCCAAGAGAAAATCCTGTGTAGCAGGCATTTTTTACTAAAACAAAACTCTAATTTGCTTTGCCATGATGAGAAGATTGAAAGGAGGGATTTTGATTAAAAAAAAAAAAAAAAGAAAAGAAAAAATATGAAATACATGGTTAGAACTGGATTATTATTGGAAATAGATTCTTATACTCAGGTCTCTATGTTACTCTGGCAATTGAATATAATGGAAAGAAAACAGACTTTGAAGTGAGAGGAACTGTGTGATCTATGCCCTTCTCCCATCATTTAGGACTGACTTAGTCTCTCATATCACAACTGTGCCCTAGTATATCCAATTATAAAATATACTCTATGATTGACAATCTAATTAGTTCCTAGATAGTGATTTCAAATTACAAAATAAGCTGAAATCATATATCCTATGTGCATGTTATTAATTGGGATTCTGTACCAGAAAATAAAATTTATATTAGAAAACTACTAAAACTGGTGTTTTAATCACCTCCTTTTCACTCTGTTGGTGAGACGGTATTCCTGCCCTAGGGCTGGGAGGATGGCCAACCAGATGACATCTGATACTGAACAGATGAGATGAGATTGACAGCAGTTTATTAGTCACATATACTCACAGCTAGGGGGAGGAGGGCACAGAAAGCCAGGAAGGGCCACATGGAGGTTGTACTAGGGAACAGAGTGAAAAAGCAGGGACAGTTGTAGGCAGGCTTTATGGGGTCAAGGGGGTTGTGTGACATCCCGCAGGAAGATGAGATGGGCCTAATTGAATAATTCAGTGGGCTGGCAGGGAACTGAAACTGGCTGTTCAGGAATAGACAGGAATTCCATCTGCTCCCCTTGGTGAGGAAGGTTATTTGGTTATGGAACTTCATCTGTGGGAGGAAACTGGGAAGGAGAACTTGAAGTTAGGCCAGCAAGGCCCTCCCAAGGTTGCTCTACGTCAAGGCAGCCCAGGATATTCAGCCTCAATTTCAAACTTTTCACCACAACTGCTCCCAAAAATAAAATTTGTAAAATGAACACAATGTAGCCTTGTAAAAGCATTTTGAAATCTGTGAAACTAAACACTTAATATGAAAGTTACATTGTAAATGGTCTTTTTAAGAAAAATTTCTACTTGGAAATAAATCACTCTTCTTTTCATAGTAAATCTTTTGTAGCAGTTAGCAGTATATTTAATATTCTAAGTGCTTTTGAGATGCATTCAGAACTGGGGTCAGCTGTTTTGAAAACTTTGAATATTGACTCAATTTATTCAAGAACTCCTTCTACAAACTTTTAATGTTAAATTCTTGACAGTTTTCATGGGAATTTCTTCTCCTTCAATGATTCTTTACTCACTATTTCATAGACATTAAAAACCTATTATGAAAAGCATCCTCCCTCATTAATGGATTTAGCTTTCCTTTTTTAAATCAAAAATCCTTAAAACTTTTTCATGAGGGAGCATTAATAATTCTTTAAATTCTGCTATGCTTCAGTCATACTCTTCAGTAAATTATACCTTACTTTTCTCTCACTAAAATATTTTCCATAGGTATTCCATCACCTGTTCAAAAAATTGCTTGGTAAAATCATATTTATGCATTATTTTCAATTATATATAGATGCTCTCTGAAGTTTTCTGCCTTATGGATCAGCTCATGTTTTCTTATTGGTGATGATTATTACATTGGCCTAAAACTAGTCAATTTGGCACAGCATTGCATTCATTATTAGATAGAAACTTTATAGCTCCTTTTGGTCATATGCATAGAGTGTTCGTCTATTATTAATATAAGGATGTTTATGATAAGACTATCTTTAAAACTTGGATTCACAAGTCAAATTCCCTCTAGTTAGAGTTCACTTCTAATCCATATGCTATTATATGCTGTTTAGAAGTTTTTTGTCTACTATAAAGCATTATACAAATAGTATTTCTCACAATAATACCCCCTAAATTTTTAGGACTCTCTTCTTTATCAAATTCACTAGCAAGTGCTCTTTCTTATAAATTCAACTTTATTACTTTTCTGTATTAACTCTATATGCTATGTCAAGGTGAACTCAACCTTCCACTTTATCCATTTCTAAACCATCTCTGAATTTAATGAATTAGTCACTAGAAGTTTAGAACTTTCTCAATGTGTAAATTCATTTTCTTTTTTGTTAACATTAGGATGATTTGATATCTCAAAAAGAATAGCATGTGTGTTTGCAATATTTATCAATATTTTTTCTGTTAAAATTATAGAAAAATAGACTTGCACAAAAGAAAGCTGTCAAATGCACTAAAATTATTGAAAACATTATTTTGGCCTTTCATGTCTATATGCAAAAGATGTAAATGCTTGTGTGATTATACTTAAGCATCACAACAACCAAAGTTTTAGTCACCACTGTTTTTACAGTTGTCTAAAATATTTAATTAAACCAGATATTTAATTGAATTGTGATACTCATAATTACAGTCATGTGCTACATAACAAAACATTGTTTCATTCAATGTCAGACTGCATATACAATGGTGGTCCTATAAGGCTATCATGAAGCTGAAACATTCCTATTGACTAATAATGTGGTAGCTATCATCATGTCATAGTGCAATGCAGTACTCACATGCTTGTTGTGATGCTGGTGTAAACAAACCTATTGTGCCACCAGTCACATAACAATATAGCACATGCATTGTGTATAGTACATGGTATTTGATAATAATAGTAAACATCTACATTACTAGTTTATGTATTTATTATACTATATTTTATTGTTATTTTAGAACATACTCCTTCTGCTTATAAAAAATAAATTAACTGTAAAACAGCCCCAGGCAGGTCCTTCAGGAGGTATCCCAGAAGAAGGCTTGTTATCATAGGAGATGACAGCTCCATGCTTGTTATGGCCCCTGAAGACCTTCCAGTGTAACAAGATGTGGATGTGGAGCAGTGATATTGATGATCCTGACCCTGTAGAGGCCTAGGCTAATGTTTGTATCTTCATTTTTAACCAAAAAGTTTAAATAGTACAAAAAATTTAAAAATTTAAAAATAGAAGAGTTTATAAAGTAAGCATATACAGAAAGAAAATATTTTGACCTGCTGTAAAATGTTTGTATTTTAAGCTAAAAGGTATTTAAAAAGAGTCCAATGTTAAAAAAAAGTGAGAAGTTTATAAAGTAAAAGAATTACAGTAAGGTAAGTTTAATATAGCATTGAAGAAAGAAATTTTTAAACATAAATTTAATGTAGCTCACTTGTACAGTGTTTATAAAGTCTACAATAGTACACAGTAATGTCCCAGGGCCTTCACATTCACTCTCTGCTCACTCACTCACCCACCCAGAGCAACGTCCATTTATAAATGCTCTATACAGGTGTATTTTTTATCTATTTTTTTAACCATATTTTTACTGTACCTTTTCCGTGTTTAGATATTTTTAGATAGACAAATACTTTCCATTGTGTTACAGTGCCTACAGTTTTCACACAGTAACATGTTGTATAGGTTTGCAGCCTAGGAGCAATAAGTTCTGCCATATAGCCTGGGTGTATAGTAGGCTATCCCATCTAGATTTGTGTAAGTATACTCTATGATATTTGTACAACAACAAAATCACCTAATTTCTTAGAATGTATCCCCTTCATTAAGGGGATACATTCTATCCCCCATGCATGACTGTATTCCTGTATACTCAGAAAGACATCATTTGATGGGGGCGGTGGGAGAATTTGTCAAATTTTACTTTTTTTTTTTTTTTTTTTTTGCCTTTCTCTAATACTCTCTGTCAGTGTTCGTGTCCTACAAGTTATGGGAAGCAAATTACATATAGTGCTAATTCTCACAAATCCATATATAACAGAGGGTATCCTAATCAATATATTAATAAACTATTGAAAATAAAACAATTCAATGAAAAATCATTAGTAGCATGATTTTACAATCTTAGATTCTGACACTTGGAAAGTACGATATAGATTATAAAGGTCTCACTGCCATCCAAGTAGAGGAAGAACCAAGATTTTATTGAGCCTGAAACTATAATTCAGAGAGCCCATGTTAAGAAAATGAATATAAAACTAGAAGTACAAAATTAACTTCAGGTCTTTTAAATAGGCTGGTGAAGTTAACATGAGTGAAGTGTAAGCTTCATTAGCTTCATGATAAATCTACCTCAGTATGTAAGAATAGAAGTCACACCCAGGACTAGATAAACTTATTTAATTAAATACTAGGTCTTATATTGACCCTAAATCTGCCTTCTTTAAAATGTTACCCATTGGCTTTTGGAAGTACTCAGAATATTTACTTCTTCCTCATATTAGTTTTTTAAATGTTTGATTTAAACCATCATCTCTAACAATGTTTTTTTTTTTTTCTTTCACAGCCCAATAATCTGATTCCCTCAGGAATTCTTTATGTCACATGCTTTCATGATCTCTATGAATTCTTCTAGCTTGACATTATTCTTCTCAATGTGAAGGGTAAAAACTATTAATATATCCAATTCAACAAATATTAATGTGGAACATTCCTACTTTCCATCTCAGTGTTATGGTGGTTCAAAGCACCTGACACCCCATCCTCAATGACAATGCAGTGAACAATAATTATCTCTCCTCAAGGTAATTCAGGTTAATGCTAAAGATAATTAACTGGAGTAGCATCACACCAGAAAGTCTGTCCTAGTGTTACATTATTTTATATTGCTTCAGTGTTAAGTTTTTTATTGTTCACATTTATTAAGTGATCATTTAAGAAAGAACCTATCTCTAGATCCCTTCCTTTAGTTGAATATAGCTACCTTTTTGAAACATTCTTCAATGCTTCTGTATAGGCACTTAAATGTCCCCTTGAAAGCAAATGACATGCTAGCCTATTTCTCTTGTTTAAAAGGATGTTTTCTCATTTTGCAATGAGCATAGCTGAAGAATACAATATGAAATTTATTAAATTCACAAGTTTAATTTAAAATTAAATATTTTTTTTGTTGTATTCGGTTTAGCCCAGGACATATTTTAGCTACCAAAGATGCTATCATCACGATTGTTCAGTTATCTGGGGAAATGAATAATGCAATTTACAATCACATCTATTCCTGTGGTAACTAAATAGAATGATAGGATATGACATTCAAGTTTCAAATGGAAGTTTATTTCAAAAATACATTTGTTCTATCTTGTCAGTTAAATTTAGAAAGATAGCTGACCATGAGTGAGAGACACAAAAAACAATTTTTTTTTTGCAGGATTTGTGATAAAACAAACTGTCTTACATTCATTTTTTTAAGCAGAAAAAAGTTTGCAGATATGCTTTAATTACACCAATCTGTTAGTTAATACCTTGAGGAAATTAGACCTTGTAAAAATTAGAAGCAAGTAGTTGTAACCTCAATAGATTCAAACTTTTTTGGAATTTATTTTTATTGAGGCAAAATATACACACATACAGGCGGTTCCCGGGTTATGGACGACCTGACTTAATGGCGTTCTGTACTTAGGAACAGGCTCCCAAGGCTCCCCATAAGGATAATTTATAAATTAAATAATTAATAATTCGGGAACTAGTCTCTTCTGCACATGTAAACAAACACTCAGGGCGCAAGCAGTTCATTGGCGCTACTCTCATTGCTTATACAGTGACACACATCATCACTTTCGTCTTAACTTTTTTATTTGATTTTGTGACTCTGCTTGCCTTTATGATCATGGCTCCAAAGTGAAAGTCCACTGCAAGTCTTCGTGAGCCGGCAATGAAGAGAAAGGTGATTACAATGGAAATGAAAGTAGAAATAATTAAACATTCGGAGAAAGGCCAGATGCCATTATTCCTTGGGAAAGCATTAGACTTCAGTTGCTCAACTAGCAGAACAATTATAAAGTGAGCATAATGGGACACGTATGTGAAAGGCAGTGAAAGTGAGCATAATGGGACACGTATGTGAAAGGCAGTGAAAGTGAGAATAATGGGACACGTATGTGAAAGGCAGTGAAAGTGAGCATAATGGGACACGTATGTGAAAGGCAGTAAAAGTGAGAATAATGGGACACGTATGTGAAAGGCAGTGAAAGTGAGAATAATGGGACACGTATGTGAAAGGCAGTGCTCCAAAGAAAGCATCAACTATTACTCAGCAGCATAGTGGATTAATTATTGAAATGGAAAGGTTATTACTGATTTGGGTAGAAGACCAAAATAACTATAACATTCCTAGTAGCTGAGCATTTAGACAACATTAGGTGAGTGTTAACCTTTAATAATCTTTTTTGAAATTTCAAATTTCTCCTATCTTCTATCTAAACTTTTTGTATGAGTTTGTTTTCATATTCTGTTTGTTTGAATTAAAAGAAAGAGCACAATAGTTTCTGTAACTTATTATTATAGTACAAGGGTATCATTATTATAGCATTATACTGTATTATTATTACATTTGAGCCACTATAGTATTGTTATTATTATTATTACTATTGTATATGTGCTGTTCATCAGGGATCCAAATTTCATACAAATCCTACCAAAGATGTTCTCAGGCACATATCTCATCTGTAACCTGGGGACCTCCTGTAACTTACCATCTTTACCATTTGTAAGTGTACAGTTCAGTGGTAATAAATACATGTATATTCTTTTGTTCCCCTTCATCCTCACTCTTCCACAACCCCATCCCCAGCCTCTGGGACCTCCAAATTACCCTCTGTCCTCAGGAGATCCACTTTTTAGCTCCCACATATGAGTAGTGAGAACATGCAATATTTGTCCTTCTGTGCTTGGCTTATTTCATAATGGATTCTAGTTCCATCCATTTTGCTGCAAATGACAGGATTTCATTCTCTTTTTTGGCTGTATAATATTCTATTGTGCATATATGCCACATTTTCTTTATCCACTTATCCACCAATGGGCACTTAGGTTGATGCCATATTTTGACTATTGTGAATAGTGTCGCAACAAACATGAGAGTTCAGATATCTCTTTGACATATTGATTTCCTTTCTTTCAGATATATACCCAGTAGTGGAATTGCTGGATCATACGGTACTTCTATTTTTAGCTTTTTGAGGAAACTCCATACTGTTCTCTTATTGTGGCTGTACTGATTTTCACTACCACCAAGTATATGAGTATTCTACTTTTTATACATCCTCACTAGAATTATTGCCTGCTTTTTTGATACAGCCCATTTAACTGGGGTGAGATGATATCACATTGAGGTTCTAATTTGCATTTCTCTTATGATTCATTTATGTTGAGCATTTTTTCACATACCTGCTGCCCATTTGTATGTCTTCTTTTGAGAAATGTCTATTCAATTTTTTTTTCCATTTTTAATTGGATTATTCATTTTTTGCTATGGAGTTATTTGAGCTCCTTATGTATTCTGGTATTAATCCATTGTCAGATGGATAGTTTGCAAGTATTTTCACTCATTCTCTGGGTTGTTTCTGTACTTGTTAATGGTTTCCTTTGTTGTATAGAAACTTTTTAGCATAATGTAATACCAATTATCTATCTTTGCTTTGGTTTCCTGTGCTTTTGAGCTGTTACACAAAAAATCTTTGCCTGAACCAATGTCCTGAAGCATTTCCCCAATGTTTTCTTCTAGTAGTATCATAGTTTTAGTTCTTACATTCAAGTCTTTAATCCACTTTGATATGAATTTTGTGTACAGTGAGAGATAGGGGTCCAATTTCATTTTTCTGCATAAAGCTATTCAGTTTTTCCAACACTATTCATTGAAAAGACTGTACTTTTCACGTTGTATGTTCTTGGCATCTTAGTTAAAAATGAGTTGGTAATGAATGTGTGGATTTGTATCTGGGTTCTCTATTCTGTTCCATTGCTCTATGTGTCTGTTTTTATTCCAGTACCATACTTTTTGGGCTGCTATAGTTTTGTAGTAAATTTTGAAGTCAGGTAGTGTGATGCCTTCAGTTTTGTTCTTTTTGCTTGGGATTGCTTTGGTTATTCTGGGTCTTTTGTGGTTCCATATACATTTTGGGATTTCTTTTTCTATTTCTGGGAAGAATGTCATTAGAATTTTGAAAGAGATTGCATTGAAGCTGTAAATTTTTTGAGTAGCATTGTCATTGTGACAACATTAAATGTTTCAATCCATAAGCATGAAATATATTGCCATTTTTGTGTATTCTTCTATTTCTTTCATAAGAATTTTATAGTTTTCCTTGTATAGATCTTTGATTTTCTTGGTTAAATTGATATCTAGGTATTTTATTAATATATTCTATGTAGCTAAAGTAAAAGAGATTTCTTTCTTGATTTCTTTTTCATATTGTTCACTGTTGCTATATATAAATGCTACTGATATTTGTATGTTGATTTTGTATTCTGTAACTTTACTGAATTTGTTTATGAGTTCTATAGTTTTTTGGTATCCTAGATTTTTCTAAGTACAAGATCATGTCATCTGCAAAAAAAGGCTAATTTGACTTCTTCCTTTCCAATTTAGATGCACTTTATTTCTTTTTCTCGCCTAATTGCTCTGGCCAGGACTTCCAGCCATACCACCCTGAATGTGCCATATCTCATCATTCATTATTTATCAAGTAGTGTAATGTGTAGCACATGATCTTAGCCTAATTAATTTGTTTCTGCTAAGAATATGCTCCAAGTAGTTTGGTTTATCGTATATTTCTGGCAGTATCTTATCTATCAAACTTTGAACTCCTTAAGGAAAGAAACTTCCTTGTCTTAGTTATTATTCTAATTGTTCCACCAGTTTGGTAATTGATGTTCAAATTAATTGAATGTATAGATTGCACAGATATTATAGACTTTGAATTCAACAAAGTTATCGGTTAAATTCTGCTTTATTTATTCTTTTGGAAATTCTGAGACCAGATACAATAATCACAACAACTTTCTAGAACCTTTTAGGTTTCTCTTGGACTTACTTTTGTAATATTCTTAAGCGCAATGTGGAAGGTCTCCTGTGTTTCAAAAGAAATACCTTTCAAAAATGCTAAAAATAAATGAATTAATTAATGAATAGGTGAATACCTTCTTAAAATCAGAATAAACTCTGGTCACATAATTTTGATTGAAGTAGTCATATAACACAAGCAATATATTATGTAGATATATTATGTAGTAAAATAACATCTTTGTTTTGCTTATGGTCCTGATTAAACTCAGTTGGAATTTTTTTGCCATATATTTTTTTAAGTTACTGGGTTTCATCCTTTCCCACTCCTACTAATTCTCAAACTTTAGATCTTTCATCATACTTCTAATGATTTAAAGATTTTAGATAAAATCTTTTAAAATTTTAGCCTTTTAGAATATTCTCATTATATTTCAAAAAAAGTAGCCATAATTTCCCAAATACATCATTCTCCCATAAGGTTAGAGAAACTCTAATGAGCTGCCATGTAAAATAAATATACAATGTATGTTCTTCTAATACTAGGAGGAAAAACTCATATTAGAACAAAAGATACCATGAATATCTTGTGAAGGGGAAAATATCCACTTGAATATTGCCAGTTTCACTGGTCAGCCATCATTTTCCCTGCTTTGTATTTGGTACGAATCCAAGTTACACTGAAGCAGATATCTTAAATAATATATCTTGTGTATGTGCTAAATCCTTGGTAAGCAATACTCTTGTAATTTCCTAAACAAAGTCTTTAATATATTGAAAGCTACTTGGTTATATTATGTGTTCTGATTATTTTTCTTTTAGCACATTCTATAACTTATCACTTATCTTTCATTAGTTGTATCTTCCTGATGAATTGGTTCTTTTCACAAAGGGAAAATGTTCTAATTTAACTGTAATGATACTTTCTGCCAGAAAGCATATTTTCAATATACTTGTGTCAGCTTCTCCCTCCCTCCCTTCTTTCCTTCCTTCCTACCTTCCTTCCTTATAGAGTGTTTATATGGACTTTTTTTCTTTCACTTTGGAACTTTCTCAATTGTTATATCAAAACAGTTTCTCTCATAAGCAGACTATAGCTTTTATTTTGAGTCATGAAAGCAGTCTTTTCAATAGATTATATAATCTGTTACATTTTGTGTCATTACTGATATATATACTCTGTTGCTATATATTTATTATCAGCCAAATATAACTCTATGTTAATATTTTTTGCATCCTTTGAGTTAATTAAGTGTTCCTTTTATCATCCAATTTCCTCACTAGCTTGATAGTTACATATATTTTTTAATGAAGCTTTTGGTAGTTAGCCTGGAGATTATCATCTACCTCATTGACTTATAAGTGTTTTAAATAAATTAGAATTCTTATAGCTTCATTTGTCTAGTGTGATGGTTAATTTTGTGAAAACTTGGCTCCGCTATGGTGCCCAGTTATTTGGTTAGTTGTTTAGCCTAGATGTTGCTGTGAAGGTATTTGTGGAGGAGATTAATAATTTTACTCAGTTGACATTAAATAAAGCAGATTGCCTTCCAAAAAGTGGTGGGCCTCATCCAAGGAGTCAAAGGTATTAAGAAAAAAAGACTGAAGTTTCCTGAGGATATAGCAATTAGGCCTCAAGACTGCAATGTAGAAACCTTGCTTCAGTTCCCCGTCTGCTGGCCTGCCCTTTAGATTACGAATTTAAAACCATGCTCTGTGGCTTATGAATTTAAGCCTACAAAATCAATCCTTAACTGAATTTTGAGCCTGACATCCTGCCTTAGAGATTGCAAACTTATCGGGTTTCTCACAGTCATGTGGCTTCATTCCTTAAAATAATCTCCCTTCCTCTCTATTTCTCCAATATGTGTGTGTGTGTGTGTGTGTGTGTATACATATATATATATATATGTGTGTGTGTGTGTGTACATGAGATATATATTATGGGTTCTGTTTCTTTGGAGAACCATGACTACTACATTTAATAGATTATTTTACCTGGCATGAACTGCAAGGGTTATGATTTCTCACAGCTACAATGGAAGCCAAGAATCAATGCAATGGAATTTTTTTTTTAATAATTTTATTTCAAAACATCAAGGGGTACAAATGTTCTTGTTACACAAATGAATTGTATAATGCTGAAGACAGGGCTTTTAGTGTGCCTGTCATTGGAATAGTGTACATTGTACCTGATAGCTAAGTTTATATCCCTCACTCCTCTCCCACCCTCCTGCCTTCTTAGTTTCCATGTCCTTTACACCACTTTTTGACCACGAGTACCCATCGTTTAGCTCCAACTTATTAGTGAGAACAGGTGGTGTCTGTTTTTCCATTCCTGAGATACTTCACTTAGGATAATGTTCTCTAGTTCTATCCAAGTTGCTACAAATGACATTATTTCATTCCTTTTTATGGCTGAGTGGTACTCTATAGGGAATGTATGTGTGTGTGTGTGTGTGTGTATCTTTATCCACTCATCAATTGATGGGCCCTGAGTCTGGTTCCATATCTTTGCAATTGTGAATTATGCTGCAATAAATATTCAGGTACAGGCATCTTTTTGACATAAAGACTTCATTTCCTTTGGGGAGATACCCAGTAGTGGGATTGCTGGATTGGATGGTAGGTATTTTAGGTAGGTTTTAGTTCTTTGAGGAATCTCCATACTGTTTTCTATACAGGTTGTACTAATTTACAGTCCCATCAACAGTGTATAAATTGTTCCTTTTTCACCATATCCATGACAACATCTATTTTTCTTTGATTTTTTAATAATGGCCATTCTGATGGAGTAAGGCGGTATCTCATTGTGATTTTAATTTGCATTTCTCCAGTGGTTGTGATGTTGACCATCTTTTTATGTCCATTGACCATTGGTATATCTTCTTTTGAAAAAAATTCTGTACATGTATTTTGCCCATATTTTAATGGGGTTATTTGTTTTTATCTTGTCGATTTGAGTTCTTTGTAGATTCTGGATATTAGCCCTTGGTTGGATTTATAGCTTGCGAATACTTTGTCTAATCTATAAATTGTCTATTTACTTTGTTGATTATTTCCCTTCCTGTGCAGAAACCTTTTGGCTTAATTAAGTCCTATGTATTTATTTTTATTGTTGCTCTATTTGCCTTTGGGATCTTAGTCCTAAATTCTTTGCCTAGACCAATGACTAGAAGAGTTTTTCCTATGATTCCTTCCAGAATTTTTATGGTTTCAGGTCTTACATTTAGGTCTTTAATCCATATTGAGTTAATTTTTGTATGTGGCAAGAGATAAGGATCCTGTTTCATTCTTCTGCATGTGGCTATCCAATTGTCTCACCATCATTTATTGAATAGGGCATCCTTTCCACAGTGTAAGTTTTTGTCTGCATTGTCAACAATAGATTTTTATAGCTATAGGTTTTATTTCTGGGTTCTCTATTCTATTCCATTGTTCTATGTCTCTACCTTTATACCAGTACCATGCTGTTTTGGTCACTTTTGCCTTGTAGTATAATATGAAGTCTGGTAATGAGATGCCTCCAGATTTGTTCTTTTTGCTTAAGATTTCTTTGGCTTTTTGGTCTCTTTTTTGGTTCCATATGAAGTTTAGGATTATTTTTTCTAGATCTCTGAAAAATGGTATTGGTATTTTGATGGAAATTGTATTGAATCTGTAAGTCACTTTGGGCAGTATGGACATTTTAACAATGTTGATTCTTCCAATCCATTAGCATAAGATGTTTTTCCATTTGTTATGTCATCTACGATTTATTTCATCAGTGTTTTGTAGTTCTCCTTATAAAGATCTTACAACTTCTCAGTCAAGTATATTCTTAGGTATTTTTTTTTTATTTTCTTTGCAGCTATTGTGAATGGTATTGTGTTCTTGATTTGACTCTCAGTTTGACTGTTATTAGTATATAGAAATGCCACTGATTTGTGTACATTGATTTTGTAACCTGAGACTTTGATGAATTTATTTATCAACTCTAGGGGTCTTTTGGTGGACTTTTTAGGGTATTCTAAATGCAAAATCATATCATCAGCAAACAGGGATAGTTTTACCTCCTCTTTCCTCATAAGGGATGAAACCCACTTGATCATAGTGAATTATCTTCTCATTGTGCTGCTGAATTCAGTTTGGTAGTATTTTGTTGAGCATTTTTGCATGTATGTTCATAAGGGATATTGGTCTGTATTTTTCCTTTTTTTGTTATGTCTTTTCCTAGGTTTGGTATCAAGATGTTACTGACCTGATAGAATGAACTAGAGACGTTTCCCTCCTCTCAATGTTATGGAAAAGTTTCAGTAGAATGGGTGCCTGTTCTTCTTTGTAGGTCTGGTAGAATTTGGCAGTGATTTTGTCTGGGACAGGGTTTTTTTTTTTTTTTTTTTCTTTTTTTACTGCTTCAATATTGTTACTTATTATTGGTCTGTTCAGGATTTCTATTTCTTCCTGATTCAGGCTGGGGAGATTTTATGTTTCTAGGAATTTATCAATTTCCTCTAGGTTTTCTGATTTGTGAGCATAGAGATTTTTGTAGTAGTCACAGATGGTATTTTGTATTTCTGTGATATCAGTTGTAATGTCTCCTTTTTCATTTCCGATTGAGGTTATTTGTGTCCTTTCTCTTCTATTTCTGATTAATCTGGTTAGTGGTCTATCATTTTTGTTTATCTTTTAAAAGAACCAACTTTTTGTTTCATTATTGCTTTGTATTTTTTGTTTGTATGTTTCCATTTTGTTTAGTTCTGCCCTGATTTTTGTTACATCTTTCTTTCTGCTGGCTTTGGTTTTGTTTATTCCTCTTTTTCTAGGTGTGACATTAGGTTGTTAATTTGTGATCTTTCAGTCTTTTTGATGTGAACATTTAAAGCTATGAACTTTCCCATTAGCACTGCTTTAGTTTCTGTATCCCATAGATTTTTGGAAGCTTGTGTCACCTTTGTTGATTATTTCAAAATTTTTTTTTATTTCCATCTTGATTTCATAAATAACCTAAGGTTTGTTCAGCAGTAGGTTGTTTAATTTCCATGTATTTATGTGGATTTGAGAGTTTCTCTTGGAATTGATTCCTAGTTTTTTTCTACTGTGGTCTGAGATGATACATTGTATGATTTTTATTTATCTAAATTTGCTGAGAATTGTCTTGTGGCCTGACATATGACCTATCTTGGAACATATCCCATGTGCTGATGACAAAACATATATTCTGTAATTTTGGGGTAGTGTGTTCTGTACATGTATGTTAGATCCATTTATTCTAGGGTCCCATTTAAGTTCCATGTATCTTCTGCCTTGATGATCTGTCTACTTCTGTCAGTGGAGTATTGAAGTCTCTGGCTAGTATGATGCTGCTGTTTCTTTCTTTCCTTAGATCTAGTAGAATTTGTTTTATGAATCTGGAAGTTCCTATGTTAGGTGCATTTATATTCAGGATTGTTATATCTTCTTGTTGAATTAATTCTTTCATCATTATTTAATGTCCATCTTTGTCTTTTTTCATTGTTGATTTAAAGTCTATTTTATCTGATATGAAAATAGCTATTTCTGCCCATCTTTGTTTTACATGGAATATTTTTTTCCACTCATTTACCTTAAGACTATGAGAACCTTTGTTAACCAGCATATGCTATAGGCACACCCTTAAGGAAGGGGAGAAAGTCTCATCCAAACAAAAGAAAAAAAAAGCCCAATAGGTGCCACCTGCTCCAGATGAGAAGGAATCAGTGTGATTGCCTGAACAGATAAAACAACAAAACCCAAATACATGCTGTCTCCATGCAATGGAACTTTCAAGGGATTCAACAATGTAAATTACAAGCAACCTAATATTAAAAACAAAGTAGATAGGTTTAACAAGATATTGGACAAAGTTGAAGAGAGCATTCATGGACTTGAAGACTGGTTAGCAGAAAACACTCACATAGAAGTACAGACCCCAGAAAATATGAGCATAAGGAAAATTCTAACCTACATATAATTAGACTTCCAGAGAGAAAAGAGAGTAAACCAAGAACCACGAATGTGCTAAACGTTTGATAATTCAATTGAATATGCCTGCATATAATTGTAGGTATAGTAGTTTCTGCAGCACAATATGTGTATAGAATTAAAATGTGTTAAATATAGGATTTAATTCAAAAATGAAGTAAATAGAAAAACAGTGTTCCAAGGTACCATTGTTGCCTGGAAAGAGATTTATAGTACTTTCTGAAGCACAATATATGTATAGAATTAAAACATATGAAATATAGGATTTAATTCAAAAATTAAGTAAATGGAGAAATGGTGTTCCAAGGTGCCATTGTTGCTTAGAAAGATATTAAAAGTATCAATGTACATTTTATTTTTATAATGCAAAGGTACATACTATTAAGATAGTAAAAAAATTATAACTTCTGAGAGGAAAATGGAATAATCAAAAATAATTATTTTCAAAGAAAGATGGAGAAGAAAAGGAACAAAGGCACAGATAAAAATTACAGAATAATTTTGAAGAATTAAACCAACATTCAGCAGTTATTATATTAAATAAAAATGGAATTAATGCTCAAATTAAAAAATATATTTCAAAATGATTAAAGACAGTTTAAATGACAAATATGCATAATGAATAAAAAAAAAGATATTTATGTAAATATCAGCCCAAGATGGTGTAGCTAAAACTTTTTAAGAGTCTAGTAACTCCTTAGATTATAAACCCTCTATGGATAAAGATTGTGTCTTACTCACATGTAAACACTTTGTGAGGCTTTGCACAATGGCATGCATATATAATATACAATGATACAATTCACTTGAATAATGCATAAGAGTTCATAAGGTGCAGTAGGACATTATCTTCTTCAGAACAGTCTGGTATAGTAGGGAAAAAGGTATTATAATTTTTATTTTCATAAATGAAAAAAAAACAAAAGTGACAACATAGCCAGAATTGGAACTCAAATTTAAATTGCTTAACATCCATCTTCTCTACTATTTTCTGAATTAACTATTTGTCAAATTGAATTGAATTGCATCATTCATACCTTTAATCATTCTCCAAATATTTTGAGACCATTCATTCAAGAATGATTGAACACATGTCTAATTGCTTCATTTACTTATATCATCTTAATGAATGTGAATTATAACTCAGTCAATTTAGTCCTAATAATTGACACTGATGATAAAATTAGATCTCCTACCTGTAGTCCCAGCTACTTGGGAGGCTAAGGTGGGAAGATTGCTTGAGGTCAGAAGTGTGAGGCTGTAGTATGCTATGATTACCTGTGAATAGCCACTGCACTTCAGCCTGGGCAATATAGCAAGATTCCGTTTCTAAAAAAAATAATAATAATTAATTAATTAATTAATAGATCTAAAGCAAAACATGTTAGTTCTTTTTCATTTGTTATGAAGAGTCACAGCCTTTGTGTGAAAGAACATATTCACCCATAGAGCAAACCAAGAAATTTGCATCTTTACAGATCCAATCAGAGACAGTAAAAAGGTTTCACATGTATTAACTCTAATCAATTGGAGTCAATCAGTTGGGTATCTGCCATATTCTTACCAGCTGGAAAACAACCATGACAGATATTCTGCTAGGTACTGGGAGATAGTTCTTATAAAACAGTAGACATCTTATAAAACAGAAGACATTGACGCTATTATAAAACACATGGTATATTGTGATAGAAGAGCAATTAAACAAATAAAAACATTTTAAAGAACAGTAAATGAAGATGACACTGTTGGTGCTTAAATAAGATCATAAAAAGTAGAAGCTATTTTCTATCTTCTATGGCTGGACCTGTGATTTATTTATTTTATCTATGATATGTATGTTGATTATATCTATGATATCTCATTTAAACCTCATACCAACCTGGTAGGAGATATATTAAATTGCACATGAAAAAAAAAAGAAAACTGATACTCTGAATTATCAGTGTCAATAATTTCTAGATTAAATATAAGATTAGCAATAATTTCTAGAACTTAATAATTAATTTATCACTTTCTAGAACTGGGATTTGTACTCTAGCATCTGTATATGATTTTGAAGTCAAAGTCTGGGTCCTTTCTGCCATATCAGAAGATTGTTCTGCATTGATTTACTGTGTTATGTTGCACTGTTTGTAGATTTTTCAAATTTCCATTTGCAATCAAAAAGTTTAAATAGCTCTTTTTTTTATTTTTTTATTTTTTATTTTTTTTTTTTTTTGAGACAGAGTCTCGCTCTGTTGCCCGGGCTAGAGTGAGTGCCGTGGCGTCAGTCTAGCTCACAGCAACCTCAAACTCCTGGGCTTAAGCGATCCTACTGCCTCAGCCTCCCGAGTAGCTGGGACTACAGGCATGCGCCACCATGCCCGGCTAATTTTTTGTATATATATATTTTAGTTGTCCATATAATTTCTTTCTATTTTTAGTAGAGACAGGGTCTCACTCTTGCTCAGGCTGGTCTCGAACTCCTGACCTCGAGCGATCCACTCGCCTCGGCCTCCCAGAGTGCTAGGATTACAGGCGTGAGCCACCTCGCCCGGCCAGCTCTTTTTTTTTAAAAGAAAAGTGATAGTAAAGATTTTTTTTAACCTATTTTCTTTTTCCCCAGTAATGTAATTGTCAGTTTTGGTGTATACAAGTAAAGCCATGAAATAAATACAAACTATATAAATAAAATTGTAATGAGAAAAAATTCTAGCATTTGAACTATGCTTTAGAAAGCAAGTAAAGGATAATAAATTGCAATCGTATTTTTCCACTATGGGTATATATTTTTTCACTTAAAATGTAATTATTTTCAAATAAATCTATATAAATAATCTTTGAACACAACAAAATGAATTATTTATGTTTATATACTGTCCATTAGATAATTTCTGATCATGTATGTGGACTGTTGAATTAAAGAGTTACTAAAATAAGACAATGAATGACAAATATTTACAATGTATCTACTCAGCACCGCAATCCTATGTAGAACTCTTGATTTTAAAACTCCTGCTGAGAAAGTCAGAGTTAAATGTTACCTGATAGGAAGTGCCATGTCAAATATCACATATGTTCAATGACATTTGTTTTTCTATAGATTTTCATAGTAACAAGAAAAACAATCAACATGTTTAAAAATAAAGGTAGTAGTATGAATTTTAAAGACAGGTCTAGGACAGTGCCTGAGAGATGGTAGAAATTCAAAAATATTTGTTAAATTAATGAATGATAAGAGTGAGAATGCAAGTACGAGTTCACATTTGCATTCTAGTGAGCCTTTTCATTTCTTACTGTTTGCTCCCAGAACAGAAATTATTTCAGACCAGGGAAGTAAGAAATCTGAAAATGTTTTTACATACAATAACGTGGTCTTTATGCTCTTTTTCCTATTTTGAAAAATATGGGTGAGGGTGGGTGAGTGGGTGGATCCTCTGAGAATCAGTAAAGATTTTTCACCCTCAACCTGTGGCACACAGACAGATTTCTTAGTGGAGCACTTGATCAAAGTGTGTGAGCTGTGAACACCTGGGTTGCCCTGCTGGGAGCAGAGCTCTCTGTCTCTTAAGGATGTACATTGCTGTCTGCAGGTTTTGTCAGCAAGAGCAAAAAAAAAAAAAAAAAAAGCAAAAAAAAAAAAAAAAAATTCAACAAAGGTAATTCACAGGGGGTGAAATGCACACATCAGTAAAGTGGAGGTGGCAGAGTTTTCTAGCATCCACCAGGAGCACTGTCAGAAAAAATGAAAGTGCTGCTTTGCATTGTAAGGAGCAGCATGGGGTAAACTCCACAAAGAGAGAAAATAACACAAATTGTCTACCTGTGATAAACCAGTCAAGTTCCTGGCATGGCAGCTTCAGAACATCCTTGCTTCTTCCTTCTGGTCAATTGAATGCTTTTCAGGTGGGGGTGATTCAGTGCAGGGGTTGTATTTCGAGTAACCAAGTGGTTGAGGGTAAAATATTTGGACATGTATAATGTTTAAGTGGTTATGGCCAGTAAACAATCACTTGTGCAAAGGAAAAGCTGAAAAAGAGAACTACATGTAAATACATATAAAGCACATTTACTTTTCTAGAACTTTAAAACATATGACAAACAATAAAACGACTTTTTCATGGTCTTATGAGATGCAGCATTTTGAAAGGTTGACATTCAACCCAAAGAGATTATAATAGACTGTAATAAAATGCAACCCCTCCCCTACTTTTTACATCCTGATATTAGGCAGTGCTTTCCAAATCAGCAAGAATTTGATATTACTCACATAATTATCCGCTTAAAAGACAAGAATAGGAGCAAAGAAGTCAAAGGTGGGGTTTCTGTCTTGTCTAATGAGTAGAAATTGGGGTTCTTTAGCCTGTGTGGCTTTGGAATAAGCCATAACAAATACAGATATACTGTTCCTTTTTATTTTTAAAAAGCAAGAGCTTCATTATTCATGGATTCATTTAACACATACTATTGTGGATTTTGGTATTCTATGTTTTGCATGCCTTTAATACAAAATCAAGTAAGAATGTCATTAAAATTTAAAAAAAGTATTATGAAACCTATCAACCACCTGACATTTAATTTAAATCAGACCTGCCATTCATTTTTAATAACATTTATGAATCTCTGAGGTGGAAGAAATCAATACACATTTTTAGAAAAACAAAATCAGCAGGAAGTAGAAGACCCTCAGCAATACTTTGATTTTCTTCTGGAAAAGCAGCAAACAATGCTGTTTTGTTGTTCCTATTATCTAAATGCTCCTGAATTCCTTTAGTCATACTGCAGTGTGTTATTAGAGAAATATTTTTACTAAAAAGCTAAAGCCTTCAAAGTGATTGTTTGCTGTGATCCTTTCACATCTCTCTCTTCTACTCTATCTTTCTCTTTGTGCCTTCGATTACCTAAAAAGACAGACAAATGAGCATGAAAAAGACTCTACTTCTTTTGTTTTTCCAAGACTAACAGGAAGCAAGGGAGTGAAATGCCATGGAGTACAGGGAGCATCTGCTAGAGAGAGGGGTAAGGAAGAGAAGCTACTGAAATACAGATGGAAATGAGTGTGACGAAGGGAAATGTTTGATGGAAAAGGTGATTTTAAAATACATTGTAAGGCCTGAGGGGTACACGGATTGGCATTCATGAGGACAGAATTTTTATCTTGATGATAAGGCTGATTTCAATAACGAAGGAAAGCAGGTTTTGAAGGAAATGTATTTTCCTGACTAGAATGGAAACATTCTAAATTAAGTTGATGGTAGATTGTTAATATATCCATCATCAAATGATAAATATCCTGGAACCTCAATGAGTTAATAAATCAGAGTTCTTTATAGTCATCATACTGTAGCATCTTTTCTAATTGCATAGTGAACTTTTTTAAAAGTTCAACCCAAATTTCTATCTGTGTAGTCCACCAGTCTCTCTACTTGCCCTTTTCTCTAGCCCAGCTTTTCTCACCTTCAGCACTACTGAAGTCTTGGATCAGACAATTCTTTGTTGTGAGGGGCTGTCATGTATCTAGGGGTGTTTAGCAACATGCCCAGTTTCTACACACTAAATACCAGTAGCAACCCCCAACGTAAAAACAAAGTCTCCAGACATTGCCAAATGTTCCCCCAGGCGTGAGAATGGGTAGGAAAATTGCTGCCCATTGAGAATCACTGCTTCAACCTCAGTGAACCACTAAATTACTTCCAAGCTAATGAATTACTTTATTTCCTGAACATACATGATGTTTGCTACTCTGTGCTCTGTGCATTCCATTTCCTATGCTTTCAAATGGTTTCCTATCTTTCTGTGCCTAATGCCCTCTTATTCTTTAAGCCCAAACCAAATGTAACTCTCTGTGAAATTTCTGACATCCCATAATAATGTCACTTTCTTTTCTATACTCTTAAAGCAGTTTATTCGTATACCTATATTATATTCTGTAATAATCACTTGTGTAAACATACATCTTCTCCACTGCAATGTCCACTATTTAGGGACTGAAACTTGTCTAGTCTATTTGTTTCTGTCCACACTGTCCACCATAATACATTATACCTAGTGACATCAACAGTAACAACCACAAAAACACCAGTAAGCACTTGTGTCTATTAAGGCACTGTTCTAAGCTGTCTTAGCCCATTTAACATTGCCATAAAGGAATGCTTGTGGGCAGGTAATTTATAAAGAGAAAAGGTTTATTTGGCTCACAGTTCTGATGGTTGGAAAATTCAAGATTGGGCATCTGCTTCTAGTGAGGGGCTCAGGCTGCTTCCACTCATGGCAGAGGGGAATTGGAGGGGAATTGGCATGTGTAGCGATCACATGTTGAAAGAGGAGGAAAGGAGGGAGGTGCCAGGATCTTTTTAACAACCTGCTCTCATGGGACTAGTAGAATGAGAACTCACTCACACTCCAGGGAGGACATTAATCTCTCTATGAGGGATCCACCCACATGACCCAAACACTGCCCATTAGGCTCCAACACTAGGGATCAAATTTCAACGTGAGATTTGATAGGGGCAAACAAACCATATCTAAACCATAGCCCAAACACATAATATTTGCTTGTTGATTTTATCCTCACAATATAACTATGAGATAAGCATTACTGCTATTACTATTTTACAGATAAAGGAACTGAGACTTAAAGAGGCTAACTATCTTGTACAAGGTTACACAGCCAGGACACAGTTGGTTTGAACCTAGGCAATGTGACTTTGGACTTATATTTTTTATCATTGTACAATAACAACTTCCCAAGTGAAGCAATTAATATTTGTAAAATTAAGATTGTTAATTTTATTTGCATAGTGGGAAGATCTTTTGGTATTATCATTTATGATAAAATTGGAGCAATGTGCAGACCACAGAGATCCATCATAATGTAACATTCCTATAGTGGACTTAATAGATGAGAAAGATACAACTCTAGAGATACAAATGAGATCCACTGTTTGGCATTTGATAGTATATAGGGTTTAGGGTTGACAAAGAACAATAAAGAAACAGACTGGTCACTAAACTTGAAGCAAATTGAGAAAGTTCGTAGAAAAGCCTCCTTTTATGTAAAACAAACAAAGCAAAGAAAATAGCTTTATTCTTTTGGTTGACATTCCCATGCAAGCATCGGTGGTCTAAGTATGAGACAAAATTATGGTTTTTCCTATCTCTATTAAACCTTTACAACATTTTATTTCTACAATAAAATATATGGGAGCCCAAATATACTTCCTAAATTACTCATTTTCTTTAGCAGAATGCCTTAAAGCTCAGCAATTATAATGAATAAAACAAATTTCAGAGTAGTTTTTTTTTTCAACAAGGAGAAATCAAATAACATTTTATAGATGCATTTATGAATTCATTAAGATTCCTATATTCTTCAAAAATCACCTCTGCAGATAATTTCAAAAAGAAGCATAAAGCTCTCAAAAGAAGCTTGCATCTGTTGAAGTATAACCTTGAAATTCTCCACAGCTCACACATATTCATAAATGGTTGGGACTATCATATCAAACTGTGTTCATCCCTTAGGTACTTTTATTTGCCAATACCATTATGTATGAGAATCAATGGAATTATGTTCCAAATGTGGAGTATATTCAGCAGTTCTTGCACATATGGGAAAACATCAAATTTAAGTTTTTCTGTGGCTGTTTGAGAGTCAGCACTGTTCCTTTTAGTATACTGAGGTTGAGCAAACTGAAGCAGGAATGTAAACATGGTTTCAATTCCATGTACATTATCAGTGGTCAGACTCTTGCTTGTGAGTAATTCAGCAATTGCTACCTTAATATTATTTTAATGCTTAATTCTTTAACCATAATATATAAATGAGTTATTTGAAAATAACTGAACAGCAGTGTATTATTAAGTGAAAATTGGCTTCTGGAATGTTTCTAAATTGGTAGTTTAACAGTACGTGTATTTTTAGCCCATGTCCTAGTCCAAGCTGCTGATCCTTGTTGGGCAGCATTGCATGTGGTCATGTAGTGACACAGACTCCTTTAATATTGTGGTCTTCCCTTCTCTTCATCATCAAATTCCTCTATACTCAGGTGATGTTTGGGAAAGGGGAGGGGGAGTTACTTGGGGGAGGTTTATAAGTTGCACACATCATGCTGTGCATATTCTATAGATCAGAACTCACTGGCACAACAACTTCAACCTGCAAGGAGGCCTGGGAGGTATAGTTTAGTTCTGAGACTGAAAGAAAAAGGAAACAGAGTTTAGAAAACACCCAGCATTCTCAGTCACAAGCATTATGAGCAACAGGATTATTAAATACTTAACGTAGATATATGTACTATATACACATATTTATTCTTGTATGTATATAAACCAAAGTACTCAAATATATCTGTTCATATCTGTTTCTCTTTTTTTCTCCTTTTTTATTTCAAAATATTACTTGTGAACAAATATTTTTGGTTACATGCCTTAATTTTATTATGCTTGAGTCAGGGTTATAAGTGTGCACACCACCCAGATAGTGTTCATTGTACCTGTTAGGTTGGTTTTTGTCTCTCTCCTTCTTCTCCCTCCCTGCTGCTTGGCTTCCACTCTGTTTTAATTCCCTCTGTGCACATGTGTATTCATCAGATAGCTCTAGATTAATAGCAGGTACACATGACATTTGTTTTTCTTTTAGATACTTCACTTAAGATAATGGTCTCCAGTCCCTTCCAAATTGTTGCAAAAGGCATTAATTCATCCTTCTTCATGACTATGTAGTATTCCATAGTATATATATACCGCATTTTGTTAATCCACTCATGAATTGATGGGTACTTGGGTTGATTCCACATCTTTATAACGGTGAATTTTGCTGCAATAAATATTTTCCATGCAGGTGTCTTTTTGATAAAGTGTCTTCTTTTCCTTTGGGGAAATACCCAGTAGTGGGATTCCTAAATCAAATGGTGGTGTACTTTCAGTTCTTTGATGAATCTCCATATTTTTTTACATAAAGGTTTTGCAATTTTCAGTCCCACCAACAATGTATAAACATTCCTTTCTCTCTGCATCCATGCCAGCATCCATCGTTTTTAGACTTTTTAATAAAAACCATTCTAACAGGTTAAGGCGATATGTCATTGTGATTTTATTTTGCATTTACCTGATAATTAGTGACACTGAGCATTTTTTTCATGTTTATTGGCCATTTCTCTATTTTCTTTTGAAAAGCTTCTGTTCATGTCTTTTGCCCACTTTTTAATGCAGTTGTTTATTTTTCCTTGCTGATTTGCTTGAGTTCTTTGTTGATTCGGTTTGTTAGCCCTTCATCAGAAGTATAGCTTGTAAAAATTTTCTCCCATTCTATAGATTGTCTATTTGCTCTGTTCATTATTTCTTTAGCTGTGCAAAAGCCTTTTAATTTAATCAAGTCCCATTTAATTATTTTTGTTGTTGCTGTGATTGCTAATGGGGTCTTCTTCATAAATTCTTTGCCTCGACTGATATCTATGAGAGTTTTTCCAACATGTTCTTCTAGAATTCTCATGGTTTCATGCTTTACAGTTAAGTCTTTTATCCATCTTGAATTAACTTTTGTGAGTGGTGAGAGATGTGGATCCTGTTTCATTCTTCTGCATGTGGCTATCTAATTTTCCCAGCACCATTTATTGAATAGGAATTCTTTTCCTCAGTGAATATTATTGTCTGCTTTGTCAAAGATCAGTTGGCTGTATGTAGATGGTTTTATATCTGGGTTCTCTGTTTTGTTCCATTGGTCTATGTCTCTATTTTTGTGCCAATATCATGCTGTTTTGGTTACTATAATCTTGTAGTATAGTTTGAATCTTGTAATATGATGCCTCCATCTATGTTCTTTGTGCTTAAGATTGCTTTAACTCTTTTCTGGTTCTGAACAAACCACAGGATTATTTTTTCTAGATCTTTGAAATATGATGTTGGTATAGTTTTTTTGTTTTTTGTTTTTTTGAGACAGAGTCTCACTCTGTTGCTGGGACTAGATTGCCCTGGCATCACCCTAGCTCACAGCAACCTCAAACTCCTGGGCTCAAGAAATTCTACTGCCTTAGCCTCCTGACTAGCTGGGACTACAGGCATGTGCCACCATGCCTGGCTAATTTTATATATATTTTTTAGTTGTCCAGCTAATTTCTATTTTTTTTTTGTTTGTTTGTTTAGTAGAGATGGGGTCTTGCTCTTGCTCAAGCTGGTCTCAGACTCCTGAGCTCAAATAATCTGCCCACCTCAGCCTCCCAGAGTGCTAGGATTACAGGCATGAGCCACTGCACCAGGCCAACGTTGGTATTTTGATGGGGATTGCATTGAATCTGTATATCACTTTAGGTAGCATGGACATTTTAACAACATTAATTCTATTGATTCATGAGTATTATATATGTTTTCATTTGTTTGTCTCATCTGTGGTTTCTTTCTTCAGTGTTTCATAGAAATCTTTGTAGAGATCTTTCACCTTGTTGGTTAAACATATTCCTAGGTATTTTATTTTCTTTGTAGCTATTTTGAATGGTATTGATTTTTGATTTAACTTTCAGCCGACTTGTTATTGGTGTATAGGGATGCTACTGATTTGTGTACATTAATTTTGTAACCTGAGACATTGGGGAATTTATTTATAAATTCTAGGAGTCTCTTCATGGAGTCTTTGGGGTTTTCTAGATATAAGATCATATCATCAGCAAAAAGTGATAGCTTGACCTCTTCTTTCCTTAGTTGGATAACCTT